>NC_090438.1:101958455-102681580 GCF_031143425.1 Pleurodeles waltl
TCTGCAGAGATTGTGGCCTGCTGTGAGGAGAAGCTGGCTTGGAAAAACTAGGGCAGGATAATGGACCCAGGAATGGTGTAGGTGAAGAGTATGTGTGATTTGGGAACATTGTAGGATTATCACGGGGTGTGTGGGAAATGGCTCATCCTGCCATAAGTATGAGGCCAAAAGTGGGCATTTGGCGGTGGAGAACAGAGGAGTTAGGGAAGTTTGGGTACTGAAAGCCTTTTTGCTGTTTGCTGCTGGGCAATAACAGTGATTAATTGCCTACTCATACATCGCCCACCAGCTAAACCTTCCTCGGATTGCAGAACTGAAAATTTTAGAGGGTGCAGAGCCTCTGCCCTTCTGACTCCTTTTAACCTTTTACCTCTTGTAATAACTCTACAGCGATTGGGTGCCCAATTAACAGCTGTTATTGCTCAAAGCAGTGGGAAATAATGCTTAAAACGCATGGTGGCATGGTCATCATCGTTGCTGTTTCCCAATCACAAGCACCCAAGTCAAAGGTTTAGTTTTGAAAAAATGTTAGACCTGGAATCTTTAGGGTGGTCCTACCGCAGACTTTTTGCCTTTACCTCCTGTTTTGTTGCTGTATCTTTTTGTTGGCCTTAGGACTCTGAGCACTTTACAACTGCTAACCAATGCTAAAGTGCATATGCTTCTCCCCTAAAACATGGTTACATTGTTGTATCCACAATTGGCATATTTAATGTACTTACAAGTCCCTTGTATAGTGGTATCCCATCTACCCAGGGCTTGTAGACTAAATGCTACTAGTGGGCCTGCAGCACGGATTGTGCCACCCACTTAAGTAGCCCTGGAAACATGTCTCAGGGCTGCCACTGCACAGCCTGTGTGTGCAGTCTACCTGCCACCCTGACTTGGCATTTAAAACCTCTTGCCAAGCCCAAAACTCCCCTTTTCTTACATATAGGTCACCCCTACGGTAGGCCCTAGGTAGCCAATAGGGCAGGGTGCGATATAAGTAAAAGGCAGGACATATACTTTTAAGTCGCATGCCCTGGTAATGAAAAACTCCTCCAGTCGTTTTTCATTACTGTGAGGCCTGCCCCTCTCAGGCCAGCTTTGGGAATTCCCTATAATACCTTTAAGCTGTCATTCCTGATGTGAGAGGAGTAGCTGCATCATGTTTAGTACCATTGGTAATAATAAATCTTCTATACTGGTAAAGTCTGATTTATTATTACTATTTTAGAAATGCCACTTTTAGAAAGTAGGCATTTCTCTGCACTTATTACCTTGTGTCCCCACAGCCTATCTCCATTACATGTCTGGCTTGGTCTAGGTAACAGCTACACATGTGCTTTCCCTTCAGACACCCACAACACAGGATACTCAACTGCATCTGCATGCATGTGAATACTGATGGGTCTTCCTGGGGAGAAGGTTGGGAAGGGCTCAAACATACTATCTTGAGTCCACACAAACGGGCTGATTACCTCCCACTGATAGTCTGGAGCAGAGGCTGACCTGAAAGGGGGACCTGTGCACCTCACAAGAACTCTTTGTAGTCACCCCCATATCAAAGACACTTTCTAGTATAAGTACTGGGTCATTGACCCCCTAAAATCAGTGTATTTCTGGACTCAAGAAACGCTACCGGAGTAAAGTCTGCTGTCTGCCAGGATTGACTGCTCTCAGGAACTGCTGCCCTGCTTTGCTTTGCCGCCCTGCTGCCTGCTGATCTCTGCTCAGTAACCCAAGACTCATCTTCCAAATCCAGTGACTCTGAGCGGCCCTGCATTCTTTTACCACTCACCTTCTATCTCAGCCCAAGAGGCTTTTGAGAAAGCTCTCCGCTCGCATCTGTGACCTGCCTAGAGTGGCCCGGCTTTCCTTTGCTGCTCACCTTAACTGCAACCCAAACGGCTTTTGCGCAGCTTCATCGCTTGCATCTATGACCTGCCTAGAGCAGCCCTGCTTTCCTTTGCCGTCCGCCTTCAACTTCAACCTGAGTAGCTTTTCCCCAGCTTTGCCGCTCGCACCTGCGACCTGCCCCGAGCACTCCGTCTTTCCTTTGTCGATCAACTTCATTTCAACCAGAGCAGCTTTTGCCCAGCTTCGCCACTCACATCTGTAGCCTGCCTGGAGCTGCCCTGCTTTTCCTTGCCGCTCGACATCAACTGCAACTCAAGTGGCTCTGTCCAGCACAGTCCCACTCCACTGCCAGATAGGAGCACAACCAAAGACATCACACACCCATCTTGGAGGACTCCTCGGCACCACCCCTTTGATCTATTACCTTCTGCACATTAATCTTACTATTTTTAAGTCTTCAAAGCCCATGCTTTGCTATTTATGAATTGGATCTCTATTGTGCTGAACTTAAAAGTAACCAGATAAACAAGTTTTATTTTTCTACATCTGTGTGAAGTCTCTTTCTGTGATGTATCTCTTGTGATTATTGTGTGTGTTGCACAAGTACTTACAAATTGCCTTCTAACTTAGGCCTGCCTGCTCTGTGCCAAGCTACCAGATGGTGAGCAAAGGCTAATTCATGATGTATCATTGACTTGCGCTGACTAGATTGTGCTCCCTACTTTTACACGGTGCACACCTCTGCCAACTAGAGACCCAATTTCTAACAGATAACATAAAAGCAATCTTCTCGGTCTGCTGGGAGTTTTCTACCAGGTCGAGGATTGTGAGTTATTGATCTGCAGATGTAGTACTGGAATCCTCACCCTACACCATAGGTGCTGGAAGTAGGGGTATGGTGCACCTCCGATATAATCATGCTGGAGTTCAGAAGATGAATGAGCATCTAGTTATATTTGCTGTATGTTCAAAGACAGTTCCAATGTCAGGCTATGTCTTCTGTCAAATAGTTGCTTATTCTTTTAACATGGAGATTGGTAGTTACATTACTTTCTCAGACTACTGACTGGTTTTTGTGAAGTATCTGACAGTTGGGATGGTGAGTGTGAAAGTAAAGGCTGTAGGATTTTAGTTATTCTCTAACACAGAACAACATTTAAATACTGTGCAGATATATCAAAGTAAATCAGCAGTTAGGAAAGCACAAATAAAGCACTTTTTTTTTTTACAGTTCTGAAATGTGATGGAGATAAAGTTTTTAATAGGCTCAAAACAAATCAAAACCCTGTACGTGGTGATGTGCAAATGATAAATATTCACTGAAACACGATTTCCACACATTATCATTATGTGTGCTGTATAGTTTTATCAATACAACTGTATGTCAGTGTAAAATTTTCAGCCATTTCAACGGAAATGTGCTGTTTGTAAATGACTGTACGCTACCACACCATATTTTTAGTAATATATTTGCAACCGTGTGCTCCATGATGCACCACCAGCTACATACCACATCATTACCACTCTCCTGGCGAATTGGCATGGCTCATTTGCTACACTTGTTCTTCGTGACGCTTCTGCTTTTCACAATCGCTATGTCTTGTGATGTATAATTGGTGGCAACACTCCCACTCTGAAAAGATTTCCAGCACCATTGTCATAAACTGGTCAGGGTTTCCCAAGCCATGCCTGCTGCAGGATAGCAGCAGTTTCTCTGACGTGAGGGTATTTCTGATGCTCTGCTGTCAGAAACACAACATCTACAACTTTGGATGAGAAATGGAAACCAAGAGGCTGCCAGCTAGGATATTTACTCATTTTTGGCAGATAGCCTTTTATCGCCAATCCCTAACTCAGGGCCTTTGTTTGGCTTCTTGCATAGTGCAACACAGACTAAGAGAGTTAGATTCATGAACTAATTCACAAAAAAGATCCTGGGACGAGGGAGGTGCACAGGATATCACATTAGAGCCTCCTTTTCAGGCACCGGAACCTATGGAGCCACCTATGGTGGCTGTCGTTAAGACCGTATAGAATGTAGGGCTTGCCACATTATTTGAGGCGGTGGGCGACAGTGAATGAAATGCAGCCTGTGGTGTACATTTTGGGGGCTGGAGATGCTTGTTAAATTGGAGGAAATTTGTAGGGTGGGCAACAGAAGAGCACAGTGCCCAGTGAAGGTTCTTTCTAACTATATTCACATGACCATTTAAATGAAAATGAAAGAGTGACCATGGGAATTAGCAGTGAAGATAATTTTGAGACGGGGATTTGTCCTTTCATCTAGGGGATGCATTTGGGCATTTTGACAAAAGAGCGGTTTGGTAGTGGGAGACCCTGGCGGTAGTTTGAAAGAAGATATGGGGTTTTGTCTGAGTTGAAGGAATGGAAATTTTGAAGGGGTTTGGCACCAGGATATCATCGTCTAAATGTCCATAGACATAAATATATGTCCCTAAATATAGTTCACAAAAAGATCGCCCCCCGTCTCACTGCTTAGTAATGGAACATCAGCTCCCAAATGGAGTAACATTTTTGTAAATTATATTTAGGTCAAGGTATTTTTCTCAGGTATTTTTTTGTTGTTAATGAGATTCTGAAATGCAACCTTTGCAGAAGATGCAACTTGGGCTTCTTTGCAAGTGACACTTCAGCAGGTATAGCAGGACCTGACCAAAGTGCACTTGGCAGAGGCAATGATGGTGGCAACAAAGTTAAAGTAGGACCCACAATAGCTCATGTATCTAAGCTTTGCTTGTAACATGATATATCTTAGCAGGGTTTTATTTCAAGAATGTGGCATAAGGAGGCAGAGGCCACATACCTGGACGCAGCCTATTAAAGGACTTGAGGATTTGAGAGTGCAGTAGACTATTTTACAGGAAGTCAGGGCACACCCATGTGACTGCGTAAGGGTCAAATGCAATAGGAGAGACAAATTTCCTCAACATTCTGCCAGTAAATACTTATTTATTAAGGTTAATGAACTGGAAAAAAGTATGCCTAGAAATAGGCCATTGAGTAGTTGATAGTGAATTATTTTACGATTCTTGAATTATTTCACGTCTTATTTGGGGTGGTGTGTAGGTGTAAACCTTTGCGAATAAAATTGTGATAATTATTGTTGACAATAATAAAGCGGTGTGAACAACTAAAAGTCAGCGTTGCAGCTTCTGATGCTCTTTCTTAAAAATGGGATGTTGCTTTCAAAGCACATCATATACCAGGAGAGACAAAAGTGTGGATGGCACAAAAAATGTCATTCACAGTGGCCGAGATTCCCTGGGTTTGGAAGAGGCAGAGGAGGTCCCATCTCAGATCACTGCAGATTTATGTACAATGGATGCATGAGTATGCAACAACTGGTAGAAATATTTTAAGGAGCCACTACTCAAGGGGTCTGCAGGCAGGCCTGGAAATAATCTGAGAGGATCACTGCAAAATGAAGAAGTTTAGGTTGTCAGGCAGAGGCTGAAGAAAGACGGGCCACGTTTGTTTTTGCTACACTGACCCAGCAATGATCGCTGTTAAGTTTGTGGTTACAGCACTTTATGGTAAATGGTTTTGAGGCTATGAGCCATCTCTGCTGGCAATAGGTTGCATTGTACTAAGAGGCAGCTTTTAACTTATGGTCCCCTGATCTTGCCATTGCCCTATAATCACTGTATGGAATTACCCAGTTGCGGTTCATGGGGCGGAGAATGGGCAGGGTGGCGCATGGGGGATGGTGGGGACGGGGTTGGAATAAAAATGTAATTAAGAAAAAACAAAAACATACCTCCTCCTCGCCTCACGCCGCTCCTCTGCAGCATGCAGGCACAGGCTCCCAGCTTGCCCTGTGGCCAATCCTGACCCCGCTCAGAGGAGCGTCAGGATTGGATGGGAGCGCCCAGCCAGGGTGCCCCCAGACAGACTGGGAGCCTGTGCAGGCTCTCTCCAGCCCGGCAACTGTGTTACTGGGCTGGAGAGAGCCATGTGCGCATGTGTGTTTGGCCAGCCCGACACGGCCAGCCAAACATACATGCGCAGTGAGGGGGAGTGCTGTGCACTCCCGCTCAGTGCACGTCACCCCCATGGCCCCGCCCCTTTAAAAGAAAACAATAATAAACATGGTTTATTATCGTTTTCTTTGAAAGGTTTTGCAGCTGCCGCTGCTGGCGGGAGGGTGACACTCCTCCGCCCTAATGGAGGAGCTGCCCCGTGAATTACCTGCTCCTGTTGCTGATTATTTGATCGGGTGGATGCCTCCCAGCAACTCCACTCCTATACTTCAGGACATTCATTGTGTACAGGGATATTCACAGAAGGGGCAGTGCACATAGCACCGGCGGATCTGTGATTGGACACGACTGCTTGAAATGGACCTGCAACGGCACCCAACAGAGGTGGAAGTAAACCTTAACTTGAAAACTACCAGCCAGTCTCTCCCCTACCATATATGTCCAAACTGTTGGAAAAGGCTGTTTTGAATCAGTTATGAAGCTTTGTTGACTCACATTCCCTCCTGCACCCATCACAAACAGTTTTAGGGCTTGAAGAAGCACAGAATGTGTGGCCACAGCTATCCTGGATGATCTAAGAATTGTGGAGAACCCGAGCACTCCAGTTACTTTGATTCTTATTGATCTATCTGCAGCCTTCAACACTGTGGACCACAAGACTTTATTGCACTGACACGGGTCCTAGATGTCAGGGGTACTGAATTGAGCTAGTTTCAAAGCTTTTTTGAGTAGACTAACAGTCCAGGGGAAGAGGGAGGACAGCTTTCAGGTTGCAAACAAGTTACAGTTGGAGTACCCCAGGGATCCGTGCTGCCCACTATACTGTTCAACCTATGAACGCCCTCTCCCAGGGATGTGATTTCAAAGGGAGGTTTGGAAGTCTTAATGTATGCTGACGATAAACAAATCAACTTCAGAACTGATGACAACATTGTTTTAAGTGCTGAAAGACTAATAATGTGCCTGGCTGCTGTCCAACACTGGATGTCCCTCAATGGGTTGCCAGTAAATGGGAATAAAGCTGGGATACTTCTCCCCTTTAGACAGACTTTAGTGGGGAGCTATATTTTTTGCCCCAAGTTTATGGACCAAAAACCTAACCAAGTGTTGAAAGTAGGAAATGTAGGGGTGGTAACCAACTCCAGTCTGCAACTGGATGATCAGACTGAGTCGGTGGTGAAGAGATGTTTCTTGATTCTTTCCCATGCACGTTATAAAGAGAAGAATCATCTATATATTTAATCACTACAAAACATCCAACTTCTAGATGTTTTTGTATCCACGGGGCTGTGTTGCCGCAGTGCTGTAGATCTTGATCTGCCAGCAGTCAAGAAATTATTGCTTGTGCAGAATGCAGGTCCACATTATTTCAAAACATTTAAAAAACATTTTTTTAAAGTGAAACTCTTTTGATTTGTCTGTTGCAATTTAACTGGCTCACTGTGAACCAAAGAATAAAAGCCTTATGTCGTGACCCTCCCCCTTCTTTCCCGCTTAAGTGGGGTGGGGGTTGGGGGTGGATGAGTTGACACATAGTTATATATGAGCCTGTTCTGCCTGCAGCTCTGCAGACAAAAGCTCTTAAAAATCAAGTTAAGGGGAAACCATAACAGAGGTCAGGGATGCAAAGCCAATCAAAGTAAAGGAGGCGTAGACGGTGAAAAGCGAAAAATAAAGGGTTAGTGAGTGAGAGAGAGAAAGGGATGCAAGGAAGAGTGAAAGGATGGACCCATGAGAAGAAGAAGAGAGTGACGAGAAGGAAGCTGAAAACAAATGAAAGGATGGATGCAGGGGGAAGGAATGGTGCATGGAAGGGTAAATTAACATTTTCATGGGTTGGTGAAAGAAAGAAGGGTTGGAACGATAAAAGGCTAGGTGAATGGGTAATTGGAAGTCAATGGAAAGGTGGAATAATGGATGAATGAATCGATGAAAGGGGGTGTGATGGTGGACGGATAATAAAAGCAATGGACATAGGATGGGAAAAGGACAGATGAATGGCTAGATATGCGAGTGGAAGCCTAGAAGGATGGATGGAAAAGTGTAATGATGAAATGGTGAATAGACAAAACAGTAAAGGATGGATGGATGAAGCTTGAAGAGATAGAGTGATGGCGGCTGTAAGAAAGGTTTATAGATGGAAAGATAGATGGATGGAAAGTTGGATGAAGGGCCCTCATTTGTGTGGGTACTGCTTACCCGCTCTGCTCACCGTATACCATTCGAGGTATGGATCAAAGTGGAGGGTACTTTAATTTTCTGGCTATTCTTTTGTGCTTGGTACATAGTACTTGGTGGCATGATGAACACATTACAGGGCAAATGTTATTTTTATAACTTAAGTTTGGAAGGAACCATTGTATTTAATATTCCCATTTTTGTTACTCAGAATCTGTTTATTAACATTTTGAACGTTTTACATCATTTTTGCAGAATTAAGACCAATACATCACTTAGCATACACTTGTTATATGCAATGCAATCGGGGAAACACTGTGGCGGATACATATGCGAGGATTAAAGCTGTCTCAAGCTGAGAAATAAAAGGGGAATCCTTCAGTACATCAATGTGCTGTCAACAGGAGGATAGTACACACCTACGGGGAGGATCTCATGTTTTGCTCTGGCGCCTGTGTACGTCTGAGTGGGAAGTATGAGGGTGGAACAAACTGGGGCATAACAAACAGAGGAAGGAGGAACCAGGGAAGATTTCTAGGTCTCAGGCCAGTGTCCTCCTCAGCAGGTGTTATGAGGGGGGGTCAGACGCCCGAGACAGCGCAATTTAGCAGGTGCGAGTAGGCGATACACAGAGAGGGGGTAATTGTCCCTAGTCTGATGCATCAAAAAAATGAAGGGTTCAGACCCTGGGAGGTTGAAAGCATAAGTATTCCAAACGGGACATCTAATCGATATGGGGTGTCCATAGACGCAGGAACTTTTTGTCCGTAGAGGACAGTTGTGTGTCATCTCTTCTATTGCTGGGGTGTGTCATAACTGTGTGAACCAGGATGCTGTCGGAGGGGCGGTTGGGGACTTCCAGGCCCATGCTATAAGCTGTTTGGCCGCTCTGGTCGTGTGGCTTGTGAGGTACCAGTCTGAATGTGTCATTGCTACCAGTAATGTGGGGCATACTCCCAGTATAATGTCTGACAGTTTGCCAGTATAGGATGGCCCACAGTGCCCTTAATATGGCTTAGGATCTCTTTCCAAAACACAGTGAGAGAGGGGCATGCCCACCAGATGCGTTGAGATGTGTTGGAAGTCGCCCTCTTGATGTCCCACAAGAACTCTTCCCACTGCTGTTGCGTAATGTCTGGGGTATTGTTCTGGGTCCACTTCCATTGCTATGGGTGGTAAGGCACGAGGCGTGACCACTGGGGGACCTCGTATGTCTATGTAGCAGGTGCCATCGAATCCTCGAACAAGTGTCTCAAAGGGAGTGAGGGATGGGGTAGCGGCCTGTGCACTGGGGGTGGGGGTGGAGAGCCCAGTGACGCAGTTGAAAGTATTGATGGCGGGCGGAATCAGGGAGCAAAAAATTAGGTTTGCATTGGTCAAACAATTTAATAGTCATGTCCCAAAATAAGTCTTGAAGGATCCCACATTCACCCTGTATCCAGTCTGGGAAGGAGTCCTGGGGGAGGGCTGGTGTGAAGTCAGGGTTAAGTGCAATGGGAGTGTTTGAGGATGGAAACGTGGTGAAGCCCCGCACTGTGGCTAGTTTGTCCCATATCTCCAGCACTGTGCATGTTGGGATAGCTATGCAGGTGATACGAGGGTGAAGCTGTTTGGGGAGCTATGCAAGCTCCCAGAGGGGGCAGCAGGAGTCAGCGCTATCCATGTGTACCCAATGTTTCTCGCTTTCACTTACTCCCCACTCAGAGTTGTAGTGCAAGTGGGCTGCCCAATAATAATCTTGTATATTGGGACAGGCGGGGCCACCTCGGTTTTTACACGAGGGTAGATACACAGGGGTTCTTTCCCTTCCAAATGAATGAGCGTTAAGATGCTCTGTAACTGTTTGATATCATTAGAGGGGACAGGGGAAAGCAGCGACTGAAAGAGGTAGAGCAGTAGTTGGGGTATGTTCATCTTTACGACATTAATGTGACCTAGCCACGAGATATGGAGTGGCCTCCAACACCGGAGGTCTTCCAGTATTGACCTGCAGTAGTGTGGCCAGTTGGCACTCGTCCTTGTGGCCAGGGAGTTCGTGATGGTAAGACCTAAGTAAGGTATGGAATGGGGAGACCATTGGAAGGGGGTGAGCATCTGCAGGCGATGAAGGTGTTGTGGGGTCAATGTAAAATTAAGTGCCTGGGACTTAGCCAAGTTCATTTTGTAACTGGTTACCTGCTCAAGTTGGAGGGCATGGATCACTGCAGGGAGAGAAGTGTCTGGCTCTGTCAAAGCGAGGAGGAGATCATCGGCATAAAGGAGGACTTTGTATTCCTGTCCTCCAAAAGGGATGCCCTTGATATCGGAGGATTGCCAGGTAGATAGCGAGTGGTTCAACTGCAAAGGCGAACAGCAAGGGGGTCAAAGGGCATCCCTGCCATGTGCCAGAAGAGAGTGGGAAGGACCGGGTCATTTGGCCGTTAACTCGGGTGGAGCGGTAGGTGCTGTATATGAGGCAATGATCCTACTGATAATGGTGGGCCCCAGTCCCACTTTCTGCAGGATTGCCTTTAAAAAGGTCCAACTCACCTTATGAAAGCCTTTGCAGCATCGGGGGAGAGAAGGATGTCAGGGATGGCATGTCTGTGGGTTTTTTCAGCTAGATGACCAAGGTGATGGATATTGTCAGAGTCCTGACTGTGCTGTATAATACCGATGTGATCAATGTCTATTACGCCAGGTAAGAGGGACTCTAAACAGTTAGCCAGCATTTTGGTGTAGAGCTTGGCATCCATGTATCTGTGTTGAATAGGCTATTTGGAGATAGGAGGAGCAGTGTGTGGAGTCCTTACCAGGTTTAAGTGTGATCACTGCATTGGACATGGTCAGTGTGAGGCCTTTGGAATCTGTGAAGGAGTTGTAAAGTTTGAGCAGTTGGTCTTGGAGTTGTTGTAGAAATATCATGTAGAAGGAAGGTCAAAGGCCGTGTGGACAGGGGGATATGCCCCTTGGGAGCCCCTCAAGGGCTTTATACAGTTCCGCCTTGGAAAAGGGCTCTTCTGGGTCGTCAACCAAACTGGGGGTGAGTGACTGCCATTGACAGGTCTGGAGGTAAGAGTCTATTGCAGTTTGGTCCTCCCCCCATGAGGTGTAGAGGCTTTGGTAAAAGGCCAAGAAGGCTTCTTGTTTGTCTGATTCCCTGAGGACCCATCTGGAGTTCTCCGTCCTAAGTTTACCAATGTGGGACCTTGCGTGTGGTTGACGCAGCCTGCGTGCCAGGAGGGTGCCCACCTTGTCTTCCCCCTCGTAATACCTCTTCCCTAAGTTCTAAGAGGGAGCGCTCCACTTTTTAACTCTATGCGCTTAGAACTGTCCCCAGAATATGGCCAATTGATGTTTCTCTCTTCTCGTAGGGTACTGTTTGTCTGAGCATTCTAGAGTAAGAATTTCTTCTGTGAGCTTTGCTTCAAACAGGCGGGCTTACCGCACTCCAGCTATGGTGATGGAGAAGATGGTGCCTCGGATGGTGGCCTTAAACCCATGCCAAAGAGTAGGAGGGGAGATGTCAGGGAGGGAGTGGAGTCTAAAGTATTTTATGATACTGTCTCTTATTGCCAATCTGTTTACGGGGTCTCGAAGGGGCAGGAGGAAGAGGCACCAATGTGGGGGGTATCGACTCTGCCCGTGTGTGGGTTCCAAAAAAGCTCTATGTGTGGGTGATCCAAGATAGAAATATTGGAGATTTGTGCAGAGGTTAAGGTTTACAGGAGAGAAGAGGTGACAAAGAGGTAGTCGAT
The DNA here is from genome assembly GCF_031143425.1 of Pleurodeles waltl. Taxonomy (NCBI): domain Eukaryota; kingdom Metazoa; phylum Chordata; class Amphibia; order Caudata; family Salamandridae; genus Pleurodeles; species Pleurodeles waltl. The sequence continues at coordinate 101,970,214 of NC_090438.1, forward strand.
GCAGGAGATGGAAGGGCGCACGTGCGAGTAGAAGGAGTACTCCTTTGTGTCTGGGTGTAGGTAGCACCATGAATCGACTAGGCCTGCGTCAGAGAATTCTCTTGAAAGCAATTAAGACATGGCTCCCATGCCCTGTTCGTGCGCAGTGCTTCTATATAGTTCTGGGTCCCAGACCATGTTAAAATCGCCTCCCACAATATTGTCGCCCGTGACTGATCGCAGTTGTCCTGCGAGTGTCTGTTCTTTAAATGTGTCCTGTGCTTGGCTTGAGGCGTAATAGTTGAGAAGTGTCAGTGTACCCCTTTCGACCATCAGTGTAAGCAAGTGTCCACCTGGCTCTCTAGTCATGCTGGTAGCCTTCGTATAGAAACCCTTTTTACAGAGAATGCTGTGTCCCAAAGTCTTACAGTCTGTATAAGCCCAATGCTGGTATGTGCATTTGAAGTGCATCATGCAGTGGCAGTAAGATTTAAGCAGATGCATTTCTTGTAAGAAGATTATGTCTGGGTCTGCTGCAAAAGGTAGCGCCATACCTCCCACCGTTTACTAGGGGAGTTGAGCCCGTAAACATTAAGAGATAGTATCATCAGGTCATGCTTGATGCCCAGGAGGTGAATGGAAGATATTGCCTATGCTGGGAAAGGGACTGTCACTCGTTAGGGGTGGTTATTTGTGAGGAGAGTCCGAGTTCAGACCCTGGAGCACCTGTGCGGGATGTGGTAGCAACTTGAAGGCCGAGCAGGGAAGTCCTAGGTTTAGAACAAGTGGAGGGGGGGGGTAGAAAGGTCCAACAGGGCCCAACCGAGTGAACCGATCCATTTGGGGTCATTGAAATAAAGAGAAATACGACCCTTTAGAGGTGTTGCCCTGAATGGAGATAAGGCTCAGCGTTAGCGGTGTGGGGGTCCGGGAGCAGTACCAGCTTGCACTCTATGAAGTGCAAACTTCCCTGGAATTATAACAGGTGAAAGAAAATACAAGTAGTATCAGACTTATCTCGAGGGCCCAAACTCCAGACCGTGGGCCCTGCATAGGATATTGGTGGTGTATAAGTCAATTGGACCGATCACAGGCCATGCTTGTCAGTTCTCGTCGGCTGAGGAATGTGCAGGTTCCTACTTCAGTTTCTGGAGTTGTGCGATAATGTCTGCTTTCACCAAGTGGGAGGACTGGACAGCCGAGTGGCTACGACTGCGGCCATGTCGATGGACTGTGCACCATTGGGGTTGCCGAGCATCAGAGCGCGTTGAAGGAAGGAGGGGCGGCATCTCTCCTGGGTGGATCTCCAGGTAGACCCTGGATCACCCTGGCCTCTACCAAGGAGCATGTGATGCGTTGCTTTCCATTCCATGTGAATAGGCCGAAGGGGTGGGTCCATTGATATTTGATGTGCTGGGCTCGTAGATGCTCCGTCACAGGCATAAAGTCGCTCCTCTTCTTCAAGGTCAAGGGAGAGAGGTCCTGATATATCTTAAATGTGTGCCCTCAGAATACCAAGTCTGCTTTACCCCTTGTGGTCTTGAGTACTGCCTCCTTGTGCTGGAAATAGTGGAGCCTGGTAATGATGCAGGGGGTGCATTAGACCTTCTGGGCGCCTGCGTTAATCTGTGTGCCCTGTCCAGTACAAGGGGTTCCACCTCTGTAGTACCCCTGACAGCTCCCAGGAGATCTCTGGGGAAGGACATAATATTGTCTCCCTCCGCCCCATGCAGAATGCCTCTGATGCGCAGGTTGTTGCGGTGGCCCATATTCTTCAGGTCCTCCTGATTAGTCTGGAGCTCGACATATTGCTCTTTCAATGTGTTGAGTCATCACCATAGTTATAGCATCTATTCTTTTTCCCACTGCTGCCACGTCTTTGCGTAATTCATTGAGGCAGCTCTTAAAGTCCATTTTTAGGAGCCAATCTCCTGCTGGAAATCTGCCAGGAATTTCTCCATATAGTCCCGTGTGATAGAGAGAGCAGAGGGGGCCGATGCAGGTTGGCCATACGGGTTCCCCTTGTTACTCATGTCGGCCAGTGAAGCTTTGGCCCAGGGAGAGGTTACCGAGTTGTCTCTAGTGGATTTGCCCCTGGGCATAGTAGGTGGAGTGGCAGACTGGTGTATTTCGGTGATGTCGATCCCGCAGGATGTAGGGGGATTGATTTACTTCTGGAGTAAGTAATAGCAGCTGTCACCCTTGTCGCGTAGAGTATATAAAGGGGCTCCGATGTTGCAGAAGTGGCCCACCAGTATATGAAAGATTGCCTGGGCAGTTGTCAGCGTTTAAAGAAATTTAGTAGTCATTTCTCCAGTCATTTCCCCTTGTGTTGATCCCTGTTCTGGAGGAGAGGGGTCTCGTCCCTTCATAAGATCCCCTGGGTCCTAGCTCAGCGTTTGTTTGAATGAGGGAAGGGGAGGGAAGGCACTCTTATCTGCTGCAATGCTGCTGTGAATGTCCTCCTGCTCGTTGTTCCTCCGGGTTACGGGAGGGTGCAGCGGGAATCTCAGTTTATAGGCGGGGTCTCAAACTGAAGCAGGGGGGAGTAAGGTCCTCCAGTTCCCAAGAAGTGACCAGGCGGGGGTAGCGATTGTATCTTGGTGGATGCTTCCTGGCAAGTGTCCCAGGCCCAATGTTCATGGGGGTGAGGGGGAAGGTAAGCAGAATGTGGGCCATAAGTATATGGGCTGTGGTTGCAGGGTTCCCTAGGTCCAGGAGTAAATCAAGTTTTTTCCTACCTTCATAATATAGCTGGTGCCTTGATGTGTTGTGGCAGGGTTGAGAAGAAGAAACACGAGTCCCTGTCTGGGTCCTGGAAGCAGGTGGAGAGTCACCACCGCGTGGGCCTGGGCCCCAGATGGGGCTTCGGCCGGAGATGGGCCTCAAGGGCAACGGCGGACGCTCCTTCCCGTCTGGTAATTTCTGAATGGGGAGGCAGGAGAAAGGATCTCAATGTCAGTAGGCACCACTGGCGGTGTCAGAATGTCCGCAGGTTGGTGTGGCTATTTCGGGTGGGCTGCCTCAAGGACAAGATGGCACTGGGCATCTGTGCGGGGTCTAAGGCCGCAACCTCCTCCGGTCCCAGGCACGGTGGGAGCTCCGTGATGCACTTGGAACATGACCGTGGCCATGGTGTAGAGTTGCAAGGGAGGGGGCACCAAGTTTCAAGCCAGCGTGCCCCCAAGTCAGGCCCCAAAAACAGGGAATGGATTAATGCTGTGTGTGCCCAGGTCTGGGGGTGGTGGGAGGGACCTGGCGGGGTTAGCAATCCCCTGATCATGGCGTCCGCCTGGCGGCGACCTCCTGGCCTCGAAGGGGAGAAAAGTATTGTGGTGCCCCAGGGCGTCGTCAGCCAGCAGCTCCCGGGCATCTGCTTGTCTCCCGGGTCATCGGAGCTCCCCCGCGAGGGCCGCTGCAGGTGCAAAATGGCCCTGAGTGCCTGTGAGGAGCTGGAGGCCGCGGCTGCGTCCCAGTTGCTGGGTTGGTGCAGGAGGCCGTGCGCCGAGTCCACGGGGAGGCCGTCCCAGGCCGGGACCGTCCCGGCTCCACTGCCAGTGATTTCAGGCTGGTGGTTGTGCTTGAAAGTCGCAATAGGGCTCCGAGAGATCAGAGCCCAGACTATATGCATCCTACTACATTCCCGGCCAAGCCATACCCCCCAATATTCCGATTTTAATTGTGTAATTATAGGAGGTCCAATTATAGGAGGTTGAGTATTTTCTGTGGTAGATTCGTAGTTGTCCAGTTCTCTCCTATTGTCACCTAGAAGGGAGTCAGCATTGCTGTTCACTTTGCCATGATGCTCTTGGTACCGTAAACAGTTCGAGGCTCCCTCAGCACCACACTTAATAAATAAAAAAAAATTGAAGACTTGGCTATTCAATTTGGCATTACCTCCCGTCCCTCCCTCGCCTTCCTTTTAACCAATGAGGCCTCCCGCCTCCCCCCTAGACCCTCCCTTCCCCTTTCAAAAACCCCCCCCACCCTTATCCCCTCCTGTTCTTTTGTCTAGCCCACGCTAGACGGTTTTCTTTCCCTTTCTTACCTGCACGGCGGGGCCTGGAGGTCGTCGATGGAGGCACTCCTCGGGACGCGGTGCTCCGCGAGGAGTGCTACGGCTGGGTCACGTCTTGAGCGAACGGCATGGCTGCTCGAGAGGCGTGTACTGGGGGCCGGCTGACGGGGTCAGCCGGCCCTCTGTGGCTGGGGCGTTAGTTTCCGGGTTTCCGCGCCGCGGAGCCGCGAGGACCGAGGAACTTCAATTTTTGGATGCTGGTCAGGTAGGACGGGCGTTCTGCCCGTGGTTTTTTGGATTTTTACAAGGATTGTGACCTTTTTAGGGTTTGGTGGAGCCCTGTTAGGGAGGACCAGGGTCCTATATGTAGGGTAGTGTTTTGGAATGAAAGGCAGTGTTATTTTGGTTACCATGCCTAAAGCTCCAGCAAAGAGACGTGGTTGTCTCTTCTTCCTCCTCGGAGGTGGGAGGGGAGGGTAGCATTGCTCTTCCTGAGAACCCACAGGTACCTGGCAGGGGTACTCCCCTCATGTCTAGTGAGGAAGTGCAGGATATGGGTGAAATGGCTGTCACCAGGGCACTGCAAGCTGGCGTGGCCAGGACTGATCAGTCTAAGCGTGCACACTCATCGGTAGCGGCAAGGAAATCCTCTTCGGAGAGTGAGGATGAGGCCCCATCAACGTCATCTGGGGGGAAATAGGTTTCCAGAAGAGGTAATGTGGGAAGTGATGACACATGTTCGGGACAGTTTAGGTTTCCCTGTGTTTCAACCTACAAACTCAGAGTCTCATTTATTTCCTCAAATATCAGACGCCTTTTATGTTTGCCATGCCTTTCCAGGGACCTGTGAAGGATATGGTGTTTCGTGAGTGGAAGGATGTGGAGAAGGCTCAGGTTCCACGATTCCTTCAGAAACTTTACTTACTTGAGGGTGAGGGGGTTTTTCCTCCTTCAATACGCCTGGACTCTATTCTGGCTACTCTAATTGGCAAAACGGCAGTCAATCCGGAGGATTGTGTGCCTACGTATGCCACAGACCGTAAAGTGGATTCAGGTCTTAAGAGAGCTTTTGCGGCGGAGAATCTGGCGCTGAAGGCAGGGATTTATTCTGCTTATGCGTCACAATCATTGGTTCAAGGCTTTGATAAACTGGCGGTGGCTGTACAGGAAGGGGCGGAGTGTTCGGAGCTCCTGGCTGGTATGGAACAGCTGGCCAGATTATTGGTGGATGTGTCTTCAGATATAGTCCGTACTTCGGCTCTGGCATCTGGGTCTTTGATTGGGGCTCGTAGGTCCCTCTGGTTGCGTTCATGGAAGGCTGATCCAGGGGAAACGGCGGCCTTGTTGAGACTGCCGTTTGAGGGTTGTATCTTGTTTGGAGAACTATTACCATCCATACTTTCCAAGGCGTTTAAGGAGCGGAAGCATGCCTTACCTTATAAAGGGGTTTCTTCTTCGGGTAAAGGGTGGAAGAAGCATTCCAGATCTTCTCCTACTAGGGTTGCTAAATCCTTTTCGTTTAGGAGACGGCGTTTTCATCCGCGTTTTTCACCTAAGAAGTCTACTCCTGAGACCCGGGGTGGTTTCAAGAAGGGGTCCTGGCATTCGCTGTGGGCCTGGCAGAGGGCCGGTTGGGGGATGACTGTGTCACTTTCTTTCAGCTTGGGAGGACAGTGTAACCGATCATTGGGTACTAGACATGGTGACCAATGGTTATGTCATAGATTTTGTGGCGGTTCCTCCAGATTCCGGGGTGCATCCCACACCTCTGCCTTCAGAGGGGTCTTGGAGTGGAGCATTATTGGACGGAGTGCGGGACTTACTGGTCATGGGGGCCATTTCCCATGTTCCGCTAGACGACCGAGGTCAGGGCACTTATGCGGTCTTGTTTCTTGTGCGGAAAGTTTCAGGGGGATTTTCAACCGGTGCTCAATCTGAAGGAGGTGAATACCTGGATCAGGACAGTGCATTTCCACATGCTGTCCATTCGGACTATTTTTCCATTGGTCAGGCAAGGGGATTTTCTGGTGTCACTGGATCTGCCGGATGCTTACCCACACGTACCGGGGGCATGGTCCTCTCACAAGTTCCTGAGGTTTGCTGTGGGGCAGGATCATTTCCAGTTTTGCGTTCTGCCTTTCGGTCTGAAATCTTCTCCCCGAATTTTCACGAATATGCTGGCTCCTCTAGTGGCTTTGCTTCATTCAGAAGGGGTGTTTCTGCACCCTTATCTAGTCGACATTTTGATTCATGCCCATTCACGAGACCTTTTGCAGAGGCAGGTGGCCCAAGTTCTGGGGGTCCTGCAATAACACAGGTTTTTGATCAATTGGGTGTAATCAGACTTTGTGCCGTCCCAGGATCTGGTTTTTCTAGGGGCTCGGTTTCAGCCTATTCTAGGGTTGGTGACTGTGTCCGAAAAATAAAAAATAAAAATAAAAAAAAAGGTTGGATGCTCTCCGGGCTTTGGTAAAGAAGGTATGGTTACTGTCTGCTCCCCGAGCTCTTCTATGGTTGCGACTGCACATTTGGCGTCAGTGATATTTTGGGTTCTTGGGCACGTTTCCATCCCCTGTGCTTGATGACGTGGTTCTTGAGTAGGTGGGATCCAGGGTCCGGTTCTCTGAAGGACGGGGTTCCAGGGTCCGGATTGATTCACAGAGAGTTGCAATGGTGGTTGGATGCAGACCACCTGAGGGTAGGGGTGTCTTTGTCACCTCTGAGACCCGTGGTGGTGACGACGGATGCCAGCCTCTCCGGTTGGGGGGCATGGATGGGGTCAGCTCAGATTCGGGGGTTTTGGTCCCCTCGGGAGGCGAGTCGGTCATCTAATTGGCGAGAATTGCGGGCTATATTCCTGGCTCTGGTCCATTTCCAGGATTCCCTGAGGGGGTTGGCGGTTCTGGTTCGCACAGACGACTTAGTGGCCGAGGCTTATGTCATTCGGCGAGAGTGGTAAGTGTTCGGGCGGATCTACTGAGCAGAGTGATTCCTTCCTCTCAACTTTTCTCTCTCCGGAGGTCTCTGTTTCGGCATCTGGTTCGGCTTTGGGGTCTTCCAGTGCTGGATGTGTTTGCGTCAGTAGAGACTGCGATAGTGGAGTGCTTCTGCTCCCGGTTTCGGTGTCCCCAAGCATGGGAGGTGGACGGGATGTCATGTCCTTGGCCGCAGGGCCTTTTATATGCGTTCCCTCCGTTTCAACTATTCAGGGCGTTTCTGTTAGGTGCCAGTGGCTTTGAGTTCTACCTTGCTGGCTTCATGGAGACGTTCAACTTTGCTTTCTTATGGTAGACAGTGGAAGGTGTTTTCGTCTTGGTGCTTAAGTCGTGAGTTGGATCCTTCCTGCGCTTCTCTCTTTGAGGTGATGCAGTTCCTGCAGGACGGTGCTCGTTTAGGGTTGTCAGTGGCTTCTCTTCGGGTACAGTGGGCGGCTATTCAGGCATTTAGGGACCATGGCGTAATCTTCAAGTTGAAGGGCGATTGATGCCTGGATTTTTTCAGGGGCTTATTAATTTATTTCCTCGCCCGGTACGTTCTTTTCCCTCATGGGATCTGTCCTTGGTTTTGGATGTGTTGACGGGGGCCCCTTTTGACCCATTGGGGGGCTATGATTTGCGACGTCTATCTTTGAAGACGTTCTTTTTGGTCGCCATTACTTCGGCTCGTCGGTTGGGGGAATTGGGGGCATTGGCATGTTCCTTTCCTTTTTTGTAAGATTTTTCCCGATAGGGTGGTTCTGGTTCCGGTGCCTTCCTTTATTCCAAAAGTCAATTCTTCGTTCCATTCCAGGCAGGCGGTCATCCTTCCTTCATTTTGTCCGGATCCCTCATCAGGGGAGGAGGTCCGTTTGCATTTGTTGGATGTACGTAGGGTTTTGTTGGAGTATCTGCGGGTGGTGGCTCCTTTTCGTACAGGGGATTCACTGTTTGTTACTTTTGGTCCGGCGCGCTAAGGTGAGAAACCTTCCACGGCTTCCTTGAGTCGGTGGGTTCGATCTTTGATTCTGTTGGCCTATTCCTTGAAAGAGGTGGTTCCTCCTCTAGGGATTCAGGGGAGGTCTTCCAGAGGCATGGCGGCGACGGTGGCAGAGCTTCAGGGGACTTCAGTGGTGGATATTTGCAGGGCCGCCACTTGGGCTTCTCCTTCGGCGTTTGTGCGTCATTATAGGCTGTCGGACTTGGGTGGTTTGGAGTCGGTGTTTGGTCACTGGGTCTTATCCTCTATGAGATACTGTTTGGGATGTTCTTGGTGCAGGATATTAAATAAGGGTCTTGCAACTCGATGTCCGTCTCCTGTGTGTTTTTCTTGCTATGTCTCATTGGTTAAAAGGAAGGCGAGGGAGGGACGGGAGGTAATGCTTCCATTTTCTTACGATAATGGCATTACTCCTAGTCCTACTCCCTCGCCTTCCTTTTCCGTTCCCTCCCACCCTCCCGGTACGGACTGTCCGAGTTGCGGCTTGGGCTTGGTTTTTGTACAGGAGGGGATAAGGGTGGGGGGGGGTTTTGAAAGGGGAAGGGAGGGTCTAGGGGGGAGGCGGGAGGCCTCATTGGTTAAAAGGAAGGCGAGGGAGTAGGACTAGGAGTAATGCCATTATCGTAAGAAAATGGAAGCATGATGTTCCTGGCACCTCAAGTAGTCCGAGGTTCCCTCAGCGCCAGGCTACCCATGTGTGATTGTGTGCTTAATAAAATGTAAAAAAAAAACTAAACAAAGAAACGTGAGGTTCCTTTGATTTATCTGAATCCTACAGTCAATTGAGTACCTACTGCTATTTCTCACTATTTGACCAGTGTGTGACCCCCACCGAGCCCCTTCATTCACTGTGAGACGGTGACGTTCAGCAAAGGGGTGGACCCCACACCGCCAGCAGCCCTGTGATGGGTCAACACGGCTTCAAAGGGAACCCTGAGGGGCACTTTAACTTGTGTCCCTTTTTTTTCAATTATACACTGTAGTCACTTTCTGAGATTATCTGGTGTAGTGGGGTTGGGCAAGAATTAGGGTTGAGAGGGGCAATGACAGGCATTCAAATACAGCACGGCTGCTCAGGCAGATTTTGCTGGCCTCATTCATTCATGTCATGGATGTTTCTGCAGTGGTAGTTGGGCCTTCTAGGTGACTCTCCCAGAAGACAGAAAGAGGAGAAAGTTGATGAATAAAAGTTTGCCTTATTAGTGTTTGTGGAAGAGGCCCATATTTTTACCCAGATTTACAGCCGGTGCTATTAAAGATTCAGGTATCCAGTACCAAGGCTGCATAGTCTTGATTCCACCTCATGCCCCTTTAATCCACACAAAAAACTCTCTGCCTCTTCACATCACTCTTACAGGTTGTTTTTCGCTCATGGTTTCTTCGCTTGTCAGTTTTTCTGTATCAATCTTCTTCCTTCTTTCCCACTTTTGCGTTTTTCTCTCTCCTGCTCTTGATCAAAATCTGATGAGGAAAAATAAGTGCCGGTCCCCAAAAATAAGTGCTGGTGGGCCATACCTGCAACCACCGGCTGAAATTAAGACTAGTGCACAACTGTCTGAAGAAATGCGATGAGTCAGAAGGAGCTTGGGGTTGGTGTGTAGGCTGGCCGAAGTGTAGGGACGGGTGCCATGTCCAGGCACACCACAGCAAGAGGGTTGACTGCCCTATATTCTTTTGAGCAATTAAACACAGCAAGGTTCAAGGTGTGTTAGGTGTAGGGGTCCTGATGTTTAAACACCTTTGTTTTTGGTACCCATTCTTTTAGGATTGAGAGTACATGAAGGGGAACGAATGCAGAAGAGTAATGAGTTTGGGGTATGGGAATCACATAGAAGTGAAGGGTAACTGACGTCATATAGGTAGCTTGAAACAAAGCCTGTTTCTAACCTTTGTTGTTTTTTTTCTTTGGATGTATTAACAGGCGATGGGAATATAAATGGGGTCATGGATGGCAAATGAACGGCCAGAGATGTCTTTCTTTAAATTATTGTAAGTTCCTCAAAGAGCACCTTTCACTTTGTGTCACAGGAGCACAAATCCATCGAAAGCAACACCAATCAAATCAAATCATTAACATTTATAAAGCGCGCTACTCACCCGTGCGGGTCTCAAGGCGCTAGGGGGAAGGGGGTTACTGCTGCTCGAAGAGCCAGGTCTTGAGGAGTCTCCGGAATGCGGAGTGGTCCTGGGTGGTCCTGAGGCTGGTGGGGAGGGTGTTCCAGGTCTTGGCTGCCAGGTAGGAGAAAGATCTCCCACCCGCCGTGGAGCGGCGGATGCGAGGGACGGCAGCGAGCGCGAGGCCGGTGGAACGGAGGAGACGGGTGGGGGCGTAGAGGCTGAGGCGTCGGTTGAGGTATTCAGGTCCCTTGTCGTGGAGGGCTTTGTGTGCGTGGGTGAGAAGTCGGAAGGTGATCCTTTTGCTGACTGGGAGCCAATGCAGGTGTCTCAGGTGTGCGGAGATGTGGCTGTTGCGGGGTACGTCGAGGATGAGGCGGGCGGAGGCGTTTTGAATACATTGCAGACGTTTTTGGAGTTTTGCGGTGGTCCCAGCATAAAGGGTGTTGCCGTAGTCCAGGCGGCTAGTGACTAGGGCGTGGGTCACGGTTTTTCTGGTGTCGGTGGGGATCCAGCGGAAGATCTTGCGGAGCATGAGGAGGGTGAGGAAGCAGGAGGAGGACACGGCGTTGACTTGTTTGGTCATGGTGAGAAGAGGGTCCAAGATGAAGCCGAGGTTGCGGGCGTGGTCTGAGGGGGTCGGTGCGGTGCCAAGGGCCGTGGGCCACCAGGAGTCGTCCCATGCGGCTGGGGTGTTTCCGAGGATGAGGACTTCCGTTTTGTCTGAGTTCAGTTTTAGACGGCTGAGCCTCATCCAATCTGCGACGTCCTTCATGCCATCTTGAAGGTTGGTCTTAGCGCTGGCGGGGTCCTTGGTGAGGGAAAGTATAAGTTGAGTGTCGTCGGCGTAGGAGGTGATGATGATGTTGTGCTTGCGTACGATGTCGGTGAGGGGGCTCATGTAGACATTGAAGAGTGTCGGGCTGAGCGAGGAGCCTTGAGGAACGCCGCAGATGATCTCGGTGGGGTCTGAGCGAAAAGGTGGGAGGTAGACTCTTTGAGAGCGGTTGGAGAGGAAGGAGGCGATCCAGTCCAGGGCCTGGCCTTGGATCCCGGTGGAGCGGAGGCGGGTTATTAGGGTGCGGTGACAGACGGTGTTGAAGGCAGCCGAGAGGTCGAGGAGGATGAGGGCGACTGTTTCACCGTTGTCCATCAGGGTTCTGATGTCGTCTGTGACTGAGATGAGGGCAGTTTCAGTGCTGTGGTTGGTTCGGAATCCGGATTGTGAAGGGTAGAGAAGGTTGTTGTCTTCCAGGAAGTTGGTAAGCTGTTTGTTGACGGTCTTCTCTATTACCTTGGCAGGGAAGGGGAGGAGCGAGATGGGGCGGAAGTTTTTCAGGTCGCTTGGGTCAGCCGTAGGTTTCTTTAGTAGGGCGTTGACTTCGGTGTGTTTCCAGCTTTCGGGGAAGGTAGCAGATGACACCAAGGCTGTTCTACCATAGAGATGGCAGGTTTATCTGTGGATTTTGGAGGGGTGTCAATATGTAATGCAGCAACCTGGGCTTCGCCTCACACATTTGCAAGCTTTTCACATTGAGGATGGGGAGTTTAGTGTGTAGATTTCAGGACAATGCTCAGCCCAATCGTTGTCTGAAGCTAGTATTTCTTAATACATCTGATTTCCTTCTGAATAAACCTAGATGCACGGCAGTTACAATCTCTCAGTGTCAATCATTGGCAGGTTTATTAATTACCATATTCCAAATTTTAAAGGACGAAAAAGAAGGATGATGGAGTAATGTCCTGGTCAGATACCGGCAACCTTCACAACAGGAAGCCATTGCATCCTCTTTCCGGTTCGTCACCTCTGGATGCTCGAGGGCTTCTTATCCCCTCTCTTCTCTGAGGAGGGACTTAGTTTGTGAAATAACAGAGTGGGTCAGCTCACTGCTACCCCAGTGGGTGAGGGAGGAAGGACTCTGGAATTAATGTTGCCAGTGAAGAATCAAGGCTTTACTATCACATAAAATGTCCGATAGACGCCACCTGTCTGTACAGACTGAGTGAGTACACACATGCTATTTGATGCTGGTCACGTTGCTGCCACTGTTGCGCCTCTCAAAAAAACACAATGGGAGCCTCCATTGCTGACAATGGTGCTCTCCTGACAGAGAATGTCAGAAAGCCAGAAAGAGCAAGTGGGAGGTCCTACACAAGGTGGCATTGCACATGTGGCGAACTTCCAGCACGCCCTCTGTCTTTCAAAGTATTTTTCTTTAATAGGATATGTTTGCAATTCAAGGTTAAACTGAGGTTAAACGGGATCTCTTAAGTGTACAAATGCACCAACACGTTTCGCCTTTAAGGCATTAGCTACTGGTCTTCATTAGGGCAAAGAAAATGGATCAGGTTACCGTCTGGAAAAACATGTTTTGTAAAATGACATTTTCTGAAACTTTGCTTGGTAAGTTTATCTTTTTCACAGTTGAATGCAATGTATAGTAACTCAAAGGGTTCACACAACTGTATGTCTCATTAATTTAGAAGATATTTTGCCTTCTGCAAGCGCAAACCTTTGTAACAAGATGGTTGAAGAACCAACAGTCGCTACATAATGGCAATGGAGTCGTCAAATTCTGCACAGCAGCCTTCACAATTTCATTACAAAGACTGGCAGCTGAAGTGTAAATTCCTATTTTTCATCCTTGTAACTTACGTCTCTGTATGAAAAATATCATTAGTCCTTTCCTTGCGAATAAGGATCCAATGTTTCATAGAGAATTTTGCAGTTGTCCACTTGTGATTTTGTTTGTTTTGCAAATAAAAACTTTCAGGTCTCAAAGAAGCGGTATGATATCTATTTCGGCTCATAAAGACGCTTTCAGCTGTAATACTGTTGCTATAGCTTTGAATATTGAAGTCGGGTCATCATATTATATTATAATGTACAGCCAACGGTAACATAGGCCCACAAAATGCACATTGTAGTTGTAAATACCACTTCCTCATTACTAAAAAAAATCCACCTTGGTATTCTGCACTTTCCCAAGTTCAGACTGATGCAGGATTGTGGGACTTCCTGGGTAGGCCATTCCCCAGAAGTAAGTAAAACCCCACAAACTCAGACTTCTGTGGGTATTGCCATAACTCTTGCAGGTACTTTCCAATCTTAGCAACCCACAAAATAGGCTGTTGTTTTGAAGATTCCTTCAAATGTACCTGGGATTTTTTGTGAATCCTAAAAAGGTAAAACTTGGGCCTAGGTATATTGGGACAAAAGGTACCACCGGTGGGACTTTTATTGGTCCGGGAAAGAGACCTTTTGCTGAGGATGCTATGGAAAAACACACTTTGGAAGCACACAAATTGCCCATAGCCACTCTCACCTCTAGCCTAGGCATGGTTGAAAGAAATTGATTTTAGGCCCTTTGCATAACAGGGCCTGAAGAGGGGTTCTTCTAAGTGCCAGAGGAAGGGAGTTCCATAAGGAAGATACAAGCACCGAGAAGGGGCATCCTACAAGGCTGGTTTTCTTGAAAAAGGAAGCAATCAGTTCTTTAGCAGCCGCAGATGACAAGAGCCTCCTGGGATGGTATGGTATGAGAATTCTTTTAGGGAAGTTAGAAGACCCACCATAAGAGGCCTGAGAGCAATGCATGCAGTTTTATTTCATGCTGTGGCCTGAAGGCATAGCCAGCAGAGGGTCCTACGAATCAGCACTACATGAATAAACCTGGGAGCCTGGATAGCCATGCTAGTTGCATTGTTCTGGATACTTTAAAGTTTCATAAAAACCTATAGGGCAGCCCTACATAGCCTGCTTTGTCATACTCTGATCATGAGCCACAGAATCTCCACCCTGTCATACTGTGACCTTCGGGATGAGATATAGAATAATTCTGCTAAGATTTTTTAGGTAAAATTTGCATGCGGCTATCACCGCCAAGACTTGGCTGTGAAGCTGAAGGAGAGCATCAGCATGAATGGCCTGATTCTTCCCAACTTCCACTGGAATAGGACACAGATTCAGAGCTCCAAGCCAGTAGTCTGGAGAGCAATGATATCTCGACCTTGTCCTATACCGCTATCGGTAGACATTTAGGGCCTGATTTAAAGTTTGGCGGCGAGGGTACTCCGTCACCACTGCAACGGAGTACACTCGCCGCTAAACCCTCAGTCCACCCGAATGGTTTTCAGGTGGACGGACCTTCTGGACAATGGAGCCTCCTCTGGCTCTGCTGCTGACATAGTGCCCCTACCGCGCAACTAAGCATGGGCTGCCTAAGGTTAACACATAATACCATCCACCTTACTTAGACAGCAAAAAAACACGCAATGCCGTCCACTCTGTCACCTGGGATAGTAAAGAAAAAAATAATGACTACCACACCATGGGAGAAAAATCCCAGAGTGTGGGTGTCATTAGTTTTTTTGAAAAATGAAAAGCTCTATAAAAGTTTGACAGCCAGCCGACCTGCTTGATGGAGCCATCCATCACACTGTTACACCAATGACAGGAACCCCCATGACAGCAGTTACTGCCAATGTTATGAGTCGTCTGCAGGGACAGAGGACAATTCCAGATTTGGGGGACTGTATGTCCATCATGGCAACAGAGTAATTTACTCCATCACCCTCAGTGCATAATTTAGAAAAAAAATAGGTGCTGGTCCTCAAACATTTCCTAGAAGGTTGGCATCCACTGTCACTGCTAGAGTGGCCCACTTTAACAACTGGTGCTACCCACTACATCATGGGCTCTGGCACTTTACTTGGCCCTCTCCGTTCGGTAAGGTTCATCTCCTGTCCTGCTAAATATCTTTCTCTCTCTTGTCCAGGTCTTTCTCCCTGTCCACAAATCGTATAGAACCAAAGATGGACAAATGACATGCTCTACCAGCCACCTGCCGTGTTCATACTCACCGCAGTCTGCCAGGCAAAGAGCATCTGATACTACATACTCAAGGCAGAGGTCCCAGCCGCTCACCCGCCCTCCATTTGTAACCATTACTTCAAGTGCTACGGACAGAAAAATGAAGGTAATCTGCATTTCCATGTAACAGCCTGTTGAAAAACATGTAAATGCAGCTAACAACAATAAAAAGTGATGGCTTGCTTAGCACATCATTGAATCTGACTGGTCAGTTGGTGCTTAAATATGGGATTGTATCACTCAGAGTAGTGCATCATTGTATCAGCGCTGGTCTAAATGAGTCTACACACAGGTCCCAGCTGCAGGTGCAGTATCTCGAAGAGATAACCTATTGTTATCAGAAATTGCAACCTGCAAATTACACACGTCAATGCACCAGCTGCTCTAGCCAATCAGCTGCTCAAGGGCAGGTTCCCAAGAAGAATGGCCAAACTTAAAACAATTGCGTTTCCATTCATTGGGTATTGAGCGAATGGGGAAAGATTTATTCATTTTCTAAGTTGACACGCCCTCAGAACATATCATTACCCTACTAGGTTTATGAAAATATGAATCTAAGAGCAGCTAGTCTTGTCATCTGAGAGGAGAGAGACCCCAGGCCGTAGATGTAGCATGGATGTCACCTTTTTCAGTCCAGTGACAAATATTAATTGACATTGTCCAGCGAAGAGACAGTCACTTCAGGACACCAAGAGACAGTCACTTCAAGACACCAAGAGACAGTCACTTCAAGACACCAAGAGACAGTCACTTCAAGACACCAAGAGGCAGTCACTTCAAGACACCAAGAGGCAGTCACTACAAGACACCAAGAGGCAGTCACTTCAAGACACCAAGAGACAGTCACTTCAAGACACCAAGAGACAGTCACTACAAGACACCAAGAGACAGTCACTTCAAGACACCAAGGGACAGTCACTACAAGACACCAAGGGACAGTCACTTCAAGACACCAAGAGACAGTCACTACAAGACATCAAGAGACAGTCACTACAAGACACCAAGAGACAGTCACTTCAAGACACCAAGAGACAGTCACTACAAGACACCAAGAGACAGTCACTTCAAGACACCAAGAGACAGTCACTACAAGACACCAGACAGTCACTTCAAGACACCAAGAGACAGTCACTACAAGACACCAAGGGACAGTCACTACAAGACACCAAGGGACAGTCACTTCAAGACACCAAGAGACAGTCACTACAAGACATCAAGAGACAGTCACTTCAAGACACCAAGAGACAGTCACTACAAGACACCAAGAGACAGTCACTACAAGACACCAGACAGTCACTTCAAGACACCAAGAGACAGTCACTACAAGACACCAAGGGACAGTCACTACAAGACACCAAGGGACAGTCACTTCAAGACACCAAGAGACAGTCACTACAAGACATCAAGAGACAGTCACTTCAAGACACCAAGAGACAGTCACTACAAGACACCAAGAGACAGTCACTACAAGACACCAGACAGTCACTTCAAGACACTAACTCACACCAGCAATTCTCCCAGCCCTAGGAGTCTTTACTGGAGGTGATTTACATGCAGGAGGGAGAGGTGGGCGAGGTCTCTCAGAGTAGGTCAGTTGTGTTCTCAGGGATTAAGAATCCTAAATAACATGTTATGTCCTGTTTTAAAATGGATGGGAGCATTGCCTTAATGATGTGCGACCTCTGGCGCTTCCTGGTGAGTGGTGGAATGACGTCACCTCATTGTCCCTTCAGGCTTCACAGCTAATAATGCCTCTTAGGGCCAAAGTGAGGACAGGACAGACCCCCTGCAGCTGGGACAGTTCACCAGGCTGACACCCTGGCGACGTGGCCAAAAGTAAATGCCTTTGGAGCCCACCGGGGACCACCGGTTCAAATTAACAACTGAGATCTATCCTGACGAACATCAATCCCTTCGCCCAAATCTAATTCGGGCCCTTAGTTAAATCGTGTTCTGCGCCGACCCTGAGGATGCATAATCTCCTCGTCACGGTCTCTGCATTTTTATCATTTTGAACATTTGTTCAGACACCAAATAAGATCCCCCGGGCTCAGTGCACGAAAATGTAATCAGTCTGTGCAGACAAGTGTCTGCAAAATAATATAATGAACTTGGAAAAATGACAGCAAAATGTTCACACCAAAACCCGGCTGTGTGGGAATATTCACAAAGTATAAGGCACCTTTTTTGTCAGTTTGAACACTTTTATACATCCAAACACGTAAACTGTATGTGCTGGCCTAGTTTACAAATTGTGGTCATAAAGACGGAGAGATGCTCCAAATTTTGTGCAATGAGTAAACAATGAATAAATGCACATCTTCACAGATAATTCACTGGATTTGCTTAAGTATGCTGGAATGCCCATATTCGCCCACACTTGGACAGATTATTAATTTGTCAGTGGTTAGTGAATTACTATTAAATGCGGACGATCAGGAGCGCGCATTAATTTGCATATGTACAGGTCAATTTGCCTCTCAGGAAATGCCTTGTGACTCCATCTGACTGTCTCTGTCCTTGTTTTGGGTGAACTAGAGTCAAGGCACGGAAAGATCTGGAGGCACCCCCGTGGCTTGTGGAGTACTAGTAAGCATTTCACCTTTTGTCAATAACAAGAGGTCATGTTATGCTGATTTGTATAGCGCACTAATCACCTGAGAGGGTATCAAGGCGCTTGGGCAGGTATGTGGTCCCATGGTACTTATATGACGAGCCAGATCTTCAGCTTCTTCCGGAACTTAGGAGGAGGCTCTGACATGTTAAAGGATGTCATTCCACGTGCTGGGTGCGAAGCAGGAGAATCAGCGACCTCCGGTTTTGCTTTTGCAGATGCGTGGAATGTGCATGCGTGAGAGTGAGGCAAAGCGTAGGTGCCTGGCAAGTTGGTGAAAGTGTATGCAGTTGTACAGGTATTCTGGTCCTGTCTTGCGTAGGGCTTCGTATGTGTGTGTGAGAAATTTGAATTGGCTACACTTGTGAATGGGGCGCCAAGAAAAATCATAAATAAGAAAAAAACATGCATCTGAAAAATTAAGCATAACTAAAGCAACACAAAAGACAATCCCTGCGGAGAATAATCAAATGTATGTCCTACTTTAGTGTAAATGATGAACAATGAAACAAACAGTAACAAGTTTTCTGTTGTATAGCGCTTGCTGTTATGCCTGTGGTAGCAAGCACTTTGCAACAAAGTTATTCACTGGAAATGTCCTCAATTATCAATCTCAGAAAGATGAAAGGTTGAGTTAGCCCTGCTGGGATTGGAACCTATAATCTGGTGGTCACAAATCAATAGTAAGAAAACTGAAGTGAGACAAAGGTGGAGTGCAGTGCATGCGCCCATCCGCAAATCCACCAGTGAGTCAACAGGGGAGTCTCTGAGGAAGAAAGAAAGCGCGCAAACCGCAGAGGGAATGAGAGCAACAGGCAACATATGTAAAATCAAAGTACTAATTAATGGCTCACAGAGCACTTCCACCTTACTTTGTGAAGGAACTGGAAAGAAGTCCAAGGCAAGCCACGGCGGCTCCGCCGGATGACGTCAGCCGGCAGCCAATCCTGTCGGTGAATATGCTGACAATAGGGGAGCAGAAGAAGATCATGCCCATGGCCAGCGCACCGACCCATGCTGTAAAGAGAGGGAGAGAAGTTTGAGAAATCTAATGCAGTGGTTCCCAACCTTTTGACTCCTGAGGACCCCCAATGAATCATTACTGGAAGCCGGGGACCCCCAGCAATTGGTACGATTTAATTTTCAAACATTAAAACAGTAATTCGCAAAAAATATAACAAGTACACACCAAACAAATACTCAAATTACTAAAGATAAAATTCTTTTATATTGAAAAAATATGCAAAAATCTAAACATTTTATTGGGAAGGTTGGTGCCTCATCTCGGCAACTACCTTTTCAATGTTTGGTTTTATTTAGGAAAGGTGAATTCTCAGGTCAGATTCTACATTTCCGGAGCGATTTCAGTTTTTATTTTTTAGGTATGCAAGAACTGAGAAAGCTTTTTCACATAAATACGTGAAGGGGAAAGGAAGTAAACCATAAGGGCCTCTCATCTCTCCCTAGCCTCTCTGTCACATGTACTTAATTTGTTTTATAGCACCTCTCATACCACTGCAGGGTGTCAGGGCACTTTACAGGGGACTGCAAGGTGTAGGATTCACATGTCATCCACACTGGTAGGCATTTTCTAAGAGTGCTTGGTCCAGAGAAGCACAAACTTAGGATTCAGAACACAGCACAGTGATTAGTGATGAAGTTAGCACAGTGCTTAATTTGTCAATAAAAACGTGCCGGTGCCCAAAGCCCTCCTATTAAACACGCAGCTGCTGCAATTAAATGTGGGTACACAGAATGCAGAGGCAGCAAAATCCTGAAGCCATCTCGGGACTCTTCAATCCATATAAAGCCACTCCCTGCCACGTCAGCGCACACTAGCAGGTTTTCTACTTTCTCCCTTTGTGACGCTTTTTCATTTTTCCCTTCCTCCGTCTTTCCATTATGTGTCTTTTGCTCGCAGTAAATGCTTGAGGCAGAAGAATAAGCCCCAGCGCTCAAAAATAAGTGCTGGTGCTCAGCACCAGAAACAACAAGCACAAATTAAGCACTGCGTTAGCAAAAGAATGTATTTCTACACAAGCAAATCTTTTTTTAGCAGCATAAGGAAAATGAAAGACTAGGAAAAAAACAACTTTCTAATTTGTGCTATGCGGTTTGCATGCAGCTCTTAAATGGCAGTTCACATCTCACTGTGCTAGATTACGATTATGAACTGCATATTAACAAAATAATCTCTGTGACAAAAGCAGTAACCCACTGTGCCATGCATGTTTCTTTGCATGAAACACATTCTTTGCAGCAGGCACATTAACCATCTGCGCTACCTTTGAGTCAAAACTGCCACTGCACAAAACTCCCATCTCCCCCAGATACATTAATCACTTGAATTAGCTTGATGCTTTTACTTTTGCAGTACATGGAGCTGCTGCATTTAAAACTGCTCAACAAAGGAAGTAATAAATATGAAAACACACACGCATGTGTTTGTCAGAGGCCCCAGCTGGAGAAGTGCCTTCCTCCCAGTCCAGGCCTGCGGACCCCCTGGGAATGTGTCACGGACCCCTGGGGGTCCGCGAACCACAGGTTGGGAACCACTGATCTAATGTACACAAATAATTGAGAGAGATGCACACGAGTGTACTCAAAAAGCCACACAACTGAGATACTCTTTGCATCTGTCGGTGGTGACACCGCAAGGCCTCACTGGGGATCCAAAGTCAAATGATAATCAACAATCAGAAAAGTCTTCCATAGAACACTCCAGACTCTGGAATGACATACCGTGAATCCAGAGAGGGCACCAACCATCCAACAATACAGACAACCATCCAAAAATACGTAAAAAGATCTGAGCACTAAGCACAGCCAGGCATAGACCTCTGGCCCTAGACCTGCTGAATATAATATCCCTGATGCAATAATACAGTAAGAGAATCTTTAACTGAAGTCACATGAGAAGTTAAATAACCTGTGGCTGCTTAAGGACTGTGCAGTGGGGTACAGTCTGAAGTAAACACAACAGCAATGGAAGGAATGCTTCAATGAATCTCATCCACTGGTAATTACTTGGGCAGCACCCCAGTCCATCATTAGGTTGTTCACCATGCCATCCTGAAATGCAGCATATGCGACCAAGAACGCTTTAGCCCTGATTGGGAGGGAGGGGTTGGTCAGTCAGGTGCAGCTTGGTTCCAGCGGCACAGTGAGCATGTTACCTACTTCAGAGCATGTCGTTCGCTCTTAGGGTATTGCACTGAAGAAAACAAAACAGCTCCTGAAGGGAGCCTCGCCTGGCAGTTCGGCAGATTTTCAAGCATTTTATCCATCACCTAGTGTTGCAGGTTACTCCCTAAGTGTGACAGGTAAGTCCAGACTTAGGTCCCGTGCTCGCTGTGCCATAGAACTCAAACTACACTGTACTAACACGTCTGGGGTTGCTTGTAGTGCTTTCTGGAGGGGGCTTCACCTAGCAGATTGGGACAGGCAGTTCCCATGAGGAGCAGTGCTGGTACTGATTTGCATAAGGAGGGCCTTTGTTTAGTGTGGCATGGTGAGTGACAAGCGATGCACTGCAACAAGGATCAAGCAATTGCCAGTGTCTAAGATTAATTCAAGCATTCGATCCATCACCTTCCTGTTGTAGTTTGCTTGTGCGATGAATAACGTCCTGTTACAGTTTGCTTGTGGGATAAATAACTCAATTGAACTTGTACTATGTAAATGTTAAAATGTTTGCCCCACTTCTCTCAATCCTCTACACCTGCAGCAGTACAATATGCCAGTGTTGCTTGGTTGCACTAAACATGTAGAGTGAGCCAAGAGCTTAATACCGATCTTACAAGATATTCTGCTTGCCCTAAATGTCATGCCTTTTAATATCACCACTCTCCCTTCTCTCTCCAACACTGGCACTGCAACATTATCTAATAAGGAAACTTTATATAACGTTATCTTTTTCAAGCGGTGACCTTATACTATTGTTAAACAGATCAGTGATGAATCCATCATTGACAAATTCACTATGATGAGCTGTCACAGTCTTCCCTTGTTGCTTTGCACCATTCATTTAAGGTTCAGAACCCCAACCCGCCCCTCTTGTGAGGTCTTCTGTCCAAGTGGTGTTCAGGTTGGTATATGAAATATTCAAATAGCTTTGGTGTGTGTGGTGTTTATGCTTGATATTAGCTGGTCCCTATGGCTGGAATGGATATCCTATGTACTTTGCTGGGTTGTTGGACATTAGCACCCTTATTGACTCCTGGTCTTTCTTGCAGCAATGCCAATGAGAATGGGCATTAAAGAGCCACCCATTGGGGCACCAAGGTGGCTCCCCCCGGTAATAATGATCAGAATCCAAATGACAGTAATAGAACATGTGTTGACCGTGGAGATATTTATGACAAACATATTATTATTCATGTTAAGTATGCTAGAGAAAGCAGAATAGTTACCACCATGTAATGTTACACCCTTGACATTGTTTATGATGGCACATGGGATGGATCCATTTGTGTGTGTTTCCTTTGAGTTGGTAACTTCATAAATTTTCTTTTAAACGTAAATGATGACACGTTTTAAGAACTTTCAGGTGTTCCTTATATTTGAGAACGTTTTTAAATGAAAAATGTTGCGTAAAATTAGAGGTAGCTGGGTTATACGTTCATGAAATATGGGATACAGCCAAAAACAGGGTTGGGTGAGGCCATACTTAATAATACTTGGCATTAATGGAGTACCATGCCTAGTGTATGCATTTTCTTTCTGGTGGTATAAGGGAGTTAAAGAGACGGGGTACTCTAAGAACCAAATATACAATACGAAGAGTGGTTTGATATGTCAATCATTTTTATTAAAAATATTATAGCTGCAGTGAGTGGCAGAAGCATGAGCTAGAAAGATTGTTACCAAGGAAGGGGTGAAGGTAAAGGAATGGAAAGGTGGAACGAGATTAAGCAAGAGGCAGTGTGCACGGTGGTAACACCTGGTTGTAAAAATGGTGTAGGCAAGGAAAAAAGTCACAGAAAAAGAATATCAAGTTTCATGAATGAGATAATGTAATAATGAAAGCGTAAGATACCCAATTTACAGAGTTTATGGTTTCCTGGAAATCTAGATGAATACAAAGTTACTGAGCCCTAATTGTGTCTTTAGAGGTCTTGCAGATCTGGTGTCCTGTGCACTCCAAACCGTGGCTCCTAAAACCGTGGACCAAGTATTCCTTTTAGCACTTGACTACCAGGCTAGTGAGGAAGAGAAGCTGAAGGCTGACTTGGGATGGTATTATGAGCTAGAAACTCAGAATGCAGCACCACACAAAATAACATTCAATAAATCACTTCCTGGTCATTGCTTTTTTTTTGTAAACAAAAGGAAACATGCTTTAATTTATGCACATACAATTAAATATCACACATGAAATTGCAAATATTTACAAGCGATCAAGTGGAACTATGGATTGCAAATCTACAATAAGGATATCCTGCAGCCTTCCAACATCTTCTGACACTGGTGCTTTCTCCTCCTAAGCAGGAGTATGTCTGTAGGTGCTTAAAACAGCCCTCCTGTTCAGCCTTTGCAAGGTCCTCACATGGATTTTCCTTGCAGCTGCTCCAAGGCATTTCACACCAGATCGATCTCCTTTCTCACCTTACACAGCCTCGCAGCTCTTCCACCAACAAGTCTGAAGTGCCCACTCCTTAAGTACCAATATGAAATTGTGTTATTGGTATAGAGGGGAACTAGGGTGGCCTTTGAGAAGCAACAACCGCACCAGGTCAGACATTATATATATATATATATATATATATATATATATATACACTAGTTTCCAAAGCAATAGCGTTTTTTGTAACTTTGCAGCAGTTTGACAAATCTCCACGAAATGTTCAAACCGAGTCTGCCAGTCAATTCAGCTGCTGTCTGGAAAGTTTTCAGGGTGATTGTCAAGCAGGGGCCGACAAAAACAGGGGGGTCCGAAAACACATTTTCCCTATGCAATTTCCCATAGAGATTTTGAACATGACCACAGCCAAAACCACTGAATGGAATTACACCAAATTTGGCAGAAAGACAGATCTTGGTCCAGAAAGAGTGCTTTTTGTAATTTAGTGTAAATCAGTCCTGTAGTTCCTAAGAAATTACAAAATATATATTTATGTATATCTAGGAACGCAGAAAGTCTGCGGATCCGGCAGATCTCATGTTGAGATCTTATTCGCTGCCACCATTTCAACCAAGAAAAATGTTTAAAAAACACAAGGGGGCAGAGTAGGATACCCTCACCCTCTAGGCCTAATAATGGGGTCCCACAGGGATCCTGCCTGGGGCCAAAACAACTTTTTTTTAAAAAAATTGTGCGCATTCACGGGTGATCCTCTCACAATTTCTTTTTTTTTTTTTTTTTTTTTAACTTTTTCTGTGCTTTTGTTTAGCCCCCACGGTTGGGCCAGGTCTCGGGTGAATTGCTTTCATTATTATGGTAGAGAGAGGCACACGTGCCCCCCATCCCCGGGCCAATTTCATCCCTGGAAATCCCATCCCCAGGGGCCCAGCCTTTTTAATAATGGGGAGGGGAGCCGGCTCCTGCTATGTCCCGGGTGGCTACCTGGGTTTGCTTTCGCTTGATGGGGACAATTTCAAAGTTCCTGCAAAGTGAGAGCAAACACTAAGGGGCTCATTATGAACATGGTGGTCCAGACTGCCATATAATAAAGAAAGGAAGACCGCCAGAGGTGGCTCTCCACAACCGCCATGCTACCGCCGACAGCAAGCAGCGCTGCCCTCCGGATAAAGAACCCTTGTTCCTCCAGCTTTTCCCTGGCGGTTCCCCCCGCCGGGGAAAGGCTGGCGGACGGGGTGCTCCGGGGCCCCCCCGTGGGGCCCCTGCACTTTGCATTGGCAGTGCACGGGCCCCCGTGCACAGCCCTGTTGCGCAGGTCACTGTCCGATTTACGGGCAGTTATATGCGTGACGGTGCTGCTGCACCTGCCGCACTGCGGCATTGACAGCGGCTCCATGTGGAGCCGTCGGCAATGTCCTGGCCCAGCATTCCGCTGGGCCAGCTGGCGGAAACACTGTTTCCACCCGCCGGCCCAGTGGAATGTATATTATAGGGCTGGCTCTGTCTTCTACGGGCTGGTGGTCTGTGTTTAGACCACCAGCATGAACAGGGTGTGGAATCCCGCCGTGTTCATAATGAGCCCCTAAATCTGCTCCAAGTTTCTTCCCATGTTGAGGTTCCCTTCTTGTGCCATGTTAAGGCTCTACAGGAAATCTGCCATTTTTGAGAGAGGTGAGATTTTTACAGCTTCTTACAGATGTTTAGCAAAACATACCAGTAATAAACAATAGCTGGGAGCAAAAGTGACGGAGGCGAGATGCAAAAACTACGTACTGGTGGCCAACAGTGTGTCCAGTTGAACACGGGTGGCTACAATCATTTTTATGAATGCAGGTGAAGCCTTTACTAGAAGCTGTTGTGTTACCTGAAATCAGAATGTGCTTGGCTGGCATTTATATCAGGGTCCTCTTTAAGTGAAGCATGGTGGGCAGCTTAGTGTACCAGCCATTTGTGCCCTCCTACACATTACTGATAGGTCACTGCTGTAGTGATCTGATCTGCCACAGTGGCATCCGTGCCTTGGAAAAAGGCAATAGAAATGGAGAATTGGCATTACCTGTGAAAAGTTGGCCATCAGAAGTATAATTATCTTGTTGCCAGTGGCATCTGGTGGATTTTAAAAGTGGTAAGGTGACATTTTTTAGATAGGTGTGTAGTGCCTGAGCAAGTCCACTGAGCGAGCATGAACTAAGAACAGAGGGTTTGGAGATGGGGGATCTCATCCTGCAAGTAAACTTTGGAAAATGGTTTCAAATAGTGAATTGTACATCATACATTTGTAGTACTGCACTACTCAGAGGCTCACAATCACTCCCCTGGTGTCTGCCCCAATCTCTACACTAATAGCATCATCCTCGATCTCTTTCCATATTGAAGTCACCATTCTGGCCAAAGTGGCACCAGAGAGGAGCTAAGTCAATGCTCCATCCAAGCCCTCCCCTCAACTGGTCCACTGATTTATTCATGCAGGCCACAGCACGCTCCAGTGGCAGTGAGAGAACGCCATCCACTCCGCAGAGACTCCATGACTGTGCAACACCACACCAAGCGTGTGTTAGTCACTGAGGCTGCTATAACAAAGCATGACACGCTCAAGTTTCATTCTTCTCTACAGGTATCTCAATGGACAGTGAATCAGAGCTCTTTTGGTTTGCGGCACTGTGCCAAAGAAGATTCTTCATTTATTTATTTATTGACCTACCCAACATTGAGTAAGTTCTTCAACAGTTTATACAACACACAGCCCAACAAGGCATGCTCCAATCCCATCAAGTCAGCTGTCGTAGTGTACAAAACATTGTCTGAACACAATGCAGTCAACAGAATCGCTGTGTACAAACTGTTTATTTTATGGAAATTGTTTCTCAGCTTTCTCTAAATGAAGCCCTACTCTCCTAATACTTGCGTATAAAGTGCCTTTCACTGAGAGACATCATAAGGCACTTGAGGTTCCTTTATCCCTTGCCACATGCCGTAGAATGTTTGATTATGTGATGTGAATTTGGTTTTGTCCTGATAAAGCACCACTAGATCCAGCTGGACTGTTTCAGGCACGAAACATGTTGACCTATTATAGCTAGAGGGAGAGTTTCCCAGTCTAGCTTTGTGTGTTTTTTAGAGTGGTGGTACATTGTCCCCTGCCCACTCTTGTGTGTTTTTAATCTTGACCAAGATCCCTGTCGTTCTAATTAAAACTGAATTCATGTTGAGGTTCTTGAGCCAATTTTATCCCACCTTTTTTCCTGCTCTTTTTCTCAGCAGACTTA
The DNA here is from genome assembly GCF_031143425.1 of Pleurodeles waltl. Taxonomy (NCBI): domain Eukaryota; kingdom Metazoa; phylum Chordata; class Amphibia; order Caudata; family Salamandridae; genus Pleurodeles; species Pleurodeles waltl. The sequence continues at coordinate 101,996,635 of NC_090438.1, forward strand.
CTCTATCCCTACTGGATTTCATCACGGCACATACTTTTTACAAAAAGATCTCCGGCAAGAGCCCCCTCGTGGGGCTCGTCAGACATTGCAGCACCAGTCTGACAAGGAGCTAGCCCTATGATGAAGCATGACATCCAATGGATGTGTGAGGGCTCTTGCTTCTAAAGATAGAAGTGCCTTGAACTCCTGTGCCTGCATTTTTTCAATTTTTTCATTATTTTCTCTGTTTAGGAACTGTGCACTTCTTTTGATTGTTTGATTTAAGTTAGGGAGGCTGTACACTGGACCTGGTAAAATCTCCCTGTTCCCCTCTTTTTGTGGGTGAGATGTGATATAATGCATGCGAGTGCACTCTGCTTGTTGTGGACAGTCAGTGTCTTATTACATGTAGTTGCTCCTTCAAGTCCCTATGTGGTTAGAAGGTCGCACTGTATGCAGTGATGTCTTAACGCGATTGCGGTTCTTCAGTCCACTTTGGTCTGCTGTTGGATAGTTGCTTTACCCAACCACACAAACCCCATGCATGGAAACAAGCAGCCTCCTCTGCACTGGTCAGACCATGGCTCGGCCTTACGTGAACCACCAATAATCAGCTGACATGAGGGGGCATACAATGCCTCAATCAGTGAGATACCCAAGGGAAGAGGCCTGGGCACTGGAAGTAGGAGGTGAATCACTGCACTGTCCAGTGCCAGGTAGGACAGATGCATTAAAGCCTCCGTATCTTCTTGGGGATGACAGGAGTGAAATGCAATAATTGGACTTGGGGTGGTGCTGGATAGGTGCCATGGCCTCACTGCACGACAAGAATATGCCTCTACAGACCTTATTTCCACAGCTCTATTTGGAAAGTAATGGGCTCCGGTGCCACTGCACCTGTTGCCCCGTTGACAGATGCACCGCTTCACTGGAGTAAATGATCAAAGATGCACTTTCTATCTCACGAAAAGAAAGAGAACGATTTTCGTCCAAGGTCAATTCACAAGAATCTGGTCACAACAGACTTAGAATGCCAGTGTTCTCAGATGACTGGCCTGATTTTATTGTGATTTCGTTTCTGACTTCTGTTTCCTCATATTTGACTGCGATGGATATGACTCAACTTCACCTGAAATACAAAACTATTGCTCTGCCTGGCATACACTTCTTTCAGTACAGTTCATGAGGTCATAGGTTTAGGTCATGCACTGAACTCCGAAAGCCGCACCTTACTCAATGAGGTACATACAGCACACTGCTTTAAATGGGCTGCAGGTTTGCAGTGCTGTTCGTTGTATCCCACCTACAAAGGCACGCCACCACAGTACTCTGCAGAAGACTTTAGCTGTTTTTTACCCCACTCTATGTTCCCCATTAAACAGTGACAGATGAATGAATGTCAGAGTCTTCCCTGCTGAACACGTGACCACCACAACGCAATACATTCTTGGTTAAAGTTGCACGCCTTTAATGCACACTGCTCAGGGTACAGTCAGCCCTCCCTTTCCTCAGAAAACCCTCCACTTTGTAGCCCTCACAACCCTGCACCTCGTGAGGCTGCTGAGGCTGCAGTCCACAGGCCACACTCCCTCCAGACTGGGAACTCACCTTTGTTACGCCAGCAGTGTAAGAAATCCAGGATTGGCAGTGAATTTTTTAATGGGCACTGTTAGCAGCCAGAGACAGAGACTTAGAGTTGGCATTCACTTGCTGCTAGGGCCCAGGAAGATCTAACCAGTGTCTGTACCTTTCCTGCTAGTGAATCCCTTCGATCCTGCTGCCAGAGAAGCAAACTCCAGTCCGAAAACAAAACAAAACCAGCGCGGACAAGAGCAGGACTGGTAGGTACTGGGAAATGGCGCAACTGACAATCTGCAAAGTTCTGAGTTCCAACTAGAAAATAACACAAGCATTTGCAATGCAACGGTTCTCGCATTTGCTCGAGGTAGAGCTACTAGCGTTATAAACTCCTAACCGGTCTTTTCTTGTCACATAAATTGAAAATGAAAAGTAAAACAGTTTCACATAAGCGAGCCGATTCAAAGCGCCACGGCGGCCATGAGCATCAGCGTGAAGAGACACACAAAAGGAAAAAGAAGTTTGCTTGCAGTCAAACTTATCGGCAAAAGTGCAAATAGCCATGTAACAGGGGCGATGGCCAAGGCGGTAACCAATCCTCCCCAAGGAGGAACAAACGTAAACCATTTACCAATGTCATCAAAGGATTTTTGAAGGGCTAGCCCATGAACGAGTGGCAGTGATGGGTGTGATGTGGGCGTTGTTAAAAGCCCAGATACATACCAATATGTCGGAAAAGCAGCGCTTGCACGCTGCTATACTCGACCTAAAAAGGAGGACTTAAAAGCAATATGGTAATCGGAACTTGCAAACTGAAAGCCCTGACAAAAATAAATGCATAACTTTGAACCAAGGTCACGTGGCACCAGCTTTAATTAACATGGAAAGGGCCTGCTTCACTCCTCCTTCAGGTCCCAGTCCACCTATCAATAAGCAACAACACCAGTTGCTGGGCTGCAAGACTGGAGGTAGAGAGCATCGAAAACCACACTCACTCCAACATTGTACCCTTTGGCCTGCCCCAAACCCGGCCCTTTTGCCTAATACACTCTTCTAGGCCTGCGCCATTGTTTTTCACACCCAAAATTAAACCCTTTACATAGCGATAAAATCCACCACACCCACCACTATGACATCACTGCCCTGGTTTCTAGTTCCAGGACGAGGGAGATTTCGCCCAGCCATGTCTCCATCCCCTCAAAAAAAAAAAAATTGTAAACACGGATTCAGTACACTATCTCACCGAGCAGCAACTGAAATTAGTTTTCAGGGGGGCGTGGCCTGGAGCCCATGGAATAGGATGCACTGGGCGAGACTCTCATCCCATAGCTGTCATCCTCTACAATCCTGACCCCCGTCGCACAAGAAGCTCCTCAAACCCTTCAGAGGGAAGACACTCGTGCTCCCTGATACCTGGGGAGAGTTATCCTGCCCCGCTCCACCATAAACAGAGCTGAAGCAGACGACCTGGGCCGAGACCCTAGCGACCAAGATGGTGGCGTGCGGCGCAGAAGATAGCAGCGTGGTGAGTTAGAGGTGGGGTGTGGCAGAGGCTGCAGGCGAGGTAGCCCAGGGCTGGTCAGCAGGCCCCCTGGTCATGGGGGATGGCGAACAACGAGCCATGGACATGAGGACGAGGACCGTGGTGCCTGGGAGGGCCCTCGACAGACTGAAGCGGTGTGCCACCGGCGTGCCCATCGTGGATCGAAGACACATCAGAGGCAAGAGCAGGGGTGAGAGAACTGTGGGAGGAGACGCCTCGGCCGGACTGTGCTGCCCTGCGGCCGTCGCTTGCCCCCAGCACCCTCCCTCCTTCTGGGAATGGCCCGGATCTCTGTAGGCATCTGGACTCCCGGTGAGTGAGGGGTCTTGGGCCCTTGAGGCAGCGTGGGCATTCTGCCCGATCTTGGGTCGGACTGTGCCGGACACGTTGCCGCCTTGGCCCGCCCCCTGCCCCCACCGCTGCCTTGGCTTTCATCTACTGAGACCCCAGGGGTACCAGTCTCGACCCCAGTCGGGAGCTCCTAGTGGGGGTGCTCCCTGTGTGGGGGCCCCCGAGAACACTGAACTGACTGGTCCTCGGAGGAAAGGAAGAAGAACCGAGGACCCATCTGGAGGGGGTTGCAATCTGTGGCCACGGTGTCCGTGGACCCGGCTGTTGGATGGGGCCCTTGGTGACATTGAAGGAGCGTGGCCCAGCTGTTCCCAGTCAGCAACCTGAAACCCGTTGGGCCTGGAGCGGGGAGATGATGGCAGGCCCTGGGAGGTGACTAAGACATGGGAGCAGTGGTGAGACCTACCCGCATAGTGCTCACGTTTGAGCTTGCACCGTCTCCATGTACTCTCGCCCTGCTGAGCTCTGTGGTGCGGCGGGGTCGGACATAGGCTGCTGACCACTGAAAAGTGCCGGAGTCTATGTACTGGGCGCTGCCTCCAAGGCGGGAGGGAGAGGTGGCGAGATTTGAGGCACTTGCCGATTGAAGACCGGGGGTTTCTGGGGGCCAAAGCTGAGCCGTGCTGTGATACAGCCCGGCCACCCGGTGAGCTGAATCAACCTACGCCCTACTGCGTGGACCCCCATGAGCAAATTCACGAGAAAGAGGTATGTGGCAGACCTGGATGGCACAATCGACCCACACCACCCGCGCGGGGGGTCCGGACCTGCTGCCTTGTCCTGGAGCTCTCACAGAGAAACCACACTGGACACGATTCTCCAGGCCAAAGTCGCCTCCTGGGAGGCATTAGAACTTGAAATAGACATGACAGGCACTAACCTGGGTGTCCTCGGGCACGATCATCGTAGGCTATCTGAAAGTTACCACAACAGAGCAGACTCTGGACCTTCTTACCCCAGACTTCCGTCAAATGCAAACTCGCACTGCCAAGATGGAAAGCAAAGTGAAAATCCTGGGAGCGCAAGCGAAGGACACAAGAAATAGAGCAAGAAGAAGCAACATATGTATATTGGGCCTACTGGAAAAAAAGGGACAGCAACAAACATGATTGCCTTCTTGGAACATTGGATTTGAACGGAAGTGGCCCCTGAGGGTCTGTCCTCATACTTTGCGCTTGAGCGAGCCCACTGGGTGCCGTACCGGCCACCCCCACTGGGCATCCATCCCTGCCTGGTTATGGCCAAACTGCTCCACTTCAAGGACCGTGATCATATCTGGCCCAAGCACGGCTGCGCTTGAGGACCACAGCATCATGATATTTCCAGACTTTACAAGGGAAACACAAAGGCAGAGAGCGTTATTCACCGAGACTAAGAAGAAGTTAAGAGATCTGGGGTCCGATATGCCATGTTGTTCCCCACCAAGCTCTGTGTAACTACAAATAATTCCGCACTCTTCTTCACTTCCCCTCAACAGGTATGGGACTGGAAGGAGACGAACTTCAATGCCACAAGAGAGGACCAAAGGGGGCAGTCTAGGCCTTCCCGGGAAGCCCCTAAGAAAACCTCAGAAAACCAAGACTGGAACAGCCCCGTCAAGCAGGCAAGCACTAAAGGAGAGACGCAAGGCTGTGGAGATGGCAGCAGCCCTTGGAGGGGCGAGCCCTAGCATCTCACAACCAATGGATAATCTGTCGGACAGAGAATCAATATCTGAATGTGCCTCGATCTCTTCCATGGACTCGACGGACCCACCACAAGCGGCGATTCCCGGAACATCAGATGAAATTATATGATTATATCACGCCTTAGGTCTGCCGTGGTGCTTCGCGCCCTTCGATGTCCACTGGGCGCCGGAAACTCTGAAGGGGGCACCTGTGTAGTACTGAATTGGGGTACAGCTGCTGAGGACCCGACCCTGTTCACCTCAACTGGAGCCCTGGAGGAGCTCCCTCGGCCCATCACAACACCAACCCATTTGCACAGGCCGAGCTCATTCAGCAGCGCGACTGGAGGTCTTCTAATAATTCTGGTGGAGCAGATGGCGTGGAGTGTCAATGGGAGAGTCTGCCTAGAGCTCCTTACACTGACCCCTCTATTTTGACTGTTGAAAAAGTTATAAGAAAGTTTGGACGGGGATGTTGCTTATTCCGGCCCTGGGGAAGGGGAGCTGGGCTGTTCATTTAGTTGTTCTGTTTGTTACAGGAATACTGGGGTTGCATCTGCACACTCCTAACCTTATGCACTTATAAAGGGTATTCCCAAGCCTGCTGGAAGCAGGCAACAGCAATCTCGCAGCACACACCTAGTAGACAACAATGATCCCCCCTCCCCCATGGCATCCCTCCCTAAAGTATAACTTCATTACTTGGAATGTCAGGGGTTTTAAAGCATGACCAAGCGCTACAAAGTCTATTCCCACTTAAAGAGGTGAGGCATGCACATAGCAATCATTCAGGTAACACACCTTACAACCCAGGAATGCAACACCATCAAAAAAAGATGGTGTGGACAAGTATAGGCCACCACTTACTCAGCATTTGCTAGGGGCGTCCTGATATGGATTTACCACGGATACCCTTTCAGGCCACAAAATAATTTTTAGACCCATAGGGCCCTTACGCCTTATTCTCAGGAAGGTTAGAGGGCCGAGACATCACTATACGCACCAGACGAGTGGGATTAATCATTCTACTCGGGCTCCATGATCTATACAGAGGCAGAGAGCTACAACCCTTTGACACCCTGGCTGACTAATACAGGCTCCCCGGGGCAGTTTTTACTGTATAGGCATTGACAAACACAATTAGACAACACTGGAAACAAGGGTCAGCAGAACCGCCAATACACATGGGCTGCCAGAACTTATGCACAATGACCGGGAAGATGAAAACCAATGACCTCCCTGTACAGAGAGCTGTGAAAGGACGCACTGCTCCCATTAGATGAATTGAGGCATAGGTGGGAACTCGATATCGGTGCCCCCTTTGATGACGTTCAGTGGGCTAGGATTACCTCGCACACATACACAGACTCCAGAAACGTTTGCTTTAATTTGATTAACTTTTACATCCTCCATAGGGCCCACCTCACCCCGAATAAAATATCCCAGTTGTTTGGCACGGAGGATGCCAGTTGCCTATGATGCGCTGAGCAAGCTGTGCACTTTCTCCATATGCTGTGGGCATGCCCACCTTAGAGAGTATTGGGAGGGAGTGTTTCAAAGCATACATGATGTAACTGATATCCCCCCTGGTGGCTCTCTTTGGGGATTTTTCACACCCTAGATCCCTAAAAATACACAGACTTTGCTCTTGTTCTGGCAAAATGGGAGATTACTGTACACTGGAAGTCTCCCAGGGGCTCACTCCTAAAGAAACGCAGGGATGCGCTGCTGAGATGGGTGGGGGCGGAAGGCAGGGTTCTCCTTCAGGAGGCAGCGAGGGGCTGCTATACATTAGATAAAGCCAGGGCATGGGACCATCTGGTGACCTGTCTGCTGGAGCTGGACTTAGATTCCCCTAACACGTCCAAGGCACTATCTCAACACAATGAACAGAGAGAACCTGATGGGACACTTAAGACCAGAATCACGATGACTAGGCCCAAGTTCCGGGATAATACAATCAGGAACCAGGACACATTGTCCTAAATATAGAGCAGATGCGGGGGGTTTGGGAGGAGGGTATTGTTGTTATTTCAGGGGGACTTGGGAATGGTGATCGCATAACAAAATAAGCCATAGGCACCTATACTTGGTCATCTTTGATGTAAAAGGATGGAATATTGTAACAGCTTAGCTGAACATTAGTTTGATCCGTGTGCCACACACATCATATATTTTTAGCTTGACTGTAGATAAATCACCCAGGTTAAGTACTGGTTTATTATGTACTTAGGTTAAATGCTAATAAAATATGTTTTTTAAAAACGGAAATTTGTTTCCAGCTGCATGGTGCCCCTTTTAATCCTTTTGATTGTTCACAGGGGTGGTAGGGCGATGCCCGTCACGCTCATCAACACCACTGTCCCTGCTTGTTGCTGTGTTAGCAGTAGTTCAGGTAACAAAAGCCATGGGCTACTAAAAATTGTAGGCCTGAAGAAATATGATGATGTCACTGCCATCCTGATGGACCTCCACTGGTGTCCCTGACAACCAGCACCATGTTCAAAAACAGCTGCATTATTTAAAAGCAATCATGACCAACATTCACATTTATCTTGAAGACAAACTCTCTATCTCTGGTGGTTCTCAGCACACCCAAAGCCAGGACAATATCACACTGAGCACTAAGAAGTGTAAAAAAAAAAAGAGAGAAAAACAGGACATCAGCCTTTTTTCCATCTATGCACTCAAGAACTGGAACAAGATCCTTGTATCCATCAGGACCGCCCCAATGGTGCTCCAAGATAGCTAAGAGTTGAAGAAGAACTTTTTTATAGACACTTCATCACAATGCATTAATGGTCCAAACCCGCTACCTCTTCTATTACTTGTTGACTTTAAGCTTGTCTTTCACACTATACAAAGCTCCGCTGCCTTTTGCCTAAGGTTTGCACTATAGAAATACCGCATACATACATTGTTACAATGACCTTAATGTGTATAGGAAAAAAGATTCATAAAACTGCGTATACATATGAATTCATTGATGAACAAGTAGCAAGGTTGGACCAGGAAAGTGATACCAAGCATATGCCAATATTTTGGCCATGTTGGGGGTCAGAATGGACTTGTGTACTAAATTAGTGCAGCCCTGCTCTCATAAAAAAGGACATTTACTTTGTCAGAGCAGATTCATAGCTCCACAATCGCAATGAATAAAAAGTGGAACTCCCTGGATTGCAGGTCTTCCTGTTTGACTTCCAAGCAAATTTTTCATTTTAGGATTTTTCAAGAAATGTATACCTATCATCGGTTTCCTGGTATACTGCTACCGCCTTACGCTTACCCCTGTCAACTGTCTCTAGTGGAAGACGTAGTTTTCTTTTTTTACCTGAAAATGTGTTTTCTGGTTCGGATGTCACTTTTCCCCAGGCTTCCAGACCAAATGGGATTATTTTAGGAGTACATTACACTAAATTTGCACACTTGCACCAGTTTGTCACCAAGTTGCACATAATGGATGGAAAAGTCAACAGGAAAGGTTTGCAGGTGCCCACAAAGTGATGACATTGAGGGTGTACAGCACCTTCCCAGTGGCTAACTTCTGCACCCCCAAGTGAACCTCCTTTTTGTCACACTTAACCCCAAAGATATAACAGCAGACTATATGGCACACATTCACATTTCGTATTGATTTAAGTTCAATTTACAAGTGTACACGTCTGCAGATGTTGGTTCCAGTATCAGATACAGATGTTGCTTTTTGGGCATGTTGGCTGATCTTAGTTGTAGAAAGACTACTTATATAAAATTGATTGTGGTAGGAATGGGTTTTGTTTCCTCATCATTTATCCTACTTTTGTGAAAAACACATTTTCGGATATTGCCACCTACCCAGCCTCAGTAGTGATGGTATGAAGGGTTCCTGAAAGTAACGTACTCCCGGATTTGCATCCTTTGTGAATGCTGTCAGCAGTGTCGAGTGACGTAGGCAGCTGCACATTGGATCACTGCATTCTCCCCACAAGGTTTTCCCAAAGGAGATATTTTTTTAAACAGCACGCTTTACTTTAAGGAAGACGGGCTGCTTTAAAAACAAGCTTTTGCAATGCAATAGGTCTCATATTTGCTTGACTTAGCGCTTTTAGTGTTGTAAACTCCTAACCTGACGTCTCTTGCCCCATAAATTGAAAATCAAAAGTAAAACAGTTTCACATAAGCAAGCTGATTTGGCCGCCATGAGCATCAGCATGAAGGAGACACACAAAAGGAAAAAGAAGTTTGCTCGCAGTCAAACATATCAGCAAAAGTGCAATTACCAATGTAACAGGGTTGTTGTCCAAGGCGGTAAACAAACCGCCCCAAGGAGGGACAAACGTGAAGCATTTACCAATGATAACAAAGGATTTTTAGCTGCTATACTCAACTTAAAAAGATTGCTTGTGTGTGACCTGTTGCTCTTTGCAGGCCACCATCCCGGTGTGTGCAGCCAATCACAGGGAGTTGCAAATTGCAATCTACCTAATTAACATTCAAAAGGCAGGATGTTCCACAAAAACCTAAGACTATAGATTTGTGATGCAACATGTTAATACATAGGTCACATTGTAAAATTAAAAAGCTCTTGCAATAGGTCAGTGCCAATTTGGAACCACTTTTTGCGACCAGTGTTTTGATACACCTGGTCCTATCTGTGACAGATCCCTTACACTATTAGTACGAGGCATTGCCCAGCACATAGGTTGAAGTGCTTGCTAAATCCACTGCTAAAGGATACACCCAATTATTCAGAGCAGTATTTTCTCATGACCCCAGTTTTATTGACAGTGACAGTGTTTTCGATATTCTGCTATTGATCCACACTGTGATTTTGCATTAACTGTTGGGCTTTTGTGACACCGTCTCTTTCTAGGTTAGCTGTGTTTTATTAGCCGACTCAAAGTATTAGGTTGTGATTTTCTTTCTAAGTAGATGTTGGGTTTTGTTGCTACATGTCTTTCTGAATTAATCATCGCCAGTAATTAATAGCCAGCGCTTTAAGTACTTACCTGGCCAGATCATACTTACTTTGAGTCAAACAAGAAACTAATGTACAAGAAATGAGATGCCTGCTATTGTCTGTGACTCTGGGAACAAATTGTTCAGTCATTAATTTAAGAAAGACAGTTCAGTGTAGTAGCAACATGTATTATTATGACGCACCAACCATGCCAGGAACACTCTTGTAAACTTTCAGTAACAAGTCTCTCCTGAGTAATATTCTCCTAATTACTCTCCACAGCTAACTCAAGGTGTTTACTTTTTTCCATTGCAACTCTTTCTAGTAACCCTAGCAATCTCTCCAGGACGCCTGCTCTGTACCACAATCCTCACTACTTTTGGGCCACAGCTTCTTCTGATTAAACACATCAGACATGCTTCATCACACCACATGACCAGCACATTAAAAATGGTCATGAGGGAAGCCATCCAATGATTGCAGTTGTGCATTCTAGAGGCACATTATGTCAGGTGCGTTATTATACAGACTTCGTCTTAGAACTTCTAAACACTGCTTGCAGTATCAGTGGCATAACAAAACTGGAACGGGCCCCCCTGCAAGGAACATGGATGGGGCCCACCATCGGACTCACTCAGGCCAGGTGCTGTGCCGAGGGAGCTTTTGTTACGCCCCTGTGCAGAATCAGTATGGTGTATGGCAGTGGCTCCCAATCTGTGGTCCGAGGACTACTGGGGGCCCGTGACTGCTTAGAAAATTAATATTAACAGATTACTAAGGTGTATATTAATAAAGCAGCTAAATGTACTGTAAATGTAAAGCACTTTGAAAATGGAGGCTAAAAAATAAATTAGTATCCTCAAATTGATTCACGGTAGTAGTGCAGGTGCATCAGTCAGAATATAATATAGACGTGTGGCTTCAATTGAATTTAGAAAAGCTACAACCTTCCCATTAAATTTAAATTTTGTATTTGTTTTATTTTATTTGTTTTTAAATTAAAATAAATGTTCTATGATTTGTTGTTGTTTCTGTATTTTTTGTGTATTATTTTGTGGCTCAAATCATCGACAACATATAGGCCTGTGTACCCAGCTTCTAGTAATTACTCAGCGGGGGTCCTCCCGATTCCAACAATGATTTAGTGGCGGTCCACAGAAGTCAAAAGTTTGGGAACCACTGATCTATGGTACAAACAAAAGAACAATGCAAGGAAATGGAAAATTGTATAATGTTGCGCACTTCCAGTTATGCTCACCCCTAAGGAAATTTAAGAGGCTGCCCTTCTTCCGCCAAGGAACAGGACCATTTTGAGGAAATAGTTTCTAACCAAGAAATACACGTGTGGGGAGAGTAACTCTGGATGGATCCTTTTGTACAACTATTACCACAAAGGATGTCAATATCTTGTGGCCAATTTTGTACATTCAGAATCCGTTGGAGGATTGTTATGTCCTGGAACTTAGTCAGAAGGCCAACCCTGGTAGGAACCCCCCCAAACTTATACCAGAGGGGACTCCAGCAAATGTCTTATCAGCTTTCCTAGTTCTTATGCAGAATGGCAATAATATATTGTATTGTTTTAATCAGGTTTGTATGTAGGAGGGTGGGTCCTTTGAAGCATTATGAAGCGTTAGCCTAAAATATTTGTGAACATTTTAGTACAGTTTGTCGTAATGAAAGGTGTGTGGTCACAAAAATCTTACAGGTCTTCTCTGGTTTCAAAAAAGATGGTCTCACTATAACTCACACCCTAAGATAACTATAGCTCGCGCCCTTTGCCATGCACAATTTTCTTATCAATAATTTCATTGCAAATATTGCAGTGATAATATCAAAGATGCCATACAAGATCTAATGATATAATATTTGGAGTAACTAGCAGTGCTTTTGTGAAGGTGCGAGTTATAGCTACCTCAGGGCGCAAGTTATAGTTACTTGAAATAACTAACTATAAATGCTGAATTTCTATGGTTTTGAATGAGTAATTTCAGAACCTATCTATAATGTCCCTGTAACCTTTTGTTTTTAGTGAATTTCTATATTTTTTTAATATAAAGTAATTTTAATGACTATATGTTAATCCAGCCACTGCCGCGCACAGCCATCAGCCGTGCGCAGCGGAGGTTGGCGGGCAGGTCCTGCAGCCAAGCCCTTATAACCACCCAGCCCCACACCGCGCAGGGCCTTTGCCCATGCACAGCGGGGGTTGGCCACAGAGTCTGTCTCTGTAAGTGGATCTGTGAGTGGGTGTGTGTGCCTGAGTGGGTCTGAAAGTGGGTGTGTGAGTCTATGAGTGGGTCTAAGTGGGTGCATGAGTATCTGAGTAGGTGTGTCAGTGGGCGCATGAGTTTCTGAGTGCATGTATAAGTGAATGAATTAATGTACGAATGAGCCTGTGAATGTTTTTTAAATTATTTTTGCATATTCTAGCATATCCTTCAATAGTCGAGAATATCCTTGTATATTCAAGGATACTCGCGAATATCGCACATGGAAAGGAAAAATCATTTTAAACCCATAACTTGACCCTAAAACACCCCATATCACACCCCTGGGGTACCTCCACCCTGATCCCTTACACCACTTATAATTTCTATTTTCAGTCCTGGGGACCCTCTCTCATAACATAAAATGACGGCCGCAGCTTTCTACTCAGGTTGTGGCCAGCCAATTACAGTGCTTCTATTTGCACGCTCATTCACGAAAATTCTGGAATATTTGCACCTAGAGATATACAAAGTTTGATTTTCTTTAACTTCTCGTAAACTACTGAACGGATTTCCACAAAATAACCAAAGGCACGATCTGCATACCCAAAGCTAGCTCTCTGCCAAATTTGGTGTAATTCCACCCAGCGGTTTGGGCTGTAGTCGTGTGTAAAGGTCCTATGGGAATTAACATGGGAAAAACAACTTTTTTGACCCCGCCACCACCTTTTTCTCTGCCCCTGTTTGACGAATCACCCCAAAACATTCCATGCACAACAAGAATCACTGGGGCATTTTTTTCTTGGAAAATTTTGTGAAGATTCGTCAAACGGTGCCAAAGATATTGGCAAGTCATATGTTATATGTTACATGGAAGCATGGTCCTAACTATAACTGGCGACCACCACTAGGTCATATATATATATATATATGAAATGTGTTTAATGTTGAAACTCTGAGGGTTTTTGGGTTGACATGTGCTGGCCAGTTCTTCTAATTAAATGTATTGTTCATGCTATATTAAATTCAGTTTTTCCACACAACGTACCTTTGCTATAGCTGATCATAACACTTTGTATTCACAAGCTGGATCCACATGGAGCCTAGAATCAGTTATTCATTAGAACAAGATCTGTCAGCGCTTTTCCAGAAATACTGAATTACCTCTAAGAAAAGCTTCTTCACCAGGACCCAATACCCGGCATTCTCAATTAGGAAAAGCTTGCTAATCAACTCTTACCAGCCCATAAGCTACTTTCACATGTTTCGTGATTTCTTAACATGCCACGGGCTGTTTTTGTCACGTATTATAACCTCTAACAAATACATGGACTATCTGTTCAAGTCCTGTGATCTCTTCCCAATCCGTAGTCTGTGTTTTTTCGGATTGTATTACCTCTTAACACGCATGGACTATTTTCTCTGAGCTTGCGATCTCTTACCAACAAGTTATCTTTTCAGTTCTAGATCTATTACAATCCCTTTGGTTATCTTCTAAGGTCTTCTGATCTCTTACCAACTTGTCTTTAATCTTAGCATCTATTATAATATTTCCATCCGATGACCTATCTCACTTGGTATTGCGATTTCTACTAACCAAGTAACTATTTCAGCATCTACCAAGATGTAGGATGACATGCCATACTTGGGTTTTGTCTTTCTTGGAATACTAAATGGCTCTGTTAAATCTTAAATGTAAGTGGACATTGGTTATAATCAGAGCTAGCCCAGAGTGCTAATGATGACCAGGGACGAAAAATTATGGATAAGAAAATTGTTATTTTCCCCCAAGGAATTAGGCAAAGTGTAAATGGGCGTACTTCACAAAGCGAAGTGTGTGTTCTTCACACAACTCAACTTGGCTAAAGTTTTCCACCACAAATCCTGCTACAGGAGACTAAAACCCTTTCATAGAAAAATCCTGCTGCAACAAACATGTTTCACTGTTTTTTGACTCGCAGAACATGCCTTTCATTCACATTCCGCCTGCCTTGTTCACAAAACTTGTGACATCCATTTAGGTTGCAAAGTTTTGAGAGAAATTGTGTGAAGTTGCACTATGCTTATCCATCACAATCACCTCAGAGCCAGATCTGCGCTGAAGGACCCCTTGAAATGTAAGGCAACTTCACAGTAGGGCAAGCAAGGGCTACAAACATTATGCCAGAGGCATCACAACAGGTTTAATAGTCCTTCAGGCCTTCGGGCTTTGAACCATAAATGGTGGGAGCATTCGCATCTATAGCAACAGTGAATTACTTGTGCTTGTAACTTACCTCGGATTACAAAAGGGATAATTAATTCCTAGATGTGAGTGTAATTGACCCCATAAAATTTCACATGCAGGTGGATATTTCACAAACCAGGATTATGTAAAGACCAGGTGGTGGTCACGGCAATGGTGAACATCTGGTATCACACTAATGTTTACCAGTAACAGTGATATGCAGTGATAACTGCATCTATAATATCACCAAAGAAGCATTTTAGGGTGATGCAAATGACCCAGAGGAAAGGAGTTGATGGGGATGCAATAGCCCAGATGAAGGATCTGAAAAGAGCCCACATGGCCCATAGCAGGAAATTGAGATGGACACAGATGATTGAAAAGGAGTTGGGAGGAGTGAAGATGGGCCACTGGAATGATTTAAGAGCAATCCAGATGCCTTATTGCAAGGAGTTAAGAGTGATGCTGATGACCCGCAGGAAGAAGCTGAAACCAATGCAGGTGACTAACCCGAGGATGCTAAGAGAGATGTACCACATTGACGTTTACTATAATTCACTCTCCTCCTGTCATTTGTGAATCTGTGTTTTATTTACCAGCAAGATATGTCAGTTAGTAAATGCATCCACTGCAGCGAACCCCAGTGGCTTTATTCACTCTTCCTCATTTTTTAGACTGATCCACCGAGTACCACTTAGTCAGGAAAAACGTCATTCATTCTTGTTGCCTGGAGGCAATGCAGTCATCATCGTGCACCACACGAGCTCGAAAAAAATCAATCAGCTTCTAATAATGGCTCTAAGTTATCTGGCCTTGTAATATAATGTACAAAGGAGTCTGAAAGTACATCAGCGAGTACATCAGGGCCCTTCGGAGAGTAACTGGGGAAGTTCTGAAGTGGCAGTAAATTGGAAGCGCCGGGGAAATGAGCGGAGATGGCAGCAAATACCAGGAAAAAAAGTCAAAAGAGAAGTAATTAGGGCATGGCAGGGGCCTGACACACCACACTGCTCGCCGTGGTTTCTTGGAAGCCTGATTATGTTGGAGGGCACGGGGACGGTCCTCTGGACACCTGCCACTTCATAAGAGTGGGGGCATTGTGCAGCCAAAGCCCTTCTGCTGGGAAGAGAGTGATGTGGAGCGGTCTCAGCCCAAGCAGCATCCCACACTGCTAGTACAGCACCTAAATGTACTCGGATTGTTACATGTCTTCCACTGGGGAATGTTTTTCCGACAACAGGTTTCCTCACATCTTGTAGCAAGAAATAACTGCAATATTTTATTTATGGGTGCGGAAAGATTTTATTATCTGAGTTTCCGCGCGTTCTCTTCCCCTATGTCCAAGCCAATCCCCCCCCCCCCAACTAAACTCATAAATTGCTTCAGTTCCCTAAGTAAATAACACTTTAAATTAGCTCTTGTCACAGCCAACACAATTACTTTTCAAATTCTCTCTGCGCCAATACCGGGCTCTTGTGGCCTAGGATCCAAGTTTTAGACTATGGGTTAGTTCAATGACTTTATCTACTTTCGAATCATGCCTGTGAGCCATGGTCCTCATCTCTAGTTCCAGCAGGCATCAGCATCACCACAAAACCTGTATTCGATGTAATCAATATATAAAACCACGGAAGTGCAGCATTAAAAACGTTTTAAACCATCCATTTAAAACATTCACATCTATTTATAAATAATTGATTCCAACATGATGCTATACCAAACCTTTCAACTTGGACCACGAAATATAGGATCTTTACAGGGCCATTGAACTGACTCCTAATTTCATTATTTCCTTTTACTGATATCACCAGTACGTTTCCTTAGACGTAAGGGCATCGAGTGTAAGTGAAAAGTGCCAGCAGTCACTTTCCACCTGTTGGCTCCGCCTTTCAACCTGTTCATTCACTGCCATTCCCATATCAGCTGTCTACATTCTGAAGCAAATGATTCCTTGATAGCTATATGACATGGATGAAATACATGTTCTCAGCCATGGGAATCCGAGGACATCAGCCACTTACTAAATTGCCGAGTGCATCCAATATGTTAAAATGATGAGTCTACGTCCCAGTGCATTTCCCCCATCTACTGAATCTCATATATGGGCTTTTTCCCTTGATGTGGAGCCGAACCTTACGTAAGGACGTAATAAAAATAACAAGAGCATCCCCAGCATAGAAATACACCCCTGCATCAAAACAATGTATTTTCAGGCAGTTTTTCCATCTGTGTCTAAAGCTAACGAGTGTGGCAGGTTTCTGATGCGGTTTCCAGACACACAGGGACCTACCTGCATGTCTGTCTCTGGTCTGTGTTTTACCCTGGTATACTGTTATGTAGAGGCAATTCCTGAAAGCTCCAATCTGGTGATAAATGTCTCTGGGATCAATTGAAACAAGAGCAATTCAATTTGCTCATAGGCAGAGGAGAAAAGGTTAAAAACTGATGAAAATATTTTTTGCAACTATTTTATTACTTAAGAAACACACTTATTTTATTCTTTTTTTGCAGTTTTATATGGAGCAAAGTTGGCACAACTGCTTTAGAACAATTTACATGAGCACCAGATTACTTTAGATAAGGTCGGACTGTCTGTTGCAAGGCACTTTCCGAAGCGTTTTTGGGTTGGCAAAAGGTCTGATTCGCAGAGTTGGGCCATTTGCGACACAAAAAAACTTTCTGTTATGTATGAAACCTAAAACACGATTTGGTAACATGTTACCGAATCACAATTTGAGTTTGGGACAAAATACCAAATTGGTATTTGGAAAGTGCGTGTTTAGGGCTTCCATTCCCAATAACGATTCGGAATGGGATGTATTAATGTTTAGTGACCATAATCCGGAAGCAAAACATTAATATTTTACTGGAAACACAAAAGTAGTAGTAACCCATTTGCAAACTGGAAGGGGTCCCCAAGGTACCCCTTACCCTTTGTGAGTGTTGACAGAAACATTTTTTGGGCCACTGCCTACTCTTAAAAAAAAGTTACTTACTTTTTGTTTTGCCTTTACACACATCGCTTTTTCCTTTAAGGAAAAGAGATTGTATTTTTTTTAAAAAGCTTTATTTACAAGCAATCACAGACATGGAAGTCTGCTGACCTCAGCAGCCCAACATCCTTCTGATGGCTGAGAGTCATACTGAGTCGCAATTTGCAATCTACTCTTTTACTATTCATGAGGTAAGTTGAATTGCGACCCACTATGAATCTTGTTTTTGTGAAACGGCTTAAGACATAGATGGCTTCTTAAAAAACCCAGAATAGATTCAGTATAAGTTGCGGAGAAAATTGGAACCACTTTTATCAACTCTTTTCTTAGCACATCTGGCTCATTGCGGCTTACTAACAACATAGATGGGCATGGAGTCCGCCCATTACTTATCATTGGTTGGCTTTCCGTCTCACTCTAATTTTCCTCCTTATTCGTGTCCCAGGTTGTGAATATTGTGTCTGTGCTCCCAGGGAGCATTGCCTTTTTATGGTCTCTTTGATTGGCTAGCATTGTTGCTTCCACTTCTTGCTTTTCAAGCACTACTTTTTTCTTTTGTGTGAAGCATTCCATTAGAGTGCATGTGTTTTTCAGCCATCTTCCTCATGTACATCTCTCCCTCTGCACTGTGTGCTTCTCTCGATTGCCCAACTGCTTCTCCATGCTCACCTCCCTCTCACACTGCCAAGTTTGTTTCTCCCCTTTGCTTCCTCCCCACGCACGTTCTCCGTGTTTCTTTCTCTAAACCGCCACATTGCTTTCACTCTCGCCCTCCCTCATCTTCTTTCGCGTCCCATTGAGTCCTTCCATGCTACTGTGGCACCCCGTCAAGCTGCCCCTGTTGATTTGCTGTGCACCCCTACCCTCACTGTGCTGCTTTGCTATTACCACCACCCTCCCCCATATTTCTTCACTGTTCTGCCCTCCCCATGCTGCTTCTGCATCCCCCACCCATTCACTTTAAAAAAAAAAAAGTTTTTTGCATGTTTTATTTTCTTTTTAGCTACTAATGCAACATGGATCAGTAACTAAAAAGAAAAAATGCACCATCTTCATTTTGTAGGGACATGCATGTGTGGTGCACTCTCCTACAAAGTGATCCGGGCACCCGTTGTTTGTTTTTAACCTTACCCATGCTGCATATCAATGCGAATGTATGCAGTGAGGCTAAAAAACATTAGCATAGCCAAGAAGTCACAAAGATGAAATCTATTGGCTTTGCCACTGCATGTTCTTTTATAAGCACAAGGAGATTAAGTGATTTGCCCTGAATCACAGGCTGGTGAGCAGATACTAAGACTAGAACCTGGTTTTCCAATTTCAAAGTTGGCAGCTCTGGCACTAGGCCCCATCTCCTCCAATTAAATATATCACTCTCAAACAAACAGAGAAAATGCAGACCCAATAATATGACACAAGACAGTAAGAAAGGGAGAGTGTGTGTGAACACTGACTGCCCAAACAGGAGAGTAACATTTTGCATCTTTTTCTATCCACTCAAAACAGCTTGTTACCTGAACTAGTGATATTCCCTCACACATGCGGGACACGCGGTTAGTGGTTCAGTAGCACACCTCCCGATGTTGCATACATATAATGACCGTTGTGTACAGCATGTACCATACACTAAGGGTCCCATTACAAAGGTAACGTTGGTCATAAATGTACCACAGTTACTTGTCTTACTGCTGCCAGGAACTTGCATGGAGATTTATTCCTGGCAGGCATAAGCCCATTTACTAGTCTGAAGATCTTCGCTACAAGTGTTGAGTGCTCTGAATCTGTAAATCCTGCTTAATGGGTTGGGAAATGGATGTTCCAAGGCATGGATAGGCCTTGGAGGTTTGTGACCACAAACATATACATTTGTTGATCTTTACAAACTCCTCTTATTGCCCTCTCCACACTGGAAACTGTAAGCAGCCAAGGGCTGTGATAAATCCCTTTCCACAGTGGGAAGGGAAATGGACCATCCACAAATTTTGTTGGGCGGGGGATGTAGCAGAAGGGCTTTCTACACAGGGAAAAGTACTTTTCTCACATGACCTTCTCAGAAATACGCCTGAAAAGCTGCACTAGCTGTCTGGCACAATTTGCTCTGGGTACCCCTGGGAGGGATTTTGAATTCCAGAAAACTGGAAGAATATATTCAGACGGAGGCAGAGCTCTCCACTCAAATGTTTTTTAAAATGTCTTTGTGAATCACCCCTCAATTGTCAATATGGCCCTAAACAGTCACTGTGCGCTCAAATCATAGGTTTTATTATCAGTGGCGGCTTGCGGGCCGCCGAAGGGGTGGGGCGGGGAAGGTGCGGGAGGGGGTTGAGGAAGGGAATAAAAAATTTTTTTTTTTTTTTTAAATCACTTACCTCCTCCGTGGCTCCTCTGTCCCTCAACGCTCCTCACTGCAGGCACAGGCTCCCAGCGTGCCCTGCCCCAATCCTGATGCTGCTCAGAGCAGCGTCAGGCTTGGCTGGGAGCACCCAGCCAGGGCGCTTCCAGGCAGACTGGGAGCCTGTGCAGGTTCTCTCCAGCCCAGCAACTTTGTTGCTGGGCTGAAGAGAGCCAGCAGCGCATGTGTGTTTGGCCAGCCTGAGACGGCCAGCCAAACACACATGCGCTGTGAAAGGGGGATGCTGTGCACTCCCCCTCAGTGCACGTCACCCCCGTGGCCCTGCCTGATAATCATTTTCTTCAAAAGGTTTTGCAGCTGCCGCTGCTGGTGGGGGAAGGCGATACTCCTCCACCCAAACGGAGGAGCCACCACTGTTTAGTATCCAAACCGAAAAAAATCTAATTTTAACGGGCTTATATAGAAAACAGACTTATTTCAGCTTACTAGGTTTTTTTTTTACTTGAAACCTATTGGTCACTCGATCCATTGATCCATCTTATCAGACTTTTTTAGACCTATATTTCCTGATGCATTTTCAGGGCCTGATTTAGACACTGGCAGACATGATACTCCAAATGTGATGGGAATACCCTCTCTTCCAAACCCTCATTCCGCCCACTCTCTAGTCGGAGTCAGGTGGACCATCAGTGTTTTGATGGCTGTGCCCCACTGGGTATATTGTCGGAAACCTTACTCCAGCAGCTTGATGGAGTAGAGGTATTCGGAGTAAGGATACAAGTCCCCTGTCCTATTTACAACAGACAGTTCAATGTGTTTTTTCTTTGCAGCACCGTGAGGAAAAACCTGGTGGCATTGACAGAACAAACGATAATGACCTTCACGCCCCGGGAAAACTCTCAGAGTGTGAGGGTCATACGTATTTTTTTTTTTTTCAGAAACCTTTGGGAGTTTGCTTTTGAATAAACAATAGGCGTGGTTGCCTAAAAGATGGCGGACATGCCCCAAAGTTCCAGTGCCCTCAGAGGGGTCACCATAGCAGTCTCCTCTGAAGGCACAAAGATCACTGCAGGGCTGGCAGTGATCTCGTAATTCAGCAGGCAGACAGCCAGTCAGGGTGGCGAAGGAGATGACCTCCACCACCATTGACAGATGGAGACCCAACCCCCAGGGCCAAAATAACGCCCATATATTTTATTTAGTATCTAACAGTGTTGACATTTTGCTTACAAGACCACATATAACTGCAAGCAAAGATGCTCTGGTACCATTTTGCCAGGTGTTGCATAAAGTCATTGTATGGCAAGTAGAGTCATAACACTTTAAATAAGGGTTACT
Organism: Pleurodeles waltl; assembly: GCF_031143425.1. Taxonomy (NCBI): domain Eukaryota; kingdom Metazoa; phylum Chordata; class Amphibia; order Caudata; family Salamandridae; genus Pleurodeles; species Pleurodeles waltl. The sequence continues at coordinate 102,017,812 of NC_090438.1, forward strand.
GAATGTTGAGCAATTGAGAATTTTTAATATGAAAACACAAGTGAAATACCAAACCATGAGAGACCCTTCCTGCGCGTGATAGACGAGAAATTCAATTAAACTGTTGATGTATTGTGCACCCTGAACTCCGAGAACCACATATCATTCAAAGAGATACTTTTCAAAAACCCACTCCCCCCTTGGAGGCATTTACTACAAAGTGTCGGGGTCAGAGGGGTGCAGGGTGGACCAGAGGGGTGCAGGGTGGACCAGAGGGGCACACAGTGGGAGTTTCATTCGAGTTTCAATACAGGCTCTTTAGTTTCACAAATGAAAGAATTGCTAGAACAGTGTGTGCACCGAATAACGCACTGTTCTCCCAATTAAAGTTGTGCTGGCCTTCGGCCAGGCTTGCCCCTGGTAAATCTCTCTTTTAGACCAACCAACAATACTAAGTGCCCCATTTAGCTAAAGTGGATTAAAGAAAATACATTTTGCTCTAATACACAAAGTGGGTCATAGATGGAGGGACTTGTATTTGCCAGCACGGTGCAATGCCGGTATCTCTCACCAGACTTCACAAAGTTACAATTCCATGCAGGTCAACTTTCCAGAACTAAATGAGGGTGATAACTGGTCGACGGTGTCAGCACCCTCGATGGATCACGGGGGGATCAAGACGAGCCACCCACTCACAGAAACTCTGAAGCAGTATTTCTGGTGCATAGTCCTGGCTTTCCTTTAACAATTAATTGTCATTGCCTAAGCCAATGCTTGATTGTAGCAGAATAACATTACAACTACCAGATATGATTTTGGTTTAACTTTCTAAGCAACGATAAATAATTCACATGAGCTCGAATTTGAAATATGTATCACCTGCATGCAGTGTTTGTTCACAAAATGAGTCTTATTTTCATGCAGGTGACTTGAAAATTACTTTTAAATATATAGTTTTATGAGCAAATGAAAATGTTTTATTTTTGTTACTGTTAATTATACTTGTATGCGCCGAGGAGTGCAGCTCTAGGCCCCCATCTCCGGGTTCTCAATAGGGATGAGATTAACTATTACCTCAATCAATCTTGCACCCTCCACCTGAACAAATCTCCCTATGGCTTTCATCTTGTAAAGCGCCTAGATGTCAGGTTGTCACTGTTTTGGATTTTTTTTTGCTGCCGACCCCTGTTCTACATTTTTCTGCTCCATCATGTTTTGCAAATGAATTCCCCTTCAGCCTCTACCTGTCACTACCCTAGTCTCAGACTTGTAGCACTGATAGCAGTTTCCTGGAGGCCCCCTAGGCGAGCACAGGCACATTGGTCCTACTGTTTTACCCCAACCTATTTAGTAAGGGTAAGTAGCATCTGTATCCTAAAGATATTAACGATGTTTGTAAAGCGTGAGGCGGTCCTGATCTCTTTCAGATGATCGGTTGGAGTCGGATCAGTGTCGCTGGAATGGGGTCTCCAACAGTATTTATCAGATCGCTTTGCATGATCTCTTTAAAAGATGTTTAGACCTCAATGAATTTCCAGGATGGACCATCTAGCTGGTTGGTTGTTCACTTTGTAGGGAGTAAGAGACTGTTTGATATTTTTTACATTGAACTGAAAAGAAGTGGAACAATTTCTCACAAACTTTTTGGGTGTTACTGGCAACGAGAGAGGCTGACGGTAGCTCTACGTCAGGGCTGAAAAGCATGCGCTTGTGAAGGATTATTGCGCAGAACCGGGGCAGCACAACCGCCATTTCACAATCCAGCATCGTGACATCTTTTGCGGTGGAAATCTCATAGTATGTTTGGTGGAGGCTGTGGAGTCTGTCACCATCGAAGGTACCGTCCTTCGCTCACAGGGGCATAGCCCATTTAATGGGGGGGGAGTGCTAGAAAACAATTCAGATCTAGAGGAGACCCAGAGTGATCAAGTCTGAAAAAACATTGGTAGACCTGGTTTCTGAAAGACCAGACTGATCAGTGGTGGATCCCTTACAGGGTCTAAAAAATGATGTAGAAGCTAAGAATCCACTCATTAACACTGTATCCAGTAAATAAACCTCATTTTGACCTGCTACTATTTCACACTGGGAAATTACATATATTGCAAAATGATTGTAACGGATGTGAGAACATGAATGGCACTGCAGTATGGTAATTTAATCAAGGTATAAAAACAAAGTTTCTTCCATGCCACCTGGGTGTGCAGGTTACGAAGCTTCATGTTCTTCACAGATAACATCCTCTTGGTTTGGGCTGCTGGAAAACACAACTTCATACGGTTCCACTAGAGCAATAATGGAATCTATCTAACCACCAATCTCCACTTTGTCCACTCTAAAGAAAGATCATGGACATTACCATCAAAAGAAGAGATTACGTAACACTGGCCACAGTATACTATAAATCAACACAGGTCTGCTATTTAAAGACTGACCGCTATCACCCAACATACACCTACATACCCTCAAACTCAATAGAGTTGATGTGACACCTGGGCCACAAACTTACAGGACCTAGTGGTGTGAGGTTATAAGGGGGCACCACGTTCCAGATATCTATGCTCAGTGTGTGGTAATGCAGCGCGTCTTTAACTACTATACTCGTTGCTGGGGAAGTGGTATCTTCCTTGTCCGTTCGGAGTACGTTGGCTTTGCAGTTTAGGTTTTATTTTGTAACCATAACATCCCTTTAACTATGGTTTTTTAAGTAATTTTCAGAGGTTTTGTAACCAAACACGTCCTCACCATTACTTCACCTTTACTAATTTTGTCAGTGAATATATATATATATATATATGAATTATATATGTACGTGTGTGTGTGTGGGTGGGTGGTTGTCTGGGTGTGTGTGTGTGTTTTACACTTCTCAACAATCACGAAATATGCCAGTACTGCACACTGTATGAACTAGCACATCACAACACACCACACCAGAAAAGAAATTGGCAATTTAGTATTAGTGAGGCTGGTTTTGTGTTCTATTTTTTGTGTTCTGTTTTTGGAGTGTGGTTTTGTTGTTATGTATTGTGATTGAGCTTAAGTTCTGTTTTGTTGTGTTGCTTTGCAGCACCGCTGGGCTGTTGGAAAGTGTGTCATTGTGTTGTTTCAGTATAATTGTGTCACTGATGTGTTACTGTAATAATTTGTGCTGTGCACCGTATTGTTTTCGAGCTGCATTGACGTTTTGTGCTTCTGTTTTAGGCTGTGTTCTGATTCGGTGTGTTTTTTTGTGTTACTGTGTTGCATTCATTTATGTGGTGAAGTGTTGTGTTATTTTTGTGCTGTTGTGTTCCATTTGTTTATGTGGTGCAGTGGTTGCAATATTACATTCGATTTGTATTGTTTTTACATCTCATTCCCTGCTATGTTTTTGTTGTTTGTTATTTTACTGTGTGTTGTGTTATTGTGTTGTGCTTTGTAGCATGTCCAGACTGGGAACCAAAATGTTCAGACCTCCTCTCCTTTCATTCCCTCTCTCTCTCTTCCATCTTCTCTCTCCTCTTCTCTCCATCTCCAAAATCTCACTCCATCCTCTCATGCTTCCTTCACCTCTGACCCTCTTTCCCTCCTTCCTCACGGCCCCCCACGACTGGTGAGGGAGGCACCAGTGGGGGCCATGGACCCCCAAAGGCTCCTGCCCCAATGGAATGTGGGAGGAGGCAGATGGCCAGTCCAGGCTTGTCCTCTAGTTACTTTAGTGCAGTCAAGAAATGTTGATACATTTCCAGCCAAGGCAGCACATTCCTTTAAAGTTCAGGTCATAAACAACCATTTACCCATTTCTAAGGTGGTAACATACCAATAGTCAGTCCAAAACTGTGGCTGCGACCTTGCCTTGAATCAGCATTTCCAGTGTTCTCAATATGTGATCTGGTCTCTGGTTGTCTGCAAGTCTACATCTGGTGTGTGGCCTAAACTATAATTTTCCTCCTCCAGGCGGGTGGCAGTAGGAGAAGCCCCTTCCCTTGTTTGGAGCAGCAGTTACCATCAGGGACATGTGGCTATGGGAGGCCATTGTCTCTGAAAAATACTTGAAAATCTAAAACAATTTCTGTAAAAAAGAAAACAAACATAATCTTCTTGGGAAACCTATGGAATCTGTGAAAACCAAAGGTGAAATGCATATTAATGTTTCTCAATTAAAGTCACATCAAAGACATCCTTCAGTGGTGACACCAGACCCCACAAAATAACAGAAGTGAGACTGTCCCACTGGGTAATCTCTTATCGAGAACACCTGTGGACACCTGAATGTCGGCAGAGACTCCTCCAGTGCGGCCAGAGGAGTGATACCAGGCCCCACAATACCTACAGGCACCAGGAGAGTGATACAAGACCCCATACCACCCACATGCAGCCAGAAGAGGTGTGGTGTGAGGAAATCACAGTAAACATGTCGCCTGACATAAATATCATGCCCTAAACAATAGTCACAAAATGACAGACACTATTCTATAAGTGATATTCTGACACAAACCCACAAAAGTGAAACAAGGCCCTGAACTTCCAACAGGCCCACAAAAGGTTGCATGGTCCACCCAGAGGTGGAGAATCTGCTCCTGGACTCCTGGCAGCACCAAAGGCGAAGCAGAAGTGCCCCGGGACAAGCTTGGAGCAGAAATTAAGGCGACCATTTAGATGCTAACAGCAGAGATGTCTGCTACAGCCAGGGAGGAGAATTAATGGCTTCATACATGAATGAAATCATTCATAGAAAAATCTCAAAACGAATGGCCATATATTCTGAAACTACTACACAATGTGGCAGACTTGGAGTGTGGCCCCAGTCTGTAAATGTTGTAGACAACTACAAAGTTACAGCCACGTCCACTGTGGTGTGAAGTCAATGAATCTGGACCTGCCTACTGAACGCAACAGTGGTCTACCATCACAACCGTCCAACCACATGTACCCTTTCAACCAATAGGGGCCTATTTTAGGACCACTCCGATTGGCTGCTGGTGGCGACCTAGCCCACACTTGACCTATGTGTGCTCATAATTTCTTAGCAGTCAGTGAATGGTTGCAAAAGTACCACACCACCTATAGTTCACCATCACTTGTTGTTCTGTTGTAGGTGGGTAGCAGAATCAAGCTGTGATATGGACTCACATACCTGGTACTAGAAGAAATTTGTCCAGCATGAATTGGAACTCTCGGGGCTCGTTTTGATTTTTAGCCTCAAGTGCAATTGTCTTGCCTTCTTGACCCCCTATGCAGTCATAGCTGTGGGGAAAAACACAAACCCACCAGCAAGCTACATTTTATTTGGAAAATAAAATCACAAATGCAATAGCCTGTGAAAATCGTTCAATGTTTATTTTTCAGTATTATATGATTCTAGCATATTTTTTCCATAGAAAGAATATCTTCTTGCAAGACTAATGTAATAAAAAGAAATGCAAAACGGATACCTAGCACCATAAAAACTGATTAGGCCTCTAAGAGCAGACCCATGGTGAGCATATAACTTACAGTGAGCTGTGCTGTAATGCGTTCAGGATGGTGGCGGTAAAGCCCGCCTAGGGGTACAGGTAAAACATTGCCGGGGATCCCACACATAACCACATAACGCGAATAGATTATTTTCGGGGAACAAGCTAACACTGTTCCAGATGGCTGCTTATGGAACACTTCTGTCCCTATGGAGAGAAAGGCTTGCTTGAAACCACAGGATGTGGCCGCCAGGTCCTGGGCTGCAGGATAAACTTGCTGCATAGTTGGCAGCGGGATCAGTGCTCTTAGCTTACTACATTAAAGGAGAGAAAACTGGGAATCACGGGAAAGAAATTAACTTTTATGGTTTAATGGCTCAGCGACTTAAGTGCTCCCTTGCTGACAGGGCTGCTACATTTCCCAGATCCAGGCATGATGTGACGCTCCAGTCCATGTTTTTTTTTTCTTCTTTCAATTCTGGGACTTGTAGTCCTGTTTTACAATGTAATAAACGAGACTAGTCCCAGTACTCAAAGAAAAAACCTTGACTGGAGCAGCACTTCACGCATGGACCTGGGAACTTGGTAGGGCTGGAATCACCAAACATGCGTTCAAATCCAGGCAGAGGCAATTCAGCCCCTTATCCTTCTTGGCTGATAAAGTGAATATATATAAACTGGGTAATAGTAAGACCTGTTATTTATTGTGCTGAGAGCAGAAATGTCACAAAGTGAGAGCTGTCAAGACCAGGGTGTTCTCCTGGGATGGGTGTGGTCGCGTCAGCACCTCCAGCGGCTGTCTAGGCCAGACAGGGGAGCGCGCACCTTCCATGTTCACGCCCTTCTGCAATTCTAGAGGTTTCTCTCTTTTGTGAAACCTGTTTGGATGAGTTTGTTTGAGACCTAATCCTTATTGTGCACTGCAAATCCATTTCCGGCATTACCTCCTCCAGTGTCATGTGATGTCATTTCCTGTGATGTCATTTGGTCGAAGGGTGGGTATGTTCTTCTACTAGACCTAGCGTTTTAGTCAATTGACACCCATGGCTATGTTTATATGAATTTCCTTCTCTTGGGTTCATCAGCAAAGAGGGTCATGTGGCTTGTTACCTTTGTAACAGAAAGAGCATGGCCTTGTGGCCCTCCTTCCCATAACCTACATTTCTCCTGAGCACTGTAAACAATCTGTAACAAAACAAGCCTGCAGTCATTTCTAATAACAATGAGAGGTTGCCAAGTTTCATGAGAAGATAAATGCCTCAGCCACCCTGACAACTTCCGTTCCGCCCTTACACTGACTCTTAATTCACAGGAACGCACCAAGGCGCTGTTACGTAACCACCTACTAGTCAGCCATTGATGTCGGTGTCTCGTCCTGGCACAGGCCTCCTGAGGCCCTACACAACCACTGACAGACCACCATAGTAGTACCGGTATGCAGGTACATATGCTATTTATTCAAGCTTCCTTTCCCCGCTCTTACAACTCCTTCCACATGTCACTAGATTCCACCATCAGGGTCACCTCTCGCAGGAACCAAACCAAACACCCCTGCAGTCCTCATGACAATGGCAGAACTCTAGAGGAGGTTACCACACAATGTTTTGACTCTCAAAATCTTATTACTGCAATCTTTCCTCTATTTGGACTTTAGGGGCCCAATTTAGGTTTCAATGGAAAGTACTCTAGTACCCTAACTTATAGAGGAAGTATTAAGCTAGAGAGCCCGCAGGTGGAATTTCCTACACCCCGGTGCATTCTCCTTCGGATTTAGGACTTCATCCTGAGACCAGCATTTTTCATTACCACCGAAAATAAGAACATTGATTTTCAATTGCTAATTCATGCTTAAAAAAAGAAATCACAGACCAGGAAGCACCATATTTTCAAAGGCTAATGGCCTGAATTAGTTTGGCGGATGGGGTTACCCTGTCACAAACGTGAAGGACGTCACGTCCGCCGTATTTCAATTCCATTACATCCTATGGAAATTGTAATACAGCGGAAGGAATATCTGTCACGTTTGGGATGGAGTAACCCGTTGCCAATCTCTAAATCAGGTCCTAAGCCTTTTTTTCACACCTCTGCTGCGAATTACCAGCTGAGAATCTCAGTATTTTCATAGGACGATATTCACTGAGGACTTAGTGTCAGCCCACAAAAATTAGGTATAACCATCAAAGTCATTGTTTGCACCATAAGGTTCCCTTCCCCCTCATTCGCAGGACTTTCCCCGGGGTAGAATTCGGAAGGCTATTCCTGGAGAAGAGTGCATGGAGAAATCAACTAGTGACTGCGATAAATCCACATAATTTGTCATACCGATTCAGCCTGGGAGCTATTCTTACATGAGGGATCACTCAATATTTGCATTGGGCTGAAGCATATAAAATCCCCCTTATTCAGTAGTTCCACATGTGTTCTTGCCATTTGAGAAAACATAGTAACTTTCAACAAGGTGTCTTAAACCTTCAGGCCTGCTAGGCTTGACTTCCGTCAGGCTGGTTTTACCACTTGCCCTTCATTTCAGAACATTCTCAATTTTTTTTCTGAATAAATGCTCCAACTTTGGGATCTGTCCTGCTTCACTTGTTGACGCTTTAAAATGGCCTGACACTGGATAAGTGCCAGCGGCAAGCTGTTAAAGCAAACTTTTTAGATTTTTTGAGGGCACTACATGGGTTCTCAGCTGGTTTGGATTTCATAGATTTTACTTTCTGCAAATCCAGATTAAAAATATCAACGTTTTCAGATTTCGACAAGCAATAGTGATATTTGTTTTTTCCCCTTTTTTTAATATCAGAAATTATTTGTGAATAATTTTGGGGGACTGTTAGCCACTCTAGGCGTCCGTGGAAGCACACCAGACGCGTATATATTATTGTTTTGTATTTTTTTTTCTTCAACTGTGCAATCACAAGGTTGTATGTGCAACTATGCTTGTGTGAGTGAAAGTGGAGGTCAAAGGGCATGTGATGTCACTTCCTCTACCCCTAGCTTTTCGGTGAATCGACTTCCATGTCCCTAGCCGTGTACCCCAATTCATTTTGACATTATATATTTAGTTGTGTTTGCTGTATATTTCTCTCCCTTGGTAAAGTCGGTGGGCCTTTTATGCAGCCTTTTGCGTTCACTAGTTCTTTGACTCTACATTTGTTTAGTTTGTAATGCAGAACACCTCACACCTTCTCTGGGAACTGCTTTGCTGCTCAGAGCCAAGCCACCAGGGCCCAGGTTTCACTGAGGAAAACATTTTCATCTTCATGATTCTTTTTATTAAAGCAGCTTTGGAGCTCAGCGAAGCTCAGCTCCAGCCTGTGACCTTTCTGCCACTGGATTTCCTATAGTCAACATATACCTTTGAATTTCATAAATATACCAATTTAATGGATCTCACAAAAGGCTCCAGATTATTCAGGGAAATTTGTGAAAATCAGAAAATTGCACTTTTACATCAAACTCTTAACAATTACATTATTTACTTTCAGGTGCGAATGCAAATGTGTTTCTTTTTTCACTTGGAAAATATTTTCCCTTCATTTTCACAAAGCTGAAACACAGGAACGTTTCAGTGCCCTTCACAAACACTTTACACTCTTAAACAAGCATTTTCTGCCACTGACTTTAGATGCAGAAATTAGATGAGAAACAGTTGGAATACTCAAAAAACTCTGTTCTAGGGAGTGTTACTACCTACATAAAGGCCAGTCCCTGCTCCTTCCCAAAACCAACACTTAGTACCCCAGTTTTCGTACCCGCGGGCTCTGTGTGTCAGATTTGTGGATTGTGCCACAAATCAATTATTGCGCACACATGAGAAAAGTTTCGTTGTGTGTAAATAGGGATGTTCATTTTTTTAAATCAATGCGTCTTTTTTGCTTGAACACATTTTATGTTCATGCCTGGGAGCCCTTGCACCACAAAGCCATTGAAAAACGAATTCATTCACCTCCATGGCTGTTAAGAATTCAGTTTTCTTATGAGTGACATTTGCATGAGTATTATGACCTCATGACCACGTTATTGTGTCCTATTTGTGACACACTGAATGACACCCACGATCTGCGTTTACAGGAAGTACCCTATGTAGTATCCACCTAAGAATCACAATTGGAGTAACAGCCCACAGTGATTGCAGGAATTGTTGCAGCACTAACATTATGCCCGTGTCCAGACTTATGATGGAGCCTCTCTCGGGACCAGGACTGCCTTACCAACTAATTTCCCAGGCCCTGCTTGCATGACCAAAGTTTGAGATTTACAGGGAAAAAAAATATGAATTTAATTTTCTCATTAACTTGTGCTGGGCTGGGGGAAAGCTTGAAAGGGGAAGGCAGAAATACATTTTTTAGGTTAAAAAAAATCTGGCGTCCCTCACATAAACCGTGAGTGCCATCATGCACGCTCTCTGGACTTACTTCCTCCTCCTAACCTCTGAAGGTGGTCCATCCAGTCTTTTTTCTATTTCTATTAGTCTTTTTTCTTTTTCTATTTGCATTTATATAGCACAACTGTCACTTCCAAAGGAGCTTCCTGGCGCTAAGGCGAATTGAAAATTCTGTTAAGGAGAACCCTGCTGTTGAAATATCAAATATTTACAAAATGAGAGAATAGCAAGATGTATCCGAGATCGCGTAAATCCAGGTTTTGAGCTGTTTTGAAAAGTAGCTTCCTGAGGTACAATCCCTAAATGTCTACGCAAGGAGTTCCAGGCTTTACTGCCCAGGACGAACAGGGTTTACCGCCTCTAGTCTTCAATCTGAAGACCAGCGGTTTAAGCAAATTCACCTGCGATGATCTCAAAGTTCTGTTAGGCCGATAATGAGTGAACCTGGCTGTAAGAAAACTTGGACTGGTAGAAGAGAAGGCTCTGAAAGTCATAAGAAGAAGTGCTCCAAAAGTGCTCTCTCCTTTTCCTGAATCTGTAGCGCTTCCCTCTTTAAGCTCTGACAGCTTTTCTCATATCCAGATCACTGCAGTACTCCCTTCAGATCAATCATAGTGCTGGAGCATCTCTTCACACCTGCAGTGGTCCCTAACTTCAGGCAGTGCTTAATTTGTAAATAAAAAAGTGCTGGTGTTCAAAGCTCTCCTCTGAAACACACGGTTGCTACAATTGAATCTACAAGCACGGAATACTGACATAGCGTAATCCTGAAGCCAACTCGGGCCTCTTTAATCCATTTACAGCCACTCCCTGCCCCTTCAGCTCACTCTTGCACCTTTCTGCTTTCTCCATGTGTGACGCTTTTTCATTGTTCTCTTCCTCCATCTTTCCCATATTTGTCTTTTGCTCACAGTAAATGCTTGAGGCAGAAAAATAAGTGCCGGCTCTCAAAAATAAGTGCCGGTGCCCAGCACCCGAAACCACCAACACAAATTAAGCACTGCCTTCAGGGTAGAAGTACACTCAATACATCCCCTCTTGCTTCAGGTGCATGCACCACTCCCTCCAGGCACGTGGAGGTGAAGGTAGATAGAACACCAGAGTGGGCTCCAGTGCAATCTTGGGCGGGCGCTGACCTCTACTAGGACCTCCATGGGCTTTTGGTGCAAGCTCCCATGGTCAACAATGGCTCTGGTTGCTCTTGCTAAAATGGTGCTTTTGCCCTGACTTACCAAAAACAAACAGGGGCTTGGAGTCATCCCATTGTTTGTCATTGGTTGGCTTGCCTGTCATTCTTATTTGTCTGCTTTTTGTTAGTGTCCTTGCCTGTCAATCTGGAGTTATACCCTTCCATGGCAGGTACCCTGCTTACCATTTATTCTGACTGGTTGTCTTCTATACTTGTATTCCTTGCTTTTCAAGCGCTAATTCTTTCTCTTTTGGACTAAGCACCCCAAAGCAGTGGATGTGTTTTCCAGCTGTATCCATCTTGTACTTCTCTCTCCCTGCGCTCCATTTTGCTGATGCCTGTGTGTTTCAACCTGTCCCCCTTGATGAATCACTGATCCTCGTGTACGTCCCCCATAGCGCACCCTCTTTCTCTCTCACCCTTTGTCTCACCTCCCCAGCATCCAGGTGGTCCCCCCTTCCTCTTGCCCACTGGTTTTCTCCTCCATCTTCACCCTCCATGCTGCTTCAGCCCCCAGTATGCTTTCCCCCACCTGTGCCCTAAATGTTGCTCCCCTGCCCCAGTCTTCCGAGTTGCTCCCCTCACCCCGCTTAAAGACAATGCTCTGTGTGACTTTTTTGTTTTCCGATCCAAATCTGTCAATAAAGAAATATTGCTTACATCATTTCGTAGGTGCACCCAAGATAGTGGACTTCTCCAAGATGACGTGATCACCATATCATAGCACCTTTGTGTTTTTAGCCATCCTGCACATCAAGGGGTATGCTGTGCAGCAAGGCTAAAAACTATTTGCAAAGTCAATATGTGAGAAAGGCAGGACCTATTGGCTTTGCCAATACTTTTTACAATTCTAGTAGAATTTACGTGTGCATGATCTATACACTGCGTACATTATGTAGGGTGATGTAGGGAGTGCAGTATCCAAACAAACAAATAAAATGACATTAGGGACAACTGCTCGTGTGGCGGGGTCTTGCGTATCAGTTTCAGAATTCTAACTCAAAACAGCTCTTGAGAATTAAATGCAGAACGCCATCGTGATTATGACACTCCATGGCCTTTATCACAGATAGGGCGCGCCGTCACGGCACTGACTGAACTGAGAGCCCTTGGTACAGACTGGGGAAATGAGCCACGCGACACTGCACGCGCTGGTCCCGGTGTAAGCAGGGTAGCGGGAAAAGCCAGACTGGCAATTTGAAGAAGCCAGTCTGCCGTTCACTGTGCAGACAGCGCCTGACCTGCATTTAAGAGGGGCCGGAGATCTCCCTGCAGGCGGCCGAAGGGGCCAGAGATCTCCCTGCAGGCGGCCGAAGGGGCCAGAGATCTCCCCGCAGGCGGCCGAAGGGGCCAGAGATCTCCCCGCAGGCCGCTGAAGGGGCCAGAGATCTCCCTGCAGGCGGCCGAAGGGGCCAGAGATCTCCCCGCAGGTGGGTGAAGGGGCCGGAGATCTCCCCGCAGGTGGGTGAAGGGGCCGGAGAACTCCCCGCAGCGGGTGAAGGGGCCGGAGATCTCCCCGCAGGTGGGTGAAGGGGCCGGAGATCTCCCCGCAGGTGGGTGAAGGGGCCGGAGATCTGCCAGCAGGTGGGTGAAGGGGCCGGAGATCTCCCCCGCAGCGGGTGAAGGGGCCGGAGATCTCCCCGCAGGTGGGTGAAGGGGCCGGAGATCTCCCTGCAGCGGGTGAAGGGGCCGGAGATCTCCCCGCAGGTGGGTGAAGGGGCCGGAGATCTGCCAGCAGGTGGGTGAAGGGTCCGGAGATCTCCCCGCAGCGGGTGAAGGAGCCGGAGATCTCCCCGCAGGTCGGTAAAGGGGCCGGAGATCTCCCCGCAGGTGGGTGAAGGAGCCCGAGATCTCTCTGCAGGAAGCCGGAGATCTTCCTGCAGACAGTTGTAGTGAGTGACCTGCAGAAGGATGCCTTGGACTCCCTTTTATGGGGGCCCGGGAGGCCTACTGGCCGTGCACCACCCCGGTAGAGCACGCACTCAGTCTGCCTTCTGATGGTCCCTTCGCATCTGTGCCCACAGATGTAATGCTGTGCACACACAGAGGCCAAGTCTTTCCTCATTTGCATGGGGCCCGGAGCCATGACAATGCAGGGGACACCCCATCACGATCACGCTGGCACAAAATGCGCAGCAGTTTGATCCGAGGCGGGAGGGGAATCTCCCCCAGGTGGGTGAAGGGGCCGGAGATCTCCCTGCAGCGGGTGAAGCGGAGATCTCCCTGCAGCGGGTGAAGGGGCCGGAGATCTCCCCGCAGGTAGGTAAAGGGTCCGGAGATCTCCCCGCAGGTGGGTGAAGGGGCCGGAGATCTCCCTGCAGCGGGTGAAGGGGCCGGAGATCTCCCCGCAGGTAGGTAAAGGGTCCGGAGATCTCCCTGCAGGTGGGTGAAGGGGCCGGAGATCTCCCTGCAGGTGGGTGAAGGGGCCGGAGATCTCCCTGCAGCGGGTGAAGGGGCCGGAGATCTCCCCGCAGGTGGGTGAAGGGGCCACCTGCAGGGGGTCTTTAACATAACTGGGACATGAGCATCTTTCCTAGAATGTCTAACTAGGTGCTCATTAATCGGGTGAACAAGGAGGAACATTTTGTGGGAGGCTACGTAAGCACAGGTCCGTAGATGCATCTGTCACTAAATCATGTAATCTTTATTGATAAAGTTAATAAAAACTATTATCTTGTAGTATATTTGATTGAAACATTCAACACATTTTCTAACTGCTTTTGCTCACACTGAAAAATACAAATACATTTTGAGTGAATTAAATGAAGCATTTTATCATTTCTTTTCCACTTGTGACAGGTGTTACCCACCGCTGCTACAAACGCAGCCAAGACCCCACGTCACGTGCTCGTGGAGTCATCTGTTTCCCTTCAACTGAACATTTCAATGCGATTGAGACTAGATTTCGCATTTTCTCTTCTGGGGTTATTTGGTTTCATTTTTAATTAAATGTTTCATAAACAATTCAACTAAGTAATTTTATTTCCTTGATTCATAACTTTTTGCGGAATCCACTCCCTCTTCTAGGAAAACGTGGTTCTAATCACTGTTGAGTTTTGTAATCTGATGCACACGTTCCATAATGCAGTCATTCTACCTGCAAGCCCGCCTTGGCTCCAGATCTTGTCCTTTCCTGAAGAAGGATGCCCATTCTAGTGAATAAAGCACCTGGGGAATTCATATAACCAATATTATATATATATATATATATCTATCTCCAACAAAGAAGAACTGCAGCGCACTCCGTAAAGGCTTTTACTTCCATATTATTTATTCAATGTTCTTGTCAGTGCATTACACCAAAGCGTTTTGACCAAACGGTAAAGACCGTTTGGTCGAAACGCGTTGGTTTGTTGCACTGACAAGAACATTGAATAAATTGGTCGAAACGCGTTGGTTTGTTGCACTGACAAGAACACTGAATAAATAATATGGAAGTATAAGCCTTTACGGGGTGCGCTGCAGTTCTTCTTTGTTGGATATTATGACTAGAGGGATCGGTCTACCCTCGTGCATCGCACCAGCAATTGAGCGTGTCATCCAATTGACCGCATTGTATATGAGATATATATATATGTAATGTTATATGTGTAAAACCTACTGGCAGTAGCCAGTAGGATGTTATGGTTAGGACCAACTTTTCCCATAGATGAAGCATTGTTGGTTTTGCTACAAACATCGGCACGGTTTGACAAATCTTGACAAAACTTTCAAAACTCGCACATTAGCTAGTTCAGCTACTGTCTGGAATGTTTCAGAGCGATTCATTAAGCAGGGGCTGAGAAACAGGGGAGGGTCCCAAAATGCTTTTTCCTCATGCAATGTCTATGGAGATTTTTCATTTTTTGGACACAACTATGGCCCAAACCGCTGAAAGAATTTACACCAAATTTGGCCAAAAGCTGGATCTTGGTCTAGAAAGATCTCTTCTTGTTATTTGGTGTAAATCTGTTCAGTAGTTTTGGAGTTATTAATGCTATAAAAATATAGATATCAAGGCATGCAGATCTGTGGGTACCCATGGGTGATCTGTGGGTACCCGTGAATCCAGGCGAAACTCAAGGCCCTGATTGGCTGGCTGCAACCTGAAAGGAAACCTGCGGCTGCCATCTTCTTTCTTGGCTGGGCATCTGTGGACAAAACATGAATAAAAACACACATAAGGGGTCAGGATAGAGGTATCTTGACCCCACAGGACATATGGAGGGTCAATGGGGTAAAATTGGCCAATTTTTTTTATTTGTTGATCCGTGGATTCACCGTGGAGCACCATGCGAGTGCCAGTGTAAATCCACAATGCATCCGTGAATCCGAAGCCTAATGGAATAAAAAAATCCCTCACCCACTCCCACACCATACCCCCGGCACGCACGGGCAAAGCAGTACGCAGCGTGGGTTTGGGTGCCGAAGGCCGTGCACAGCAGTGGTTGTATTAATGTACTGTAGTTATATATTAGTTTATGTTTAAATAAACAGAGAAATTCACTGACCTAAAAAACAAAGGTTGCAGGGACATTATTGTTAGGTTCACGTTTTACCCATATAAAACTACAGAAATTCAACACTTGTAGTTATAGTTATTTGAAGAAACTATAACTTGAGTAGTCCTTTAAGCATGTCTCAGGTCTGCAATTGCAGCCTTATGTGCAGTTTAACCTGCCATTTCAACCAGGCAAAATAAACCTTTTGCCATGTCTAAACCTTCATTAGTAATACATATGTCACCCTAAGGTAGCCCCTGAACAGCCCAGGGGACAGGGTGCAGTGTATTTAAAATGTTGGACATGTACTTCTAGGTTTTACATGTCCTGGTAGTGAAAAACTCAGAAAGTCATTTTTCACTACTGCAAGGCCTACCTAGCCCATAGAATAACACTGACATTACCTTATTACATTAAAAAATCTGTAACTTCCAATTGGGAACAGGTGAACAAGCCAAGTTTGGTGTCTAAAGAATTGTAAACAAAAGCCCTCTTTAATTGTAAAGTTGGAATTTTAATCTTTCAAATGCCACTTTTAGAAAGTTGGTATTTTCTTTTATTAACCATTTGGTGCCTACAGTGTGATCTTGAGCACATGACCAGGGCTACTCTGAATTAACAAGGGGGATGTGCTGTCACCTACCACACTAGTACTTCACCAAGGCACTGACTGAGCACTCTCATAAAGGGATTGTCATTAATCTATTGTGACCCCAGACAAGCTGGGGCAAAGACAGAGAGGAAGAGGATACCTGACACCTCACGGGTGCGGGGGCCTGGAAACCCCCAGAAGCTTTCTCCACTTCAAAGTGGGCACCAGGTATAAATAATGGACCTCAGACACCAACTCTTCAGTACACTTCTGGACCTGTAGACTCTGTCAGAAAGAAGGATCGCCACTCTGCCGAAAATACTGCCACTGTTCTGGACTGCTTCTCTGAAGGAGTTCCATCCTGCTTTGCCGGCCTGCTGCCCTCTTGCCTGGGTGAGAAGGACTGAATCTGCATCTCTTGAACCCAGGACCCCAGAATGACTCCATGGGTTAGTTGGCTGGCATCCTGGCTACAACCTCAGGGTCAAAAGGCTCCAACAACCTTGAACCCAGCACCTGTTTTCTCCCATCTGTGAGTCCTACCCTGCCAAGTTGTGCCACCCCAGTTCTGGACCCTCAGAAGTGAGCCGAAGGTGCTGTACCGGCCCATCCATAGAACCAGCAGAACCAACATCTCTCCTCTGCTGCATGGCACAACTCAGAGAAGAACCAACACCTAGCCTCTGCCGCTTGGACTTTCCAGACGCAAGGCATTCACCTCACAGCCCGCAGTTCCATTGGAACCACTGTTTACATAATGCATCATCGCGGATGAAGACCCTCGCATCGCAAACCTCTCGTCGACAACAGCCTTGCCGACTACACAGGTTTCCGCAACAGAAGCCTAGCAGCTTTTTTGAAACCAGCCCATGTAAAACATATCTTTGACAAAAAACTTCGCATTGCGAGCCCCTCCCCCAACGATATCCTCAATGACGACGCAGAACCTTGCATTGCAGGTCACTAGAACAAATTCTGCGTGACGCAACTTTGACCAGAACCTTGCATCGCCTCTGCTGAGCGACGCATTCTCGACACGGGACTCGGCAACTCTTTGCATTTAAGGTACTCTTGTTTAGCGGGCCAAGCTCTGCCCTTGTACCCAGACTGCGCTCCGTCGCGGTCAGCCTGAACTTGTGACTTTGTCCTGGTCTAGCACAACCAGATAGCCACAGTTGGTGTTCTGTGCTTTTTTGCACTATATTCACTGACGTTTTAAAAATTGCATAACTACGGTTCTACTAATTGAATTCTTGTTATTTTGGTCCTGACTTATTTAATAAAATGTACTCTAGTTTGCTAAATTGGTGTGGATTCTTCTTGTGTTATGCTTTCACTTTATGACTGTTAGACCTGGCATCCTTTATGTGGTGTTCCCCTGACATTTTGCCTCCTAACCTCCTCCTGTCTTTTTGACTTCATTTTTGCTGGCATTAGGATTCTGTGCAGTTTACCACTGCTAACCAATGCTTATGTGCAGGTGCTCTGTACTCTATTGGCTTATCCACAATTGGCATATTTAATTTACTTTGTAAGTCCCCAGTAAAGTGTCCTATAAGTGCCCAGGGCCTGTAAACTAAATGCCTCCCACTACAATAGCCCTTTAAAAATGTTTCAAGCCTACCACTGCAGAGCCTGTGTATGCAGTTTTAAACTGCCATTTTGACTTCGCAAGTTCACCTACTTGCCAGGCCCAAGCCTTACTTTTAGTACATGTACGAGATCCCTAAGGTGCAGTGTATTTAAAAAGTTAGACATGTATTTTAGGTGTAACATGCCCAGGCATTGAAAAACGTACGTTTGTTTTTCGCTACTGCCAGGTCTATCTCTCCAGTAGGTTAACATTTGGATTACCTTGATACTGTTTTTGGTGTCCCTGAACTCAGAATTTAAAATCATAACTTAGGGTGAAGTTGGATGTTAAATTGTAAGCCTGAAAATGCCACTTCTAGAAAATTGGCATTTTCTTACCCTAACCATTCTGTGCCTCTGCCTATCTCTGAAAACACATCTGGGGAGGGTGACAGTTAGGCTTTGTGCATTCCCTATAGACAGTCACGCACAAAGGGAGATGGTGTGTGACTTTCACTTGCTGATGGCCCATTACAAGGCTGATGGGCCTTCCTGAGCTAGATTGGGAGGGAAGAGCTGACACTTGCAAATGAAAAGGCCTGTGCCAACCCCTACACAAAGAGCTGCATTGCCCCCTGTAGAGTGTCTGGAGCCAGGGAAGGAAGGGCAGGGACCTTGTGCATTCCAAAGGCCTCTCTATGAAGTCTCACCAAGTTCAAATGCACAACTGGGTATAAGTACTGGACCCCAAACTCCACCAAATCAGTACACTTCTGGATCTGGGGACATTCTGCGAGGAAGAAGAACTGTTGTTCTGCCAGGAGGGACTGCCACTCTGCTGAACTGCTTTGCTGTGTTGGTCTGCTGCCTATTGCCTCTTGCTTGGGAGTGAGATGGACTGGACTTGTCTCTCTACATCCTCCAAGAACCTAAGTAACTCCAAGGGCTTGTTGGCTTGCCTCTTGTTTTAGAGTCTCAGGGTCATCAAAGACTTACTTCAACCTTGTTTCAGCTGCTGGACTCTACCAACTTTGAGTTCTGCCCTGCCAAGAAGTGCCAATCCAGTCCTGGACCTCTAAAGGGAGCTTTGCAGATGTCTATCTACAAAAAAAGAACAATGCATTGCCGCTGTTTCGCTAATCAGAACTGACGCATCCCTCCTCAATGCCAATGCATCACCGCTGTGGACAAGGACTTCACATCACTGACTGCACAGCACCGGATCTATGCATCACCACCAGCCCGGCACATCGCATTCGCATCACCAGCGTTAGGGCTCAACGACAACACATTACCTTCATCACAAAGGGTTCAACGCTGCACCTCAAGCACATCGCACCGATGGCTGCGCAGCTCGATGATGCATCCCCTGGCTGCGAAGCTCAGAACCGACCCATTGCCTTAGCATGCTTCCTCGACGTCGACGCGACCCTCCATTCAACGTACTTTTCAGCAGGCCCTGTGTGGGTCCTGTGGCCAGCCTGCCCTCCACTGTGGTCGGCCTGAATTTTGGATTTACCCCGGTCCAGCACGACCTCAATTAACCTTTAAGCGCTATTGATTTCTAACAACTATATTGCAGATTATTCTTTGAGAATTCATATCTCAAGTTCTACTTATTGGATTTTTGTCGTTTTGGCCCTGCTTTACTCATAAAAAATATCCTCTATTTTAGGAAGAGTAATTTAGTGGTGTTTTTATTGTGTTACTGTAATTTAAGTGTTGCACAAATACTTTACCCATTGTCTCTTAAATTAAGCTTGACTACTCTGCGCCAAGTTACCAGAGGGTGAGCACAGGTTACTTGAGGGTGTGTATTTGACTTACCCTGACTAGGAGGATTGCGGTTCCTACTTGGACAGGGCGCATACCTCTTCTAACTAGAGACCCAATTTCTAACCATTCCTACTTAAAGTGCTGCTCAAATACTTTACACATTGCCTCTAAGTTAAGCCTGACTGCTCTGTGCCAAGCTACCAGAGGGTTGAGCACAGATTAATTTGGGGTTTGCTTGCGCCTCACCCCGACAAGGATTCTGGTTCTTGCTTGGATATGGTTTCAACCCCCCTCAACCAGTAGCCCAATCTCCTACAGTTTAAAATATTGTTGTATTGCACTCTGACAGAGAATATAAAAAATAAAACACATAGCTAGTATTAAATTTACCCACATCTATTACACTGAAATAGAACAAGTTGTGGGCAATCCAACTATGAGCAATAATCTAAAGAAAGAGAAGTGGTACCAGGTGATCATTTATCTACAACTTAAAGCTACATAAGTATGGGGTTGATGGTAGATGACAGACCACCACTAGCTCTTGGATCTCACAAAAAAAATGTGTTGATCACCAATAGCCCTAAAACGAAGAAAAATATTAAGGGCAATAACTACTGTTAACAAGAGGATTCTTTCATTGGCAAAGGAACTAGACAAAAAGTTGACAATTATCAATTAATCATATTAGGAATAGCATACCTTGTGTGTAAAAGTGGTAATGCCTATCAAACCTGCTAGAGACCCAAAGGAAGGACTAGAAAGTAATATATCAAAAGCTAATAACATAACCTACAGCCCCTAGTACGAGCCACCGAAATAGACGAAGGACTAATATGGCATGCATTAACAGCCATGAAACTACAGACAGAGAGGAACCTACAAGAGTAAATAAAAGCAAAATATTCGTGAGTCAGACCCCTGTTGTCTCAATCACCTGTGGATATCTCAGTGCGCACTGAGATACTCGTGGGAATACTAATATATGGCAAACATCAATATGCAAAAAGATATCCATTTTCACTGATTAACTCTTGGAAGCAAAGCAGCAGTTGCATCTGACGCACAATTGGGCATTTAGCTAAAGTAGGTCAGTGTGTTTGTTGCCTAGAACTGCTTTGAATGCACCAGCAAGGGCAGAATAGCAGACTTTCAGTGCACATCAGACCGGTGAAGTGCTTCCCAGAACACGCCACTCATGCATCCACAGCATGCATTCTAAAATCCCTACTCCTTTACCCTTCTTTATTGAAAAATCCATCCAGCTACGATGACCTTAATTCCTAGACTGCTTAAGGCAGTGGAATAAAACCTCCTGTTCTACAAGGCAGAATAAGCCTATTAAAAACTCAAGAGCACTTGGGATCCCTTCACAAATTCATTTATGACCAGGGGAAGTTGTACTACAGGAAAACTCTTATGTACTCTTACAAGCCTTTGTGAATCGGCTTAAACATCCAACTCCAGGTTAGTAAATGTGCAAAGAGGACAAAGTCATTTCTACTTCTGCCAATTGTAAATTAGTCTTTTCCAAAACGTCCCATTTTATTTGCAATTTAAGTTTTTTGGGACAAAACCACAAAAGCATGTGGGGACAGTGGCTTATCAAGCCCCAGCTAGCTCTAGGGGGTTCCCTCAGCAAAAGTGGTAGGTGATGGGCAAGGGGGGAGGGAGCCCTCCACATACTTTGCAGCCCCCCCCCCTCAAGTTTCGTTACATCACTGAGTAGTATAAAAGAATACTACTTTAGGCACTTGTGAATGGACCCCCTACTGCTCATTACTGTACTTGTGGGATGCATGAATGTGATCACACATTAGAAATCTCTGATCACAGAAGTTTCAACATACGGAGAGATCATTTGCATCACTGGAAGGAACAGGCAAATGGTTTCTGGGTGGAATTGTGGATCATTTAAAAAAATGTAAAAAATCATTTGATTTATCATCATGTGGAATAAGAGATTTTTTATTCCGATTTTAAATTTGTCAATCATTTTCTTCGTCTTTGTTTAATCAATCCATAATGACTTGGCTGTGTTTTTTTTTTTTTTTAACACAACAATCAATAAGCTTTTTGTCAAATATGAAAGCATTTGTTCCGTAATTAAATCCTGTTTTAAAGAAATGTATTTATTTTTAGGAAACACCCATTTATGTTTACAGTTTTTAGGCAAAATGTTTTGGCGAATAGTGGATGACTTGCTGCAAAGTGGTTCATGGCTAACAATGCACCCTATGAACGCTTGTGTGAATGAAATACTCTTGGCCCTAATGATGTCAGTCCAGGTACAGAGACTAGCATTTAAATAAAGGAACGCAAAAGATTGCAGTCTGCTTATAATAAACTATGAAAACACAGGAAGAGAAACAGAATGCATTTTAGGATGTGGGTTATTAAGGCCATAACACCATCTGAATAGCCGCTGTACAAAACAGAAGTCTGCTTTGGAATGTGAAACTGTACACTGAGGGCCCCTTTCACTTTCCAGGCTAGATTCTGAATGACAAAATTATAAACTGGAGGTTGAATTCCGATCCCTATGCCAGCAAGAGTTTGCACAGGCGTCTGAATTACAAGTTGGGTTATAATTATCACACTCCCACCATTTTCTCCTGAGAGATTTCCACAGGTCAAACCTAACAAACATTTTCAGAGAAAAAGCCTAGAAAAAGGTAAAGCAATTGAATTTCGAGTTTCAAACCCAAATTCTGTATGGTACGTCTCATTTCCAAGTTGAATACTTGAAAAAAAGAGGCCCTCACCAAACCTAGTAAGTAACTCACCTTGGGGTCATGGCATTTACTAGCTACTACAAATTGTGAATGAGGATGTAAAAGGAGGGGACGAGGAGGCCCACATTCTCCAGGTACTAGCCCCAGAATCTGAGAGGGTGCATTAAATCTGATACTGACCCGAGACCACCAATTATCACCAATGATCTTTAAACAGTTAAAGTCTTTCCTCTTCAGACAGCACTCTCCTCTTCCAGGCACCACCGCTGTTGCTCGACCATGTCCACCAACTCAAGACAGTGAAGGACCAGCTTGCGACAACTATGGCCTACGTATGGCCAATCTATGAAACAGCAATTGCCCCTGTATTCTCCTTGGGGAAGAGTAGAGGATGAGCGGGTCCTGGCGAGCAGACAATCCTGCAGAGCTAAGCTGGAACCGCAGGTTCTATGGAGATTCCTGTATAAGGACAGGGCAACCCTGTAATGAATACTGAACCTGGTGGTGTATGACGTCAAGTAGCAACGTTCTGTACAGAACATTTATGAGAAAGGTGGCACATTTCCTTTTTGCACTAATTTAATTAATAATGCCTGTTCTTGATCCTGGTAATATACAATCAAGTATGCAAACTATTGGGCACCAAACAAGGAGAATATACTGCATTTGCCACAGCGGTCATCGATGAGGTGGGCAGTGTGCAGAAAAGTGGGTAAAAACTATTAAAAAAATTAAAAATAAAATAGCAACTCAAAATTTTGAGAGCACAGAGCATTGGTTGATTTTGACAAGAATGCACATACTTTAAAGAATCTCAAAATGATTATCTGTCGAGCTCACAAACCCTTGGTCAAGCAATGGTCAGGGTCGTCTGCAGGACGTACAGTACATACAGCAGTTAGTTGTTACCACTCTGCAGCATTCTAGCAGTGAGGTATCAAAGATGGGGGAGGCATAAATACGGATTAATGAGCTCACAAAACGTTCAAGCCAATTTGGTGTGTGAACATAAGGAACTCTGTTCAGACGCCTGTATTCGTCTGCTGAGTTACTGCGAGCGAACACCAAATGGGTACTATACTGAGTAACTGGGGTCATAGGATTGGAAGCATGTAAGTAGGATTTTAGAGGTGTGCAAAACTGAGGGAATGTGCTTCCTCTTTTTGTGTAAAGCACTGATCTGCCTCCAGGACTAGGTCCACATCACCTCAATAAACCTAATAAAGTTAATAAAACGTTATCCTTAACTGATGCTTGCTGAGAAAATCAGGCTCCTGGAACGTCACGCAAGGGTGAGCTGTTGCACCACTGTTAAGATATTTTCTTAAGTTCACGGTGCATTTGACTACAGCAGCCCTTGTCCTCACAGTCGCCATGTTAGGGCCAGGCATTCGCTCTGAATTATTGTGTGTGAATTACACCCGTGCTTTTCTGGAAGAGGAGCTGAACATACTCAATTTCTCTCCCTGAAACTGCAACTGTATCCTGTCAGAACTTCTCTTCGCCTCAGCATTCTTCATTGTTATTTCTCTCCTTTATCACGTTACATTTATTTTATCCCTGGCAATACGTCATGTTTGTAGGGAAGCACGAACAATGTTTTTGCAGCACTTTGAGGATGACTAAAAGGCACATGGAATATCAGAACTCTAGATTTAAAACACAGCTTTCTTTTCCCTGCTGCGTGATCCTGCTACCTCGACCAGCTTCGTGTCAGGATGTCGCGGAAAACCTATAAAGTTTACAAACTTTCTGTGGCCTACGAATCAACTGCAAAAATATTGTGAAGGCAAGATATATGTGTCAGTAAAGACTTACCATTCTTAACTCCACATCTACATAACTTGTATATAAACATATCTAAGAGGAAGATATCAATATAGCTGGAGTTATATATTAAAACTATACTTACCTGTATGTACCTATGTTCTACATACAATACCCTGGTAGAAAACATCCTAGATATACATTTACCTTCTGTAATTCACCTTCTTGCTCTTCCTATCGCCCCTGGTGAAGGGTGTAGGGTTGTGCAAGAGTCAATGCTGTTATATCATGGGGTACAAAGGGTTTGTGACTGTCCCTTGCGCTAACTTTGATATTTCAGAGAATCGATGTCAGGCCCCCACCTGGTGCCCATGAGCTGCAAAGAGAATTTTGAAAAAATACCTGTCACTCATCTGCTCTGAGAGCCGGGCACCCAGCACAGCTAGTGTCTTTGTTGTGGCAGTTGTGTGTGTGTGTCAGGAGAGAATCTTGCACCGATACTGCACATATGTTTCCTGTGACACATCCGTTTGTGTGTCTCAAGCACTGCTGCTGCTGCCCATGCTGTGGCTCTTCTGTGTGCAAGGGGTGTAAAGCTGGTACTGTTGATGCCCACCTGGAACCTGTTCTCTCTGCCTTATATTCACAATACAAGCAACACAAGTATTGGCATTACCAAAGCTTGTTATAATACAAGATTACAAATGTGTTAAAATTATGTGCTTATGCACGTTGATGCACAGTAGCAATAAATGGCACATCACAAGTGTTTTTGTAAAGTACACATTCACAGGTGGGCATCTTGGTACTGAAAAATATTTGGTTTGTGCCAAACAGCTCGGTGGTACTCATGTTCTCGACCTCTGGCAGAAGTAAGACTTCCAGTTCAAACAGGAGTTCAATCTTTTGAAATCAAACACAAGCGCTCCCAGGGGATGTATTAGCCCTTTGAGCAAAGAAGCCCGACTCCCAGCAGGTTCAAACTCGAGGCAAACCCGTCGTAGACACTGATAGCCAATAATGACGAAAGTACAATATCAATAAACTTATCATGAAAAGATAAGAAGGAGCCAAAGTAAGCATAATGTGGAAAGGCAACAGATAAAACCAAATAACCCACGTGTTTCTTTTCATTAATTAAGCTGACAGGTTTCGAGTAAAAAAACGAAATAAACAAAATGTTTAAAAAGTGAATTAAAAAGACAGGTGTTCCGCTTCAGTGAATGAAACAGAAGTCATCTTCTAAAGTCATCAAAAAGGAATCTACATTAGAAATTGGTCGAGAACTGGAAACAAGCGTACCTTTCCACAGTGTCTTTTTTAATACCCACAGTGTTTTTTTTTTAATAATAAAGTACAGGGATAGTTGAGACACGGCAGATTTTTTAAATAAATGGACAGCGTTAACATACTTCTAAGTGCCAGAGAACCAGCTGCAATGCAAAAGTGCATTATTAGCGTTAGTTGACTGCAAAACAATATTGGAACTGCTGGCCAGCTAGTAATTCTGTTTCGGTCCTGCAGACTCGCTGGACAGGCTTCACCTAGAAATTTAGAACAGGCATGTTCCAAACATACTGCCACATTTCCTCCAACCCTTTATATGAATAAAGCTAGGTGTACAAATAGATTGGGGAAAAGTCAGGAGCATCCGAGAACATCTACAAAGTCACCATTTGGTGAATGTTCTTAATACGCTCATATTCCCACTCTATAATACACTTGCTACTGTGGAAAGTTTCCACCTAGCAGCCCGGACATGGAACACACGTCCTCTCAAGGTCAGGCAGACCGCATCACTGACGCAGACCGCATCACTGACGCAGCTCAGGAAGGACCTCAAGACCTGGCTCTTCGACTGAGCAGCACGCCTACATTCAGCGCCTTGAGGCCCTGTGGGTGATTAGCTGCGCTTTACAAA
The DNA here is from genome assembly GCF_031143425.1 of Pleurodeles waltl. Lineage (NCBI taxonomy): Eukaryota > Metazoa > Chordata > Amphibia > Caudata > Salamandridae > Pleurodeles > Pleurodeles waltl. The sequence goes on from NC_090438.1 coordinate 102,043,646, forward strand.
TCCTTGATTGATCGATTGATTGAAACATCTGTAAACTTCTTGAGCTGTGATTCCGGTAGGCAAAGCAGATAATACTTTATTACAAGACTCACAGTTCCGGTGAAAGGGTAAAATGTCCAATGAGGAGGTGGCTCAAGCAACCAATCATGGCTTCTTGTGGCGAAGGGATTAGAGCGGAGACTCCTCTCATTAAGAAAAGGGCTAATATGCAGATGTTACAATGCATTTCTGACCAGATAGGACGATGGGTAATAGCTCGTATTAAGATCTCAAACACACTGTACCAAATATCAAGGACATCAATAAACCAAATAATGATCCAGCAATTATGCTGGAGATGACCAATTAATTAGGAAACTAAGTGGCCTTCTTTGTATTGGTTGGAGGCACGAATATTACTTTAGCTCTAACTGACAAATCTGTCTCCCTTAAAATCAAACACCACTCATAGCGCAAAACAGGCTTTTTCAATGTAATTCCATTCCTTGAGCTCCATGATGTATGGAGGGTCCAGAATTCAGAGGATCCATCAGGAACACCACCAGTTTTCCAAAACAGATTTGTTTTTAATCCCAAAGCTAACACATTAAGGTCAAAATAATCTTCCACCACCGATCAGATCATTCAACAATAATAAAGTGGGTACACCAGAAGAATTCTGCTAAAATAATATCATCATACCAAAATAGTCTGTGAATCAATTATTAACAACTGAGCTTCACTATGTAGACTGGATAGGTCAAGAAATAGGAAATGTTTCAGGTGTTATTCGTGAATATGCCCATGTGAAGGCAACGTGGGATACTTGTTAAACCTATTTAAGAGGACTAACCACTTAGAGCAGGGAAACCATCTGAAATTAAAGAGCTTGAGAGTGGTATCACAACTTTAAATAATACAATTCTTAAACCTGATGGAGAACCTGTGTCAAACAACATGTTATCCAAAAAGACCATTCTGTTTGGTTTCTGAGACAGACTCAAAAACAATGCCATGAGAAAGTTATACAATAGGACAGTGCGGAGAAGGCTAGTGAAACATTAACAAGACAAAAGGAAAGTATTGAACAGATCAACTAAATGAAAGACTCCAACACCCGTGTTATAATAAATCATCATAAAGGAATCTTGGGGGTACTTGAACAGTTCTATGCCCAGCAATAAGAGGCAGACAGCAATTTTAATGTCTATGAATTCCACCAGTTTTTGTGGCCAAACACAGACAGACATTTACTGTGGTAGAATATCTAGGGGGAAATTGTAGAAGCTATAAATTCTGCAAAACATGAGCCATGTTTAAAGGGCTACTGTAGTGGGTGGCATAGTCAGTGCTGCCAAGCAGGCTACCGGTCCTAGTGGACTGGCAAACAAACCGGTTAAGGCACTTATTACTTTTGATGATCCTTTATTGTTTATTTTTGATATACGGAAAAAATGCGATTTCGTGATAAACTGGAAGGAAACCAAAATATTTATTTTCTAGTAGATAAAGAGGGATAAAATGCAATAGTTGCTGTACCACCCAAATTCTCTGGTTACTAATGATGCAAAGCTATTTGCTTTCATCTTCTTTGATCAGCCTGCCTGCGATAGCAAGAGGATGGTTAATAAAAGACTAATAGGGTTTTATGCCTAATGGGGCTATGGGTAAAACTATTTGTGATGCACTGTCAATCATGAACTGTCCCTCTCTTCACAATAATGAAATGGGTATTACTGCAGTTGATAGCGAAAAAGTGTTTGAGAGGGAAAGGTGAAATTATTTCTGGCAGCTGCTGTCCAATTACCAATTTGGCCTAGAAGTTGTTCGCGCAATTAAGGCTTGATATTAAGGGATCTTGAAAGCTATTGTGATGAACAAGAACAAAATGAATACATATCAATTATTGCAAGGAACTGGGCAAGAGTGCTCATTATCTACTGGGCTGTTAGCTTTTTATATTGAACCACTCACAATTATGACCAAAACATGTCAGGATAGACGGAAATTTTATACGTAGATGACTTGATAGCAGCTACATCAAGTGCAAACAATTTCTTAACTATTGACTTCCCTAGAAGTCTCCTAGATACAAAATGTATTCAGGCAAAACAGAAATAATATAATTGAACTTAGATACTATTTCACCATATCAATAAGACGTACTTAGTTATGAATTTCACCTAAGCAGCTAATGATCTTGGTGATAGGATGTATCAACTATATCAAGATTACAAAATTGTAAAATTGTGTTATATATAAGAAATGTATACACAAATCTTCTTTATTGAACAAATGGTGAGGTACAGAAGTAGATGCATTGTGTGTGTGTGTGCGTGCATGCATGTGTGTGCAGCATACTTCTGTACCTCAACATGTCTTCAATAAAGCGCAAAATCGTAATGCCAAAGTTATCTGCAATAAACAAGTAAGACTGTCAAACACACTAAAGCGCTAAAGAAGAAGGAGAGTACCATAACGGATAAAGCTGGAATTTATAACTCTGGAAAATCTGATATTTCCAGGATCTGCAGGATATGCGTATAAATGAATTTGTCCATAATACTTCAAAAAGTTTCAGCTAACACTAATCTCTCTTCATTTGGTCAAATATGGATTGACAGTTGCAAGCACTAAAAAATACTACTTTTGCCTAACATCTCCAATATGGATCAATAGTAATCTGCATTTTCCAGAGGCCTTTACACTGTCAGCAGCACAAATTCTAGAGTATCACTTGCTGGAGACGAAGGAGATATTTTTAAGATGTACAGGACTTTTATAACATTGGAAGAATGTCAAAATAAAATCCGAGGTAAATTGCCAGTTTAGGTGTTTCCAGCTAAGACATTACTTTATGCCATTGTGAAGTTGCAGAACCTATGCAAAACCATTAGCTCACTGACATTTCATAATCAAAGATTTTCAAAAGATATTATATTCTCCTCAACGCACAGCTCAAAGAAAAGGTAAGCGTTACATTCTTATTAGCAGTTCTCACTCCGAGATAGATTATTATTAATTTCACTCTGCATGTTCCGCACTATCTGCAATCAAATTTCAACACCAACATTTATTTAGAGAACACAAAACATACTCCACTTCAAAAAAGAAGAATATTTCCTGAGAAAACTACTGCATGCCCAGGTTACAGTTCTAGAGGTGCAAACCAGGTTCTGTGGGATGCCAAAGACTGATTCCTTACAATGAGCAGATGATCCCATATCTACAACACTTTACCAGTCAGACTTTCCATCTCGGTCATATATAGATTTTGTTAATCATTAACATGTGTAGTTTCCTGCTACCTTTGGAGATACAGAATCTCACCTCTGTGGCCTTTGCGATTGGCTCTAATAATACTGCACGTGATTAGTTGGATCTGATTCCACTGATGTTTGAGGATTAGCTAGAAGAATTTGCTGCTTTAGAAATAAAAAACATGGGTGCACAGGAGCTGAAACATAACAGAATACATTTCCAGGAACTGATGGCAGACTGACAATGCTAGCAATAATTACACAAAACCATTCAGTCTTCTTTGGAACTTTGATCTCTTAGTATGCTCTAACTTAATCTTATTTTGTTAAGCCACTTTTTTTTTTTTGTCTATTTTTTTCTTCTTTGACCCAACTCTCACCTCTCTGCACGTAAGGAGTAAATTTATATACATGGACTATGTTGTTGAATACTATCCCTTGATTAACGGTCAAGGACTACTATCAGGTATCCTGACATGTTAAATAGAGCACTACTAGTCGACCATTGGTGATGGTGGGCGTAGGTAACAGTTAGGGTAAGGCGCAAGGTTGGATTTGTAGGTAAGATTAGGGAAAAGCACAAGGCTTTATTTAGACATTGGGCCTGATTTAGATGTGGATGGACGGGTTGCTCCATCACAATGGTGACAGATATCCCGTCCGCCAAACTATAGACCCCATTATCTCCTATATTTATATTTCAGAGGACAAGATGTCCGTCACCGTTGTGACGGAGTAGCCCGTCCGCCTAGATCTAAATCAGGCCCATAGATTTAAGATTATGGTTTGCTGTAAAGCAGAACAGGGCCCACATAGAGCCCAGATTTTAGATTTCACTTTTTAACTTAACCTATCTTTCTGATGGCGAATTTTCACTCTGTTTTTCACTCATAAGATAAAGTACTGAGAAAACACGGTACAAGCAGCCTATTCCTTGAAAGCATTGCTGCCATGCAGTCTGTACACTCCATCCAAGGCTGGGCACATAGAAAGCCATGCCCTCGTATTATGATTGTCCATTGGAGACAGCCCCTCACTTGCAGACATATCATTTCATCAGCTCTGCACTTCTGACACAGTGCAATATAAATGGTGCTTTGGTTATAAAAAGCACTTCTGTGCTATATACAACAGAGGAGCACTTCTTCTGAGATTATCCTGGAACGAAGTGCACTGTAACCAAGATACAGCCCTGCTGACTCCGACCTCCATCATGCAAAAGCCGATAGCCTGCATTACACGAGGCCAGCTTCCTGGTACATCTTATCCAGGAATTAGGGGGCGGGGGTTAGGCTATCCTGAATTGATCTGGCAGAGGGTATTCCCACTATGCTCTTGATAGTGTAAGAAGTAACAGATAGGATTGTACCAACACAGTAACATTTTCATTGTTGAACTGTTGGTCACGCAGAGTGACAACAAAAGGGTAAATCTGTTTCCACGATTTGCTTGAAAATCTGTGTAGTCATGTTTGAGGTTGCAAATACCATCTGGTACCCTGGTAAGTTTAGGGTTTCAGACGAGGCACTGTGGGATAGCTAGGAATTGTGTTAACATTTCCTGATGGTATAGTCAGCCTGAGTGACTGAGTCCCTATAACCTGAAGTTTATGTTGACCTGATACACAGTCCTTCTTGATTTGAGGGAACCAAGTAACAGGTTAAGAAAGTGAATAGGTTGGGTTTAGAGTGAGGAACAAAGTTGGATTGACAGGAAGGCTTAAGGACATTGGGTTAGGGGCGGGGACTGAGGCTAGACATTGGACTATGGTTAGAGTAAAGTGAATTGTAGGATAAGGGATCTTAGGTTACAATTAAGAAAAAGGTTTGGGATTGGGCTTATCTCAGGGTTTGGGATGGGGTGGTGTAAGGGTGATGCAGTTGTTTTAACAATCTGTTGGTGTTGATAGAGTAGCCAATTACATCACACAGCTATTGAGTCAGTTTAGTAGTAGGTTGAGGCAATTTTGTCAATGTAGTGCTAGGTTAATGTCGTGACAGTCAAGGCACTGGAGTGATAACAGTGCTATGAGCGCTAAAGCAAGTAGGAAAAATGGGCCCTCATGCCCCTCAGGTCGGTGTTAGCAGATATCCAAACCTGGGGGCCTCTTGAACCTCTTGATTCTGGTGCCACTGCACCTGCGGCACTAATGACAGCTGGGGCTCTGCTCCTCTCCCGTCATTGTCTCCACCCCTCTCTGCTCTCACCCCTTCCTCCTTTCACTTTCATCACCATATCCACTTCCACATGTCCTTTCCCCCCACTCAAAATTACCGGCTACCCCCTCCTTTTCTAAATGTTCCGTTTCTTTTCCCCTCATTTTCAACCCCCCCTACTCTTATCTTCTCTCTGCGGTCTTCTGTTTCTTATATTTCTCTCCCGACCCCACTAACATCTTGCAGGGCACTCAGTCTCGGTGCTTAATTTGAGCCAGTGGTTTAAGGTGCGCGGCACCTGCACTTATGGCAGTCTCCCACATGGTGGCACAGCCTGTATAATTTAGAAATTAGCACAACAACAGTTGTTTTTTAATTCAATATACATTATAAGGACCAATGCCTGCTGCCCAAATCATTCTTACAGTGTTAGGTGCCTGGAATAGCCTGAATTGTCACACTTGTAGCAGTGTGACGGATAGTAGTGGTTTGGGTAGCATCATGGGCAGTGGTAGTGGCCTCCTGGCAAGGGCACTGGCACTAAGGGGGGTCATTATGACCCCGGCGGTCGGTGGTAATGTGGCGGTAGTGCCACCAACAGGCTGGCGGTACATACCGTCACATTATGACATTGAAGGGTTGGCTGAAGCCAACCTGTCAATTTACCACTCCAACTGCCACGGCGGTAGCAGCCGCCGGGCTGGAGATAAGAATCTCCACCCCGGTGGCCACTATTGTACCGTCTCAGGCATTTTGACCCTGCCTACCGCCATGGTTTTAAACCATGGCGGTAGGCCCTATCAGTGACAGGGAATTCCTTCCCTGTCACTGATAGGACACCCCCCCTCCCCCTCCAAACACTCCCCAGATGCCCCCCTACACAAACATGCAGACATGCACCACACATACACACCCACTCACACAGGCATACACGCATTCATACATGCATGCATCCATTCATTCATGCACACATCCGCACTGACATGCAGACACGCATTCATATATCCATACTTACACGCATTCTCACACATGCATACACGCACGCAAACAACACTACACATACATTCACACTCCCACACTCATGCGCAACCCCCCCACACACAACACCCCCCACCCCTCCTCTCCTGTCAGAAACCCAACTTACGTGCACCCAGGGGGTCTTCCAGCAGGGGACGGGACGAGGTGCTGCTACAGCCAGCAGCGCCCGCCAGCAGAACACCGCCAGGCCATATTATTTTTCATAATACGGCTGCTGGTGGTAGCAGTGCCACCTTAACGCCATCCGCCAGCATGGCCACAGCCGGATATCCGCCCTTTTTGTGGTGGAAATCCAGCTATGGTCATAATTTGGTGGACTGCTGTTAGCCGCGGCGACGGTCTTTTGGCGGCCGTCGCCACGGCGGTAGTCGGTACTTACCACCAATGTCATAATGAGGGCCTTAATGTTTTACAAATTAAGCACGCTCAGTCTCTTTCCCCCCTTCCTCTTTGACAGCTGAATCTTGCCTTCCAGCCTCTCTCTTCCTATCCCTCTCTCCATTCTCTGTCCTCCTATTGTCTTTGGCATCCTTATTTCTGTCCCCTCTCTCTTTCACCTCTTAATCTGCTTTTGCATCCCCATTATGGTGACTCTCTCGAAATGCCTCCCCTGGCGAAGGAGTAAAAAAGCCAGCCAGGTTCTAAGTGCTATAAAAAATAAAAAAAACTCAGCCTGTTAAATAAATTGCAGCTGGTGCAGGGCCCCGGTGCCAATGCACTGCCTGCAGCACAGTCAGCAATGCCCCCGATTCGAAATATTAACACAGAACAGAAGAATATTTGTAATTTGATTTTACGTAGCGTTTAGTGCCGCAGTCTATCGTATCCAAACACTATAAAACATAATTACAACTAATACCCAATTTAATGATACCCAAGTGTAGGAGGCTGGACTGGCTTGTAGTGAGTACCAAGGGGTACTTGCACCTTGCACCAGGCCCAGTTATCCCTTATTAGTGTATAGGGTGTCTAGCAGCTTAGGCTGATAGATAATGGTAGCTTAGCAGAGCAGCTCAGGCTGAACTAGGAGACGTGTGAAGCTACTACAGTACCACTTAGTGTCATATGCACAATATCATAAGAAAACACAATACACAGTTATACTAAAAATAAAGGTACTTTATTTTTATGACAATATGCCAAAGTATCTTAGAGTGTACCCTCAGTGAGAGGATAGGAAATATACACAAGATATATATACAAAATAGCAAAAATATGCAGTATAGTCTTAGAAAACAGTGCAAACAATGTATAGTTACAATAGGATGCAATGGGGAAACATAGGGATAGGGGCAACACAAACCATATACTCCAAAAGTGGAATGCGAACCACGAATGGACCCCAAACCTATGTGACCTTGTAGAGGGTCGCTGGGACTATTAGAAAATAGTGAGAGTTAGAAAAATAACCCTCCCCAAGACCCTGAAAAGTGAGTGCAAAGTGCACTAAAGTTCCCCTAACGACAAAGTAGTCGTGTTAGAGGAATAATGCAGGAAAGACACAAACCAGCAATGCAACAACTGTGGATTTCCAATCTAGGGTACCTGTGGAACAAGGGGACCAAGTCCAAAAGTCACAAGCAAGTCGGAGATGGGCAGATGCCCAGGAAATGCCAGCTGCGGGTGCAAAGAAGCTTCGACTGGACAGAAGAAGCTGAGGTTTCTGCAGGAACGAAAAGGGCTAGAGACTTCCCCTTTGGTGGACGGATCCCTCTCGCCTTGGAGAGTCGTGCAGAAGTGTTTTCCCGCCGGAAAGACGCCAACAAGCCTTGCTACACGCAAATCGTGCGTTTGGCGTTTTTGGACGCTGCCGGGGCCCAGGAGGTCGCAAATTGGACCTGAAGAGAGAGGGGACGTCGAGCAAGACAAAGAGCCCTCACTGAAGCAGGTAGCACCCGGAGAAGTGCCAGAAACAGGCACTATGAGGATGCGTGAAACGGTGCTCGCCGAAGTTGCACAAAGGAGTCCCACATCGCCGGAGACCAACTTAGAAAGTCGTGCAATGCAGGTTAGAGTGCCGTGGACCCAGGCTTGGCTGTGCACAAAGGATTTCCGCCGGAAGTGCACAGGGGCCGGAGTAGCTGCAAAGTCGCGGTTCCCAGCAATGCAGCCCAGCGAGGTGAGGCAAGGACTTACCTCCACCAAACTTGGGCTGAAGAGTCACTGGACTGTGGGGGTCACTTGGACAGCGTCGCTGGATTCGAGGGACCTCGCTCGTCGTTCTGAGAGGAGACCCAAGGGACCGGTAATGCAGCTTTTTGGTGCCTGCGGTTGCAGGGGGAAGATTCCGTTGACCCACGGGAGATTTCTTCGGAGCTTCTGGTGCAGAGAGGAGGCAGGCTACCCCCATAGCATGCACAAGCAGGAAAACAGTCGAGAAGGCGGCAGGATCAGCGTTACAGAGTTGCAGTAGTCGTCTTTGCTACTATGTTGCAGGTTTGCAGGCTTCCAGCGTGGTCAGCGGTCGATTCCTTATCAGAAGGTGAAGAGGGAGATGCAGAGGAACTCGGCTGAGCTCATGCATTCGTTATCTAAAGTTTCCCCAGAGACAGAGACCCTAAATAGCCAGAAAAGAGGGTTTGGCTACCTAGGAGAGAGGAAAGGCTACTAACACCTGAAGGAGCCTATCAGCAGGAGTCTCTGACGTCACCTGGTGGCACTGGCCACTCAGAGCAGTCCAGTGTGCCAGCAGCACCTCTGTTTCCAAGATGGCAGAGGTCTGGAGCACACTGGAGGAGCTCTGGACACCTCCCAGGGGAGGTGCAGGTCAGGGGAGTGGTCACTCCCCTTTCCTTTGTCCAGTTTCGCGCCAGAGCAGGGGCTAAGGGGTCCCTGAACCGGTGTAGACTGGCTTATGCAGAATTGGGCACATCTGTGCCCAACAAAGCATTTCCAGAGGCTGGGGGAGGCTACTCCTCCCCTGCCTTCACACTATTTTCCAAAGGGAGAGGGTGTCACACCCTCTCTCAGAGGAAGTTCTTTGTTCTGCCATCCTGGGCCAGGCCTGGCTGGACCCCAGGAGGGCAGCTGCCTGTCTGAGGGGTTGGCAGCAGCAGCAGCTGCAGTGAAACCCCAGGAAGGGCAGTCTGGCAGTACCAGGGTCTGTGCTACAGACCACTGGGATCATGGAATTGTACCAACAATGCCAGGATGGCATAGAGGGGGCAATTCCATGATCATAGACATGTTACATGGCCATATTCGGAGTTACCATGGTGAAGCTACATATAGGTAGTGACCTATATGTAGTGCACGCGTGTAATGGTGTCCCCGCACTCACAAAGTTCAGTGAATTGGCTCTGAACAATGTGGGGGCACCTTGGCTAGTGCCAGGGTGCCCTCACACTAAGTAACTTTGCACCTAACCTTTACCAGGTAAAGGTTAGACATATATGTGACTTATAAGTTACTTAAGTGCAGTGTAAAATGGCTGTGAAATAACGTGGACGTTATTTCACTCAGGCTGCAGTGGCAGGCCTGTGTAAGAATTGTCAGAGCTCCCTATGGGTGGCAAAAGAAATGCTGCAGCCCATAGGGATCTCCTGGAACCCCAATACCCTGGGCACCTCAGTACCATATACTAGGGAATTATAAGGGTGTTCCAGTAAGCCAATGTAAATTGGTAAAATTGGTCACTAGCCTGTTAGTGACAATTTGAAAGTAATGAGAGAGCATAACCACTGAGGTTCTGGTTAGCAGAGCCTCAGTGAGACAGTTAGGCACCACACAGGGAACATATACATGCACACCTATGAGCACTGGGGCCCTGTGTGACAGGGTCCCAGTGACACATACATATAGGCCACAAACCTATGAGCACTGGGGTCCTGACCAGCAGGATCCCAGTGACACATAACAAACATACTGAAAACATAGTGTTTTCACTATGAGCACTGGGGCCTAGCCATCAGGATCCCAGTGAGACAGTGAAAACAGTGACAAACATCCTGACATACACTCACAAACAGGCCAAAAGTGGGGGTAACAAGGCTAGAAAGAGGCTACCTTCTCACACCAAGCTACTGAGGGATGGGGGGGCTGAGTCTGATTTTCCGAGGCTCAGAACATCTGGCTCTCACATCACCGCAGGTGTCAGAGGAGAGCGTTAACTCACTGGGATATCTCACCAGCAAAATTATCATCTTGGAATTTTGTCTAAATTCAGCAAGCAATTCCAGCAAGACCAGTTTCTTTTTTTTATACCACATTTTATTGACTTATAACAAAGAAACCTGATGAGAATGTCAGGTGTTTACAGATTACATCATACAGCAGACATCCAACATAAAACACAAAATGTGCAAAACACCGACAGCATAATAGCTCTAGTCAATACATGAGGTAGAGACATGGCACAATCGGGTATTTTGAAAGAGTCAGCATACTGTATAATCAAAGGTCTCTCTGCAAAATGACTAAACATATTCTGAACAGGTCAGCAGAAAGGGCCCAAGCCAGGTGTGATGAAAGGTCTGTTAAGCATCTCCTTCTATGAGATCTTCCAATCACTGATGCCTGTCCGCTCTTGAATCCAAGGCACAGTTCCATGTCGATGTACGGAGGGGATTTCCAGTTACTTAGGGTGCATTTCCTGGCAACATTCAAACGGGGTCGGGCTGGGACAAAAAAAGAAAAGTCCGGGCACCAAAATTAAAGCGGCCTCCGTTAGCCAAGCAGATAGCTAAAAATGTGGGTCACATTTGCAAATCGGGCCACTTTTGTTCTTAGAAAGATAAGCTGTGTGTGTATATTGCAGGGCATGAGCGACTGCATTCATATGTGTTTGATGCACGCAGTGTAAAGAATAAAACAAGCCCACAAACTGCTAAAAACACATGGCCCAGGCACTGATCTTTCAGACCGGCCCATGTGGCACTGCCCGACTGCCCACAGGCCAGTGCGCCCCTGCACTGAAAGCCCAGTTAGGAGCTGGGGTAAAAAGCTTCTGTTTCCTACTGCAGGTAAAATTTTCACTTGGAATACACTTTTCAGGGCACACATACATCTGTCTTTTATGTTTAAGTTAAAAATTCCAATGAAAGTGCTTCAGGGGAAGAACAACTCTCTTGGAAGATACACAGAATATAAAAACTCAGCCCCATTTGAGGGCTTATTTCAGTTTTACAGCTGGTATGTTTACATTTTTTTCTAATCCCCAGCACTTGGTTTCCAGTGAATTCTTTACATTCTCGGCCTGGCCCAGGTTACGTTTATCTTCCAGGCATGCCAGAACAGGTCCCGCCTCCACTGCTCCGGGGGTGTACGAAGTGTCAATCACCGCAGCCCATCTGGTTGTCTCAACCTAGCACATTCCAACTGCCTGCCTGATCCTCTGTGCTAATGCATCCATTGTGGGTAATGTGTTTGCAGAGATCTGGGGCCGCATCAGGGTCAAGTGTGGAGGTGCAGGCAGAAGTAGGACGCGGTGTGTCTTGCCTATAAAGCGCGTACTGTTTAGTGCAGGGTTCTGCAAAGTCAGTCCTGGAGAGCCGGGTCCATGCCAGATTTTTAGCATATCCACATTTAGAAAAAAGATGTTTCAGAAATCTACAGTTTCTAAATGTGGATATGCTAAAAATCTGGCATGGACCCGGCTCTCCATGGTCTAGTGCAAACAGCACAACACGCCAGTGATGTAACAAAGGCCCCGAAGCTCCCGAGATCCAGGAGGCTTCCTCAGCTCAGTACCCTGGCATGAAACATCTTGAGTGAGTTCAGAGGGGGGCCCTCTGTGTGCTTTGAAGGGGGGGCGGATGGGGGGGGGGGGGGCCTCAAGTTTCGTTACGCCACTGCAATACCAAATACAGACCGCCTGCTTCATTAGCTTGCAGACTTGGGTCTGATTACGAGTATGTCCGATTTTATCGCATAATTTTCCGAGTTTTGGTGGAATAACATGCAGGTTTTTGTGCTTACTGAACCAATATATTGCATGTCTCAATGCATGCCGCAGCTTTTACCCTTGTTAACTTTTGGCGGGTTTGTCCTGCAAAAATGTAACAAAAGCTGCAGCTTTTATTGCACCTGGTAATTATTAGAGGCTATAAACATCATGCGACTTGTAATTGCAACCCCTGCACAAACAGGTAATCTTATTTAATGTGCACTTATAATCAAACCGTACAGCTACAGCGCATGCACTGTAGAAAGTGCAATTTCCTTAAAAATGCATGTGTCCCTTCCATGTCTATGCACACTTGTTCACAGGATGACGCTGCACCCCTAGTTACCAGGTACTGACACTCTTCCTGAATGAGGGAGTGCTGGGGTAACATTTGAACCCAACTGCAAACAAGCATTTGCAATGCAATAGGTCTTGCATTTGCAAGAGTTAGAGCTATTGGCGTAAATGACAATGGGCCTGATCACGACCTTTGCGGACGGGCTACTCCGTCACAAATGTGACGGATATCCCGCCCCCGTTTTACAAGTTCCATAGAATATAATGGAACTTGTAATGCGGCGGACGGGATATCCGTCACGTTTGTGACAGAGTATAGCATTCGTACAGGTCGTAACCAGGCCGATTGTCTTGTATCGGTGTGTAAGGTTTGGAGTAGAGTTGATGCATGTGGTGTGGAGGGGAGTTATGCGGTTGTAATTAAATTATTAGTTGTGGAACTGTATGGGGTGGAATTGTGTGGTGTAGGGTGGCTTTGTGTGGTGGAAATATGTGGCAGGGTGGATAGACAGGGGTGAGAGCTGTACAGATTAGACAGGAAGACAGAGAGGGACAGGTAGTTTGAACTTTGAACTTTTTGATGCGAGAGAGGGAACATGGAAATGTAAGAGCGTAAAAACTACCTGTTGGTTTTGTTCCTAGCGCAGAGAGGCATTAGCTCTGCCTTTGCCTGGCGTTTATCACTGAAAATAAACGTTTGTGGTGACAGAAGAAAAAAAAAACAAGCTCAAATCCCACTCTTTCATAACTTCAAAAAAACACTTGCACAGCATGTCAAGTTCAAAACTTCCCCAATTTGCACTATAGACCACGTTTGAAACTTTATAATACACTAGTGGGTGCCACTTCTGTCCCAGTCCGACCCGGAGGGTCCCTGGCACTGGGCAAAAGCTGACAGCAGCAGTATCAACAAACACAGGCAGCCTGGCTCAGTGGAAGTAATGTTCTTCAGAAGGTCTGTGAACCACTGCATATTCAAACTGCAGGGAGGGATACATCCTAATGGCAATGCGGCGACTTTGCAAGCTGGATTACAAAGTACAGCATCTTTGATGTTTCTTGTACGGTTGCGACGATAACAGATAATTGTTAGTAATTCGTTTACAAGCCTGTCACAGCCATGCTGAACCATGCACTGCATATTGCCACGCGAGACACTGTGCTTTTGTGGGGCGAAACACTTTCGGCCTGTTTATAAATTTAAAGGATTTTATTACGAAATCTCTGCATCGGCTCAACATCAGGTGATTCTGGCAAATAACTTAATCTCCACATGCTTGTAAACAATGCGTAGGACCATGTGTAATGTATCTGGTGCTCTGGTAAAGCCCTCCCAGACCTTCAGGTTGAGTTTGCTCTACATTTTCTGCAATTTTTCAGTAGTTTAAAAGGGGGGTTTCATGATGATAGTTATGTTGGTTTTGTTAAAGAAAGAGCCTCACGTGCTTTAGCAATGTCTGAGGTGCAAAATTGTATTAGTTCACCAGGTGATTTAATGAGTATCCTGTATCAGGTGGAGGGTATGTTGTGCCTAATATCCCTCACCCCTCCAGTTAATTTAATTAATGTGATCAACTCTCATGGGCACCCGGGTGAATGCCGAGCAATTACAGGATTGCGATGAACGTCACAACCGGAGAAAACTGCGTGGCGTTGCTGTGCGCAATGCAGTGGGACTTCTTACATGGCACTATGTATTGGCACCAGAGCAATGGTTGGGCCTTCTCCAAAGAGACACATGATCACTCGATGTTCTGACACCGATTCAACCACTAATTCTGCTACATAACAAAGTCCCCTTTTCTAGTGCACAACAGACTATTGCGATATATTGGGGTTCACTATTGGGGTTCGGTTCCTTTATGTATTTGACTTCCTTTATTCATGATGGTTTATGGGTGGATTTCCAGATGTGTCCCCTCAGGTATTACAGTGCGACTCGCACCGAACCTTCTCTGCTACCCCACGGTGGTACTGTGCAGTCACCTCTGGTGAGCCTATCCAGCCGCCAGAGAGGACACAGTTGTGCAACCCTCGTGCAACGGAAGGCACTCTTATGTAGCTGCACGCTGTCATTTTAGCATGCCAAGTGGCACGGAAAAAAACACTATTATGTCAGCTATTATCAAAAATAGAAGCAAATAAATACTGCTAAAGGAGTATGAATTACTTTCTGTCTCAAAGATCTTTGCACAAGAAGACTGGTGCTTTGATGAAAGAGGACATTTTTGCCCGACTCAATAGCACTCACCTCCTCTTCTGTGAAGTGAATGACTGGAATAGCCATTCCAGGTTTTAAACAGTGGCAGGAGGCCTTACACAAGTCGCTAAGCAATTGTTCGAGTCTCAGTTTGTGACATGGTTTTAGATATATTGGGAATGTATAAAGACGTATAACTGGAGAGCATGATTAGGGAAAGGCAAGTGATTGATCTGAAACTCGTGTAATGCGAGCTATGCCTGCGGCTAACCTCATGCTGTATGAGAATTGGAAACAAAATAAAACCAGCAGTATTAAGAAAGAGAATGTGGCGTAACATCCAGACTGCCGCCTTAGCCGGGTTTGAGTCTCTGCGTCGGTTCTCTCCAGCGTAAAAAAAATAATTTAAATACATTGCAATTGTAAACAAACAATGATGAAAATGAAACAGAATGGCAAATGCAGAATGCCTGCAAAGGAACTTCCGTAGAGTAAACGTTTAGTGAAAGTAAATCGGCATTTCGAAAGCAGGGTCAGAGACAGGAAACAATTAAAAAAAAGTTCCCGGAAACAACAGATAAACAATTAAAGCGTAAGGAAACTGTACTTGGCTGGTGCTCCTCAGCCAAGAACGGAAGTGATGTATCGGTTGACAGAACCAGTTAGGAGCCAGCAAAGACGAGCGACACTGCAGTCAACCTATACTAAGCAGTAGGCGGGATCAAAGTCCTTTTACTGAGTACAGAAGGTCTTGCAGACCACGCATGCGAGCTGCCTAGGCTCGACCTAATGAGACCCACCTGCTACCAAACAAAGCTTTGTTGGGCAGGGCAAATACAAACACTGTCAAAATATCCCAGGCAACCATATAATTCTATATAAAGAAATCCTAAAAAAAAACCTGTATGGCTCAAAAAGAATACAATCACATGTATGGCTTTATTGGTATTATTTGGTCATCAATATTTTTAACTTGATCACAACACATAATAATGAACCAGGACTCCCATAAAAAGCATATTCACAGTCCCATATAACACACACCATGTATCCTTCACTCACCTTGATTCACTACCTTCAGTTGACTTCACTCACTCTCTCCCACTCTTACCCTCTTTATAAATGTCAAACAGAATATATAAAACATATAGATCTTGTGTGTCAAAATTATCACAATTCTTGACAATGTTTCTATTATACTACAGCTTCAACTTATCTTACATGTGTTTATAACAATTGCTAGGAAAATATTTTCTGCCCATCAACAAAGTTTACTAGTAATTATGAAAGATATCACTGCTTTCCACATGTGATAAACTATCCATCAAGTCTTGCAACTTTAAATACATTCATCTTTTCGCAATTATAACTTTAGTGCTTTGTCCCTAACTTAAAATTTATTCTTTTCAAAATGACCCACTGTTCATAGTAATTGTGGCTTGGGGTCTTACTCTCGAGATTGTCATTTTGAAAGGATTGCGGGGATATTTTGACAGTGTTTTTACCATATGAACCCTCAAGCAGCAGCCCCTCAGATCGCGTGCACTGCGGACTCTTTATTTGCAGGAGACTTTGACAATATTTGTCTACCTGCTGCCATCCAACCTTCAACAAGTTTTACAATCTATATTTACACAGGCAAAGTATTTTTTGTGGAAAGATCCAACTCAATTAGTAGGAACTTGGTATAACAACCCTTTGACTAACAGTATTTGTGGAACATTTTTGCATTCATGGTCTCTGCAAGATTAGTGCCACACTACACACAGCAACATTTTACTGCTCCAGTTCCCTGGCAAAGGAGCTTATAAAAACCCAGTAAACATACTAGAGGAGCCACAACTGCCTGCAAATCTTGAACACATTAAAACTGAATCTCCCTTTAAAAAGAGCTCAGTTAGGCCTGATGATCAGTTCCACAGTACTTGCTTGGTAGCAAATCTGCATGCAAAATTATTATCGTGTGGTAACACCGGGCCAGTACCATGCATTTACAATGCCATGTGGAACCAGATTTACTTGTTATAAAAGCACATGGACTTCCCAGTTCCATGGGCTAGATTCACAAAGGTAAACTTAGACTTTTGGTCTAAGCTTAGACTAAAAGTCAAAATTTACAACTTTTCAGTATTCACAAAGGTAAGTTATGAATAATATCTTTACGGCCGCACTAGGAGCAGAATCTCCGCAGTTGGGCAGAGATCCACCCTGAGTGCGGAGATTCCACTCCGAGTGCAGACAGTACACTCTGGGTGCAGAAATTACACTCCAGGTGGGGAGTGGAATCTCCATACTCGGGGCAGAGATTCCACCCCAAGTGTGGAGAATCCACCCTGAGTGAGGAAGAAAAGATACTACTCATAACTTATAATACTGAAAAGTCGTAAATTTAGACTTCCGATCTAAACTTAGATCAAAAGTCTAAGTTTACGTATGTGAATCAGGCCCTTTGGGTTTAATGCATAATTTACCACCTTTCTGAGCAGAAGGTAAATGAATGCTGCAGCATCTATGTGGGATAGGGATTTCAGGGGGTGGGTATGGGAAAGCATGTGAAGCTAGGTGCTGGCAAGAGACATTGTATGCTCCCCTGCCAAAAAAGTGGCGACTGAGGCATGGGAGTTGCTGCAGTCAAAACCTCATGCAATTGTTCATAAGGAATTACCACCCAGTAAAACTGGGTCAGTGTTTAACACCAGGAAAAAAAGCAGGAGATATCACCAAGCGAGCAGGTGCTCGCCCGCTTGATAATTCCTGTTTCAGGGATGCACAATGGAGTGGTTGGTTTAAAGGGACTGGCGTCTGGTTCAATGCTGCATCTCTGTGTGGCATTCAACACCCTGTAACGCTTTCTATTATACAGTCACTTGCTGTGAGATGTGGGAATTCTCAGACCATCTGCTGCTTGAATTTCAGTCTTCCAAACTGATCACTTGCCTCAAGTTGTTGGAGGTGACATTCTTTCCTACTTAACATCATATGTGTGTTTAGCCCCTTGCCATCTCTACTTTCCATAGTGTCACGTAATGTATACATGACAGCACTCTGTTAACTGCTGGGCTTGCTAACCATGAAATACTATCCTTACCCTGATGACACTTACATTTATTTTAGACTTTGAAAAGACCACTGAACGCAGACTATCTTCCTACTGTTCTACAGAAAGTATACACGAGTGCGAGACAACTGGCCTACTCTCAACTCAAAACAAACATTGGCAATCCCAGGAGTTTGTTTTATGAACAAAGGATTCTTTGTATCATTGATTGGTATAGGCACTCAATAAGTCATCATTCGCGAACGTTGCCACTCATCTTTGCACTTGTATGTCTATTCACATCTCCACTCACTCATTTGTGCAATCACCCTCTGACACATCCACAATATAACACAAACACACTCAACAACATATGCAAGGTAAATGAAAAGACAACCAGTAGAAAAAGCATTTGCAATGCACTAGGGTCTCGCATTTGTCGGAGTTACAGCTATTCACAGTTGTAAACTCCCAACCGGATTTTTCTTGCATTAAAAGAAAAAAACACTGCGATCGCGCTGCTACAGTTCACACCTATTGGCAAAAGTGCAATTATGAACGAAACAGGCAAAAGTGCAATTAACTGTGTAGCAAGGTCGATAGTATGCAAAGCGCTCGACTTCTGCCCAGATTTTCGTGCTGCGAAAATAGAGAAAAAGTAGTCCACAAACCTGACGGGAAACAGTGAGCCTCACGTTTTCTGTACTTGGTCACTGCGCTCGAGGAGAGCTAACCACCGGAAAAGGCATGACGTATGCGTGCCTTCCACTAATCAAAGGAAGCGGATTCTAACGGGCAAGCCAACTTGCCAATGAAAGAGACTGACGTGACGTCGACAGGGCTCCAAGCCCTTTTCGAATACCTAAAGCATCTCGCTAGCGATGCGCATGCACGAGCACATGCGACGCAGGCTCGACCCTAAAAAAGAAAGCATGCTGCCATCTAAACACAGAGGAGAGGGGTGTATTTTGACAGTAACAAACGAAACATAGTTGTGTGTCCATCTTGCATAGGTATCTTACACTGTCTACTGTTTTAAGATTCCAGCATGTCCACCACGTTTAGAACCAACATGTTGGCCATCTTGTAATGGTAAAACAAAGATGCAGTATAGACAAAATGGTCTCCTGGGTAAGAAGACATGACCACGTGGGATGAGGTGCACTGCAGATGACATGGACGGCAGCAAGAAACCTGCTAGCACTGCCTAAAGAGTGTTCGTATCCTCTTAAGAAAAGGTCAAATGAAAGAGAACAAATATATGAAACAGGAACTATAACTTAATAAATTACAAATATGTACAAAAGTACAGTTGTGAAAAGAACATAAAAATTCCCTACTAAAGAACTAATAAGGATTTTTGTAGGGCATGACTGACAGTGCTTAATTTGAGCCGGTGGTATCCGGTGCAGGGCACCAGCACTTTTTTGGGAGGGCTGGCACTTAGTTTTCTGCATCTGGCATTTTCTACTAGCAAAACACACCCATGGGAAAGAGAGAGGAAGAGAAAAACGGAAAAGAGTCACAAAGGAAGAAAGCTGAAAGCAGCAAGAGTGAGCTGAAGGGGCTGTGAGTGGCTGTAAATGGATTAAAGAGGCCAGAGATGGTGTTAGGATAACATTGCCTCAACATTTAGTGTTCACACATGTAACTGCAGCAGTCAATTGTTTCGGAGGAGAGCTCTGGGCACCAGCACGTTTTTATTTACAAATTAAGCACTGATGACTGATATCCCCACAGAATGTTCGGGTGGGTCACCAACATCAAAACCCTTGCATGATACTGTAATGTGTGAAATCCAATGTGATAAAATACCTGCCTACAGTGTAATAACAATCCATCCTTAAAAAGCTTGTTGCTTTTAACACACACGTTTCACAATGAATCAGACCTACTGGCTTTGTTATATCAAATAGATCAATCCTATGGAATCTGGCATAATATTTCCCAATGACATGCTAAGGCCCATAGCCTTTACAATTGGCATGACACCATAAGAATACATGCCCATCCAAGTGCACATTAACCAACAACTATCATGTATGCAGTTGTAATATTATAAATGTGTAGAAAAATACAGTTTGCAAAACAATATAAAACTCCTCCCAATAGGGCCTAACAGAGATTCATCACAGTGAAAAGCCCCAGAGTTTGTTAGAAAAAATGGCCAAAAACAAAACTCTTTCCTACTATGACAATCTATGAGAATACAAGTAACAAAATATGTGTCTGTTGCTTGTAGCACAGTGTGATAACTTTTAAAGATTTTCTGTTTTTTTGTAATATTTCATATTACACAGATCAGGCCTATAGCGTGATCATTGGCTTGCCATTATAGCCAACTCAGTCCTGCTGCTCTGAGTGGAAGCATTGCCACAAGTCAAAAAGTGCAATGCAAGCATTCTTTGTACTGAAAACACACAGCCGAATTAAGGGCCAGATGTATCAAAGGGTTTTACCCATTCTGTGTCTATGGGAAAATGTGTTCGTACATATGGCCCTAAATCTTCTACTCAGGGAGATAAATGTGGGTGGAGACTAAGTCGTCCTCTCAGTAATTCTCTGAAATTACATTTTTATTGCTCACGTAAAGACAAAAGGTCCAGAGTCAGCTCTGCTGCCAAGGCAAACCTAACAACTATTGGCAAAAACAATAGGTTTCGACTTTTGCAAAGTATTGGCTTTGTCAATTTTTTTAGCTATGTTGTACATCAGAATGATTGCGATACAGCATGGCTGTAATTAAAAGCGCTATAACATGACCAGCGCCCGCCAAGTGATAGTGTTTTGTTATTGCTAGCAGGAGAGAGGGTAGGGTGGGACAGCAAACACAGCGGGTGGGGGAAGACAAGGGTGGAGGGTGTGGGGGGGGCACCATACTGCAGCCAGCAATGTGTGCATCATGGTGAAATATTGTTAGTGTGTGGGTGGGCCAACACAGACAACGGAGCTAGGAGGGCAAGTGTGCTTGGTGCAAGCCAACACGGGCAAAAAATGAAGGGAGTAATAAAGAGTGGGGGCAGTGCAAAAGAGACAACGAATGGAGGGAGAAAGGGTG
Organism: Pleurodeles waltl; assembly: GCF_031143425.1. NCBI lineage: Eukaryota > Metazoa > Chordata > Amphibia > Caudata > Salamandridae > Pleurodeles > Pleurodeles waltl. Next base: position 102,064,555 of record NC_090438.1, read on the forward strand.
TTAGCAAGCCAACACAGAATGAATGGTGAAAGTAGGGAGGGGGCAAGCAAACATTGACAGCAACGGATGGGAGGGTAGGTGAGGCAAGCAGATTGAGAGGCGGGGTACACGGAGACAACAGAAGAACGCAAGGGAGCCAGCTGAAATAGATACGCTCTGGTAGAGTGCTTAAATACAAAGAAAAAGGTAAGCAATTAGAAAAATGAGCCATGGAAGGGCATAAGTCATCCATCTTTACTCCAGGCGAGGGACAAACAGACGAATGGGAAGGAACTCTGCAGTAGCTGATCAAAAGAAAGCAAGCAAGAGCCACAATGAAGCCAACCAATGGTAAGCAATGAACGGTCTGTAAACCCATTGATAAAAAACAAAGGGTCTTTAAGAGACAGAGTTGGCTACATAAGCGAGACCTAAAAATGCATGTATCCCTGGGCATTCCAAACAGCTCTCTACACACAACTGCACTCTGAAGGCTAAAGTTAATGATGGGAAGGGGAAATGCTGCTGTCAGAGAGAAACAAACAGCCTAAATTATCTACTTAGCAAAGTCACTTTAACAGCATTACAATGCCAAGGCATGCCCCCAAAGTTCAACCTCCAGCTCACTGTAAGCTTGATCCATATTGGTGCTGACTCATGCAGCTAGATAAACAAAATAATCACAGTGGCGTGGACGGGAAGCACTTTTTCCGTGGAAGCACACAACTTCTGGACAATGAAAACATCTACCACTGTCCGCTAACATGTGCACTGAGCCAAAGCTCCTCTCTGTAGCACTCCTGGAAGCTCTCTTTTCTTTTTTAAGATTGACGTTGTCACACCAGACCTAAAAAGACTGACACTCACCTGTCTGATTCCAACACCTTTTCCACTATAACTCTGACAAGTCTGCTAGCCATAGTAAAAGCAAGCGTTCTTTCACCAGACACAAACATTACGCTGTAAGTATCTCCCCTAATTTTTAAGACTGCTGAGGTCCCTGAAACATTTGGCCACAGACACCTGGATGATGGCTGGACCATCATCCTACATCCAGGATCAACAATAAAAGATTGTGCTCAAAACTTCAGTGTAGCAGCTAGTCTAGTCTCCAGCCTGGGAGATCATGGACTATTTGACAATACTTCATTAGCGCCTCAGGTGAGCCCCCATTCCACATGAGATCCTGATTCTGGTTCCTAAGGAACAAGCTGGTCTTGGTTTCTGCCCAACCAAGTCTTCTTCCACTTGTGGACACTTTTAAAAAGCACAAAACAATTTCCAAGGATGATTTCTCTCACCATTTGGGTGGTATAATTTCCTAGTTGCTCTTTGGCTTCTCAGACATTGCCTGGTGTTTGTGAGTTGGGCCTGTTTTGTTGCTGGGCGTTAAGGGTTTTAAAATAGTGCGCCTGTTGCTGTCTCGGACGTTGCATGAAGTTTCAGCATGCATGTTTTGCTTACTATGGACATAAACAAATAAAACAAAGACATGAACACCCTCAGCAGGCCCTGAAGCGAGAGTGGACAATGGGGGCAGTCTCATCTCTTCATTCTCAGGCCTTGAGGGTTTTTAATGGGCAGAAATACGAAGGGCAAAAGGTTTGCAGGCTGGGATTCTGGGCTCACACCCTTTGCACTGTGCTAAAGCGGTTGCAGTGTCAGCACAACGCTCCAGGGGCTCACACAGTTAACCGCCCCCACAACTCGTCACCAGTTACAAAGATGGCAGGAATGTGGTAAGACAGGCTCCTGCAAGCTTGAACTTGAGCTACGTACCAGAGATGACACAATGGAGTCAGTGAAGTGCCGAGCTGCGCATCTTTGCTGCGGGTCACGTGACGGGTGTGTACCTTCTTGCGTTCAGTGGCAAAGAGGCCGACTTTGGAACTTGGGTACCTGGGTTCGAACCCAGGTGTCGGCACGTAACTAAAAAGCAGGTAATTCTGGCCAATTCACTGAGTCATTTGTTTCCTGTGAATGAAATTATATAGAATTCAATTGCAGAGAGCTGTGTTTGTGTAATTTAAAGGGATACATCCATACTCGAGGAACACCATCTCGGGGCCACCGTATCGTTGCATTTTGCAGCCAAAAAGCCCGTGATTTGCGGTTTCACACGCTTGGCAACTTCAAAGTGAAAGGAACGGATGCAATGCATCAAAGGCCATTTGTGAATAAAAAAGACTTATAGACTCACAAAAGATGCCTTATGCGAACATTAAGGATTACATTCAGGAAGGGGAGTGAAAAGAACTTTCCCTTCAAATTAAGATTCATTCTAAAAGATATCTGTAAAATGACCTTGTTACAGTCCCAAACAATTGAAAAGTTATCGACTCCCAAGCTGGATAGGTTACAGATTGTCAAAGGATTCATTCTCATCTAAGACTCATGCCCTGCATGTTGGGGTAGCAGGCAGTGGGCAGAGAGTTCCCTGCCTGCCCCCCTCCATGTGTCGTTCTAAATTGGAGGGATTTTTATTAAGCAGCACTTGTACCTTTTTTTGCGCTCAGGCTGCTTACAAAATGTTTCCTATTTAGGAATGCAGGTGCAGGGACAATTTTCGGCCCACTATACTTAAATATGGAGCCAATCACAGGGTGTCTCAAACAGTGAGCAGCCTAAATAATATTCACCAGGTAGATGATTTTACAACATCCAACAAATGGGAAGTTACATTTTGGATTCTTTGTAAATAGATCGCACAGCAAATTGGATCTCTGTTCACAAACCAATCTGCGTGTAACTTTCACATACTGGTTTGCAAGCAGGTATTATATACAAAGCTAAGTATGAACTTTATAAATATTAGCAATATCAATATATACATTCATCCCTTACTTAATGTCAAAGCAAAATGACGACAAAGAAATAAGACAATGATCTGTGCCACACCAGGTAACACAAAAAATGACACATTCATTACTGAATTCCTGGTCATTTCTGGTCACTAGATTGAGAGCTCTGGAGTTGGCCATCCCCAAGTGTTCTCAATGGGCCAGTTCCCAGAAGCAGGTGTTACATTTAGTGAGTTCTGCACTCACTTATTTATATTCAGTTCTCTTTCCTAAATCATGGAAGGATACTCACTGGTCATCAGCTTCAACATACCGGAGTATTTTTTGGGAATGAGACAATTAAAATGTAATCTATTGATGCCAAACATTTTCTGAAGAGGAAGACGGGACTATTTCAAGGAAAGAAGAGCATGTTTCAGAGTTTTAATGTATTGACTTTGCTGACACCAGGGAGGGGCACTGACCTCAGGATCTCTTGAGTCAGATACCTATGAGTGTAGGATCTTGGGGAGCTTAGATGAGACAGAACACGTCTTTGGATTAGCTAGCTGGATTGCCACCTGTGTGCTGGACCCAGGTGCTCAGAAGAGTCCAGACAGCATGAAAAGAATTGATGAAAATAACAAACGTTAGAGCAGAGAGAGGTGTGTTCCCCAGTCACTGTCATCCAATACCTTGTAGTAGTTGATATCTTGGAGAGCCCATCTATGTCTCCATGCTGGGTTTGAGGGGCTTAGGGTTCTTGTATTCAGGGTCAGCCCTTCAGCAGGCAGGCTCCATCTCACAGTGAAGGGTAGATTGGACTCGGGCTATGAACAGAGCTGCATGACTACTTGGGCTGGTTGGGGGGCTTATATGCTGGACAAGGTAACAGCAGACCAGGCATGCAGAGCTTGAGCGAGGCCAATTAGCTTAGCCTTAGCCTTCAGGAAGTGGGACGCATGCTAGCTCCAAATTCTATAATGCATCTCCAGTAGGGTCCATGTAGGTTTTCAATAAGGATGATGTTTGTAGTCTACAAGGAAGTTCCGGCGTATAATGTAAAAGCTCAACAGTTGGACAGATGCCCACAACTGTGTTCTGTGCATCCTTACTAACTCGAAGGTTCAGGCAATCATGCTGGGCCAATATATAGATTCTCTGAGAGAAGTATTCGATAGTAAGAGCATCTGCCTATGTGTTGAGGCTCAGGTGACTAGGTACCCCGAAAACTACACATTCTGCTTCTACCCGCTAGAGCTGAGCTGCTCAGGGAGACTACCCAGGAGACCAGTACGGGGGTCCCCTCTCAGGGTCCACCGAAAGTGTGATCAAGGAGGAGAGTTGTAATGGACCCTCACACCAAAATGGCATAAACAAGTGAAACTTGAGTGACAAAGGGAAAATGGCAGGTCAAAACAGCTGCACAGCGTGACGAGGACTTTGATGCTCCCAGCTGTATAGAGCTTACATGATGTTCATGGATGAGCTGAACAGATCATATGCTGATCAGTCTCACAGAGAAAGGCCAAGTGGTTCTCACTCCTTTTGCTTTATCAAGGAAGACCACCTAACAACTGAGTAAACTGGTGATGTTCTTGTTCGAAGCGGGCCAGTTTGGTTGGCGCACAGTATGGCATTGTGATCTCTCAATCTCTCTGAACTAAGAGGACAAAAAAACAATAGTAGTTAGTTCAAGCACACTTAATCATTACGATTGGCTGATCCAATCTCAGCAATTCACACTGTATGCCAATTGCTATGGTAGTCTGGTGGTCCAATATTCCTTTTGGCTTGTTGCAGTCTAACTCCAGATGACATTGGCTGGCAGGCCACTGGCTATATGATTTAAAAAAAAGCCAATTTGTAGGAACTAATTCATTTGGCTTGTTGGTGCACAGTATGGCATTGTGATCTCTCAAATAAATATAAAAGGTCAATCGGGCAAGACAAATAATACTCTGGAATCCAAGTAATTGTACCGCTGTGTGTCCAGATTCCAGATGTTCCTCAATATGTTCATTGACAGTGGACAGAAAAGTGGTTAGCAATTTTTAAATGGAAAGAACATTTTTAGGGAATAAATTCTTACTAGCATACGAGAAACAGAGAGTTTGCTTTGGTCCAAAACATCTTTTCCAGGTATATTCTTTTCTAATGTGTACCTATCTTCTAAAATGCACCGAAATACACTTTCCATCTAAGTCGTGGTATGAAACACATTGTAAAACAGTGGAATCTAATGTGATTCCTACAATTGAAAAGTGAATTTAAGAGAGGGCAATTCTTTAAAAAAATACAAAGATTGGACATGGTTAAAACATATGAAAGGGCTTGATACCGTTCCAATGATCTGCATAATTAACGCACGTAAGTAAGGTTTCTTTTTTGTCTTGTGTTGTCTTGGAGATGTGATCATTGTTGCATTAACTATTATTTTAATCCTTGTGAGTATCAACAGAAACGTTTTAATTTCGTGAGTTGAATATGTTAAATATTCATTACTGTTCATGATGGTAGTTAAACTACTAGGCAATTTATAAGGAAGAGTTGTTCTCAGAACTTTATGTGAAAGTAAAATGCGTATTTGCCCCCTTGTGAATTTTATTTTTCTATTGATTGGCTTTTAAAAATAATAAGACCTTTAAAAAACAATCTGTCTGATTGAAGAGTTTGGTATTACTACCATATTGTTGAAAGAATGTCACAGCTTAGTCAAGTTTCAATAGCCCCTTAGTATATCCAAAGGAAACACACAATAATGTAATATTTAATGGTAACCATTTTTTAACCGTATTGCCTTTTGCATAGTGTGTTATCAGCAGTTAAAGCCATTTACAGAAATTGTAAACTACTGTTAACTTGATATATATCTGCAAAGAATACAGATATAGATTTAAGAAGAGTAAATCTATAACTTCCATTACATACTTATAATACATGGGATTCAGCAATCCCTGTATGAACACTTGTCTCTAATTTCTTTGTAATTGGTGACTTGTGACAAAAAAGACATCAGAACTCAACTGTAAAAAGTTATTACAGTTGAGTTCTGACATCACAATGCCTGCTGCCAGAGCTAGAAGCCAAGGTGAAAAGCAGGGCAGGTCATGGAGCATAATTAAAGCAGCTGTTTAAAAACAATACAAACCAAACATTGCTTTTCTTTCTTCTGGTCTTTTTCTGTAGCTTACAGTGACAAGCAGAAAGAAAATGTTTATTGGTTGTCCTCCTTTGATAACTATTGAAAGGTTAGAATCTCTGCATGTTTCTACACATTCCAACCTACTACAGTTAAAAAAAAATCTGACTTGTATTGAACTGTTTCTAATATCTTTTTGCAACAAATATCTGACAGGTTTTTGATGTGTTTAATTTTGCACTAGGAGTTCTATTGTTATTCTTTCTGTTTGCAAACATGCTCTGCTTTTCATATGAAAGAGCTACACACCAAGGATTTAAGCTGTTTGTGTTAAGGCTGATGGTATGACCATGTATTATATGGGATAAAGTACCCCCGTACCATACATTATAAGGATATTGCAAGTCAACTCGGAGTACCATAACCTAATAAAGGAACTCAGCCATATCCTTATGATGTCCACCAGGGGTACTTTATCCCTTATGTCCTCTCACTATTTTGGTTGTTGGTAGATTTGCTGCAATATTCTTGTAGCACAATATTACAGTAGTTGACATTCTGACATACAACCAAGGAAAATGACCATTAATAACTGTTAACACTCAACACCAGATGGTCAATAAGACTATTAGCATCCATCCTGCTAATATCAACAAACACAAGCGGAAAAAAGGCTGGCTGTCCTTGTCTGCTCCTATGTCCCTGTTTACACTCTTACTGAACTAAGAAGACAAAAAACAATAGTAGTTAGTTCCAGCACTCTAAACAATATGATTGGCCGATCCAATCTCAGCAATTCACACTGGATGCCAATTGCTGTGGTAGTCTGGTGTTCCAATATTCTCTTTGGCTTGTTGCAGTCTAAATAACTCCAGATGACACTGGCAGGCAGGCCACAGGATTTTTTTTTTAAAAGCTAATTTGTAGGAACTAATTTATTTGACTTGTTCTAAACAAGCCATTACCAAATACCTGTCATGTATGATTAATCGCTAATTTAGTGCTTCCTAAAGTGACTGCATTTCTGATGCCAGAAAAACTCAAAAACATGAATTCTTTAGCTAAAATGAAGTACTGAATAATGACTAAACCAGAGGAGAAAGACACATTATTTGAGAAGGTTCTGATTGCCAAATTATAACCAGAGGCTAAATTGGAGCGAGAACATTATGTTCAAGGATAGCCTGCGAGTTAGTCAAGCAACATTACCATATTTTCATAAACAGAAAACGAGCGTAGAAGAATGGTACCACTGACAGAAAGAGGATTATTGTTATGGAAGGGGGACAATGTATAAAACTGTTTTTACTCTACCTGGCTTTTAAAAAATGGCAAATCAGTTGATCGCTATACCTTAAACAATTGTTTAAAAAAACATTTAGCAATGATGCTTCATTTAAAAAGCTAAATTATAGTTTTGATTGTATCCTTTCAACAAATTAATTATTATCTTTCTTTAACTTGAAAGGTTTTAATAACGCAACAACCAAACAACAATTGACAAAGTATATTTTAAATGAGCAAATGTCTTATTACAGAGGTTCCCAACCTTTTGACTTATTTGGACCCCCACTTTATCAATACTGGAACCCGGGGACCCCCATTGAATTATAACGAAATCAGGGACCCTCCCCCCCCCCCACTGAGTCATTACTGAGAGCTGGGGACCTAATCTGTTGATATTATTTAATTTTCTCAGCAGTCATGGACCCCCTAAAGAAGCTTTGCGGACCCCCAAGGGTCCCCGGACCATAGGCTGGGAACCACTGTCTTATTATATTAAACTGAGGTACTGCATCAATGAGTTTCTACAGAATGGCCATATGATTATGGACTGTCATATCTTGAAGAGGGCTTTGTCTTTTTTTTCTTTTTATAAAACTTGTTGGGAACATAAGAATGACCACTTGATGAAGAATGTCTGCTCTGTGCTTGTTGAGGATGGTAAAGTGACTATCTTGGGAAGCTTGTATTTCTCATATTTCATCTCTTTTAGCAGCTTGGAGCTAAGGTACCTCAGTAGAGACAGAAGCTTTGTTAAACTTCTCCGATTGATGGCTACCTCTTCTGCAGCATGCATGTCTAAATTCAGGTTTCTCAACTGATTCTACGTGGCCTGGAGTTTGATCTCAATTTGAAGCACTACTGGTCTTTGTACTTTTACAAGTTTAGTTTTAACTTTTGACACAATGTGTAATTGACCAACTTGTGTCAATGTTTTGGAGTTCTTAGCTGAAGGTCAGAGGGCCCATTCTAAAAATCCAAAATTCTGTAACAAGGCACTAGCCTCCTGTGGGTTGGTACAGAGGAGTACAGGTGGGTGCTTTGAGAAGGTTCTGATGCTAACTGCTAAGACTCATGCAGGTTGTGCAGTGTTACTATGACAATAGTTTTCTTGGAACGGAGATGCAATTCAGTGAGATTTCCATAAGGACAGCCAAGAATGTCTGACTTTACCGTCCCAGATACTCTCTTGTATCTTCAGCTGATGACTAGTTAAAGCCTCGTTGGCTCACATCAAAATGCAGAGAGCAATGTTTGCACCAGCAATCCCTGTACTAGGTCAGAAGTAATGTCAGCACTAGGAACAATGTGGTAGTAACAGTGTCAGTTGTATCACGCACAGGAGCCGCGGCTGGAGCTTTTACTCTCCTTCTTGACCTAGGTTTTTGTCTGTCTGTGATTTTGGTGCAAGAAAGACCTTAGGATCTGATCAGGTTATCGGTTACTGTCATGCCAGTAGCAGGGTAGATGGAACACCAACAGAGGATGTCTTGGTCAACTTTAAATCCAGATCTGTATCTCCTGCTCCAGTTAGGGGGAGAAGGTCAGAACATGCCTTTGAGTGCTGCAGGCCTTCCCGAAATCTTCCCAGCAAAACCAGTGCAGGAGATGGTCCTAATATTTTAGTATCTTTCTGCAATGTGTAAATTGGTATCTGGGGAACCATTCTGCATTGGAAGAAATGCAATGCTTCTTTGGGAGACTGAAGAATCTGAAACCACGCCTGGCTATGTGGAAAAAGGCTTTTATTCCACATAGGCTTTTTATTCGGGAGCAAGTTAGGCTCACAAACCAAGCATCATTCGGCTGTGGCATGCACTCTAACAATCCCTAAATATCAAACTAACAAATAATGTCTAACTCTTCCAACCACCCTCTAATCAATTTCTCGCCCCTAAACAACACCCCTCTCATTCTTAGCAGTATGGCTTTAAACCTTTAAACTAATATTTGATGAACTTGTTCCTCTGAACTCTTCAACTTTCCCTGCATCATTTGACCGTGTTGACCACCTGGCCTGTCCCGGGACCAGTCTTACTTCCCGATGGACTTGACTTTTCTCTAATCTTTTACTGTTCCCACCTTACTTTACTGAACCCCACACACAAATTCTTGTTCTTTAAGCCTTCACTTCACTTACTCACAGTGATTTGCAACCATACAATAGAAAACTATCTCTGCATAACCTACTGTCCAAGCATTAAGGCCCGTCCCAGGGTGAGAGGTGGTCTTCTTCCACACAGCAGGGAAATGGAAACTCCCTGCCTGATCCGTGCACAGACGCAATAACATCATGTGGCGGCCACTCTCCTGCCGCATCACTGCACCGTGCCATACTCTGTGCTCCTCCCTCAATCACACCAGATGGGGTTCCCACACCACACCTTTGTTCAGGAGCAAGCTAGCCTAAAAAAAACATATCTGGTGGCTATACCATGCACCCTAAAACTCCCAAACAACACACTAATCAATGATGTCTAACCGTCCCCCCGAGCCTCTAAGAAGTTTTGCTCCCCTATTAATTATCAACAATATAACTTTATAATTATATTTGACTATCTTTAGGTCGCCTTGTTCCTCTGAACTCTTCAACTTTCCCTGCATTCGTTTCACTATGTTGTGCATATACTGCCCGCCTCAGGACCATTCTTTCTTTCTGGCAGTCTTCCCTTCTCTCTCCTCCTCTGCAATTCCATTCTTCACTTTTACCCCATAGCCCTCAATTCTTGTTCTTTGAGCCATCACTCCCACATCGAAAAAAATCCACCGAGGTGTTCTTTACCCTCTCCTGGTAACCAGTTCACATCCAATTCCCTGCCCCGTCCACAATTGCTCCAAATAAATTCCGTTGCTCAATAGAGACAAGTAAACCCCATCGTGGCAACATAGCACTGGGCATTCGAGCCCGATATTAAACATAGCATCTCACTTCCATCTCCCACCTCCGACAGTATCCCAAAATGTCTCTGCTAAGCCCCTGCCTAGCCCTGTTGATTGCTGCAGGCGTCCAGACCCCCGCACTCTCCTGGGCAGCAGCTGCATCGAGAACACTGCTGTTTGCACCTACCCATCTTTCATTTCCGTCATGTTCCTTTTTATCTCTTTTATTAATTCCTACACTAAATGTTTGTTTTTTTTGCCCAGGTGCATCAACACCACATCTGGCCTGTGACATTTTCCCTTATTTCCCATTACATGGGCATCCATTGCCCCATCTCATCCCTTTGGTACCTGACCACTACACCAAACGGTAATCCCAAAGGGTGGCCATAGCTCTGCTGGCCTAAGTGCTCACCTGCCCTTTTTAAGTTGGGCGCACAAGCGCTCTGGCCTGCTGTAATCCATCTCTGGGCTTTTCACCACACCCACCGCATGCCCATCACTCATTCATGGACTTGCCTTTCAAAAATCCTTTTTCACTGGTAAATGCTTTACGTTTGCCCTTCCTGGAGGCAGTTTTGTTACTGCCTTGGCCATCGACCCTGTTACATGGATAATTGCACTTTTGCCGATATGTTTGACTGCAAACGAACTTCTTTTTCATTTTGTGTCTCTCCTTCACGCTCATGCTCATGGAGGCTGTGGTGCTTTGAATCGGCTTGCTTATGTCAATTGGTTTACTTCTCATTTTCAGCTTCTCATTTTCAGCTTATGTGGCAACAAAAAAGTCCAATTAGGAATGTACAATGCTAATAAGCTCTAACTCGAGCAAACGGGAGAGCCATTGCATTGCAAATGCTTGTTCACAATGGAGCAACCGCATTTCCAAATCTCTCTTCCTAAAGCTCCACACCCGGTGGTTCCCTCCCCTTTGCCCAGGGCTCGCATTTGGGCTCCCAGGGCTCCTCTCTACTTCACCTGGGCTCCTGCAATAACTTGCAAAACCTGTATGTTAGATGACGCAGCACAATGAAGGCAGACTCAGAGGAACGTGAGAGCTGCTCATGATCAAACAAAACTCTTCAAATCTTGTCTCCAAGTGTGAGATCTCCACAGTTCACACAACAGCAACAAAGGTATACCAAATTGCTTTCATTCTTTTAATAGCTTTCCTCCAGCTTAGGGATGAACCACAGATGAGTGGCATGTGAAGGAAGGTGGCTCTCATCTGTGATTCTTAAACTTTGGCTGTGTGACGGAGATTGTTTCCTAATTTACCAATGTTATGTTGAGTTCCTGACCAGCAATGGGATAGACCCTTTAACTGCCAGAACATAGCCACCAAAAACAAAGGTGTCAAAAAAATGGGTACCCCATAATTACATGAACATTAAAGGGTTCATTTCCATAATGTCCCCCTTTGGCACCCTTTGCGTTTTACTGAAGGCATATCAAAGAACTGAGGGCCAGATGCACGGCCTTTTGTTTAGAGACTCACAATTTGCAATTTGTTTGCGAATCGCAAATTGCAAGTCGCAAAACAAAATATACAACAGTCTTAACCACACTGTTAACAATTCTCAAATGGGTCGCAAAGGACCTGTCTCATTAATATTCATGAGGCAGGCCGCAATTTGAAGACCACCATGTCTGTAACTGCTTTTTCAATAAAGCAGTTTTTTTTTTAATGCAGCCTGTTTTCCTTAAAGGAAAATGGGATGCATTTCAAAAATAAAAATTAAAGTTTTCATTTCATTTTTTCAGAGTAGGCAGTGGTCCGTGCCTGCTATGAAAAAACATTTTTGCTACCATTCACAAAGAGAAGGTGGTCCCGCTGGGAACCCCTTCCCGTTTACAAATGGGTTAACAAAAATTTGAAATTGGTGTTAACTTGATTGTCTTGTGATCGCATTCACGGTCACAAAACAATCATACATGAGCCTGCGCAATTAGGAAGGGACTCCTGTGGAACACCCCTTCCTAACTGTGAGTCGCAGTCCCTATTTTGCGAGTCAGTAACAGGATACCAACTCACAAAATAGGGATGGTACATTGTACAAGGACATTTTGCTGTCCCAAACTGCGATTTTCACACCTTGTGACCGCAAAATCGAATCGTACATCTGTCCGTGAATTTTCAAACCAGACATCCCCACTGTAGTAGGATGTGGAACATCACTGGAAAAAAGGAAACAATATGAGTAGGATGTGTTGTCATGGTCTAAAACACAAACTGCCAGAATAAACACTGATAACAATTCTGACTACCCTTTGCTTCCGTAAGTAAGCCAACCGTCACAGATAGGTAAAACTCCTTAGACTTTCTTTGGTTCAACCCTGCGTCTATGAATGGTGAACCGATTACGCACAGTGGTTATGGTAGTCAATGGCCAGACTGACCATGGTGGTGACTCTAGATCTCCATATCTCCAGGGGAGGTCCTCCACTTACCACTACTTGATCTCCCGAAGGGCAAATCTCCAACCCCTCCCAGATAACTGCAGGTCGAGATACTATGAGCATTCTCTTCATCGTGGCCAACCTTGATTCTAGTGAAGCCTTTAAGAAACTGGGAGCAGGGATGGCTTGGGATTCCTAGCACCTATCAACTTTGACAAGGTATAGAATGTCTGTACCTATTTGCTTTTTTCAAATGTACTACAATATAAAGCGTATCCCTATTTAACAAACTTAACATAAGGATAATTCCATCGCTCGACGTACAGTCGCTCATGGTTCACAGACTCCATGATGGAAGATCATGTGTCACTTGGCAGCGATCCACAAATCTGGAGATGCACGATTATGTTAGTCCATTCTGGGAAGGAGATGAGTGCAGCCAGCAGCTGGGAAGTGTGATGGAAGGGAAATAAAAGGTTGCCAAAGGCACTGTGCAAGAAACCCTTCCATAGAAAAAACAGCCAGGGGATCAGTGAAAGCAGACAAGAGGATCAAACAGGAGCCCGCGGGCAATTACATCTGCTGCTTTGCCAACAGATAAAAGATGCAGTGTGACTGAGAAGACTACATGTGCAGCTGCAGCTGGGAAGCAAAACCCCCACTACTGAGAAAAGATGCCTTGTCCACTGTTAGAAACTCCAGAGCAATAAGTGGATAACTTAAACTGAGCATCTTAGTCAAATTTACAGCTGAGATTCAATAGAGCTGTGAAATGAATCATTCTTAATGACAAATGTCTTACAAAGGAGTTAGGACTTTACTCCAAAAACAAAGTTTGAAAGCTCTGTGAGTCATGCCACCCCAATAACTTTTTCCCCATATATGTGAGGTCACGGGCAAGATACTTGGGGCCATATGTACGAACACTTTTTCCCATAGACACAGAATGGGTAAAAACCTTTGCTGCATCTGGCCCTTAGCTTCTAAACTGCTCCAACTCACAGCAGACTTTTCCATCTTACTGAGGTTGGATGTGATCAGTTTACAAGCGAAGAGATTGGTGGGAGCTCAGTACTTTATGTAGAGGTATAAAGAAAGCCGCAAGCTGATTACTCCAACCCCATGGTATTAAATAATTTTTAAAAAAGGCCTAAAAAAGAGTGATGGCAGGAGAAGACATGTTGGTGCAAGTGTGCCTCTTCTGAGCTCACTCACACCATATCAGCAGTTAGGGGTACTGTTCATTATTGTCTGTATTTAGCTTTTTTCTTTTTGTATTTTTGTGTGGTTTGGCTGCATCCAAGTAGCTAGCACAGTAGAGCTATTTTGCAGAGAAAAAAAAACAAAATGGAAAACAAACCATAGTTGTGACAGCTAATCAAATGCTTACTTTGGGATCGGTGTGGTCATTTCGATTTAATGATCTGGCAGACTGATAGTTACTGGGGCTGTGTAGAAGTAGCCATCGGGGTGTTTCAAGGTGTTCTAACAGCATTGTATAACAAATTGCTACTCTGGTGACAGTGTAACACTTCTTTGTGATTTTGACAGATGAACAACCCGTAAAGCCAGAGATGCTGACTGCTCTGATTTGGAAGGCCAGTTACCAACATAGGAGTGAACCAATTACTACAAAACGTCATTGTGATTGAATGAATGATTGAATGAATGCCATTCGAAAAGCACACAGCTGCTTCCCAGGAAACGTCATCATTGTGACTGAATGAATGAATGTCATTTGAAAAGTGCACAGCTGCTTCACAAAAAGCGTCCCGATGCTAAACATCCTGTAAGAAGTGATGGTACTTTAAAGCTTAGCAGATACATTTTTAACGAAGCCTTCAAATCACTTAGGATATCTGGATCTCTGAGCGAATTGGGAAGCAGGTTCCAGCTTTTTGCATCCAATAGGCTATTGACCTTCTTCCACCATGTCCATATGTATCATAGGAATACACACTAAATCCTGGTTAGAAAACCATAAAGTTCTACTAGGGTGGTACTGTCTGAATCACCTTTGTAGATAAGGAGGGCAGGATTGATGTCTGGGCTTTAAACACCAGGGCTAGTGTAGAACCTTGATGCCAGTTTCTGATTAGTGAAAAAATCTAACTGGGACACAGAGAGGCCTCTCTAGAGTGAAGTATCTGTCCAAGCAAAGGAAGGCCATCCCTACTCGTACTGTGCCCCGTAGGCATGCTACCGCAGACAACAGGGATCCAATTAAGCCTTCATTTTATGTCCCAACAGCAAAGGTAACACCAAACAGAACTACAGGCCCAAAGTATGGCTAAACTACCTTTGCTTTCTTCCTCCCTGTGTGATAGGCACATTTTCTAAGGCTAACCACTATGAGCAGTTTACCTTTTACAGACCTTCGCTGGAGGAGACAGGGGTGTAACTACTATTGGTGCAGCAGGTGCAGTGCACAGGGGCCCAGAGCCCTGAGGGACCCATTGAGCCCCAACGATTGCTGTATTTTACTTCCCAGCAGCGGGAAGTGGGACACTTTCCTTGCTTGCACCAGGGCCCATGGCATCCTTGCTACTCCACTGACAGGAAGGGCACGCGTCTTTGTTCCATCCTACACACGGTCTGGATACTAGTGGCCATTTTGAAGGGCTTTTCCCTTGTACGTCATTGAGCCGACCATATCCTTGCTCAGTGACATGAGAGCTATTTCACACTTTTATGGGGTTCAAGAGTATTCTTTGGAGTAGTGGCTTGTTTCTGGTGTATTATGTGCACTGTGGTATGAATGAGAGCGGGTGCTGAGGTTTCTCTGACTGCCCCCAACTTTGTTTATTTTTATAATGATTGTATCACTTTTTGGCATTTTAACACGTGTAAATTTATTTTCGGTTACACAGGGTACGTAATCAGATTCCACCAAGAAGGATGCCATGATTCAAGCTGCTGTTCCAACAAGCCCTCAATTGCTCCACGGTTATCCTCTCCTTGGTACAGAGCAGCTTCTAAAGAGCGCTTCCATACTTGTGAGTAAACTAAAGCACTGCATTTACCATAATGCATCTTGGAGAGGTTATGAGCCAGTGTGCCAAGCTATTATGTTTCCCGCTACCTTTGACTGGTTCTTTCTTAGTCCTAGTGGTTGATGAGCCCCTTTAGATGCACCAGTACTTTTGAAGCGGTACATAACTCAAAAAGCCTTGGGCAGCATTCGCAAGCCACCACAAACTGGCCTGGTACTCTCTGTTGATGAAGGACAGTAATCCAGAAACTTATAAAACCAGATATCTGCATCACGGCGCCAGAACCTGCAGTGGTTGTGCCCATACCGCGCTCTACTCAGAGCAGAACGGGGCAAAAAGATGCGGAAAAACCCAAATGGCAATGGGTCGTAAATGGTGGAGATGCAGGAATTACTGACATACAAAAATACAGCCTGCAATGTTTCAAGATGGCCGCCGGTTTACAAGCTCTTCTGGAACGTTCCTTCTGACATTGTCAGGTGCCGGTATATAAGTGTTTTACCAAGACGCTGGCGTGCTCTACCATTCTGAGTATTTCCGGAATTGTGTGTGGTCGGCAGTATTATTTGTCGTGTGCTGAGGACGCGCTGTTCCACGTGGCTGGGCCACTTGTGTTTGTTTCCTCGGCTGGGGTCCCATTTTGAAGAAGTAACACTGCGAAATTTCCTAGCTATCGTGAAGGAAAGTTTCAATTCTATTAAGGACACGGAGGCGAGGATTATGCATATCTTTCTCCACTCTTTATTCAAACAGAAAGTTCAAAGTTAAACAAAAGAAACAGAAAACGGCAATGAGCTCCACGAGACTGCGACCATGGTAACCATCATCCAATGAGGATCCACTCTTGCCGGCAGTATAAATATCCTCGAGCCTTTCAATCTTCCTCTTTCTTCACTGCTCAGGACAAGATAAGTGCCTTTCTGCCTCTGAGCATTATTTGTATTACGCGCTTATCTTTACCGCGTTTACTGCCTTGTGCACGTTCGGCTTTGTTATTATTTCTGTAAACGGAGCTTCCGAACCGTCTCCTCTGCGCAGCAGGCTTCTGCCCGAGCGCACTTCTTTCCCTGAGGAGACGCGTCGGGCCCTCTAGAGGGCGCGCTTCACATTTTTTCACTCGCATGTTGAGCGCTGAGACGCCTCGGCGCTTGGCACGCGAATTCCTCAGTCCTGAGGAATAATTGCAGCTTCGGCTATATTCCCTATCCCACAGACACCGTTAACGGTGGAATTTTACCCCATTTGGGAGAACTTTATATTTTATAACAAATTCGGTTATTTGTTGTTTGACAGAAGTGGGTAGGGGTTTTTTCGTACCCTTTGTAGATTTTTTTCGGGTGTTGTTCTGTCAAGTTCCTATGAGTCACAAGATACAGTCCACTCTGGACAACGATTCTATCGCCAATATGTCCCCAGGTTAGGACCCCTCTCACCGTTCCCTTTCCCCAGGAATGGATGTACTGTTCTCGTAGGCTATATCTCAAGCCCTCGCTCCTCTTTGAGATAGCGTGGCGCAACTCACGGAACAAGTTTCCAAAGGGACGGGCATGTTTGGCACGACGGGGACGGAAAGTGGATCTTCGTAGAGCCCCCAAGAAATCGCGCAAGCGTGACGCGGGGTACCTTGAATACGTCTTGCTTCTGTCTGGCGCCTTCAGTAAGAGTGCGCGCACGCAAAAGCGCATACCCTCCCTGGAGGGTTTTCTACCCAGCGTAATGGGTGAAAAGCTTCACCACAAATGGAAGCTTAATGCGGGGTCTCCTAATGGCATCACATGTGACTCGAATGGGGACTCCTCCTCTTTGGAGGACGATGAGACCGGTCGCCCTTGGAGTCCTGGAGCTTCTTTACAAGAACCTTTCGATTCAGGAGATTCTGAATCAGACATGTTCGAACCGGAGGGAATTTACCATCCTCGTTCTTCGGAGTGGATGCCAGACCACAAGGTGGCTGAGTACGTGGCCTCAAAATTAGACAACCTCTTGATAAGGAGGAGCGCTCCCGATTGAAAGCAGAATGCCTGCGTCCAACTTTAATGGACAAAGTGGTAGCCACGCCGGATATCGATCCGAAGTTGTGTAAATTTTTCTCCAAATACATGAAGGACCCTAAGAAGGGTATAGATAGATCCTGGAGGACGTGCCAGGACAAACTCCTGGATGTGTTAGGCCCCCTTACACAAATAATTCAACTGGCAGAACGTGCCAGGCAGTCAAACACGCCCCTTCCAACTGATGTTGTAGCTCCCTCCAATGCTCTCCTCTTCCTCACAGGATACCATGGTCTTGGCAAACAGACAGGCAATAGTGCTACAGTCTCCAGGGTGGGTGGACTTGGATTTCCTGGGTAATGTATCCTCACCCAGCAGTGAGACTACCAATCCTTGGCTCCCAGTCCTCATCACAGGCAGAAATCTTACAGAGCTCCGTGTAATAAAGTGAATCCACACCAGATGAAGATATGTGGTAGGAGGTATTTATTACAGCCTCAACCAACAGCCAGCATATCAACTGTCATGCAGAGAACCCTGCATGACAGAACCTCAGAACAAGCTGGTTCCATGCCCAGTGTTCTGGCATGGAGCCATGTTACATCATTACACTCCCCCTCCTCCCACAGCCCGTATGGGTGTTTGGCCAATAATTTTTGGGGTCTGAAGCTCCCCTTCTTGCAGTCCATTCCTCAACACCAAATGTGGTTTAGAGACAGGTGTTTGAGGTTTGTTGGGGTTCTGCTTTATTTGAAGTGCCCACTTATTTGCCCTCCCTTCCTTTTGAAAGCAGTATGTCACAGCAGTAGCAACTCCGAGGCTGATAGTCCCACAACACAGGCCATGGGAGTGACTAGAGTTCACACCTGGATCTCAGTCACAGTGATATAGGCATCAAAATGTTAATCCCAGGCTCCCAGCTCTACTCTTTACAATTCTCTTATCAGTCCCATCTCCTTTCTGAGATGTGCACCCTTTGAAGTGTAAGGGGGGATGCCTGGCGCCCCACTCTCTAGTGTGTGTCTCACCCAGCTTACAAGAATGCAGCAATACACACATCTATCTGGGAGATTCCTCTACCTCCTCTTCAGGCCTGGATCTCCCAAAATGAAGCCCAGAGCACTCCATGTGTTGTACCATTCACAGGCACACATACATGTTTACAGCATGCACACACTGCACAGCGATCTATACTTCCTGTACTCTACCACTCAAAGTCACAAATACATCCAGCACATGGATTCAGCCTGCATGCACTGCACAGTACTGCAGGATCCCTGTATTGTACACCCGGTGCAGATACACCAATTATGCTGAGCAACTACACACAAAACCGATGTAGGGCCCTGGGCCAATTAAGCACACAGCAGCAGAATTTTACAACGAGTAAGTCTGTAGACATCACTCCACTGACACAGGTTACACAGGTTCACTCCTGCTGATCACTACACAGCATGGTGTCACCATAGCGGTCGTGCTGCTTAACTCTTGGTGAAGGAAGAAGCCTTTCACCACTATCGAGGTAGCATTTTGGGTACCCCTCCCAGTTCAACGAGACTGAAATCCGTAAGACAAGCCTATGTCACGGTGCACATGCATGATTTGTGTTTGCCTATGAAGCAGAAATTAGCATCAGGGATCCAGACATCAGTACAACTGGGACACTCAAGGCACGTCTGTTATGCAAAGACTTTTTCATCCAAACACCCAAATGCCACTAATGCGCTACCCCCAGGGCAGCTTCGAGTCTGCGTCCCTTGTTTGCACCCAGAACATCTTTTGAAAGGTGTGTGGTGGTGCAAACACTGACACAGAGCCTGTTTCGTAATAGGGGCCCAGGAGTAGATCTGCAACTTTCTTATGGATTCACAGGACTGCAAGGGGCACCCGTGAACATCTGTTGCAGTGGTACATCTCTAGAAGTACTCTTGCTGCACTGAATGCGAAATGCGAATTTGAACCTTCATCTTTTTTTTATTTTATCTGCACAGAGTAAAACTGTTGTCCTTGGAAAAAACCCTTCCACAACACAGCTATCAAATACAGGATGCTCCATACCGTGAAAGGATACGAACTCCCGCCTTTCACATGAGTGTTGGATGAATGAATGATTGAGAGATTTATAGGGTGCACACATCTCCAGAAACACGGTGCCCGGTACGAGTGAAAGTGCACAGAACTTAAATAGGCAAAACATAGAGACGTTTTCAAAATGATTTGCAAAAAGAAGCTCCCTTCCATGCTTTTCCGGTGAATAAAGATAGCACATGACCACCTAACCTAGAACATCTAAATCTGGCAAATGCCAGGAGGTGGACATTTACAGAACACCGTGACCCTGCAGCTTGTAAGAAGTGAAGAGCCTCTGCATGTACATCGCATCAGAACCGTGGACCTTTTTGTGACATAAACAAAGGGCCTTAACAAAGCATCTTTTGTGAAAGAAAAACTGGAAGAATGAAACAGGATGAGAGGAGATGTGAGAGTGATGGCTAAGGGCAAACACTAGCCTGGCAGCACCATTTTCAAGGCACTTAGATGGGAAATGATGGGCCCCTGGACTATTGAGTTGTGACAATCTGGATGAGACAGGTAGGACTGTGCACAGATCTGGAGCATAAAAAAAAACAATCACAGGTAAAGCATTTTGTTTTGTAGTGAGAAAGAAAGATGGTAGTTGAAAAGGATGACTAAATTTAAGGCAGAGGGAAGTGCCTAGTTCAGATGGCCACCAAGAGGGATTCCAGGCAGACATCTTGCCATATAGAAGCACCTCTTGTTTATCTGAACTTAAACACAGGAACATATTATTCATCGAAAGAGAGGAGAGGCCCATGCACGCCTGATCAGCTTCCAGCCTCAGGCTTAGATGAGTGCTGTACACATACGCATGTAGACCTCAACTAATCAGGTATCAACTTCACTGACTTCTTAGATGTAAATATAGCACCATAGGTTTATTCTTCTCTTAAAGTTCTCACGTAACCAAAGAGTAACTAAGGAGATGCGCTGTGGTACCAACATATGCAATATAAAGCGGATTATTGGAGCTTTCATTCGTGAGGGTTACTTATGGAATACGAACCTATGGTTTGATATTTACACTTAAAAGGTCAGCGAAGTTGATGCCGGACTAATTAAGGCTGCACCCTGTTTTTCTAGTCCTGCTAAAGACCCTCAGAAATTGCCCCAAGGGTCGAAACATCGCCAAGCACTTTTGCCTGGCCACAACTAAATCATAGACAGTTTGCTCGTGTACA
Source organism: Pleurodeles waltl (assembly GCF_031143425.1). Classification (NCBI taxonomy): domain Eukaryota; kingdom Metazoa; phylum Chordata; class Amphibia; order Caudata; family Salamandridae; genus Pleurodeles; species Pleurodeles waltl. The sequence goes on from NC_090438.1 coordinate 102,085,264, forward strand.
CCAGTGTGTGCCTTGTTGTATCAAATTACAACTACATTTGTGACCATTGCATTTTCTACATGAGTACTTGATCACTTTATCAGTGTGCCAGCACCACAAGCACCACTTGTTTGACTGGAGTCATTTTATTATTATGTCTTGTCCTAAAGCTCTGCCCTCATTCGTGAATCCGTCCTTTGTGTCATTCTGACTGTGGGATGTGCTCTTTGAGATCTCCCGATTTAACAGGTTTTCTTTTATTCCACGGGTTGTTTGAAATAGATTTTGGCTTGTACAGTCAGTGCTGCTATTGTAGCAGATCTAAATGTAACTTTTATGAACAGCAATTGGCACAATCTTTTGTGGGTTTGTTTCAGTGTCTCTTTGAGCCTCTCCAACGGCCTGCTTAAGTTCCCTCACCTCACCCATTTAAAAGTAGATATTCCCCGTTTTCCAACCGCTCACCTCTGGCCCTCCCCAAAAATGTCTACAAACACACATCTCGATGCGTGGGGGATCTCTGCACTCTTGGCAGAGACATCTGCACATAAGAGGTAAGACAGAAGAGGAGCTCTCTGGCCAGAGTTCTATGAATAGTGAATAGCATTTGTGAGTATGTAAGTAGTACCACTGGAGTAATATTTCCCATGCTCAAAAATGCTTTTGTGAGTAGGCCCCAATGTATGCACTCTCTGTTCTTCTCCTAATTGTGGTGCATTGAGTCCTACTTAAAGGCCAAAATAGGTCATCACATCAACAATATATTCTTCAACGCCAGATGACTTTTCTCCGCTCTCTACTGCTTCTGCTCTCTACTGATGAAGAGCTAAACCCAGAAACACGTGTTACAGATAAAAGCTCTACCCGCACCAACTTTAGTGAAAACCTACAGCAGCCTTGAAGTAAGCGTACTGCATTTTCCAGAATGCAATGGGGTGAGCTGTGCTGGGATGAGAGGCAGTGTGCTCCCTCACCCCGTGTATATTCTTCAACTTAACAGTCTGATTTCTGAGTGTTGTGTTTCACACGTCTTTGTATTTAGACTATGCTGTGGAACCTGAATATCAACTCCAAAATAACACCTGAACATAATATGGTCAAAATACATCACTACAAAACATCCAGAGGGACACAGGGCCTGCTTATGAGTTTGGCAGACCGGAACACACCGTCCACCAAACTCCCGATGGTGTGGTCGTTGCCATTCTGGTGATCTCCCCACCAGCCATATTAGGACTTTCCCACTGGGCTGACCGGCAGAAACCACGGTTTCCGCCGGTCAGCTCAGTGGGAAAGTGGTGGCAGCATTGTCACCAACTCGTAACAGAGCTGGCGGCAATGCTGCAGCAGGCAAGGAGCACCAGCACCCTCAAAATGCACACTGCACAGAAGACAGTGCGCATTTTGAGGGTGCTGGGCAGGGGGACCCTTAGACCCCCATGCCATTGGAATGGACAGTGCAGGGGCCGCCCTGCAGCCCTTTGCACTTGTTCTCCGCCAGCCTTTTCACAGAGGTTTCACCATGGTTGTAATCAGCAGGGCGGCGATGCCACCCTGACTGATTGCAACCTGCACTGCCGTCAGCCCATCGGGATCTAGGATCCTGGCAGGAACAGCAGAACCTCGTAATGTGGCGGTCGGACCTCCACAACCGCGGAGGTCCGACAGCCACCACACCATTGGCAGTCCTCGGACCACCAATTTTGTAATCTGGCCCACAGTCTGGAGGATAAGTATTTTTTTTTTGTCAACTATAAACAATTGAGGTATTTATCATAGTTACATTAATTATTGTAATTTCTATGTTTATTAACATACTTTTAATTAAATGTTTTGATTTATATTATTTTTTGTTATTACCTTTTATTTATTTTTGTGGGTGTGGGATATTTTCGGGCTTAGGGTGGTTTGTGGTTTTCTTTAATTTCTATAATAAATTATGGGTTGTGGGGTTTATTGGGGGTTAGGTCGAGAAGTGTCTTTGGACCATTCAAATGTAATGGTAAGTGTTGTTTTCAGCTTTTTGAAAGAGGTGCACATTTTGACGATTCATAAATCTTTCAGTAGTGTTTCACTTACAAATTATTTGATAAATATAATTAACAATTCTACTATTTAAAATGTTTTTTATATGTTATTTTTTTAAATAATACATATTTTCATTGTTTTTAAATATTTGAGACATTTTGTGGGGTATAATGTTGATGTTTAAATTATGGGATAAGTAGTTGTTGGAAATGCAGTGTTTTAATTTAGTTGTATTTTTTTGTATTGTCTTCATGGTTTTAAATGTAATTGAGGTACATGAATTAGGGTATATTTAATTAGAGTGTTTATATTTTATAATTTGAAAATGTTAATTGTTTACATTATTTTATATGTCATATTCATTTTATGTATTTTGTAGTTTGGTTGGAGGTTTATTTTTCATTTTATCAACTACATTTTTAAATAGTTAAAAATGTATTTCATTTTTATATTTTTAAACTACACGTATAGCTACATTTATGTTTCAATACATTTAAAAATATCATAAATATATTAAATGAATTACACTATTTTACGTTTAGCTAATTCTAAAAATAATTGTATTACTTTTTACATTTTGTTTTATATTTTGTACATTATATATTGACAACATTTTATGGTACAGTCTATTGTTTATTTTTTATCTATCATACTTTTGTAGTAGATATTTTTATAGTCACTGTATTAATAATCACAATATTTTTGTTTTCAATATTTTTGTACTTTACTTTATAAAAGATATAAATCGAAACTTTGGCCTACAATACCATTGCATTATATATTTTGTAGTCGGTGTACCGATATGCAATGCGCACCTCATCCACTTTACTTCATCCTGGTCAGGCTCATTCATCTAGTTAAATGTGAGCACCTACTGTACCCACAGACAGGTCATGGTAGAGTTTTATGTGCTGGGCCTGGGTCCTTGCCTAGACGATCTATGGGTAAGCAGCTAATTCTCACTTTCCATCAATAGAATGTACACATATCTGGAAGTCAACAGTCTAGAGACTATTCAGAATCAGGAAGCTGCACCTGTGCTCAAGCAGTTTATCCTCAATGATTTTATTACTTCATGTAGGACCTAAGACAGTAATGTAACGTGCATGAGAGGTGTGGGATGGCAAAACAAGTGTGCTACACAACCTGTCCCTTCCATACAGGTGTAGAAGCGGTGGATTTGCTGTTTTTGAATGCAAAGGTGTCAAGGGCTGGATGCAAGGACATCTCAAAGAACTTGGTCTTGGAGTGTCTCAAGTATGGCTAATGCCCTCTAGCTGCCACCTTGCTCCTTTGCAAGTAGTGAGTGAAAAGAACAGAGATTCTTCAGAGATGGGTCTAAGATCTTGAATGGAGGAAAAAGCTGTAAGTCATAAGACACCTTTAACTGTAGAAGTAAGATAAGCTGACGTTGGAGAAGCAGGCTCAGGGATGTACATAGCAGAAGAGGCTGTAAGCAGCAAGGCTAACAAACTGGAACAAGAGCTAGTGAAGAAACTCCAGCTGCAGCCTTTTATACCTAAAAACAGGACGCAATGTAAAGGTTAAGGAAATAAAAAGACTCCATGATGGATACTTTTGAAGAATGTATTATAATTGTCTCCATATTAATTAGAGTAGAAAGGCTTTCATGAAGAGAGATGAGTAAGGAAACTGAAGCCAAGAAGCTTATAGAAACCTCTACATGCACATGTCTCAAGACTATAAACTTTTAAGTCCTTAAGTTCAGAGGGCAACCCATTGACATCCTCTGCCCTACCTTCATAGTGGTCTGCATCTGTGAGGCCTTTAAGTGAGAAGATGACACCTACATTCTTTTCCAGACCTTTCCAGAAAGTAATCACTCTGAAATGTTTCCAGCCATCACTCCTGCCCTAACTAGAAGCGGACGCTTCAAGGAATGCCAGACTACTGTCAACCAGCATGCCACTCTGACCAAGGCAGAAGAGCACAGGCCCCACCCCAGATCACCCCCAGCCATTCCCACAAACACAGGACCACGCGAACCAAGGAATGGAAAAAGCTCTTTCGGGTGTGTGGACTGGGTGCGGAAACCTGAGCATTGGATCCCTGGTAAGTCCATATCGCAGCCCAGCACAGCACAGAACTCTCCGCCAGTGCATTTGTATCAGTTGCCTCCCATGAGCCATATGGTTGAATGGACATTAAGTTTCTGATGCCTACAGGCCCCGGACCCTTCACCCATATGGGCCAGGAAGCGCATGTCCTTAAGCAAGCTTTAAAGGGACTGTCTATGGAACTAGCTCTAATTTTGGAATACAAATCAAATTATGCACATTTACATTCATGCCCTGCAAGACTGCAGTGTGTATAGGGGAACACAGTGCAAGTAGAAGGCTTATTTGTTCACTATTAATATTGTGACCTACCTTGTGTGCTCCTTGTGCCAGGTCAATAAAAGACCTGCACGTGGAAAGGGAGCCCATGAAAAGAAACAGAGCCTATGTGAATAACTCGCTGGGGCGCCTCATGTACAATAATTTTGCTCACAGCAACATGCACTTTTCACAGATTGGAGAAAGAAACTTCACATTTTGGCCTTTAGAATTACGTTAGTTCATTGTCTACTGTAGGCTTCATTGTGCTATCCAATGGTTAATAGACTGCTCTCAGAAGGGGTTGGAGTGTATTAGGTACTATTAGTATAATATAGAAAGAGAAAACATGGAAGAGCTTGCCAGAAATTTTGCGGCCATATAAGAACAAGCTGTTAAAATAAAGCTGCAAATTAATTCTTTTTCCCAGTTTCCCTGTCTACATGCCTTGCTCTCTGCTCCTGCTAGTTCTTTTTGAGGCAGAGTACTCCAGCTTGGTGGGTGTGTATGGGGAGGGGGATTTTCACTGGAAAACAAATTTGCTGTGGAAAACAAAAAAAACAGAAATTCATCTACACCAGGTGACACATGCTTGGGGCCCGATTCATGAAATACACTTTGCAATAAGCAAAGTTTTACTCCAGTAATAATACTTCATGTACTATAAAATATAATTCACAAACCTGCAGCCAGAGATCTTGTCCAACTCTCCTGTCTGTTCTGTACAGACATCTCCGACCTGGTGGTGGAGATCTATGCACGTAAAAAAATAATTCAACAGTAAATTCGGGAGGGACAAGGGGGAGGGAGGGATGGGAATACTTCCTACAAAGTGGACGGAGTTACCGCTTTCGACTTTGGTAGGGACATGGTAAGACCCTACAGGCATCTACATAGGAGTACAGCAATTGCTAGTCACAAAGTGCACTTCTAAGTCTACCACAGAGGTCACAGTGACAAAAAAGGCCTAACTGTACTCCAGCCCAACACTGGAGTAAGTCAAGCACCACACATGGCCAACCACTGGTACACATTAACAGGATCCCATAGGAAATAATATAAAACAAATCAAATAAAACCAGGAAAACCAGCCAACCTGGCTTCCAAACTCACTAAGGCAGGACAATCGAGAAACCTAACGAGCTCTAACACTGTGCTTCTCAACCCTCCCCCCCCAAAAAAAACAATCAAAAGCCCTATTACACTCTTTCTCCGGTTATTCACCCAGAATCTGTAATTCCCTCCCAGTAAATATCAGGACAAACCTCTGGTTCTCGAGCTTCAAAAAACAATTAAAAGATCTCCTCCTCAACAAAACACCTCGGGCTCTAGCGACTAAAACAGAACCTAAATCCCAACTGGAACCTCCTTCTCGAGTTTCTCATTATTGTTTGTTCCCCCAAAGGAATTGCTGTGTTTTGACTTTAAAAAGACTTGATTCTGTAATCGATATGACCTCAAAGAACTCTATTCTGAAACCTACTTTCATCCAACACTGCCTCTGACAATGCTTGATAATCAAATGTTTGTAAAGCGCTATGATACCCTTGGGTATTGCCAGCACTATATAAAACTGTTTAAATAAACGAAAAATGTATATATATCCCCATTAGGCAGTTATAGTTAGGACCATCTTTCCATAGCAAATGTATTTTTTGTTTTGCTAATAATTTTGGCACCATTTAACAAATGTTCATGAAAGCTTCTACCTGGAAAGATTAGCGGTCATCCCTCAAGCAGGGGGCCAAGAAAATGAAGGCTCCAAAAATCTCTCATTCATTTTTTTCATAGGAAAAATTATAAGCAGCTTTTGACAAAATGGGTAAACTGAATTGCACCAAATTTGGCAGAAAGCTGGTCTTGGTCCAGGAAGAGTGCTTTTTGTGATTTGATGTAAATCTGTTCAGTAGTTGGCGAGAAATTAAGGTTTAAAATTAATTGGTACATCACGCAGTGGAGGATCTACGGACCCAACTGATCAAAAGATTTGATCTAATTGGCTTCCACAACAGCAACAAAGATGGAGGGGCAGCTACCGTAGGACGCAGGAACTCAGTCCTCTGTCCTAGAAAATGTTTTCTTTTTAAAACATATAAGAGAAGGGCAGGGATAACCCTCACCCCTAAACCTAGTTGGGGAGTCTCAGACGGACTCCCCTGTGGCCAAAAACAGTATTTTCTTTTTTTAACCGGCTCTTAAAATCCGTATCCACTGATGATCCACAGCGCAGAAAGAAAAATGGTAGATTCCTGCCTTCTAAAAAACAAAAACAAGTGGGCCAGCACCCTGGGTGATGGCATAGTGTTTTCTTTTGGGAAGGGGGCTTGCAGGCCCCTCCCTGAGCTTCTATGAGGCCCTAAAGACCCCATCACTCCCTGGGACCATTTTCAATTTGAAGGGGGTGTGTAGCCCTCCCCACGCCCCAAGCCACAGTAGGGCCCCAGGTACCCCATTGCTTAAGGTCAGTGTTTTTTTTTGTTTTGTTTTTTAAACAGGGCAGGTGGCATCAGGTCCCGTTCCCCAAGCCTACATTGGCCCCTGTTTACCCCATCGTCCACAGCCAGATCCAAGCAGTGTCCTCTTTTGGAGAAAAAAAATGCCAGCTTCTGCCAGCACCCAATATGGATGCTGGCTGAGGGCTTTAGGGCTCCCCTGCACCTGCCAATAATTTTGGTAATATGTGGTTTCCTGGATGGACACCAGGGCACCCATGTTTGAAACAAAAACTTTCTCCCATAGGCAGCCAGTATGGGTGGTGGCTGGGGAGTCAACCAGGGCACAGGGGCCTTGCCCCATCCCCCACATCCCCTGTGGCTCCAAACATTTCTGGTGATGTGGGTGCCTCGGTGGGCACATGGGCAGTCAGTTTACAAAAAAAGGCAAAAGGAATAATCATTGAGCAGTATGAGCTGCTAATTAAATATTCACTTCTCCGTTGAAGGAGCTTCCCATAATAACCTTTTGGTTAATATGATTTATTCTTGGTGGTGCCCCTAGAAGGGGTAGGTGCACCGCCAACCATTTGTTTATTGTTATGGGGGGCCCTGCAGGGAGTGCAGCAGCCCCCAGCAACATTAAAAATACTCACACACAGCAAGTTGACTGGGTCACTGAATTCATGTCCCCAGAAGACCTTACCAGATTTTTAAAGCACTCCCAACTGGAGCTCTATATTCTTCAGCAGGAGTGCAGAGCTCCCTTATGGTTGGTTTTATTGCTGCACTTTGTAGCTTGAAAAGTGTCAAAAAAAGCTAATTTTGTATTAAAAATACTTCATTAAAAAATATTTTGAGATAGTCACTATTATTAAACATTGCAATGTATGAATTTATGAACTATACATCTGATTATAGCTAATTTATAGCTATTGGTGACTTTGATAAAGCCAATAGGCCAGTGGCGACTTCCACTGAACGGGGGTGGTTGGGTGGAGCGGATAAAAAAAAAAATTAAAACATAAAAAAAAGCTAAAAAATACACTTATCTCCTCCGTCAGAAGACTGGTTCATCTCCTCGGTCCTTGTCCTCAGCAGCCTCGTCCTCTTCCGGAAAGCACACAGGCTCCCACACTCCCCTCAGCCACTCGTGATGCTGCTCTCACCAGCATGACAGCAGCATAGTGATTAGTGTGAGCGACCTAGTTTGATGCTCACACAGGGAATGGGACCCTGTGCACTTTCTTCTCCCGGCTGTGCAGTACAGCTGGGTGGAGAAATGCTAAGTGCGCATGTCTGTTTGGCCAGCCAAACAGACATGCGCACTTATGGTGCACATACCACTCCTCCTCTAGCTTGGCCCTAACGTGGCTCCAGATAAATTTAAAATGATCATAACATTCCTTTATTATCATTTTATTTTTCCTTCTCCTGAAAGCAGTGGGGTGACACTCCCCGCTGCAATAGGCCTGTTTTTATATATGTTGATGTTGTGACCCCTTGATAAAGCCAATAGGCCCAGTGCTTTATGTATTCTGACCATTCAAATGAAACCTTTTATATTGTTACATAACAGTTAACTGCGTACGGCAGAAGGTGTTGGGTGTAGGCCCAGCCTGTGCCCAAACCCACATCAGGTTTTGCCAAAGGCCGTGCGCAGTGGGGTGTTAGGCACTCATAGGGGGTCTGGTGCAGGGCCTAGCCCTGCGACCAACCCATGTCACGCATCGCGGTCGATATCTTACAGTAGTTAAAAAAATAAAAGATAGAAATTCACTGGAAAAAAAAAACCAAACGTTGAAGTGATGCCAGTTAAAACATACCGTTTTAAACTAACAAAACCACTGAATTTGACCAATTAGAGTTATCTCAAGTAACTATAACTCATGCCTTGACATGCACTGCTAATTACCTTGCATATTACATCTCTCATGATATGTTCTATGACACCATGGATAACATCACTGCAACATCTTAAATTACATCATTCATGACAACACTGTACATGGCAGGGGTACAGGTTTATACAATAACTGACGAATTTCATTTGTTTTGTTTGTTGACAACGGTATGTTTTAACTAACTACAACATTGCAGATTTAGAGAAAAGTACTGCACTCTGTGCCTAATACTACTAGAACACAAGCAATAAGCTGGTAATAATTTTACACCAACAGATGTGTAAAAGAGACAAAAACAATGTTTGCCCATTTCTCTCTAAATTTGTGGCAATGTCATGATTGCGGGTTTTAATAACGCTATCACTAAAAGTCTCCAGTCCTAAAAGTGCCTCCACTAATGCCCTTAAAAGGTTATTCTAAGAGCCTTTTAGCAGGTGAGCCTTTTCATGTTGCTTGATGCCACTATTGATACACCTCATCAGAGTTACCAATACCGTGGGCACTGATGATTGCGGGGTGGGAGGTGGCAATAACAATAACAGGGGTTACAAGCGGGCCCTGAGGGTCCCCTTATAAATGAGGACCAATCTGAGGATTTAGTAATTCGGTTCTCAATTTTTCCTTCTAATTCGTTAAAGGATAGTAAGAGGTTTTTAGGTTTCAGGGAGAAGTAGCCTTAAGGGTCAATTATGGTTTTTAGGGTTCAGAGATGGGATGCAGTTAAGGATAGTAATGGGGTTTTAGAGGTCCTGGAAGGTCAGAGTTATGGGATAGTAAGTTGGCCCTAGGGTTCAGGAAATAGTAGCATTAAGGGATAGTAAAGAGTTTTAGAGTTTAGGGAAGGTTGGTACTAAGGGGTGGTGAGGGGTTTTAGGGTTTAGAGTAGGAGAACATTAAGGGGTAGTAAGGGTTTTTAGGGTTCAGTGATGGGTAGTGTAAAGGGGACTAAAGAGTTTCAGCATTCCTGGAAGGTCAGCGCTATGGGATAGTAAGGTGTTTTCAGGGCGCAGGGAAGGGTAGCGTTAAGGAGTAGAAAGTAACTTTAAAGGTTCAGTGACGGGTAGTGTTAAAGGGTAGTATGAAGTTTGGGGTTCAGGGAAGGGAAGCATTAAGGGATACTAAGGTGCTTTAGGGTCCTGGGAAGTGTAATTTAAAATTACATTAAATAAATACATTTAATTTAGTATAGAAAAAATAGTAAGTTTTTAAGTATTAATTTAGATTTTTTTTTAATAACTAATATATTAAAATCAATAATTAAATTAACGTTTTGTTTTGATAAATAAATGTTTATAAATGCTTGGAGAGTTTCTGTGGAAGCGCAAAGCTTTGGCCAGATCAAAAGCTGTACTTTTGTAAACCAAAATCCGCCTAGAGCCACGGTCCCTCTCTGCAGTAATCCTGAAAGCTTTTTTTAAACCACATCATGTCTGGAGATAGCTGTGCTGTCAAGACTGACCTAAAAGAAATGTAACATACCATGCTGTCTATGAGCAGTAGACATAAATAGGAAACAATTCTAGTACCGACAGAGCACAAATACATAAAGATATTATTATAGAGAGTAATATCATAAGAGGCCTTAAATGTATACAGAATTGTGTAAAAATGGCCGAACACGAGTTTTGCACCAGTGTGCACCACAGCACTAGATTAACCCAACCAGAGTTTCTTGATTGCTGCCACCCCAGTTTATGATTTTGGGAGGAGCAGCTAAAACTTGAAAATGATGGAAACGTGGAAACAAGATGAGCGCACACATTTTAGTACATTTTAAGTCACAACTTAAGAGGGGGCATACATTGACGGAGAAGGGGAAATGATAAACACGAGAGCTTGTTTCACAACAGATCAATAAATCTTCACAGGAGTGTGAATGTGCCCTAAAGTTAAAAAGAGATTTACGACCCTTATCCCCACTTACAAAAATGTTTCTTGTCAGTTTCTGAATTTAACGCATGTAAAAATTAATGACATTTATATGTATTTCATGATACTACACGTGTCGGTTTAGTAATTACGTGACATTCTAACAAACACATTTTTTTAAACTTTTTCCTTCACATGGAAAGCTCCAGAATAAATGTTCCCTTCGCTCGCCTGCTCATGTTTTGTACACCACATATTATGGGATTAATCAGATGTAATTTGAGGAGTGCAGCGAGGGTGCAGTCCGGTGCAAGGGCTGCAATGGATACAATCGAGGCTCTTTTTTAGGAACGTGGTGGAGAGATATAAAGATATAATAAAACGATTTTAATTCTGTATTGGGTTTCCAAAGTTGCAAAAATGAACACACTAAAATTAATCGAGTCAACACAGGACGTAAACCAACACGTGTTACGCAATTCTGAAGTTACCCCAGAGCTTCAAATTTTAAAAACATCTGTAAATATTTTTAAAAAGCCTCAATCTTGTGTATTCGAATTCGTTTATATAGTGCCTGGGAGGAGGCACTACACTGGTGAGGCTTTTTGGCCAGTCTCTCCAGAGGTACCTCCCCTATGTTTCTGAACCAGTTGCATGTGTGCTGGGACGTGCATGCATGCATATGGGGGACTGGTGCATGCAGAAAGAGATACTGACGTGGGAAATGGCTGCATGAGCAAAAAGGCACATGAGAGGAAGCCCTAGTGCAGACACAAGGGGGCACCAATGCCTGTGTGCCGAAATTTGGGTGCGTTTGAAAGGAGTTATTGGTGCATGCTTGATATTGGTTATGCATTGTTGGTAATGCATGCGGGAGAAGGGCTGGTGTACAAGTAATGTGGCTCAGTTGCTTGTGCAAGTAGGCATAGGTGCATGCATTACGACTCACTAGCGCAAGCATAAGGAGGCACGAGAAAGAAAAATTGGTGCATTCGTGAGGAGTTACTTGCATGCATGAGGAGGCATTGTTGCATGAGTGGAATGGCTCCGGTGCTCGTGTGAGGGTGCATGGGTGCATGCATTAGAAAGAACTGATGCATATGTGTGGAGGCTCTGGCCTCTGCCTAGGCAAGCACTGTGGCATGCACGATGAGGCACTGGCAGTCTAGTGGGGAGCCCCTGGGTAAGTCTTAGGGGCATTGGTGATCTCCTGAGGCAGACCTGTAGTAATCCAAAGACAATGGTGCACGTGTGAGAAGGGGGAACAGGGTCAAGACTGATTTGCATACAGCTGGGTCCAAACTGAGGTGGTGTGCTGGGCAAAAAACGATGGATTAAACCCAGATCTTTGTGCCTTGATGTTTGCATTGTTCGGCATCCCGCCCATCATCTGTTCTTTTTGCTTGTGTGAGAAGGCACTGCAGCATGCATGATGTTTGAGATATTTGTTTATAGCGGCACTGGGAGATGTAAGAGGAGGCACGGGAATATGTCTGTTGAAGCTGTTGCGCATGTGTGAGACAGACTGTGGAAAGGATAAAGAGGCCCTTATCCAGGTGTGAGCATGCAATGGACTACTTGTGAGGTGCTTCTGGGGGATGGGTTTGGAGGCACTGGCACTCGTGTGATGATGCACTGCCCATTAACAGTCAACGGGAACCTGTAAAGCTGAAATAGACGAGTTACTACTGAACATGCGATGAGGCGCTACAGAGTGAAGGGATCTTGTGCAACTACGTGAAAGGACTAGGGGAAGGTAATGCTTCTAAGGCCATAGTAGTAAGAATACAATTAACAATTATCGTTTAAAAAGCACACATCACAAACTTTTGATATTAATGTGTTTCATTGTTATGCAGCCTAACGCTATTTACATTTGCATATAGGACGCACACAGAAAGCTGCAGCATGTGCACCCGATAAGCAAATGCAGCTGTCCCAGTCTTCTCCCAGGTATGTGTGTGTATGCGGCATATGATAAACCCATGCAGCTGTCCTACAATCTTCTACCAGGTCATGAACATGTATGCAGCATGCAATAAACACATGCAGCTGTCCTACAGTCTTTTTCCAGGCCATGTCCATGTATTCAGCATGCCATGAGCTGTCCTACAGTCTTTTCCCGGGCCATGTGCATGTATGCAGCTTGAGATACACACATGCAACTGCGCTATAGTCTTCTCCGAGGCCATATGCATGTATGCAGCTTGCGATACACACATGCAACTGCGCTAAAGTCTCCTCCGAGGCCATGTCCATGTATACAGCTTGCGATAAGCACATGCAGCTGCCCTACAGTCTTCTTCCAAGCCATGTGCATGTATGCAGCACGCAATAAACACATGCAGCTGTCCTACAGACTTCTCCCAGGTCATGTGCATGTATGCAGCCTGCAAGAAACACATTCAGCTGATCTACAGTCTTCCCCCAGGCCAAGTGCATATATGCAGTGTAGGAAAGTGCCATGTTGGAATGGTTACCCCTACACTGTTTGCCGGATATTGATGCCAACTTTGATTGAAAGTGTGCTGGGATCCTGCTAACCAGGCCCCAGCACCAGTGTTCTTTCCCAAAATCTGTACCTTTGTTTCCACAATTGGCACACAGTTCAGTCTCTTGTAAAAGGTACCCATGGTACCAAAGGACCTGTGGCCAGTGAAAGTCCCCAAGGGCTGCAGAATGTATTATGCCACCATGGGGGACCCTTCACCAAGCACATGCACACTGCCTTAGCAGCTTGTGTGTGCTGGTGGGGAGAAAAGGCAAAGTCGGCATCACATCCCTCTCAGAGTGCCATGCCCACAAACCACTGCATGTGGCATGTGTAAGTCACCTCTCGAGCAGGCCTTACAGCCCTACGGCAGGGTTCACTATACCACAGGTGAGGGCGTAGCAGCATGAGCAATATGCCCCTACAGTGTCTAAGTCCATTCTTAGACATTTTAAGTGCAGTATAGCCATATTAAGTATATGGTCTGCGATTTGTCATTACGAACTCCACAGCTCCATAATGGCTTCACTGAATACTGGGAACTTTGGTATCAAACTTCTCGGCACAATAAACTCACACTGATGCCAGTGTGGGATATACTGAGAAATGCATCCAAAGGGCATCTTAGCGATGCCCCCTGTATGTTGGCCAAACTGCTAGTGCAGGACTGACTAGTCTGTGCCAGCCTGCCACTTCCAGATGAGTTTCTGACCACATGGGGTGAGTGCCTTTGTGCTCTCTGTGGCCAGAAACAATACCTATCCTGGGTGGAGTGCTTCACACCTCCCTTCTGCAGGAACTTTAACACCTGGCGGTGAGCCTCAAGGCGCCAGCCTCTTGTTAGAGTGCTCCAGGGCACCCCAGCGAGTGGAGTTGCCTGCCCCACGGACAAAGCCCCGCTTTTGGTGGCAAGTCCGGTGGGAAAATTAGGGAAAACAGGGAGGAGTGACCACCCGAGCTAGGACTACCCGTAAGGTGCCCAGAGCTGAGGTGACCCCCTCCCTGCAGAATCCTCGATCTTGGTTTGGAGGACAGGGACCAATAAGGTTAGGTTTATGTCCCACTCCCCAAAGAGAGTGGACACAAGAAGGGTGTAGCCACCCTCAAGGACAGTGGCCATTGGCTACTGCCCTCTGACCCATGTAACGCCCCTAAATCCAGGATTTAAGGCTTCCCCTGGACCTAAGTTGTCAGATTCCTGGCAACCTGACAAGAAAGAAGGACTGCTAAACTGAACCCCGAGCAGAGAAGAAGGAAGATGTAAACTGACTTGGCCCCAGCCATACCAGCCTGTTTCCTGCTTCAAAGAACCTGCAACAAGAAAGCAATGCATCCTGCAGGACCAGTGACCTCTGCTAAGCTCCAGAGGGCTGCTGTGCACCCCAAAAGACCAAGAACTCCTGAGGACAGCAGCCCTGTCCAAACAGAAACTACACCAATAGACTCCAGAGCTTCCCCGGATCCACGAGTCCTGACTACTCTGCACCCAAGGCCCATGTCCAGGTGGCCCAACTGGCTAGAGAGGATCCCCAGGCGATTCCAAGGAAGTGCCCACCCTGGGTTGACCTCTCCTTCCCCTCAAGACGACGCCTGCAGTGTGAATGCAGAGGACTCCCCTGACCGCGAAATCTCTGGACAAAGATATCTGACGCCTAAAGGTACACTGCACCTGCAGCCCCCAGGCCTAGGAAAACCCAACCGCTGGTGCAGCAATGTTTAGCAGGCAGCCCTCTTACTTGTCCAGCCTGTGGTTTTCCCGAACTGACCCCCTGGACCCAGCCTGCAGCATCTAAGTGACCCCCGGGGTCCCCTCATATAAAAGCATTGGGAGCCAGATGCTCTGTTTGCACCCGGCCGCCCCTGTGCCGCAAAGGGTGTGGGTTTGGTGGCTACTTGTGGCCCCCCGATGCTCCTCTAAACCCCCCAGGTCTGCTCTCCAAAGACACGGGTACTTACCTGCCAGCAGACCTGAAACCGAGTGCCCCCAGTCTCAATAGGAGCCCATGTTAAGTTTGCCTAAACCTTGACCTCTGCACCCGGTTAGCCCATTGTTGCTGGTAGTGGGTGTTTGGGGTTAACTCAAACCCCAACCTGTGGACTGCCTAACCTCCAGAGACTGAAACTGTAAGTCAAGTACCTACCTGTAAATTGTACTATCTTTTCTTCCCCCCAGGAACTGTTTCTAAAAATTTCACTGTCAACTTTTAAAACAGAGTATTGCCATTTATTCCTAAACTGTATAACTTACCGATTCCAAACAAAATCATATTGATTCACCTGTGAAATATATATTTAATAATGTACTTACCTGCAACTTGAATCTTGTGGTTCTAGAAATAAATTAAGAAAATATATTTTTGCTATATAATAACCATTGGTCTTGAGTTGTCATTGACTGTGTGCTTCTTCTATTGTCTGTATGTGTACAACAAATGCTTTGCACTACCCTCTGATAAGCCTGCTCGACCACACTACCACAAAAGAGTGCATTAGTATTATCTACTTTAGCTTCTGTTAAGCTTCTGGGGAACCCCCAGACTCTGTGCAGGCTATATCTCATTTTGATATAGTATATACAGAGCCAGCTTCCTACATGCAGCAGGTGATAAACACATGCAGCTGACCTACAGTCTTCTCCCAGGCCATATGGATGTAAGAGGCATGCAATAAACACATGCAGATGTCTCATAGGCTTCTCTCAGGCCAAGTTCATTTATGCAGCACGCCATAAGCACATGCAGCTGTCCTACAGTCTTTTCCCAGACCATGTGCATGTATGCAGCATGCGATAAACACATGCAGCTGGTCCACTGGCTTCTCACAGGCCAAATGCATGTAAGCAGCCTATGATAAACACATGCAGCTGCCCTACAGTCTTCTCCTAGGCCATGTGCATGTATGCAGCCTGCAATAAACATAGACAGCTGCCCTACAGTCTTCTTCCAGGTCCTGTGCATGTATGCAGCATGCAATAAACACATACAGCTGATCTACAGTCTTCCCCCAGGCCATATACAAGTATGCAGCTTGCAATAAACACATGCAGCTGCCCTACAGTCTTCTCCCAGGCCATGTGCATGTATGCAGCTTACAATAAACCCATTCAGTTGTCCTAAAGTCTTCTCCCAGGCCATGTGCATGTATTCAGCATGCAATAGACACATGTATCTGGCCTACAGTCATCTCCTAGGTAATGTGCTTGTATACAGCATGTAATAAACACATACAGCTGGATTAGAGTCTTCTCCCAAGTCATGTGCATGTTTGCAGCATGCAATAAACATATGCAGTGGTTCTAGAGTCTTCTCCCAGGTATGTGCATGTATGCAGCACTCGATAACACATGTAGCTGTTTCATAGTCTTCTCCATGGCCAAGTGCACGTATGCAGCATTCAATAAACACATGGAGCTGTCATAAAGTCTTCTCCCAGGCTATGTGCATACGCAACAAGCGATAAGAACGTGTAGCTGTCCCATACGCCTCTCCTAGGCCATGTGCATGTATGGCATTCCAGTCCTAAAATGACTGCCCCTGTTCTATGGTCTAATTGTGGCCTCCACCAAACACTCTAAGTGCTGCAACTATAGCAAACCATCAGCTTAACACTAGAAGCTGGATGCAAGCTAGACCAACACCGGTGCACACATACACATATAAGCACACATACCCAGCAGATGAAGTATATTTGGATACAAAATGAGATATATTAACACAAGCATCTGCTGTTAAGTAAATTTGTTTACTGAGTATTAAACTAGGCTCTTTCAGGAGTCTAAGATCTCTTTACAGTGCTGGAATTCAACTGGAAATAATACATGTGGCCTGTTGATAGTGTGTTTGCTTGTGTCATGTGTCTCCAAGGTACATTACCCTGGACAGTGACCAGCAAGACTAGAACAGATAATGAATGGTTTGGTACTTGTTAATATTAGACAGGGTCTGGCTAGATCCTAATATGGACTTCTGTTTTATGTGCATGCCAAGGGGCTATGGGATACCCCACCGTCCACTGCTTGACTTGTGGTGACAGTTCAGTTTAGAGACATGTTTGCTGATTAAGCAGCTTGGTATAGTGCTGTGCACATGTGCGTGCGACATGTCTAAGCACACTTCTTCTAAATAGTTCATATATGGAATGGTGATACAACATGAATGTGCTGTTAAGGCGGCAAGCGCCTAACCAGTTACATGGCTTAGAGCCATGTTGTGAACAGATTGTGCCATGAGATGCCTCTAATGTATATGTTTGGTATAGGCTGAAGTATGACTATAGCGTGATATGTATGTATTGTTGAAGGTCAGCTACGTGACTTAAAGCAGTGCTGCAAACATGATTGTCATGGGCGTGTCTCAGAAAATCCCTTTCACGTTAATCAAAGGTTGACAAATCTAAATATATCCTTGTGGGAATCTGCCAATCCCAGGTCTCTTGTGCACTGAGTAAGTTTCCCCAAATTTGACGGATCTACGTGCTGCATGCTTCTGGACAGCCTGCTGCTGACCCGGGGTGCAGGAAGGGAGGAGGGTGCCTGAGAGCAGTAGTGCGGTGTCGCTCATCGGATCGGACTCGTCCCGACTTGTGGTGTCCTCACTGCCGGCAGTGCAGTGCCTCTGCTTGTGCAGTACACACGAACATTGTGTGCTAGTACTTAATCCGGGCTTGAGAGGAGAGGAAGCAGTCAGTCCTCGCAGCACGCCGCAGGGAGTTCCTCTATAGGAGCTCTACGGATCTTCAGTACCAGCTGACAGCTCTCATACACCTGGGGCAGAGTGCAGGAGTCAAAGTGTGGGCTCTCCCTGCAAACACTGCACTGAGGTCCCCAGAGTGAACCCACTGGAACAATTTCATCTGCACTCAATTTTGCTTTTTGTAAGTTTTCTCTCCATTTTTGACAGATATCGTTGGCATTTTCAGCCTTTTCCAACTACCTAATTACTTTTTTAACTTTATTCTTTCCAGCCTCTTTGTGCTCTTAATTGAGCACAGTGAGGTACATAAGAGGTCGAAACGCTGTTGGCTCATTTAGTTAGACACAAGGACTATGTTCTTCTCTGTACACCTTTTAGTTCCAAGTCCTTCTCCCACGCCATGTGCATGTATGCGACATGCAATAAACACATGCAGGTGATCTACGGTCCTCTCCCAGGTTATGTGCATCTATGTGGCATGCAGTAAACACATAAAGCTGATCTACAGTCTTCTCCCAGGCCATGTGCATGTATACAACATGCAAGAAACACATGCAGCTGATCTACAGTCTTCTCCCAGGTTATATGCATGTATGCGGCATGCAGCAAATACATGCAGCTGATCTACAGTCCTCTCCCAGGTTATGTGCATCTACGTGGCATGCAGTAAACACATGCAGCTGATCTACAGTCTTCTCCCAGGCCGTGTGCATATATGCAGCATGTGATAAACACATGTGGCTGTCCCAAAGGCTTCTCGCAGGCCATGGCATGCATGCAGCCTGCGATAAACACATTCAGCTGATCCATAGTCTCCCCCAGGCCATGTGCATTTACGTGACATGCAGTAAACACATGCAGCTGATCCACAGTCTCCCCCCAGGCCAGGTGCATGTATGCGGCTTGCCATAAACACATGCAGTCCACATTTCCACATTTTTTACATGTTTTACCTTTGCTGAACAGCATCACCTTACTTAGAGCATTATTTGAAACATTTTAATGAGTAATAAATTGCCTTAATACTCTGAATAGAATCTAAAGGAAACTGTTTGATGCTTACATTTTGGACTACTAATGCATCCAGCTACTTGGTAAATGTTTTTAACGAGGTCACAGTAAACAGCTCTCTCTTTAGCGTTGTAATTTTTAGCAGAGGGACAACAGCGTGTAGCGCACTGTACTCGCCAGAATGATGTGTCAGCGCTACACAGATTCTTCATGAATAAACGGGAAAGTTCTTGATGAACGAAACAGGCTGGGTAACCGCAGTTTTAAAACTGCAGGTAACTGTGTGATCTAGGACGACAGGAAGAAAGCGCAGTTATTGAACACGGGCGGATGTGTCTGCTCCTAATGACATTGGAGTTGCTTTGTTTTGCAGAGTAACCGTCGCAGTCCATGACGGTGCTGAGCAATTCGTGTAATACTGTCCAAGCTAACAGCCCTCGGTTGTTCCAATGAAGCGGCTGGTGTGATGGAGCCGCACACGACTTGTGCACCTCAAACTACTTACACTGTCTTAAATCTGATAGGTGCAGACGGGGCTGGTACCCGGTCACCTTCTGTAAATTAGTTGTTAACCAATAAAGCAGGTTGGTAAGGTCTTCCGGTTTGAGCTGCACTCCCCACCTTGGCTCTTCTATGTCCACCACTTATCTTTCTAAATATTGCCACTGGTCGCCCCCCAGAGCACCTCACCTCTGCTGTTTCAGGAACCCACTCTTTCAGAATTACACCATAAGTCTCTTCCCAACTTCTGTGTGCTTCATACTGTTTCTTCCTCAAACCACAAAACATTTTCTCCTTTGAAACTCCTCAACAATTTGCTCTGGCCCCATCTAGTCACCCCACTCACTCACACTCAGCCCTTTCCTCAGTCATGAAGTGGATATGACCTGGACAACTTCAAACTCACCTCCTACCAACGCCATCAGTACAGTGCTTAATTTGTAATTAACAACGTGCCGGTGCCCAAAGCCCTCCTCTTAAAAACGCGGCTGCTGCAATTAAATGTACGAGCACAGAATACTGAGGCAGCGTAATCCTGAAACCATCGCGGGGCTCTTTAATCCATTTAAAGCCACTCCCTGCCCCTTCAGCTCACTCTTGCAGCTTTCTCCCATTGTGGCGCTTTTTCGTTTTTCTCTCCTTCCGTCTTTCCCATATGTGTCTTTTGCTCGCAGTAAATGCTTGAGGCAGAAAAATAAGCACCGGCCCTCAGAAATAAGTGCTGGTGCTCCGCACCGGAAACAACAAGCACAAATTATGCACTGCATCAGCAAACTAATAGCAGTACCCATTCCGGCATCCGTTGAGGATAGCTCAGTAACTCACAGGCTGTTCTATGCCTTGCAAAAATGATTGGATGGGTTGGTAACAGTGGTGGTGTGTTGCAGCTAATCGACGACAAGCATCCTTTGCAGCCACAATGATGCAGGTTGGGCAGGGTCTGCACACACTTTTCAGGGTCGAGCTTGCGCATGCGTTTCGCTTGCGAGACGCTTTAGGAGACAGAAAAGGGCTCTGAGCCCTGTCCATATCACGTCAGTGTCTTTCATTGGTTCGTGGGCTTGCCTGTTAAAATCTGCTTGCTTTCATTAGTCGAAGGCATGCATACGTCATGCCTTTTCCGGTGGTTAGCCCTCCTCGAGCGCAGCGACCAAGTACAGAAAACATACGAGGCTTGCTGTTTCCCGTCAGGTTTGTGGACTACTTTTTATCTTTTGTTCACAGCGCGATCTCGCTTGGCAGAAGTCTAGCGCTTTGCATAACATCGACCCGGTTACATAGTTAATTGCACTTTTGCCGCTTATGTAAATAATTCCACTTTTGCCAATAGGTTTCACTACGAGTGAACTGTAGAAGTGCGATTGCGCTGTTTTTTTCCATTCAATGTGGCAAGAAAAATCCGGTTGGGAGTTTACAGCTGCTAATAGCTGTAACTTGGAGAAATGGGAGACCCTATTGCATTGCAAATGCTTGTTTAATCCAGGGTACAGGTCTGCCCATTAAACGCCTTCCTTCGAATGAGGGAAGTCTCAAAATAACAGCAACGCACCTTTACTAATCCCAACCAAGCATTCCCCGTATGTTGTAAAAGCTAACCTCTGATGTACAAGCACTTCCGTCCTGAAATAATGCACGACCCCTATAAGATAACACTCTTGTTGGGAAACCCCCTCAATTCCGTGACCTCGGTGAGAAATTCCACACTCTAAGGCAGCTAGAGGTCAAGGGATTGAAGAACACTCAGCTACATAAACTACATACCGTAACTACAGGGAGTGCAGAATTATTAGGCAAGTTGTATTTTTGAGGATTAATTTTATTATTGAACAACAACCATGTTCTCAATGAACCCAAAAAACTAATTAATATCAAAGCTGAATATTTTTGGAAGTAGTTTTTAGTTTGTTTTTACTTTTAGCTATGTTAGGGGGATATCTGTGTGTGCAGGTGACTATTACTGTGCATAATTATTAGGCAACTTAACAAAAAACAAATATATACCCATTTCAATTATTTATTATTACCAGTGAAACCAATATAACATCTCAACATTCACAAATATACATTTCTGACATTCAAAAACAAAACAAAAACAAATCAGTGACCAATATAGCCACCTTACTTTGCAAGGACACTCAAAAGCCTGCCATCCATGGATTCTGTCAGTGTTTTGATCTGTTCACCGTCAACATTGCGTGCAGCAGCAACCACAGCCTCCCAGACACTGTTCAGAGAGGTGTACTGTTTTCCCTCCTTGTAAATCTCACATTTGATGATGGACCACAGGTTCTCAATGGGGTTCAGATCAGGTGAACAAGGAGGCCATGTCATTAGATTTCCTTCTTTTATACCCTTTCTTGCCAGCCACGCTGTGGAGTACTTGGACGCGTGTGATGGAGCATTGTCCTGCATGAAAATCATGTTTTTCTTGAAGGATGCAGACTTCTTCCTGTACCACTGCTTGAAGAAGGTGTCTTCCAGGAACTGGCAGTAGGACTGGGAGTTGAGCTTGACTCCATCCTCAACCCGAAAAGGCCCCACAAGCTCATCTTTGATGATACCAGCCCAAACCAGTACTCCACCTCCACCTTGCTGGCGTCTGAGTCGGACTGGAGCTCCCTGCCCTTTACCAATCCAGCCACGGGCCCATCCATCTGGCCCATCAAGACTCACTCTCATTTCATCAGTCCATAAAACCTTAGAAAAATCAGTCTTGAGATATTTCTTGGCCCAGTCTTGACGTTTCAGCTTGTGTGTCTTGTTCAGTGGTGGTCGTCTTTCAGCCTTTCTTACCTTGGCCATGTCTCTGAGTATTGCACACCTTGTGCTTTTGGGCACTCCAGTGATGTTGCAGCTCTGAAATATGGCCAAACTGGTGGCAAGTGGCATCGTGGCAGCTGCACGCTTGACTTTTCTCAGTTCATGGGCAGTTATTTTGCGCCTTGGTTTTTCCACACGCTTCTTGCGACCCTGTTGACTATTTTGAATGAAACGCTTGATTGTTCGATGATCACGCTTCAGAAGCTTTGCAATTTTAAGAGTGCTGCATCCCTCTGCAAGATATCTCACTATTTTTGACTTTTCTGAGCCTGTCAAGTCCTTCTTTTGACCCATTTTGCCAAAGGAAAGGAAGTTGCCTAATAATTATGCACACCTGATATAGGGTGTTGATGTCATTAGACCACACCCCTTCTCATTACAGAGATGCACATCACCTAATATGCTTAATTGGTAGTAGGCTTTCGAGCCTATACAGCTTGGAGTAAGACAACATGCATAAAGAGGATGATGTGGTCAAAATACTCATTTGCCTAATAATTCTGCACTCCCTGTAGAACATAATTGCAACACTGTACCACAGCACACAACACCATACCATACCACCTGACAAATCACCATCTGGCACAACTACTCAATGCCACGCCATACCACACTACATCACAACATACCATATGTTATCACAACATACCGCAACCATAACATACAGCATTATCACACCAAAATATAACCATCAGCACCTAGTACATAATACATTATCACATCCCACCCCACACTTCTGCACCATCCACCACGCAACACCATAGCACACTTCACCTCACTGTAAGCCAGAACATTACTCTCCTACATCACACCTCCAGTACCACAGCAATACACACTCCTGCAAGCCAACCCATACTGTGCTATGCTTCACTACACCAGTCCACACCGCTCACACTTCATCTCCCCATAAAACTGCACATCACATCTCGCACATCACCAATGCCAAGTACCATATCACACCTCTAGCACCACACTGCCAACTCACCATACGCAACACATCACTACACCACAACCCACAGCATCGCAGGCCAAACCATATAACATAATAAGGGGTACTACACAGAAACAGATTCTGGGAGCTACAAAGGACAGTGCCAATAAACAGACACACTGGGCATCAAGGAAGCAGGCTTGTTGACTTGGATGTACTTTCTGGGTGTTGTTAGTTGGAGTGGCGCAGTCTTCTTCAGCTGTGGTATATGTGCATTTGTGCTGCCAGGTCAGAGGTTTTGCCTGCCTGCTCAATGGTGTCACCTGGAAGGGAGGGAAAGGAGGTCGGTAAGAAGCTTCCACAGGAGGCCGGTGCTTGTGGTGCCAACATCAGGAGCAGTGATGGGCTTCAGGATAACCCACCGCCTAGGAAAAGAAAACAATCGCACACAGAGAGAAAGACACAGAGACATATACACACACACAGGTAGGTGCACACATACACACAACCGCAGACACACACACAAAGACACACACATATACAGACAGACAGACACACACACACACACACACATCTCAGGACAAAACCAGCATGAAACACAAACGTTGACATGCGCGCCCTAGCCCAACAACAATGCTGCGGGGCAATATTTATTACTAGTTTCTGCACAGGTACACAGGTTGGTGGTAAGACTACAGACTAACCCTCACCCTACGAAGACTTCTTTTGCGAGTGCCCATACGTTAGCAGTGAGAGGCATAGGGAGCAGGTGGGTCCTGCAACACACAACCACCTACGCAAAGTCCACAATGGCACTAACACACATGGAACCGAGGCTCGCAAGACGTAATCTACTATAGTCTGAGCAAACCCAGAATTAATACTCCCAACAGCTCGAAAGTCCCATTATCCATGGCCAACAATGCATTAGATAAAAATGAGTCTAATAACACAAGATGCTTGGAAGTGGATATGGCCTTCTTGGGTGATGTGTCTCGCCCCATGTGTTGCACAAAGCCACAAAGTACATTTTCTACATATCCATCTTAAAGAGTGGCTCTCTGGGGTTCGCTTTTTATCTTTAAATAGTTAAGTCTTAGCACAAATCAATCCATCCGAATATATTTTGCATTTACAAGCATTCCTTTGGTTGTGGCAAGTACTGATGCATTACAAAAACGCTTTCCCGGGCTGTGTGCCTTTTTTGTGCCAGTTGCTGTTTGGTGTTCGAGAATACTTTAAGCCTCTTTCTGTAGTACTAAATTCGCATATCATGACAGCTGAAGAAAGGAAAAAACAGCACGCACTCCAGGTTTTGCAAGCTGAAATAACGTGCATTGGCATCCAACATGTACTGCGAACAGCCGACAAGTTTCACGCTTGACGCTTTTTTAAGGCTCACAACTTTCGAACAGAAAGATTCTTGAACACAACATTTATGGCATCCGTACTGATCACGGTTCTTGATGAAGAGAACAGCTCCCAGCAGGAAAGAAAGACGGTGTGGACTTTAGACAACCCGATCGCTCAAAATTGACTAACCTTGAAAAAGCATCAAGCGAAACACGTGTCAATCAATTTTGGAGCCCAAAGTTATTTGCACTTGCAATACTTGAAGTGTGTGGTTTCATCTCTTTCCTCACTTGCATCTGCTATCGCAGGGGAGTCGCTAGGCGCTTTGGGGGTGAACCTCACAGGCAATAGCTCAAGTAAGAGGCGGCGCAGTGGGAGGTTGTGATTGCTCTCGCACTGGCAGGCCAACATTTTTTATGGATATTATGAAGCGTGCCATTAAGCAACTATTTCTGCTGCTGCTGTCATTTCCAATGAATTGAAGCACAGAGAGGGATAAACTGCTGTGCAGCTCACCAGAGAAGCAGCGCTGCCCCGGGGAATGTTAAGTGGGCACTGTGCAGTGCAGAAGTGGGCACCGTGGTTGGGCACCGTGGTGAACACGGCTGCTAAGTGCTCATCAAAGAGCCACGTGGCAGCAGCTGACGCGTCTGCCTGGTCTGGTCCCAGCATGCACCAGGGGATTGGTGGAATAGCTTGCTTTCAGGTTGGAGGGCCCAGAAGAGAGCTATGAGTACAGGCCCACTTCACGAGCCGAGGAGCTGGTATTTTTTAAGCAAGTAAACACTGGTTCTGTTCGGCTTCTCTGCCTTGTGAGCGCTGCACAAGATGTCCGGAGTACGTGTCATGAGCAACCACAGATTCGCCAGCTAATAAAGTGTCGTTTTGTCACGGATTCTGCACCTGGTTGTTCCACTTTGGCCTGCATGGGCGTCCCAGCTCGGCCGCCTCTCCCCTGCCCTTTGCCCTCTCACCTCACACGGCCTCACTTCACTCTGATTGGATAGAATATTGCAAAGTGACCACAGCTGGCAGCACACTTTCTAGGACAAACGAGTTTGTGTGCACTTTCTCTGATGTCCCAGTGCCGAGTCATTGGCAGGGTCTGTGCGCCTGTGTCCTGCGCCACTCGTTGGTCTCTAAGTGCTGAGACGCAGAGGCACCTCTGCCTCGAGATGCACCACAGGCTGGTCATTCCAGGGATCTATGCATCTCCTCCATCCTCAGCTGCACCAGACACTCATATCCCAGTACTGAGACACTCAGAGGGCTCTCACAGGGCACCTCTATCCTGAGCTCACCATACACTGGTTTCCCAGTTCTGCGACATTCAGGGTACTCTCACAGGGCACCTCTATCCTGAGCTCACCATGCACTGGTATCCCAGTACTTAGACATTCAGAGGATTCTCACAAGGCACCTCTATCCCGATCTGTACCATTCACTGATGTTCACAAGACTCTCACAATGCAACCCTGGCTTGACCTGCACTGTTGACATTTGCAAAACTTTCATAATGAGCATCTATTTTGACCAGCGTTTGGAAAAGCAATCCCCTCAGCTAAGCGAATAATAGAGTTCATGCAATGTTTACCCGCTTCTTCCACAGACATCCAAATATATCGAGTCATCCATGGGGCTGTCCTGATGCACCTCTAAGCTGACTGCACCATGCACGGATGTCCCAAGACTGACAATTCCCACAGAATTCATCAAAAAGCTCCTCAATCCTAACTAGAATCATATGTCAGGGTACTCAGTCACAAAGCCTGCACAATGCACCTTAATTATGACTTGCATCGTTCATCAATATATGTGTAATGAGACGTCTATGGAGCTCCCACAATGCATCTTTGTACGACATGCATCATGTGCTAGGGTCGTGATTCATCACTTATAGCGTCATCACTTGGAGCCTATGACCTGTGATCCCTGCTCCACAGTGAAGTAACATGAAAAAGTTCAGCACTAATCAGAATGTACTGTAAATATTTATGTTGGTTCATGATGATTTTAAATTGTTTGTAGACACCATATGAATATAAATTAATCTCACTAATACTTGCTATTGCCTGTATTCAAGAGTATTATGCAAAAGCCTGCTACCATGGCTTCTCACTTGTGCAGTCTGTTCATCATCTTTCTCATAATGTAATGCAAAATTAACTGCTCAGGATGTGGCCTGGTGTTGGACTAGGCCCTCTCTGCAGGGTTACTCCCAAACTTTTTGCTTCACCCTTCCTGAACCCGTTTTTGTTGGGTTTTCTTTGGACGCTAACCAGTGCTAAAGTGCTTGTACTCTCCCCCAAACATGGTATAATTGGTTTACATCTGATTAGTACATTTAGTTTACTTGTAAATCCCACATATATGGTACTGCTGGTACCCAGGGCTTTTAAATGAAATACTACTAGTGGGCACCACTCATTGTGCCACCTACTTAAGTAGCCCTTAAAACATGCCACACACCTGCCAAAGCAGGCTGTAGTGCAGTTTTAAACTACCAATTTGACCTGACAAAGTACATTTTTTGCCAACCCTTTTCATACATATAAGCCACCCCACCCCTAAAGTAGACCCCAAACAGCCCATAGGTCAAGGTGTGTTGTATTTAAAAAGTAAGACGTGTTTTTAGGTTTTACATGTCCTAGTGGTGAAAAACTACTACATTTGTTTTTAACAACTGTAAGGCCTACTCTCTCGTACGATAACATTGAGTTTTCTTATTACATTTAATATGTGCTAAAATTTAATTAGGAGCAGGTAGTAGAAATATCCTGTTTGGATTCAAATTAATTGCAATTTAAAATCCTCTTTAATGGTAAAGTCAGACTTTAGAATGCTATTTTGAAAATGCCACTTTTAGAAAGTTCAAAAACAACCGATGATGGACAGAATGCGGAACAAATCAAACATTCACCTCTAGTCACAGTTCTGGGTTTAATCCATCAGTTTGTTTGCTTGCCATGCCACCCCAGCCTGGACCCAGCTATATGCAAATCAGTTTTGACCCTGCTCCCCATGAGATCAGTCCAGCCTGAACTACCAGTCCAGGTCCTCCCTGGGCCAGGAACAAGCATCCTGGGACCAGTTTCGGGGTATCACCCCTCATCAATCAGGCTAGCTTGAATCCTGTGGTACAGTGAGCACGGGACCCACATCTGGATATACGCTTCCCACTTAGGGAGATGAAAGCAAAAAAAACAGATGATGGACAGATTTCAGAACAAATCAAACATTCACCCCCAGTTACAGAACTGGGTTTAATCCATCCGTTTTTTTGCTCACAAGGCCACCCGAATTTGGACCCAGCCATATGCAAATCAGTCTTGACCCTGCTCCCCATGGGAACAGTCTAGTTCGAACTGCCAGACCAAGTCCGCCCTTTATCAGAAACAAGCATCCTTCGACTGGTTTCAGGGTATAACCCCTTATCAGCCAGGCTAGCTTCTTTTTGCTATGGTGGGTCTGTTAATTGCTCCCCCATCAAGAACGTGTAATGGGCCCAGACAGTGAAGAATAGGACCGGGGTGTAGTTGGAAAAGGGCCATCCTGCCAGCATGGGAGGGGCGGAGCTGTTCCCTGTCCCTCTTAAATTTCAAAACAGATGTCTCAGGACTTCCACAAAGAACTTGACAACAGACTTTTGTCACCTCAGACATCTTGAGACCTGAGCCGGGAGGAAGGACATTTCAGAACCATCTGTTGGGTGAGGGGAACTCCAGAAGTTTCTTCCACATGAAAGTTGGCACCAGGTATAAATAGTGGACCGCCAGGCCCATACTTCAGTATACTCCTGGACCTGAGGACTGCCTTGTACTCCACAGTGCTGCCTGCTACTTGAGGCCCACCTTGTTTCTCAGAGGACTGCCATGCTGCTACCAGAGGAAGCCATACTGCTTCAAGTCTGCTTTGTTCTTCTGAGAATTGACGTGCTACTTGAGGCCTGCCTGTTTCTTCAGAGGATTGTCCTGCTGCTTCAGGTCAGCCTTTCTGTTTGAAGTACAGAGCACCATCTCCTTAAACCCATGACTACCAGAGTCACTGCAAGGGTCAATTGGCTGACCTCCTGTTCTTAGCTACAGGGACACAACAAATGCCAGAGGCCTCCCTGCAACTGCCCAGTTGACCTGCTGCAACTGGCCCTGCTTGGACTTGCAATTGGACCTGATTAAGCTCTGCTGGTTTCAGTTCAGATCCCCAAGAGGTGCCTCCCCAGGTTCAGGACTCTTGGTTGGCATCAGTTCAGATCCTCCTGTGAAATCCTGAAGTCTTCAACTGTGTGAGTCGGACTTTGAGAAGGCAACTTTATCAAGGGGACTAATTTGTTCCTTGTATCTGGCCCACACTCCATCACAGTGGGCCTGAGCTTGTGGCTTTGTCCCAGTCTAGCAGGACCAGACACCTACAGTTAGTGTTCTTTTTGTTATAGGAGCTATTTTTACTTACTCTTTTAAAATTGCATATTTACGGTTCTACTGCTTCGATTTGTCATTTTATTCTCATTTTATTTCTTAAATTTTACCCTAGTGTTCTAAAATGCTGTTGAATATTTATTTTGTTGTATTTCCACTTTATTACTGTTGTGTGCTGCATAAATACTTTACACATTGCCTCTAAGTTAATCCTGACTGCTTTAGTGCCAAGGTACCAGCGGGTTAAGGACAGGTTAATTTAATGACTTTTGTGGTTCATCCTGACAAGGACCACGGTTGTTGCTCAAAAAGGGCTTTCAACCCCTCAAAAGCCCAATTTCTCACATCTGGTATCTGGTTAGGGAGGCGACAAGGACAAGTCTCACATTTTTAGAGGGAAAGAGTGAATGAAAATTCTAAGTTGTAAGTGCCTTGTAAGGACATTGCTTATTTCACTCTGCCGATCAGATGAGCTGTCAGAAAATGAACTCCGAACACAACTCTACAAAAGGTCACTCACAACTGCTGATGTACGGAGAGGATTCAGGGATGGCTTACTTTTTTAGCAGATCAACAGTATACAAGTGTAGGCTCCTGGTAACTATTTATAACCTGTTAGGTACCTACTTACTGTTTCCATGTCTTATTCTCATGTATGCTAATGTTCACTACAGTAGGCTTGCAAACCTTTATGGCTTATGTTAGTGTTAAATATAGACTTGAAAAATATATAATTGTATAACACACCTCTAGCTTGACTTTTACCCTAACTGTATGCGAGTACTGGCACATCCATGACATGCATCATGCACCTGTGCTATGTACTGACACATTCAGAGAGTTCAGGCACTACATTGGTTTCCCATATACTTCAATATCCGATGGGCTATTATGAAGCACCTCTATCTTGACCTACAATATGACTTGCATGCTAGTACCGAGATGTCTGTACCCACTGAACACTTGCAATGCACCTCATTTCTGACTTGCATTATGCACTCGGGGACCGGCACTGACACATTCACGGGCACAGGGCTCAAACAATGCACATCTGCCTTGATTTGCAGAATGCAATGGTTATCCGGTATTCATATCTTGTATTGTATTGACATGGTGCTTACTACCCCTGATGACGTTCACAGTGCTCTCCTAAAGCACCTCTGCTCTCACATGCAGGCTGTGGTGTCAGTACGGGGCTCCCAGAGCCGTCTCAGTAATTATTCTGACTCCTCTTCGGGTACAGAGTTGAAGCAAGCCCTTCCTGGTAAGATGGCCTGAGGGCTTTGTACTGGGAGGCTCCTTACCCTGCAGGCTGACTTCCTGGAGGAACCAACTATACTTTTCTCACTTCCAAGGCTCAGTTAATGAGTGCTGTTGACTACAGCAACAGTAACACCTGCTATAAACTGCCCCAAGGAAAAGCACTTAAAAGGTAGCATGCACACGCTGTGCGAGCCAAGCCTTTAATAAATCACCGTGTAGATGTGAGCAAAAAGAAACCTGCCAAACCTACGAAGCATAAGGGCCGCGGTGTCCTTTATGAAAAGGGACTGAAGTACAGCACAGCACAGAAAACCATGACCTGGGGCTCAAGTCCCAATAAGATTGTTTAACCATCTGCTGCAGTGATTTGTGAGTAACTTATAAGTGCCAATGCCAGAAACACAGTCTCTCTTCTCTTCTCTCTCTTTCTCTCTACCTATCTACCTCTCCCACACAGGAGACCTTGGTGCCTTAGCTTGCCGCAAAAATATGGGCCTAACCTGCAGATTGCAGTTTGAAATCCCTGGATGACCATCTCATCTTTTCACCCTTGAATGGTGACAAAAGGACTATGTTTGAATATGGTAACAATAAAAAACATTTCTCACATTGAGCAGTAAGGCTCACCCTGTAAAAGTTAAACAGGCACTCTGCCCCCTCTCCTACAGAAATAGAGAATTGTGCCTTCCAACATTCATAACATATATTTCAAATAAAAAGTGAAATCAAATACACACAAATACAGGTCTGACAGTCTGTACAATTTTGCTAAAGGTGGGCAGCTTAGAATGGAACCTTCTCAGAGCAGCAAGTACATTCCCTCCTCCCCCACATAACGAGGTAAGCATATACAGAAGGCCATTCCATATAGTTTATCTGCAGTCTTCTTCTTGACAATAGGTGACCAGGGCGAGAAGCTGCTATAGTGGGTTTGCCGACTGGTATCCCTGGCACGGGACTGGCTGCAGCTGATTTCATGGGTAGGTGGCAACAGAACACAAGGAGGGCAGTTTCCATTCCTTGTATTTCCCCTTATTCTGCAGTAGGATTTATGAGGCCATCAAGAACTTCCCCACCTGGATCACAGACTGCACCAAAATAGTCATTCCCTACAAACCTACCAAGTCCAAAAGATCCTCCAAGCCAGCTGGTACACGACTGATCTAAGAACCGCAAAGCATACCTACAAACCACTCTAAAGGAAATGGCACACAATCAGGGAGCCCACGGACCAAACCTCTTCCAAAACCACCCTCAACCAATACCACCAACTCCTGAAAAAGATGAAAAGTAGCACACTGGCCGACCACATCAAAGCAAGCTCGAATCACAGCAAGGAACTCTTCAACATCGTCAAGAGTTCTCCAGCTCCTTAGCCACTGAAAATGACATCACCCGTTCACAAGAACTCTGTCACTCCCTGGCTGACTTATTACAGAACATCTCCACCATCTACAGAAACTTCAATTCCCAACCCACCAGCTTCCCGAGCCATCTCAAACCCACTAACGAAGAACACGACCACCTGCTAACCACCTGAGACTATCTCGCCATGCAAGACACCACTGCCATCATGTGATCCAGCCACTCAGAAACACCCATGGACCCGTGCACCTACCACATCTTCAAACTTGGGAGCAAGTCGATCAGCAGCAAGCACACTACCATCCTAAACGCTTTAATCACTACAGCCACATTCTCCAAGGAATGGAAGCACGTCAAGCCTCCTATTCATGAAACTGTCTGCCGACCCACATGATCTCAAGAACTACCACTCCATCTCACTGCTCCCCTTCCCCACTAGGGTCCTTGAGAAGGCCATCAACCTCCAACTCACAGAACACCTGGAGAACCGCAGTCTTCTGCACACCTCCCAATCAGGATTCCGCACCAATCACAGCACCGAAACTGCCTTGTTGGAAGCTACTAATGACATCAGATCACTTCTATGCCAAGGAAAAACAGAAGCCCTCATCCAGCTGAATCTCTCAGCAGCATTCGACACAGTGTAACACCACATCCTGATGAAAAGGCTGCACAGCATCGGAATCAGAGGAAAATCCTTCAAGTGGATCGCCTCCTTCCTCACAGGTAGAACAGAGAGAATATGCCTCCTGCCCATCACCTCGGAAGCTAAGAACAACATCTGCGTCGTCCCTCAAGGTTCGTCTTTCAGCCCCACCTTGTTCAACACCTACATGAGTCCTCTGGCCAATGTAGCAAGATCGCATGGACTAAACATCATATCCTACACCGACACCCAACTCATCCTCTCACTATCAGATGACCCCAACATCATGTTAACAATCTTCCGCAAGTGTATGGCGAGAATTGCCGACGGGATGCGAACCAACTGCCTCCAACTCAACACAGACAAGACGGATGTGCAGATATTCGGAAACATCCCCCCATGAAACGATACATGGTGGCCCTCCAAACTAGGACCCCCACCAACAATGACCACCCATGCCCCCAACCTGGGGCATCATCCTGGACAATAAGCTGAGCATGACAAAGCAGATCAACACAGTCTCTACCTCCTGCTTCCTCACCCTCCGCATGCTCCAAAAGATTTTCAAGTTGCTTTGCATCAACCCTAGATGCACCGTCACTCAAGCCCTGGTCATCAAACAACTGGACTACGGCAATGCACTCTGTGCAGGTATCACCACACAACTCCTCAAGAGACTACAGGCGATACAGGACTCAGCAGCCAGACTCATCCTTGACCTCCCTAAGCGGACCCACATCATCCCCCACCTCAAGAATCTCCAATGGCTGCCCATTCAGAAGAAATGCCAGTTCAAGATGCTGATCCACGCCTACAAAGCCCTCCACAACCTATGACCAGAGTACATTAATCATCAACTGAATTTCCACCTGCCGTACAGACACCTGAACTTCGCACCCCTCTTCCTCGTCCACACACCCTGCATCTATCACAGCAACAGTGGAGGACACCCTGCTCGCCACAAAATCTTGGAACGACCTCCCACTTACCTACGGACCTCATCCTCCCTGCAAGAACTCAGAGGAGGACTCAAGACCTGGCTATTCAAATGAGCCCTGGCAGGAGCAATACCAGCGCCTGGATATCCTCTCGGTGATTAGCTATGCTTTACACATCTATTTTGGATTAGACTGAATTTGATAGAGACATTATGAGTGGGACAAGGGATCAAGCTTGCGATGTCATCAAGGTGGGTCAAAGGGAGCGTGATCTTACTTTTGTTACCACTGCATTCTGGTTTGTTGACATTCATTAATTTCACTTACCATCCTTCCACCCAAACAATGACATTTTCAGAATACCCTGATATCCCTTCTGCTGTCAACCTCCCCATCACATCAATGTACTTTCACTTTCTGTGTGATCTTCCACATAACTGATCAGAAAAGAGGTAAAATGTTTTCTCTCTGGACAATCCGAGAAGAGCACATGGTTAAGATGTACTGTCTTTGACTGCAGTAGGACATGTGTTGTTCCCACGTAGTGCGGCCACCTTATTCCAAATCTTTATGGACATTTATTCCATTTTGGATTTTGCAACTACAAATCATTGCTATCAAATTTCTTAGTCTTACTCAGGCAATCAAAGCAAACAGGAATGTAACACCCGGAATGGTACTCGAAAGTCAAACATATCAGGTCACTTGGTTTAAATAGGCCACTCCTACTGACTGTATTGGAACTTGAACACGTTTAATGGACAGTTCTGGTCTCCATCTAGCTCCCTGACTTAAAAATGTAAAACCACCAGGATCCCGCCTGGCATCTCTGCTCAGTGCTTAATCTGAGCCGGTGGCTGCAGGTGGGGCCCGCCGACACTTATTTTTGGGGACCTACACTTATTTTATCTTATGAGACTTTGACCTAGGACAAGAGAGAGAAAAACACAAACGGCAGAAAGAAGGGGGAAGAGAAAGATGGAAAAACAATGGCAAAGGAAGAAAGTTGGGGCAAAAAAAAATGTGCAGGGGAGAGTTTGAAGAGCAGGGAGTATCTGGTGATCGATTAAAGATACATAAAGGGGAAATCATGGAAGGAAAAAGGTTAGAGAGAAAGAATGATGGATAAAAATAAGGATGGATAGAAGGATAGAGAAGATAGAAAAATTGGTAAGTTTGGAAAAATACATAAAGGACATAAAGCAAGATGGAAAAAGACAGAAAGAAATAGAGAAAGAAAGAAGAAAAATTAAGAATTAGAGAATTTGCTCACGGTAAGCAATCCCTCATACGCCTGCCTCATCCACTTGCAATGAGCAACTTGGGACATGGTTCAAAGTGTGGGTATTTTATCGTTCTGGCCACTCCCTTGGATACAACCATAGGCTGCTTGTGTGGCTTGTGTGCATTCTGGGCTATAGATCTTGCTACCACCAGAAATCTGTATGACTGGTGAACTAACGAGAGGGGAGGGGCGTGTCAAAGGTTCTAGGCCGCATTAAGGCTTTGCATAGCCAAAATGGTGCATTAATCAACTTTACAGTTGCCATTATGGCCGCGCTGGTTGAATAAAGCAAAGTAAAACTTGATCCAAGGCTGTGGTTGCCATGGAAAAGCAATCACAATAAATAAGTAACCTTGGACCTAGTCGCCGGTCATAATTGTGACCAGTGACTTGGTCCAGGGTTACTTAATTATTGGGATTGGTTATTGAATTGAGAGGGGGTATCCCTGGGTGGGGAGTGAACATCTCCCCCTAAAAAAAAATGTTTAAAAAAAAGCTCCTTCCTGCCCTTTTGGGCTTGAGAACCGAGTGTTGGTGGTTTCTCAATGCTCTAGGTCAGTGGTTCCCAATCTGTGCGCCGCGGCTCTCTGGTGCGCCGTCAAAACTAGCCACGGGCGCCGTGCACAGTTTGGGAACCATCCTAGGTGTTTATGAATTAAGAGAGACGAGTATTACAAATTCCCAAACCAATGAAAACAGAAGGTTAGTCCATTGTGCTGATATATAAAAACATTTCGGCAGAGGACAATTAGGCAAGCATTCATTCAACAACTTAACACCCTGCCTAGAGACGGGAAGCGTACGCTTTTCCCCTGTTTACAACAAAGATTCGCTGTCTTGATCATTTGTTTGTCCTTCCACCTTTTTTGATTAACATGGCAAGCCGCTCTCTGATTCAAGGTGGCTGCGAGCATCAGGACACAATGTCAGCGGCGACGGCGCTGCACTGAAGGTTACCTTGGCAGCCAGTCACCCCCATACAGTTAATATCCCATCTCCCCATGCCGCCTGCTCTCTGCAGCATGTGCTTTTCTTCCTGCACATTTCTTCCAGTTTAAAAAGTGGCCTTTTTGTGTGGCTGCCGGTTTGGAGTAGACTTGGATGTACAGTAGTCCATCACTTCGAGCAAGGTGCGGGCACTGTTTCACAACGTCTGAACGGACCCACAGTTTACATTCCTGGCCCTGCAGTTGACTTTGTGCCCCTGCCACGTTTGCATAGATTTGAGATTATGTGGCAGCATCATTGTTGGTCATTTTGAAGCTCCGCCTCCCTCCCAATCTTACTGACCAAGCTACGCCCCTGCTTTTACTGCTACCAGTTTTGCAGGTCTGGAGTATCGCTCTGTGGGAAAGCTGCATGTGTGGGCAGAGATTAACATTAATTTGCAAGCAAGCTCCTGGGTTTGGTGTGATCCTGGGTAGGTGTGTGAGCAATGACTATGCAAGTTCATGAAAGGTCTGTGCACCTTTAACTCTTGCCGGAAAATGCATGTTACACCCACTGTGTCCTGCAGCATGGGCTAAGATTTCAGGCAGGGTAACTTTACTCAGCAACATATGCTTTCATTTCCAGTGATGGCATAGCAGGGGCACAGGTTGTATGTCATAATTTCTGGTGACATTGTCATTATTTTTGGTGGTAATTATTTGAGCTAGCAAACCCTGCCTCTTTTTGTCACAGAATGCTGGCAGTTACGAAAGCATTACAGTAACACATCAGCAAGTTAATAACAATACTCATACATAAATACAAATGTAAGTAATTAAATCTTAGTATGTTTGGTTAAAATGTCCTCCACATTATCATATAAAGCAGCGAATAAATGCTTATTTTGCACTTAAATATTAGACAATAACACACAAAATCATCAACTCTCTGTAGAGCTGTGGTATCTTTCGTTCATAGCGCTATACCTCCCTATTGCGGGCGATTCATGAAAATGAAAACGCAAATGAATATACTGTTGATTCAGTAAATCATAGACAGACGTGGTTTGCCTTTCCGTAAATCCGTCCTCCAAAGCTCTCAATGCTTGCTTTCACAGGTAAGGACACCCTACTTTCTGTCTCCCAGAAGAAGTCCACCTTGTCTCCTCCGTCCACTGCAGGTGTAGCGAGGCCTGTTCCGTGAGTGGGAGGAGGGTGGTGATAATATTATTCCTTGTGACCACGTTTTCAATGCGTCCACACTAAGTCTTCGCCTCCTTAGTGCCTCAAACACAGAGCTGCCTACCTCTGGTTACTGTCCGGGCCCTGGACTGAGCAGGCTTCGAGGCAGGAAGCAGCGCTGGCCTCCTCTGGGGCCACAGGGCGACCTGCATAGCATTCCCCAATGCAAAGCCCAGAGGAGTCTGTCCCTCTCCATTCCCACTTCCTAAAACCACTCACAAAACACCGGTTTGTAGCTTATAGGCAGACCTGAGCTTGACGACTGGGCTATCTGATGAATAACAGAAGCCTCTGTTTTTTGCATAGCTTAACTAAAGGTTGTTTAAAATTACCATTTATTATCTAACATCGCATCTGACAACCAAACACCCCAAAAATGTTTTCCTTTTGCCTCTGTTGGTGTTTATCTCATACTGCCTTGACTTTTCAAGCCTTCTGCTCACTCCAGTCTCCAGACACCCTTCTTCAATCTGCCTGCCATAGGTACGATTATTTTCATGGAGAAAAATGGAAGTACTCCCTGGGCTGGTTTTACATCCCCCCCACCAGCCAAAAAAAAACTAACACAATGGGGAGCCAATGGCCAATAGGTCAAGGGAGCCACAGGTCGAAAATGTTTACGAACCACTGCTCTAGGTATAAAGTCTCATGGAAAAGCCCTGGTGTACACTTAACACCATGAAAGTTGTGTGCTGTTCCTGAACAATCCGCTTAAAAGCCCTGTGGTTTCCAAGGCACCGGTTTGGGCTTGCTGTGGGATTATGGAGCGATGAAGGGGGCGTTCCCGCCACCTGCTGCCCCGCAGCGTCGGCCCGGTGACCTGTTCATCTCAACCGGATCTCCTCTCCCCGCATCGGCCGCTCCCAGAAGCACCCGCGCCAAAGGGGGTCCATACATCAGGCCTGCTTTGTTCGTGTGCAGGTTTAGGAGAGGATGTCCGGACGCCGCCATCCTCGGATTAGTGCTTGGCAGGTGCCCGAGAAAACCCACGGCCGAAACCGAATGTATAGTCGGCGTTTGTCAACTTGGTTGTGTAACATCCCTCGCCCATCTAATAATTCAGGCACATCCCCATGGCTGGCAAGGCAGGGGTTTTACTTTTAATTGAAAACACAAAATCTCTGTTATGTTTTCACTTCGGGGCGAAAAAAATAATGTGACTCTTGCCACTCATGTGCCTCGAAGCTAAAAATACCAGTGGTTCTTTGTGTCCATGTTATTAGCCCCTCGCTGGCCTGGCTCCCAGATCTTATGGCGGACTTCCCCTCTTCCTCAAACAAACTCACAAAGACCCGGACCCGTGCCAAAAAGAGGCGATTGCCACCTGCGGCCTCAGGGCCCCTCCCGATAACATCGTGACCGACACCGGTGGTCCAACAACCCCTGTCCGCCTTTCACGTCCATCTCCCCGGAAGTAGAGGGGGGTTGTGAACAACAGCTTGACAATTAATTAAGCAATAGGGGAGGACCAAACCAGAGTTGGGTATTAATGAAAAACATTCTCTGATTTTCAGAGGAATGCTGCCTTAGGCTTGTTACGTAATAGTATGCAATACAGTATTTTTTTAAGTTAATTTGTTTGCAATATGCCTTCTTAGAAATTTCATGGGAAGCCAGGAAGAACGGAACCGGTCTTCCCGGGGTCTTGTAGCTCTCCCCTGGGGGCTTAGTTAAGGTTTATTTACGCCTTTTTTCAGTATTGACTCTTCTATGTAAATATCCACCCAAAGAAGTTTCTCTACCACAGCAGAGAATCTACGCTATTAGATATACGGTCACGGAAATTCATCTGGTGAATTACCCTTCAGATTACTTACTGAAATCTGGGCATATCTGATTACCACTCAACTCTAAATCTGACCCATAGTTTGTACAAACTCCTGTCATAATATTTTGAACTGGGCGAATAAACATTCCCATTCAGGGCATCGAATCTGCTGTGATAATTGCTCGTCTCCGGTTTAATGCAATTCGTGTTCATGTACTGAAATGCATGTATGTGTGTAAGGGAGGTGAAAGGGCACATTAGTAAGCAGAAACGGAACTGCCATTCACCAGGCTTCGAGGGTGCAGGCACGTTTAGACCCTTGAGTAGTCTTTATGTATGACCCAAACCTGCTCTTAGACATTCAAGGCTGCAGCCAGAATGTATCCTTGTGATCACTTGTGCGATTTTGATCTAAGCCCAGACTGGTCTTCTTGCCAACAGAAAAGGCTGAATTTCATCAAAGACATAGGCAAACATCAGGAAAGAAAATGGCTTGATTGGCTGACAGGAGAATGACCTATAGCCAATGAAAATGCGTTTTGCCTTTAACTGGTGTGTTTGTTCTGTCCACTATGGGACTGCTTCACAAACAAGCATTGGCAAAACCAATAGGTCTCACCTAAGAGAGGAGAACTATTCGATTTGTCAATAGT
This sequence comes from Pleurodeles waltl, assembly GCF_031143425.1. Lineage (NCBI taxonomy): Eukaryota > Metazoa > Chordata > Amphibia > Caudata > Salamandridae > Pleurodeles > Pleurodeles waltl. Next base: position 102,124,114 of record NC_090438.1, read on the forward strand.
TCTTTAGCCATGTTGTACAGCAGCGTGACTGTTGGGCAGCATGGCTGAATGTTATTTAAAAAAAAAAAAAAAAAGCTCCATGACGAGATCAGGGCGGATGGGTGGATCAAAACTGACAATAGAGGATGTGGGGAAAAAGGGCTATGATACACCCAGTTCTGGATGCGTCATAGCACTTTTTTCTACAGCGGAATTGGGGGAAAGCAATGACACAGACTACTAAGGAAAGGCGGGTAGGCGCAAGCAGCACAGACGATTTGGTAGTGGCAAGAAACATGGACAAGGGAGGGAGGAATGGTGGGGCAAGAAACAAAGGTGTGTGGGGGCAAGGAACACAAGGAACGGAGGGCAAGTGGGGTGAAGCAGGAGAAGAAAATTAGGGAGGGAGGGAGGAACATGGAGGAAGGAGAAGTACACAAGAGAACTACCTGACAAAGACACATTCAGGTCCAGAGCTTAAAAAGAAAGAAAGGAAAAAGTAGTGCCTAAAAAACCGAACAATGGAAGGACCCAAGTAATGCATCCATGCTCCAGGGGTGGGACAAACACAGAGAAAGGAAGCCTATGGCAGCTGAGCAATTAGAAGCAAGCAAACGAGAGTGACATTGAAGTCAACCAACGAAAGCAATGCTGAGCCTCTAAGCCCACTGCTAGAAAACAAAGGCGGTCATTCCAACCCTGGCGGTCCGAGACCGCCAGGGTTGGGGACCGCGGGAGCACCGCCAACAGCCTGGCTGTGCTGCCATGGGCATTCCGACCGCGGCGGTACAGCCGCGGTCAGAAACGGAAAACCGGCGGTGTACCGCCGGTTTTCCGCTGCCCTGGGGAATCCTCCATGGCGGCGCAGCTTGCTGCGCCGCCATGGGGATTCCGACCGCCATCCTGTTCCTGGCGGTTTCGGCCCCCAGGAACAGGATGGCGGTATGGGGTGCCGTGGGGCCCCTGGGGGCCCCTGCAGTGCCCATGCCAATGGCATGGGCAATGCAGGGGCCCCCTAACAGGGCCCCACAAAGATTTTCAGTGTCTGCCATGCAGACACTGAAAACCGCGACGGGTGCAACTGCACCCGTCGCACCCCTTCCACTCCGCCGGCTCCATTCGGAGCCGGCATCCTCATGGAAGGGTGTTTCCCGCTGGGCTGGCGGGCGGCCTTCTGGCGGTCGCCCGCCAGCCCAGCGGGAAACCCAGAATAACCGCGGCGGTCTTCTGACCGCGCAGCGGTATTCTGGCGGCTCCCGCCGGCCCTGCGGTTACCGCGGCCGGCGGGAGTCAGAATGACCCCCAAAATGTCTTGAAGAGGCAGCGCATGCACTGTCTAAGCGAAACCTACAATGTGAGGACATCTACGTATTCTCAACATTTGAGAAGCTGCTTTGTGTGCATCTGACCACGCACACGGTCACCGTATGTCACACAATACTGATACCCTTGATATGGGAGCCCGAAGAGGTGCGATATCGCAACATGCGCAAAGTATGTGGAGGAGCTCAACAGTGTAAATCTGTTATGGGATTTTCATCCCCGCCAGACCAGGGAAGCTGCATGAAAAAACATTTTGCGTGTTTTTAGTGGGGGCGGAGCAGCTGCTTAAGCACCTGATTCTCCCCACCCACCCACCCACTAGATAGTCTTGTCCCTCCAACTATGGTCTCTCTTTGCTCAGGAAGTGATGTGCCTAGTCCACCCCTCCCCACCCCCCTTCCCCGATTCCACCTCCTCCCTTAAGCAGTGCTTTTTTTCCCCAAGGCTGGCAGTTATGAATGTGGCATGGATTTCTTAATTTTTTGATTCACAAAATAGCAAGAAGTGTGTCTTGGAAATGTACGTCAGACATCGATTTCCAGCATACGGCTACATCCGTGCAGGAGTAAGTATAACTCAAATATTGTCATTTAAATTCTTTCAAGGGGACAGAAGTCTTCCGATAAAGCTATTTGGGGGCGAGGGGTCGGTTTGTAATAGTTTCCCATTCAGCTACCACACACATTTCACGGCAGACTTCCTCAGGACTAAATCTGTATGTAAAACAAGAGAAGACATTGAGAATGTTTATTTTTTTCTGTGGGGGAGGGGGACATTCCCAAAGCCCACTCACCTGTGAACATCCATTTGGTGAACTTATTACTGTGGAAAACTCCACTAACTTGGCAGGTATTGCACAGTGGTACGTCGAATTTGCGCTTTAAAAAAAACAGACTTCTGTGATTCAGCATGTGGGAATTGTGATTTTACAGTTGTAAGTTACGAAAACGATCAAGGGATTTGTTGTGAATCTAGTTCTTGGATGGGCCCAGGCCTCGCAGAGGCAGCGCTCTGCTTTCCAGGCATGTCTTTTTCAGGACAATATATTTTTTTTCTTCCCTTCTCTGAGTTACTCATCGGGAGGAGCTAAAGCGGGCGGTGCTATAGAGGTGGTTAGAAACAGAAACCAGATGCCTTATTAAATGTATAACTCTATAAGGCGTGTTGACTTTTCCTTGGTCTCAAAGTAAATGTAAACTTCAGGGGCCCGCGGGGAGGCCGGACACAGATACCTCTTGTTCTCGGAGGCGGGGACAAGCTGCGCAGCCCATGAGGCCTCTTCTCGAACACGAGATCTTGTCTACAGCGAAATTGCCAAATTTGGAGCTGAGAAACCAGAATGAAAATCCAGACCTCTTGTTCCCTCCTTCATCAAATTGTGTGATCCTCTGCATATAACGTGTTTTCCTCTCCTTCAGTTCCGTACCTGCTCAAAATCGGGAGTGCTTAGAGGCAGGCCACATGGTAGCATGAAGCGCTAACTAAATAAATTGTATTTGATATTAAGCATGTTGATAACAATTATTTCAGTTTAAGATTATGCAATGGACACCTGGCATTGCTTAACTTCAAGGGAACTGCGGGCCTTCTGACACTATCTGCCTTCTTGAAGTATAAATTATAAAGGTTTGCTGATAGAGCAGGTTTGGTGCTTTCCCCTGTCCTAAACAGCAAATGACGTCACCCCCATGGGCGTCATTTAGGGGTCGCCCAGTGGCGTAACGAAACTTGAGCCCTCAACCCATATCCCCTGCAAAGTACCTGGAGGGGGCCTCCTCCCCACTGGACCCAGTCAGGGGGCTGCCCCTGTTGCACAGTGTACTGTGATGAGCCCCCTCCCCCGCACCACGGGGCTGTGGGGGCCTTTGTTGCGCCACAGGGGTGGCAGCTGCGATCCCTGGACTGCCATTTGCGCCCCCTGGCGTCAGAGGTGGCAAACTCAGTGCCAGGAACACAGGGGCAGCTCGTCCTCATGCACGTCAGTTGGGGCTCCACACTAATTTCTGACAAATTTGTTTCAGACGAATAGTAAATAATATTATATTATTCCCTATTAGTTTAATAAAATTAGTACAATTAGCTAGGATATACCCTTCCATGGCAACGGAGATAAGTAGAGAATGCCTCAAAGTGATGTGCGTGCTTGCAGGTGAGAGTGTGTTTATGTGAAGGAGTGTATCTAGGTGTGAATCTGTATGTATGTGTGCATGAGTGGAAGTGGCAGTCAAAGGGCATGTGTCGGATTAAGCCGCCTGGCACCGCCAGGCTGTCGACTGGCGGCAACCTAGCAGTGCTGGCGAACGGACCGTGGTGGCTCCACCACGGTCGTAATGTGGAGGCCGGACCACTGCTTTGGTGGCCGTCCAACCTCCACCGCGAGTCTGGCGGTCCCAGGACCTCCAGACTCGTAATGAGGGTCCTAGTCTCATGGCAAGCGTGCTTTGAGCCCTAGTTGAAAGAAAATAACTCTCTACCCGAGTGGATGTTAAAAGAGGGCCATAATTGGGGTGCAATGGACTTTGTAAAGTCCCAGCGTCTCTGCACCTAGAGAGTTTATGACAGAATACACGCTGCACCCATCTTGGAGTGGCGGCTGCACTCTCCAAAATCGTTTATTGGCAAGTACCCTGGGTATGCTTAAAAACATACAAGTTGGATCATCTTTGCACTTTTCATCCATTTACCCACCAACATGTTTCTGTCCATTTAGTTACCTAAAAAGGTCAAGGGTAATCTTCAGGACTATGCAAAGATCCCCATGTCACAAAATTCTGCACTTCCATGCAGGTGAGAGAGGAATTTCTTACCTTCACTCAGAGTATATACGCCCACCTGTGGGTACTTACTGACATCAAGGACAAACTCAAGGGCGGTGCTCCTGCTGTCACGCACACGTCAAGAAGCCAGCCATTAATCTACAGCGCGTCCTTAGTGAACCAAATCACTCTCTTACTGCCACTGCGTCTAGGGCTAGATGTACCGAGGACTCTGCAGGCACACATGCTGCAGCACTTTTCGATGGTAAGTAAATCAACACAGTGCTTTGAGCCACTCTTTACAAACGAGCACCCGTGCAACACGTTAGTATGTGTTAAATTTGCGGTAGCAACAGCTGTAGGTGTAGTGGAGAAGTGTGGCTCATTAGTTAGCGCGGCAGACCCTGATGCTGAGGTCTGGCCTGGGACCAGGGTTCAATTCCTGCCTCAGTGGGTCTTGGGCTCAATTTCATCAGACCTGATATTTCTCACCTCGGTGCCTAATCTAATCATGGGTCCCACTCTGTAACTCTGGGCAATAGCTTGCTTATTCTCCACAACAGCGCTGGGATGCCTGGCTTCACCTTGGGGGTGCCCAGGAGTGGGCACTTCACAGGGAAAAGCCAGGAAGGGTTCCACAGCGGTATGCGTAAAGCGGCAAGAAGCTGCAGGGTAAAAGTGCGCTATACAAGTACGAAGTTTACAGTTTTTACACAGTGCAGGTTTATACAACTCTACCACTAGGTGTTAATTGTAAAACACTGCTAATTGTGGGAGATGAATATAAAGTTCAACCACACACTTACTGGTAATTGGTGCAGTGGGCCACCCACCTGGATTCTCTGACTACTAATGATCTACTCCCAGTACAAACCTCTACTTCAAAGCCTGCTGACATCAAGAGGAACATACTGCACTGCAGGAAAAATGTAAATTGCAAATAAGATGTCATGGTTCAACGGTGATTACAATGGCTCCATTCCCTGCAAGGGTAACTCTATCCTGCCTGGAAAGGAGCCAACAGCTACCATAAGTGCTTCCTGCATCAAACACAGGCCAGGCTCCAGGATTCTGTGCTGAGCAGGGAGTGAGTGGCATGTGAAGCTATTGGCTCAGAAGATCTGAGATAATGTTATGTCACTGGCGTTTCTACAGGGCACAAATTGCAATTATTGTGATAATCCCATTTCAAAGGTTCTATGACTGACCCAGTCTCATTCGGGTTGTGCTAATGAGATATCCACAGAGTACATGGATATTTCGCTCTGTTGTGTCAATGTTTCAGCTTCAATAAGCTGGGGTCTAAGGTTTTGGGGTTTGATGTACGAGACCAGATCGCTGGAGCAGATCAATCGTACCCTTCCAGGTAGGTTTAAGTGTGCAAGCTTAGCTATTGATAATCAGAAAATTTCAACCTAGGAGTAATTAAGCGAAGTTTCCCTAGTTCCATCCAACTACAAGATGCATAGTTAAAAGCCAGCTAGGTGTCCTCTCCGGCACATACATGTTCTGTTGGAGGATGCAGCCTGAATTGCTATTTCCCTATGATAGATGTCTTGCCTGGAGCAGGAAAGGGTGGAGAGGGACGCAGGACAAAGGAGCCTTGCATCCCTATCCATGATGGACAACAATCCTGGATGCAACCAGACTGCACAGAACGCCAGTAGGTCCTGGGGAGGGCAGCCAGGACAAGTCATTGGCTGACGCTGTGACTGTGGGCAGGCTTTAAAGGCTGCTCTTGAGCTGGAAAATACCGGCAGGTGGGCGGGAATACAGGGAAAAGTCAGCTTACCTTGGGCAGACCTGGGCTCTTTTTGGTGGACTGACAGCTGGAAACCATGAGCAGGAAGATGAGGGGCTCATAAAAGCGTATGGGGCGGACCCATGCTGAATTGCACAAGTGCCGGGTCATACGGCTTCACAACCTTGCACACCCCTATTTATCGGTTGGCAGAAGCTCACAGCGTAGTATATTTTGTATGAGCAGATGGGGTTGGTCAGTGCGTTCATGTTCTGTAATAATCAGTTGGCAGGATATTCAAGCTCGCTTGGCTATATGTTGGGAATCCGGTTTTAGTGTGTTCTGGGTTTTCTGTCATGGTGGAGATGTGCTTTTGTGAGTACGGTGACATCTAATTATATGGTATAGCCATGCTGCGCTGGATGTTGGTATGATGTTCAGCCTATGTCTAACGTGTATTGGTGACTTGTGCATGTGGTCTGTGACTGGACAGGAATGCTCTTGTGAGCTTACACTAGGTATGGGTAGTGCCGTTGCTTGCAGTTTTATAGAAATAAAAGTTTAAAATCCTATTTATTTCACTTTATCACTTAAAACGGAGACTTTTAAATTACATTTAATAATGTATGTCAGTAAAATGCAGTGAAATAATCTGTAATAACAATAAATGACATTATAAGGCTAAGTAACGCGAAAATGAGATTGGATGAAAAATGTTACCTGTTTTTACCAAGACAATAGGTGGCTCATTATCCAGAATATGCACCCCACAGCCAGACACTTCCCAACTGTGCGGGCTCGTCTGTCTCAATGGATAGCGCTGAGGTTTCCCTAGCCAGTTGCTATGAGAAGAAGGGACAAAGGTCCCGGAGCTTCCTGGTTGCCTTTATAATTGAGAAGGATGAGCCTGCTAAGCCCCTGGCCCTCCCCATCTGTGGAGGATGCCTGTACCTAGCTACTCCCATTTCCTGGTGAGGTCAAGGGGGATATACCAACTGCTTCCTTCAGCCTCGTTTCTCTATGGGGTCCTGGAGCTCCTTGGTGACTTGCAACATCCTTCTGGTCTACAGCAGGGGTACTTCATCCCACACATAATTACAGGTCAAGTGGTGGGGAACCTAGGCTATACATCTAATTCGCAGCTCTTTTCTATATCCTTATCCCAAAGCTCTGCAACACTGTTTTTACTCTTATGAGCTTTATCTTATTTATTTAACATCTGCAAAAAGCTTATGATGTGGCTCTTTGACCAAGATATTTAGGCTGTGGTAATCTCAGAACTCACTTCCGAAGCCCAGGCCACCTATTGGTGTTTTCCATCTCTCAATAGCTGCTAAAATAAATAAACAACATAATAATTTCATCACTATGTCAATGTTCGTTAAATAACAGCATTCAGCTACTGGTTATAGGTCCCCACTAAAAATTCATATTTCACAAGTTCCCAGTAGCAGTGAAAGGCTGTCTGGTCTTCTCTTGGCAAACATGACAATTCAATTTAGAATCCACTGACAGTGCCTTATATCCTATAGTTCTTTGGTGCTTAGACGTTTTTAATCGATAAAGGACTAGTTACCTTAATTTATACTGCTATGGAAAAAGTAAACGTAGATAGTTTTGAAGTGAATGAGCACACGTATAATACGTTCAGAGATTTCCCTATTCAGACAGGTAAAAAAGCAGTACATTTCTGGAGGGAGTGTGACCTACTTCTATTCTTAAGCACAACCAATGATCAACTTGAAATTACACCATTTAAACCTCTTAGCAAAAGTTCTTGGAGATCAACGCATATATAAAAAAAATATTAAAAGCAGTAGCAATTGAGAAACAACTGTCTCTCGAGAAAGATTTTGTGAGAAAATTGATACAGTTCCTTTGGTCATCGGATCAGGACCCAGAATAAAAAAGTTTAGAGGCCCCGTTTAAACGGAAGACCCCAATGGCTCCGAAAGAGCATCTGAGTTATTACATAGAAAAGTAAGCAGCATGTGCACAGTTGTTTCTAAAACTCTAGAAAAACGTGTAAACTAGGAGTGAGGAGAACCTCCACAACATAAGAGCCTCTCAGAAGCCACCTGTTTATTCAGAAAGAAATAAAAGGTTTTTCTTGGACAATTTAGGAACCCCCAACAGCTCAAGTGTTAACTGATCCCCATGAAACAGATTAGCTACATGCCTAATTTCCTCTTTTACGCTATATAGCTAGATAAATAGACCCACATTTTGGCAGCTCACCCAGTACTAGATTCTGGAGCATACAACCAGTAGGGATGAGTTTTGATCCACTGTCATCCTGACTGTTGTGGGTCAGAGATCAATGTTGGCCACATTTAGCTGGGAAAAGAGCTTAGTTATGTCCAATGAAGCTCTACTGGACTTACTGACGAGTTTTTAAGTGGGTTCTTCTCACTATATTCTCCAAAAGAGCACAAACAAGACATTTTGAGTATTACCTCAGAAGCCTTTATCTGAAGCCAATCTACTGCAAAGATTGTGTAAAATTATTACAGCAGATATTAAATGTAGTGTGGCAATTACGAGTGATCACAGAGAGGATGTTATGAAAATGGACAACATATACATTACACGAATTCAATTATTAACAAATCCCAGCTAATAATATTTAGCACTAATAGAGATGCTGTTGTGTACGATGCACGTGGGTTGCATCCCAGAAAGCTGAAGGCAGGCAGCCCGCAGGACTTTACACTTGGGAGAAGCTAGAAAGTTTACAGTTCCAAGTTTTGATAGAAAATCAACAGGTTCCCTCAAAGTCGAAAATGTTTCTCTCTCCTCGAGTCAGCTGAAAACACTATTAAGCACTATTAGGAGTGATCTAGTGGGAGTGAAAACTCAAAAGAATTATTTCACCATTTTAGACACAGGATCAGTCAATACCAAAGTTAACACAGTAACCGTAATAGGAGTATATGAATAAGAAAACTAAAGGCTTATTATCAAGACCCATGACAAATATAACATATATTGACACATAATAATAATAATAATAATATGTGTGGAAAATTAAGCAACAGTCATGAATAAGGGACAATATAAAAGGCTACAGGCTTTAAAGGAATGAAAATAAAGTGCAACATATGACAGACACCAGTACAAGGTATGAGAGGCACCAGTGCAAGGTAGGACAGGCCCCAGTGCAAGACAGGACAGGCCCCAGTGCAAGGCAGGACAGGCCCCAGTGCAAGGCAGGACAGGCCCCAGTGCAAGGCAGGACAGGCCCCAGTGCAAGGCAGGACAGGCCCCAGTGCAAGGCAGGACAGGCCCCAGTGCAAGGCAGGACAGGCCCCAGTGCAAGGCAGGACAGGCCCCAGTCCAAGACAGGCCAGGCCCCAGTGCAAGACAGGCCAGGCCCCAGTGCAAGACAGGCCAGGCCCCAGTGCAAGGCATGACAGGCCCCAGTGCAAGGCATGACAGGCCCCAGTGCAAGACAGGCCAGGCCCCAGTGCAAGGCATGACAGGCCCCAGTGTAAGACAGGACAGGCCCCAGTGCAAGACAGGACAGGCCCCAGTGCAAGACAGGACAGGCCCCAGTGCAATAAATACAGAGCACATGACATGGTCATGCTTTCTAGAAGACAGAGGGAAGGGGATCATTAATTTGAGAATACATATGGCTGATCCACAGCCCCTTCCTTACTGAGCGGCAACATACATGTCTGAAACATGAAGTCTACTGTTGCACTCCCTGAATGCCTGTCAAAGCACACCGTTGTCAAAGTTGGCATGGTAAATAGAGTAACGGGCACATTTTCAGTGCAAACTGCTCGACACGCCAAACTGCACAATCGAGTTTGTGGACTGCTTTGAAATTATACTTTACAGTTCACTTAGTCAGCCATTGCAGCAAGACGCAAACATGGCAAATTTAATGGATTCATGCTAGGATTTGCTTCGAATTACAGTTGACAAACCGACAAAACAAGCATTGACAATGCCAATAGGCCTGTCTTGTGAATAAAAGCGCCTTTGGTGTCACTGATGGGTTTAGGTCCTCAATAAGTCATCATGCTTGCACTCTGCCACTCATGCATGCACTCATGCATACATTTAGCCATCCACTGATTCATACTTGCACACGCCCTCTGACATAACCACCGTAAAACATACACCACACAACATATGCAAGATAAATTAAAAGAATGCAAATGGAAAAATAAAACATGCTGCTATCTAAACACAGTGTGCATGCACTTGCAATAACAAAACTAAACTTAGCCGAGGGTGTACGTCTTGCAGAGTTACTGTAAACAGTTTATTATTGTTTTAAAGGACCAATGTGCTGGCCATCTTGGAATGGTAAAACAATGATACAGTATGGACAACAGAATTCTATAACGGCCTCCTGGTGTGGAGGAAGTGGCCATGTGGGATACCGCGCACTACAGATGAAAGGCAAGCAAGTGACCCATTAGCACTGCTTGGAGAGCCGTAGTATCCATTCAAGAAACATTACAATGAAAAGAGCATTCTGACAGTCAAATATTCTAAACCCACAGTCTGACAGAAGGGGTACTTCTGACAAACAAAATACTGTTGTCAAAACAATATGAAATCCTTACCAATGAGCCCAAAAAGGATTTCCACAGTGCAAACCATCCATCCCCATCGTTTGTTCAAGTGGGTCACCAGCAAAACCAGTGCCTACTATGGTAATCTGCAAGATTCCATGTAACACAACATCTGCCTTTAGGGTTTAGGGCAGTGTGACTACAATCCATCCTTACAAACCTATTGTTTTTACAACATTCCCACAGAGCAAGCATTCTGTATCCACGGTTTGTCACATGGGGGTGACCAACACCCAAAATATTGCCTCCGTGACATTCCATGTAACAAAATACCTATGAGTAGGCTTTGATGTAGAGCTATAAGAATACACAATTATGTGGCTCTCGACTTCAACATATGATTTTCACAATAAATACATCAGACCCAGGAGCTTTATAATAACATTTCATAATAAACAGATCATGCCTCTAACCATGGTCGTTGGCTCGCCGCCCTAACCAACTCAGTACTGCTGCTTCGACGACCAACAGACAAAACTTCTCTATAAGACTCCTGAAAGCTCTTTTTTGGGTTCATAACATTATATCTGGCGATAGTTGAGCTGTCAAGCCAGACCCAACAATTGTTCAGTCTTACTGAGAGTATCTATAATGTGGGAGGGCACACTGCACTTATCTTTAGAGTCAAACAGTGGTTATTGAATCCTTTTTGCTCGTGTTCTCTTCTCTCTGGGTCACATTGACCATATTTATTAAGTGCCAAGTGTTGGTGTCAGGATGGCTGGAATTTCCTGCACACTCGTACACTTTACATCAACAACTGAGGGTCTGGCAAGGGTCCAGGCAGGAGCTACTGCGTGCAGCTGTTAGCAGATGTGGGACTGTGGTGCTGTGCACAGCTGGATGGTAGAGGCCAGGCTCTGCATTAGGGCTCCATTTTAGCATCAGGGAAGAAAGTTTCTCCGTTCAAGGCATGCTATATAACCTATGTAACCGAGTGTGTACTTATGGGCGATATTATGTACCATATGTATCAGAATAGGTTACATTGTATAGATATCGTTAAGTAATAGCTTGCCTATATATTGATTTTATCGTACTCTACGAGTATCCCGGTACCTATGTATTGACAATATTATTTCCCAGGAGTATTATATTACATATATTTCATTTATATCATAGTCTATGTCTATCATTTTACATCAGTATTTGTGATGTCACATTGCATAAATATCAGAGCATGTATGTATTGATAATATTCCATGTTACCATGTTGCTTATGCATTTGTCAGATTATACTCCACAACTGTCAGAGTATGTATGTATTATAATAAACTCTCTCAGAGTCCATATATCATCCATGCTTATGTCATACTCCTTAAGTATCAGAAGACTTATGTATTGACAATACATTATTCCATGTGTATCATGTTAGGTTTGCATTATGTTATCACAATAGATGTATATTGGTTATATTGGATTCCATTTGTATTATGTTATATACCATGCGTATCAGAGCATGTAGGCACTGAATAATCTAAACTACATCAGTATCATACTACATATTTCTTTCTTGTCTGCACTGTACTCCATGAACAGTGGGGGTGGGTATTTATTGACTGTGTCATACCCCATGAGAAGAGGCTCATTTACATTAATTATAGCATTAAAACTCTGAACCTATTAGAGTAGTCGTGTATTGGTTATGTTATACATTCCATGAGAACAGATTTGTGTAAGTATTTGATATATGACACACCGTGAGTATGAGATTACACATGTATCCACAATATTATACTCCACACTTATCAGAGTATGTATGTGTTGGTGACATTACCTTTAATGAGTATCAGGGTGTTTAAGTTTTGGTGACATTATAGTCCATAAGTATCATGTTACTTACCGTTGTGCTACATGATACTTCATGAGAATCAAAGCATGTGTGTATTGGTTACATTATACTCCATGAGAATTATGTTACTTATATTTGTGTTATATTATACTTCACGAGTATCAGAGTGTGTGTATTTGTTACACTACACTTCATGAGTATCAGAATGTTTGTGTTTTGGTTACACTAAACGCCACGAGTATCATGTTACTTATACTTGTATAAAAGTATACTTTATGAGTATCAGAGTATGTGTGTATTCATTATAATTTACTTCATGAGTATCAGAGCATGTGTGCATTGGTTATATAACACTTCATGAGTACCAGAGTATGTGTGCATTTGTTAGATTACACTTCATGAGTATCAGAGTATGTGTGCATTGGTTAGATTACACTTCACGAGTATCAGAGTTTATGTCTTGGTTACACCATACGCCATGAGTATTATGTTAATTATACTTGTGTAAAATTATACTTTATGAGTATCAGAGTATGTGTGTATTCATTATAATATACTTCATGAGTATCAGAGTATCTGTGTATTGGTTAGATTACACTTCATGAGTATCATTGTATGTGTGTATTGGTTACATTATACTCCTTGAGTATCAGGTTACTTATATTTGTGTTATATTATAATTCATGGGTATCAGACTATGTAGGTCTTCGTTAAACTATACTTCATGAGTATCAGAGTGTTTATGTTTTGATTATATTTCATTCCATGAATATTAGGTTACTTATATTTGTGTTATATTATACTTCATGTGTATGAGAGTGTGTGTGCATTCTTTATAATATATTTCATGTGTACTAGAGTGTGTGTGTATTGGTTACTTTATACTCCATGAGTATCCGATTACATATATGTGTGTGTTATACTTCATGAGTATCAGAATATGTGTGTATTCATTAGATTACACTTCGGGAGTCTCCAAGTGTTTATGTTTTAGATACATTAAACTCCATGAATATCAGGGTACTTATACTTGTGTTGTACTACACTTCATAAGTATCAGAGCGAGTGTGTATTGGATGCATTGCACTTCATGAGTATCAGAGGGTGTATGGTTTGGTTACATTATACTCCCTATCATGTTACTTAAATTTTTGCTATATCATACATCACGAGTATCATTAGTATGTGTGTATTGATTAGATTACACTTCTTGATTATCAGAGTGTTTATAATTTGGTAACATTACACTCCATGTGTATCAGGATACTTATATTTGTATTGTATTACACTACGTGAGTATCCGAGTATGCAGGTCTTGGTTACATTATACTCCATGAGGATCAGGTTACTTAGATTTGTGTTGTTTTGTACTTCAGGAGTATTATGAGTGTATTGATTACATTACACTTCATGAGTATCAAAGTGTTTACGTTTTGGTTACATTATACTCCAGAGTATCAGGTTACTAATATTTGTGTTATACTTCATGAGTATCAGAGTATTTATTATTTTGTTACATTACACTCCATGAGTATCAGGTTACTTATATTTGTGTTATATTACATTTCATGAGTATCAGAGTATGTGTGTATAGGTTACATTACACTTCATGAGTATCAGAGTGTTTATGCTTTGGTTACACTATACACCACAAGAACCAGTTTACTTATACTTGTGTAAAATTATACTTTATGAGTATCAGAGAATGTGTGTATTCATTATAATATACTTCATGAGTATCAGAGTATGTGTGCATTGGTTAGATTACACTTCATGAGTATCAGAGTATGTGTGTATTGGGTTTATTACACTTAATGAGTATCAGAGTATCTGTGTATTGGTTAAATTACACTTCATGAGTATCAGTGTATATATGTACCGGTTACATTATACTCCAGGTGTATCAGGTTACTGATATTTGTGTTATATTAGAACTCAGGGGCATCAGAGTAGGTAGGTCTTATTAAATTGCACTTAATGAGTATCAGAGTGTTTATGTTTTGGTTATATTATACTCCATGAGTATCAGGTTAGTTATATTTGTGTTATATTACATATACTTCATGAGTATCAGACTATGTAGGTCTTGGTTACATTATTCTTCACGAGTATCAGAGTGTGTATGTTTTGATTATATTTCAGTCCATGAGCACCAGGTTACTTATATTTCTGTTATTTTTCATTAGTATCAGAGTATGTGTGTATTCGTTATAATATACTTCATGTGTATCAGAGTATCTGTGTACTTGTTATAATATACTTCATGTGTATCAGATTATGTGATGATTGATTACATTATATTGCATGAGTATCAGATTACCTATATTTGTGTTGTACTGCATGAGTATCAGAGTATGTGTGTATTCACTGGATTACACTTGAGTATCAGAGTGTTTATGTTTTGATTAGATTTCACTCCATGGGTATCAGGTTACTTATATTTGTTATATTATACTTTATGATTACCAGAGTACGTGTGCATTCGTTATAATGTACTTCATGTGTATCAGAGTATGTGTGTATTGGTTACATTATACTCCATGAGTATCGGGTTACCTATATTTGTGTTATACTTCTTGAGTATCAAAGTATGTGTGTATTTATTAGACTACACTTTGTGAGTATCAGAGTGTTTATGTTTTAGTTACATTAATCTTCATGAATATCAGTGTACTTATATCTGTGTTATATTATACTTCATGAGTATCAGTGTGTGTGTATTGGTTACAGTACACTTCATGCGTAACAGGCTATGTAGGTCTTGGTTACATTATACTTCATGAGTATCAGAGTGTGTATGCTTTGGTTACATTATACTCCATGAATATCAGGTTACTTATATTTTTGTTATATAATATATCTTGAGCATCAGAGTATGTGTGTATTGATTACATTACACTACATGAGTATCAGGGTGTTTATGTTTTGGTTACATTATACTCCAGAGTATCAGGTTACTTATATTTGTGTTATACTTCATGAGTATCAGCGTTTTTATGCTTTGCTTACATTACACTCCATGAGTATCAGGTTACTTATATCTGTGTTATATTACACTTCATTAGTATCAGAGTATATGTGTATTGGTTACATTACACTTCATGAGTATCCGATTGTTTATTTTTTGGTTATACTATACACCACAAGTACCAGGTTACTTATACTTGTGTAACATTATACTTTATGAGTATCAGAGTATGTGTGCATTCATATTAATATACTTCATGAGTGTCAGAGTATGTGTGCATTGGTTAGATTACACTTCATGAGTATCAGAGTATGTGTGTATTGGGTTGATTACACTTAATGAGTATCAGAGTATCTGCGTATTGGTTAGATTACATTTTCTGAGTATCAGTATCTGTGTAGTGGTTAAATTACACTTCATTAGTATCATTGTATGTATCGGTTACATTATACTCTATGCATATCAGGTTACTGATATTTGTGTTATATTATAATTCAGGGGTATCAGAGTATGTAGGTCTTGGTTAGATTGCACTTCATGAGTATCAGAGTGTTTATGGTTTGGTTATATTATACTCCATGGGTATCATGTTAATTATATGTGTATTATATTACATATACTTCATGGGTATCAGACTATGTAGGTCTTGGATACATTCTTCTTCTTGAGTATCAGAGTGTTTATGTTTTGATTACATTTCAATCCATTCGCATCAGGTTACGTATATTTGTGCTATGTTATAATTCATGAGTATCAGAGTAAGTGTACATTCTTTATAATATAATTCATGAGTATCAGAGTATGTGTTTATTGGTTGCATTACAATTCATGACTATCAGAGTGTTTATGTTTTGGTTAAATTATACCCCGTGAGTATCAGGTTACTTATACTTGTGTTATATTACACTCCATAAGTATCAGGTTACTTATATTTGTGTTATATTACACTTTGTGAGTATCAGAGTAGGTACGTCTTGGTTACATTACACTTCATGAGTATCTAGTTACTTACATTTGTGTATATATCCCTTCATGTGTATCAGAGTGTCTATGCTTTGGTTATATTACACTTCATGAGTATCAGAGTGTTTATGGTTTGGCTACATTACACTCCATAAGTATCACATTCAATCAATCAATCTGTGTATTTGTAAGGTGCGCTACCACCCGCGAGGGTCTCAAGGCGCTTACAGAGGGTTCGGGGGTGCCGGTACTGCTCAAAGAGCCCGGTCTTGAGCCGCTTTCTGAAAGTCAGCAGGTCTTCGGTCTGTCGTAGGGGCAGGGTAAGGTTGTTCCAGGTCTTGGCCGCGAGGTGGGAGAAGGATCTGCCTCCGGTAGTCGCTCTTCGGATGCAGGGGACGGTAGCGAGGGAGAGGTCGGCTGAGCGGAGTTGGCGGGACATTAATTATGTTTGTGGTGTATTACACTTAACGAGTATCAGAGTGTTTATGTTTTGGTTACATTACACTTCATGAGTATCTAGTTACTTATATTTGTGTTTTATTACACTTCATGAGTATCATAGCGTTTATGCTTTGGTTACATTTCACTCTGAGTATAGGGTTACTAATATTTGTAATATATTACACTCCATGAGTATCAGAGTGTTTATGCTTTGGTTACATTACACTCCATGAGTATCAGGTTACTTATGTTTGTGTTATATTACACTTCATGAGTTTCGAAGTCTTTATGCCTTGGTTACATTTCACTCAATGAGTATAGGGTTACTAATATGTGTGTTATATTACACTCCATGAGTATCAGAGTGTTTATGCTTTGGTTACATTACACTTCATGAGTATCAGAAATGTTTATGCTTTGGCTACATTGCACTCCATAAGTATCAGGTTACTTATGTTTGTGGTATATAACAATTCACGAGTATCAGAGTGTTTATGTTTTGGTTACATTACACTTCATGAGTATCAGACTATGCAGGTATTGGTTATATTACATGTCACGAGTATCAGAGTGTTTATGCTTTGGCTACATTACACTCCATGAGTATCAGGTTACTTATGTTTGTGGTATATTACACTTCGCGAGTATCAGAGTTTTAATGTTTTGATTACATTACACTTCATGAGTATCTAGTTACTTATATTTGTGTTACATTACACTTCATGAGTATCGAAGTGTTTATGCTTTATTTACATTTCACTCAATGAGTATAGGGTTACTAATATTTGTGTTATATTACACTCCATGAGTATCAGATTACTTATGTTTGTTGTATATTACACTTTACGAGTATCAGTGTTTATGCTTTGGTTACATTACTCCATGAGTATCTGGTTACTCATGTTTGTGTTATATTACACTCTATGAGTATCAGAGTGCTTATGCTTTGGTTACATTACACTTCATGAGTATCAGATTACTTATGTTTGTGTTATATTAGACTTCATGGGTATCGAAGTGTTTATGCTTTGGTTACATTTCACTCAACGAGTATAGGGTTACTAATATGTTCGTTATATTACACTCCATGAGTATCAGAGTGTTTATGCTTTGGTTATATTACACTTCATGAGTACCAGAGTGTTTATGTTTTGGTTACATTACACTTCATGAGTATCTAGTTACTTTTATTTGTGTTATATTACACCTCATGAGTATCAAAGTGTTTATGCTTTGGTTACGTTACTTCATGAGTATCAGGTTACTTATGTTTGTGGTATATTACACTTTGCGAGTATCAGTGTTTATGCTTTGGTTACATTACTCCATGAGTATCTGGTTACTCATGTTTGTGTTATATTACACTCCATGAGTATCAGAGACTGATAAGTGCCGGTTCCAGTACGCTGCATGCACCTCAGGGAGTAACACATCACTGAGGCACAGCGATGGGGGGGGGGGGGGGGGGGGGGGGAGAGAGGGTGTTAGCGCTATGTACCCAGAGACAAGAATACTTATGTAATCATAGTCTCTCCACGGGCGATAAAACGATGGGGGCGATAAGCATAGCGCGCACCTTGGAGAGAAGTCTATAGTTATAAGAAGGCTTTAGACTCCACTCACAAGGGCTCATTGTCCTGGAGCCCAGTCCTGTCCTAAACTCTGAGCTCTGACCTGAAGGTGCCTCAGAACTAATGCAAGTGCCCTTTTCAAGAATGCAATTGTTTCTCTTTTAGGGACACAACACTAAACTTCCCAGGTACAATTCTCGACTCATTAAGTAGGGGGCTTTGCTCCCCTTGCTATTCTACAAACCTGCGGTGCGTGTAAAGCGTCCTTTGCACTGACCACCGGAATGTACCCGCGGTTCACGCGCACAAAACAGCGCGAGCAAGGGACGTGCAGCACAAGCCGAGGAGCAAAGATTCAGGTGCATAGAGGAGTATAGAAACTGTCAGTGAGTGCGGTGCGAGGACGGAGAAAGGAGCTAAAAACTAAGGGGGTCATTGCCGGGGACCGCGGATGCACCGCCAACAGGCTGGCGATGCATCCATGGGCATTCTGGCCGCGGCTGTCAGAAACGGGAAACCGGCGGTGTCCCGCTGGTTTCCCGCTGCCCTGGGGAATCCTCCATGGCGGCGCTGCTTGCAGCGCCGCCATGGGGATTCCGACCCCCTTACCGCCATCCTGTTCCTGGCGGTTTTCGCCGCCAGGAACAGGATGGCGGTAATGGGTGTCGTAGGGCCCCTGGGGGCCCCTGCAGTGCCCATGCCAATGGCATGGGCACTGCAGGGGCCCCCTAACAGGGCCCCACCAAGATTTTCAGTGTCAAGCAGACACTGAAAATCGCGACGGGTGCAACTGCACCCGTCGCACCCCTTCCACTCCGCCGGCTCCATTCGGAGCCGGCATCCTCATGGAAGGGGGTTTCCCGTTGGGCTGGCGGGCGGCCTTCTGGCGGTCGCCGCCAGCCAGCGGGAAACTCAGAATTACCGCGGCAGTCTTTTGACCGCGCAGCGCCCGCCAAAGTCAGAATGACCCCCTAAATCTTCTGTAACTGTTCTGTCTGCCTTTCACCTTCGGATGACTGCAGATAAAACAGAAGGTGCGCGCCTCAAAGGAAAAACAAATGCAATTTGAAAAAATCAGTTTGAAGTGCTTTCTTTTACGTTGTGAAAGCTCAGTGGGTTAATGCGATCACTGCAGATGTCTGGGTGTAATCAGAGAATCACAGAATTGAAATCTGGTTGTCACATTGGGGAACATTTATATGAATTTTTAGTGCTAGGAGGCCCCGGCAAGTGACAGAAAGCACTATGAATATGTAAAATGTTCAAAAAGTAATACGAAAGTAAAAGATAGGCTACTGCAAAGTGTGCAAAGAATATTTAGGGGTCTATTAAACGACATTTTGTAGTACATTAACAGTACTACTAAGATACTACAAATGCTATTGGCACCCCTTTGTGCGGAGGTCCACGACTCCGCCACACCTGTCTCTTATGTGAGGAGATCCCCCTCCTGTGCCCAGAATTCACATATCAACTTTTAGTTTTCTTCCTATCCAGCACTCAAATTAGGATCTCATTAGAGTAATTTGTTTTTAGCAAATCAGAGAAATTTTGATAAACAGTGAAACAAAACAAGAAAACTGGTATTTTCATTATTTCCTCAAGCTATTATTTAGCCCGCTCTACAGCAATACAAATAGGACATGTCCTTTCATGTAACCCGACCTGGCTGTCATTCCAGCTAGTTTCCTTCTGCTTGTTAGTGTGGCCATCTGGACCCATGTCATTTGGGACACTGATCCGTTCCTAGGACCTCAGGTGACAACCTGATGCGTTCCGAGTCCAGTGACATGGGAGAAGACTAAACCAAATGATGGCTATGATTGCTTGGTTAAGATCGCAGGAAGGGAAACATAGGCCCTCATTGTGAACAAACCGCCACTGGGGTAACTCCGCCACCACCAGGCTACGCCGCCAGGTAGCCTAGCAATGGCGGTGTTACATATCCGAGAGGCAGCGCTGCCCGCCGGATAATGTACCTGATTCCACCAGCCTTTCCCTGGGGGTTTACCCCGCTAGGGAAAGGCTGGCGGAATGGGTGCCTCGAGGGCCCCCCTGGAGGCCCCTGCACTGCCCATGCACTTGGCATGGGCAGTGCAGGGGCCCTCGTGCACTGCCCAGACGCGCATGTCACTGCCCGATTTACGGTCAGTGATATGCGCGACGGGTGCTGCTGCACCCGCCCGACTGCTACATTGCTGCCGTACAGGCCCTGCATTCAGCTTGGCCGGCTGGCGGAAACACTGTTTTCACCTGTCTTCAATGCGCTGGCGGTCTTTTGTAGGCCGCCAGCGCCGAACTCAGGGGGTTTTCCCGCCATAATGAGGGCCATAGTCCTTAGTGACATGGAATAAGGCAGTTATACTAACCTTGATTAACAATACCCCACAGCTCCTCTGAGCAGAAAGCCTGGCATATTTTTAAGTTTCGAAATAAAAATATTTAATAACAATAATCTAACAGATTGCTTTGGCTAGTGATTCTCTCAGGGAGTGGATGAATCAATAGTTTTATGATGGAATATTTTTCTGCCTTCTCCGCCCCAGAAGCAAACTCTCTGTATATTGATGGGGAGTGAGTGAGCTCCTGTCCTGTTGAGGACCTCAATTTACGGGGCTTGGGTATTTCTGGGGGTAGGCGCTGTAGAAATTCAGTTAAGTCATATTGTGTCTTATACAAAACTTAATTAAAATTATATTGTTTTATTTCATTTGGCCCTTTATGTATCACAAACCCTATAGGTATAAAATATACTGTGCAAACATTATTTACGTACACAAACACGGAACAAAAATAAATAGGATATATCCTGACACAAAAATTGGAAAAATCAGTATGAATAACTGTGGATGTAAACTTCAAAATAAATAAATTACAAACAAAATAAGGGTTCCTAAAGTAATATTTTCTAACATTTCAACTAAGGTCCTCCTGGGTAAAGACTTCTTCCATTGCGGAAGAAACCTAACATGAATCAAGCTGATGTGCCAACTACAGCAATAGCCATCCCACCACAATGTCACACCACAGTGGTAACCCAGATACTTTTTGAGCGAGGGTCTGAATCCCGGGTGATACTGGTCCTGGAATATGAGAGGTAGGTTGCAGGACTGAGATTATGTCCTTGCCTTGAGGAAACTGGATTGTGTGACATTGTGAGGCACATTATCAGCAGTAATATCTTGATGGCTTGTAATTTTAACACCCATTGATTAAAAAAATGGATCCCAACACTATGCGAAAAGATAAATGTTTCTTAAGAAACAAAAGTACAAACACACAACAGATTCTATGGAAAAAGGCATCCACCAAAAAACGAGTGTCTTGCAAGGAAGCACAGAGGCACCATTATATTAGCAATCTCCCTGCTATATCCTATATTTGCCTAGTCAGTATAGAACTTATGGTAAACTCACACTCTGCAGAAAACAAGCCTACACTTGCACTCTTCACATAATAAAAGGTGTGCTTCTATTATACTGAAGAGCCCAATCAGGATTAGAACTGGTGTTCCTGTTTGGACCTCTTGAAGCAACACTTTCCAATAAGAAATAGCATTACACAACAGTATTCATGATTAAGGGGCTGATTTAACTCTTGGTAGTAAGGATATTCTATTGCATGGGCAATGGAGTATCCTTCCCGCCAAGACGATGGCCTGCCCACCAAATTTAGATGTCCGCTACCATAGGTGTAACTATGACAGACAATACTCTGTCTCTGCAGTAGGAACAGCCCTCCGACAGCCCAACGGATTAAAGGCCATCAGAGGCTGACCTTTATGGGAACCTAAATTAGATTGGTGGGCAGAGAGGTCAGTTTTCACGTGCTATCACCGCCATGAAAACCCTGGCAGTAAGGGGCAGTGAATGTTGTCTAATGTCCTCCTCGGCGTGGGAGGTTGCTCCCGTAGACAGGGGGAGGGGGCATTTTTTTTTTTATTTTAAAAATGAAAATCCTGCTGTGGGATTTTCCTTTTGAAAATAAAAAAAATAAGTTTGATGGACGGCTCAGTCATGTTGAGGTATCTGTGCACCAAACTTTAAAAGCACAGGCATCAACTACTGTGTTGGCGGTTTCTGCCAAGGCTTTCATTTCTAAGTTTGGCAGGTGGAGTAGCCTCGGCTTGATGGACGTTAATTTCTCCAGCAGGTTAACGGAGATTACACGAGCCGTCAAATATTAAATACGGCACCAAATATGTCTAATGAAACTGTCTCACTAGGAAGAACTGTAAGATTCAAGACATCAAAACTTTAAAAGAAAGGCAATTTTAGTTTTTGTTCTGTATTTAGAGTACCTCCTAGAAATAAAAACTACTTTCTCAACAGCATCAGTGGTGTAACATGAATGGGAACAAATGATGAAACGGAACAATTTTATGACAAATGCGGACTCCACATTTCCTATCTCACTTTATTACATTCAAGCAATATAATGATTTTTAATTTTTGCACAGATATTCACCTTTGATAGTCTCAACATTTTAAAGCACGGCTTGATTGGGGAACCAAACGCAGCCCTGGTAAAAATGTTCAAAGCATCCTGGCTTCCTTCATCTCCTTAGCTATCTCTCCTTTCCATCCATCTGCTCTCTCCTCCCTCTCTGATAGTGTTCTCTCTGCCTTCTTCCTCTCTGTCTTTCGCTCTCTGTTGCACCCTCCCCACTACTGCAGCGGTTTTAACCCCTGGAGCTGGGAACAAGAACAGAGGCACGATGAGCGGCCCTTGGCTTTCAAAAACAAACTAGCTCCCAGGGGCTCCAGCCCACTGGAGAAATGCCTGGTGGAATAAATGGCCTGTCCAGCCCCGATTTAAACCCTGAATATGATAAACAGCAACTGAAGGTAACATGTTTTTCTCTGCGCTGCGGCACATATGCCACATTTTGTAACCTTGATCCATTTGAGCTATGAATATTTTTGGGTTGAAATGCGCAAATTATGCAGCAGATGGTGAAATATGTGGCAAGTGCAGCACATGCAAAATTATGTGGAAAATGCAGCAATAGCACAATCACGATTTCGGAGGCCATGATTCTAGCACTAACCTTAGATATACAGCTAACCTTACCCTAACCATACCCTGACACTAAGCCTCCTGCTAAAACTAACACCCCCATGACAATTACTCTGATCCTAACCCCAAAATGTATAATAACTATATATCTGAAACTAAGCCTGGCCCTTACCCAAAATATATAATTACAATAACCTCAACATTAACTCAACCCTGACCTCTAATCCTAGCCATTCACCTTGTCTCTACCGCAGAGCCGTAGCTATGGGGGGGGCATCTGAGGGCTGGGCCAGCCCACAATAATCTTTGCTCCCTGCACCCCTCATATGACCTAGGCAGGTGGCACAGTATAGAAGTGCTGGAGTTCAAAAGGTGAATGAACAATAAAATACCTTTAAACTTATTTTTTTTGTTACATGTACCAAGACAGGTTTTTTCTGCATGTACCAAGACAGGGTGAATGTCAGGCTATGTCTTCTAGTAAATTGCTGCATGTTCTTTTAACGTTTTTCGACTGTACAGGGACTGGATTTTGTCAACTGAACTGTGACAATCTCTCTAGGGTACCGAAGGGTCCACTAGAATTATGCGACAGGAGAGGCCTAAATTATGTGGCAAGAAAATACAAATTATTCAGTTTAAAGCGGCACATTTAGTGACAGTATCACTTAATTATATTCTAATTTGTACACATTGGCATTGTCTATGTAACAGTTTCCCTTCATTAGTACCGGTTCCACATCCACAGATAGCTTTAACTGAGCGGTAACCATTAAAGCTTTGTGAAGGATCTTCCAATGCACAGCAGTACGTGTTGCAGCATTTGTGGTAGGTTTTGAGCTGTTTCAGCTGAAACAAAATGTGTGTTTACTTAAAATCAGTAGATTATGCAGCAGATGATAGATTATCTGGCAAATGTGGCAAATTCATAATTATGCGGAAAATATCCCAGCCGCCAAATTGCATAATTCCAGTGGCATTGCTTACAGGGAGTGCAAAAAAATACCGTAGGATATCAATTTGTTTCTAATTTGCAAAAATGTAAGTAACTGTAAATTACCTGTACAAATGTTTCAACATATAGCATAGGTAACAAAAGTACAAATGAAGCACATTTTGTTTTCTAATGCTGAATTGCGATGGAAACAATGTTCAAAATAAATCTTGGTGATGCAAAGATAATAAATATTGTATTGTATTGAACATTTGTATAGTGCTTATTACCCTTATCTGTGGCACTGATGCTCTTATCTACAAGGCAGAAAGCTACGCCAAATAAGGTGGTGTGTGGTTGGAGGGGTTTTGTCTTTATTTGTGATCCTACATGGGAAGTGTTTCTTTGTTTTGTGTGATGCCCACAAGGTGTGGTTATTGTGTAATGAGAAGTACCAGTGTGATGAATGATGAGGTGTGAGAGACATAGAAGCGCAGTTTATGATTTATCAGTACAATGGCAGCTTTGAACAGCTCTAAAGGGCCCTTTATGGAATTCCTACGACTATAGTCTGTAGAAAGGGATATCCTTTGAAGCATATTCCTCTTTTTATGTGTGTTGCTAAATGCTCCGGATATAGAATGAGGAAGCAACATGGAGAAATAAATATTTTTTCCCTGCTACGCCTCACTAGGGAAGGCTTAGAATTTTGACGCATTCTTAGGTATATTCTAGCTGTAGTAAATATGAGATGCATGGGAACTCCCAAGCCTGCCCATGGAACACCTTGGTAACGGAAGGCAGCGATATGCACTGTCTTCTATTACTTTGTATTTACTAAGCCACACAAAGCCATGGAAAGTATGTTTTGTGTGGCTTAGGAAATACCAATAATGATTTTACGTTGGACTGTGTCACAAAAATAATGCAACTCCATACAAAATCTTAATAAATGAATATTTGGTAAACATTTAGGGTAGTATGTTTTATTGGGAGGAGTGTGGGATGTTGGGTGCTAGGAACTTTATGGATCCTCACAGATTCTGGAATTTTTCTTCACAGACATATGAGGAAAATCTGTGATTTAGCCAAAGTTTGGTGTTTGCAGATTATATGCATAATATAGAGATATTCACACAAACTTCTCCACCCCAGTCTTCTTTAGGTAGCTTGTTTTCTGTAATATATCTGGGCTTGGCATTTTTCCCTGGCTGCCGACCAAACCCTGGCTTAAATACAGCAGCTACCCACATAGCTAGAATTGGTCAATTCTCCAGGCAAAATCTTGATTTTTCCTAGCATCTTAAGGGCCTAGGGAGCCTTTCCCTTATAGGGCTATAGCTCAGCTCAGTCACACAAATTGTGTACTATTTTTTATCAAGAGAAGTGTAGGCATGCTACAGGGTAGGACATTTGTGGATCCATTATCATGGTCTGCTTTCACCTTTGTTTTGCTGTGTGACATCAGTGTGCACAGTGTGCTGAGGATACAGCAAAATAAGCATTTGCAATACAATAGGTCTCGCCATTTCGTGAGTTAAAGCTATTGGCATTGTAAATCCAGAACTGGACTTTTCTTGCCACATAAACTGGCCAACCCGGTCTCATAATTTCATCTTTTCCTGCCATGTTTTGGTGGTCACTGGCGGCTACTGACATCAGAAAACACAAGCCCTAAAGGAGAGATGAGATGACTGCACTACCTCACCTTGTGTAAACGTCTGAACATAAATTGGAAAATAAGGCTGGAAAAGTATTTTATTTTTATTTTAACAGAATGAAAAGTCTTGCAAGCATTCTTACCTTGCATTTCAATGAGCAGAGCAGCCTGAGAAGAGTTATGGCCCCAATAAAGGAGATAAGCCATGCCCTGTGTGCAATGTGGTGAGTGCTGGCAGAGAGGGGCCCTGGAAAGAGAGAGACTCCAGAGGCTAAGCAAGTTTCACATCATTGCTTCTAGGTTTAGCTACATTCTACCAGAAAGGGCATATTGTGGCTTTCTGAGCAGTGAGATAAACAACTGGGTGATTCTTTTGTAAAATAAGCTTATTTTAGGAGCCAGAAGTAAATGAGGACAGCACTGGAATAAAGCCAAAATAAATGTCAGCGACATGGGAGGAGATGAGAGTAATGGAATGCGGCAATAAAACGCAGGCAGCTACCAGCCTAAAACACCCACAGTGAAAGGGGAGCACCACAGAAATAACAAAAATAGTCCATCACAGTAACAGATGAAGAAACTAAAGTGGAATAATACAGTAGTTGGTCACTGCTCTGAAACAGAAAAAGGAGGGAGGAAAAGGCAAAACTGACCACTAGCGAGCAATACTTTTTAAAGGACACTGCAATCAACAAATGAAAATCGCATTAAGCCATAAGAAGTTTACTAAAAGTATATACGAGGTCGAACGCTTACGTTCGACCTTAAAATCAAACTTGGGATTTGTGGGACGCATTTCCCTCCCATGCTGACTTTGAATTTGGAAAAGAAAATGTTTACGGTGTTTTTAATCAAAAAGATTTCCTTTACCAGTACTGCTGAAGACCTGTTGAAGTACACTATACTTTGAAAGTAGCATGATAGATGTAAACGGGTCGTCTGCCCTAACACAGTTAACATTTGCTAAAACCATGCATCCTCATGTCCTGTCTAACATGAATTGACAAGATGGAGGGATGTGATGGCTACACTGCACTAACTTCCATGACGGTCAGGGACTTCTCCAGTTCCAGGAGGCCCCCTGGATGGTTTGCTTCCTTCCCTGGGGAGCAGCGAAAAGTACAATGGTTAAAGAAATGAGGCAGGTGCTGGTAATGGCCACGCACAGCCAAGAGAAAGTTTCAGTTGCCATATATTGTCAATGTGAAGAGGGCTAGAGAGAGAATAAAAATCTTGAGAAGTACAAAGAAGATAGAAGAGGAGATGGAGAGAAGACATTCTAGAAAAGGAGAGAAGATTGAGAGAAAAAACCGAGAGCAAATAGAAAGACAAAAAAGAGCACGAGAGACAGGAATGGAGAGATAAATGAAGCCACAGCAAACATAAAGGATAGTGGGGAAAATGTTGAGAGAGGCAGCGGGGGGGAGATTGGAATATTAGGAAAGAATAGAGAAAGTAAGGGTGAGCTTAAAGGAGCAAAATAAGAGCTAGGTACACACAGAGAAATGGTGATTGGAGATTTTAAGTGGAATGTATAGCTTATCATGCTATAGACTACACACCTGGCCCAGATCTGATGAATTCCTGATTCAGAATGTCCCAGGTACAACATCCTCCAGCAAATAATTATGAGTGTGGAGGCTGGACATCCACACCACCACTTGTAATAAGATGTGTGGGAGGGAGGGTTCTAAGCTGAGGTCACCTTATTTTAAAAAAAAAAAAAAAGAGAGAGAAAACTTGCTAAGCTTGGCATTGCACAAAGCTTGAACATTACTGAAAATACACAAGGTTGAAAGTCAGCCTACTATACACCCTTCTACTTTAAATTAGATAACCTATCTAACTGATTTAACGTTGGATTGCAAAAGGTTGTATGAGTGTGCTTTAATATGTACCTTAAAAACAATCCACATAACGATACCAAAATATTATTGACACAGAATATCGAGGGCAGAATATCGATTTCAAAATATTCACAGTTTAGTATAGTTTTTTCTATACCTTATTCCACATATAAGTACCTACATGATATATATATAAGGTAGGTAACTGTGGAGTTAGGAATAGTAAATCTATACTTCCTGCTATGCACTTAACTTTCAATATTCTGTCCTCTGTATCCTTGTGCCACAATATTCTGTCCTCTGTATCCTTGTGCCACAATATTCTCAGGGTTTAGAGCACAGATAAAATGTTAGGTCACAGCTGAGGGCCATGCCCTCCTAAAAATATACCTCTGCTCTACCCAGATATAACGCTGAAACCCAATAGCTCAACCCTGCCTAAGCGGGGCCACTGGTCCAACCAAAACACTGTATCCTAGCCTCCCGGGAACTTTTAATTCGAAATGTGCATTTTTTTTTTATTTTTATTTTTTACTTTTGGCTTTCAAACCTTATTTTAAGACTTAACCCTATACCCAAATAAAAAGCACACATGATTTTAAAGACCAGAAAAAGTCTCTGGAGACTTAGCTGGCAGTGGGGCAGATTCTGCACATCAAGAGTGAGGCGTGATCAAGAGACTATAGCAGGGCCAGACAGGCTGTAGCAGGCATCAGGCTTTTCCCCAGGGGGCTGGAAGGGTAGGAGCCAATTTTGCAGCGATGTGGGGCCAGTTTTGCAGGAGTGCTGCAATATAGGCCCCCAGTAACAAAAGCAGCAGCGCTTTGCACTTGGATGAAACGCACCTTCCCCCTTTCTTCCCTCCCCAAGACCTGGGGGCTGGTCTGACATATTGCCAGGGCTGCTTTGGGTTTCCATTCTGGTCTTGGACTGCAGCCCTGATTCCCAGTGCCCTGCAAAGAAGTACAGCATTTACCACACTCGGCAATATTGATCCAAGGTGAGGTATTTGCTGGATGCAGTAAATACTCAGTATTCTGAGTATTCCCTCCAAAATTGAGGATTTCATGTTAAGTTGGTGCTTCCCACACCATCTTCCACATGTATATTAATAAAGCCCACATTTTTCTGCCCGTAATTTTAGCAGGGCTGACCTGCCAACATTTACCTGAGGATAACAAAATAGTGAGGGTGATCTTTGAATCAAGCCCTGCAGTGCAACATGTCCATTATATGGTATGTTTCTGCTGCCTTACTTAATTTGTAAATAAAAACGTGCCGGTGCCCCAAGCTGTCCACTGAAACACGGGGCTGCTGCAATTAAATGTGCGAGCATTGAATACTGAGGCAGCGTAATACGGAAGCCACCTCGGGCCTCTTTAATCCATTTACAGCCACTCTCTGCCCCTTCAGCTCACCCTTGCAGCTTTCTGCTTTCTGCTTTCTCTCTGTGACGCTTTTTCGTTTTTCTCTTCCTTCGTCTTTCCCATATCGGTCTTGCGCTCGCAGTAAATGCTTGAGGCAAAAAAATAAGTGCCGGTGCCCCGCACCGAAACCACCGGCTAAAATTACGTTCAGTACCGTTTGTGTGCTCCCTCTTTGGGCTACATTCCTGCAGGCTGCTTGGGTCTACCCCTCGGCCAGCTTTGTGTGGTGCAAACAGTTCCTCTTCGAAAACGCTGAGACATTCTTGCATTAAAAAAGCTATTTCAGAAATGTCTCCCAGTCACCCAGCATTACTGGTCCTCCCAGCGGCAGGAAGCTGGTTGCTGAAGTTCAGGGACACCTGCTCTGAGGAAAACGCACTATCTCAGCCTTTCGTTGACTCTTAAGTCAGTTAACTGCTTCCGCTTGCCCGGAACCCGCGCGCACATGTGCGCGTGCGATTAGGCCACATCTTGTTATTTCCATGGAATAAGGCACGCGAGCTTCTTCCAAACACGCATTTCCCGGCAGCGGAGGAGATTTGGTTAAGAGGCCTGTGAAAGGTTGCCTGTACCGTGCAAGGACCACCTGACCTGCCGGGCTGGGGTACTTAGCCAGATGCACGTGAATCCTAGATTTAGCGGGAAGGGAACTTCTGCAAAGGATGGAGGCCGGTCTGTAACCAAGATACGGTTCCCTGGCCCCAGAAATGCCAGTGCCCGACTGCCAAAAGCCGGGGTCTCCCAGATGCAGTGTTTTCACCATCAATGACCTTCACGCAGGGGTCACTGCTCGCCGTCGGGTGCTCCCACCGCACTGCCCGGCCGTCAGAGTGGCCAGTCAGCTCACGGGCACAACACGCACACAAATGTGGATGCTCTTGCAATCTCCGTAAACCACCGATATTCTGAAGACAGACTCAAAAATATTTTATTAAAAAGTCAGAAATCAAAGCTCTGACGGTTTTCATGAATATTCCCAATGGACTACACAAACTCATCACGAGCTTAAAATGTTTATTAGGATTTTTTGTTGACTTTTTGTTTCAAACAGCCAATCCCCTTTCCCTACAATCCTAATGTAAGAAATTGCGTTACTGGCTGAGGAGAGTGACTCCCTTCTAAAGCAGCAACCACAATCCTTGTCCTGGTGAAACATTAAACTAACCTGTGCTTAACCCTCTGTAGATTGGCACAAAAGCAGGTTTAACTTGGAGACAATGTGTAAAGTATGTGTGCAGCACGCAAACAGTAATAAAGTGAAAACAAAACACACGAAAGAGATATGCAATTTTTAAAAGTGAATGGTAAAAATAGTGCCTAAAAGCACAAAGTGCCAACTATGGTTATCTGTTTGCCTCAGACTGGGAAAAAATCACAGTTCAGGCCGACCGTGATGGAGCGCGGGCCGGAAACAACTAAGTTAGGCCCGCTTAACAAAGTACCTTAAATCCTGGTTGCAGGTTGTTGTGAGATCCTATATGAGAACGCTTAAGGCAGTGGCGCTTGCGATGAGCTGCGGGGTGCGATGTCAAGTCCTGCGTCATAAATGCATCACGCACAAGTGATTCCATGGAACTGCAGAGCTGCAATAATAGGGTCCTGCATTGAGGCTGCATCACAAATGGTGGGTCAGAGGAGTTGCAGGGCTGCGAGACGAGGTCCTGCATCAAGGAGGTCTTGAGCAGCAGGGGTACTGAAGAGCTGCAGGCTTCATGCTGTATTAGTCATGCTCTTAAGGACAATTACAGAGCTGGCAGAGCACCTTCAGGCCCACTTCCAAGGATCCAGGACTGGGATGGCACCACTCGTGGGTAAGGCTCACAGGAGGCAGAGACCAGGTGCAGGGTTCAAGGTAGCTGGGGCCTTTCCTGTCCCTGAGGCTCTGATCAGGAGGCCAGCCAACTAACCTTTGCAGTCACTCCGTTGATCCTGGGTTCAGGTCCAGTCCTCTCTCAAGTTGCAGGGCAGTGAAGTAGCAGTCCGTCTTGCGGCAGAGCAGCACAACAGTCCTTCTGACCTTCCACAGGTCCAGAGATGTGTAGAAGAGTTGGGTCTGAGGGTTCAATATTTGTACTTTGTGTCAGCTTTGAAGTAGGAGACGTTTCTACAGGGTTCCACCACCAAAGGTGTTTGAAATTTCCTTCCTTCCCACCCTGACCCCAGGTTGTGTGAAGCGAAAACAACTAGCGTGAAACCCTTTGTGAGTGTGCTGATGCAGAATCTTTGTGATGTGCAAGGGTGGTAGTTGACAGCTCTACCCCCTAGCAAGCCAGAGATGGTCCATCCTGGCAATCCCTCTCCGTCGCACT
Source organism: Pleurodeles waltl (assembly GCF_031143425.1). Classification (NCBI taxonomy): domain Eukaryota; kingdom Metazoa; phylum Chordata; class Amphibia; order Caudata; family Salamandridae; genus Pleurodeles; species Pleurodeles waltl. The sequence continues at coordinate 102,155,436 of NC_090438.1, forward strand.
GTCTGGGAACAATATACAAAAACCAACTGCCAGCTACACCAAGTCATCTAACACAGGATACAAGCTGCAGTCACTAAATAGTTGGGAGAAGAAAATGGCAACTTTGTAAAAGTGGCATTTTCAGAATTGTGACTTAAAATCCACCTTTATTATTAAAGAGGGTTTTAAACTACAAGAGACCAATCTTGACATTCCTACCTGCTCCCAAATTAATGTTATCACATATTAAATGCAATAAGGCAACACAATGTTATCCTATGAGAGAGGGAGGCCATGTAGTAGTGAAATATGAATTTAAGAGCTTTCCACTACCTGGATACATACAAGTTAAAAGAACATGACCAACTTTTCAAATACATGGTAAACTGCCCTATAATCTGTTTATTAAAAAGGAATGTTTAGGCCTAGCAAAAGGTTTATTTTGCCAGGTCGAAAATGGCAGTCTAAAACAGCACACACAGGCTGCAATGGCACACCAGCAACATGTTTCAAAGGATAATTAAGTGGGTGGCACAATTAGAGCTGCAGGCCTACTAGTAGCATTTCATTTATAGGCCCTGGGTACAGGTAGTACCACTTTACTAGAGACTTACAAGTAAATTAAATATGGCAGTTGGAAGGAAGCCAGCGTTACCATGTTTATGGGGGAAAGCACAAGCACTTTAGCACTGGTTAGCAGTGGTAAAGTGTGCAGAATCCTAAGGCCAACAAAAACAGAATCAGCAAAAGCAGAAGGACTGAAGGCAAAAAGGTAGGAGAAAACCACACCAATGATTTCAGATCCAACACCTGTGGAATGTGGGCCATACACTTTCCCATTCTGGAAACACTTTATTCTGCCTTTTATGTGTCCGTGAAGACAATAGCCATGTTATAAGTTTGTGAATACACACACAATGCAGGGCTGTGATTGCATAACAGGCCTCCCTTAGGCATAACCGATAGATGATGTCTGATGATGAGCATAAGACTGAAATGAGACCCGGAGCGATCCAATGGCAAAATGCTACTTTGCCTTAACTACAGTAAATCCTTGCACGTTTCATTCCACAATGTTAGGGTGTGAATGTACAAAGATATTCCAACCATTATCCAAAGTCCTACCTCTTACCCAACACCAATGACTACTGCAGTGGAAATTCGCCACTAATGCATTTTAATTAACACTGAGTTGCATTTTGTGGTCATACAGTCTGAAAAATGTGATCCCAGATTTGAAAATGCAACATACTTTTACTTAAGCGTCTCTTTGACCACTGCAAGCTCTCCTCTGCCTGTTGGTCTTTGGTGACTGCAATATAATTGGTATACACGATGCTACCAATGATTTGGGAATTTCCAACTTAAAAAAGCATAAAACTTGTGAATATGGCTGCACGTTTTCAGCATATCGGAAAGTGATTGGTGCACGTTCCAACGTGGGCTGTTTTGAGCTTGCAAGCAATACTTTTGTGAGAGAGAGAGTGTGTGTGCGTGCGCGCGCGTGTGCGTCCGCGCACAGTGACCCTTGTTTGAAACTGATTCATGGTGAAAACACTGCGCCTGGCAGCCTCCTGGCCTTGGCAGCCTGGCACTGGCATTTCTGGGGCAAGGGTACAGTATCCTGGTTACAGACCAGACATGATTCTCTTACAAACCCCCTTTCAAGAAAAAACACAGTAATCTAGGATTCACGTGCATTTGGTCTCGCACGTCAGCCTTCGCACTTAACATATTAACCCTTTCAGGTACTTTACAGGCAGAACGGTGGCATTTACTCCTTTTTAGGAGCACCCAAAAAATCCTGAATGCCCTCCTGACCCACGTGAAGCTTGCCCCCACCCTTTCACCTGTTCAACAAAAGTCTCAAAACCCCTAAATAACTAAAGTAACTTGATCTATATCATTTCCAACTTGCTGAAAACTATAAAAATAAAATAAAAAATGTAAAAGTAAGGATACATTTACATTTGTTAATACATGCATATTCCCAGGAGTACCCGTGGTAGGGTGAGCCAGGAACAGGTTTCCAGGGCTACCACTGGGATTGTCAAGTGACTATTCTCATGGGCTCCCATTGCTACGATGCAGAATCACACATAGTGTAGAACTTCACTCAGGGAGAATGGAGCCTCCTGTTCAAATGCACTTGTTTTTTCTCTGAGGAGAGAATATCTTTAGGTCGAGCGCACAAGCGCTCTGACGTATTGTAATCTATCTGTGGGCTTTTAACCACGCCCACCGCACGCTCATCACTATCACTCGCTCATGGGCTTGCATTTTGAAAATCCTTTGTTATGATTGGTAAATGCTTTACGTTTGTCCCTCCTTGGGGCAGTTTTGATACCGCCTTGGCCTTCGACCCTGTTACATGGATAATTGCACTTTTTCCAATATGTTTGACTGCAAGTGAACTTCTTTTCCCTTTTGTGTCTCTCCTTCGCGCTCACTCCTATGGCGGCCGTGGCACTTTGAATGGGCTTGCTTATTTCAACTGTTTTACTTTTCATTTTCAATTTATGTGGCAAGAAAACTCCAGTTAGAAATTTACAATGCTACTAGCTCTAACTCAAGCAGACGCAACACCCATTGCATTGCAAATGCTTGTTTGCTGTGGAGAAAGCCCATCTTGGAGTGAGCTGCTTCCCATCCCACCCTGGAAAAGTAGTTACTCCAGCTTTCGGTTGGAGAAATAATCTGACTATTTCCAGGGTCAGAATGGGACATTCAGACATTTGGGGATGCCCCCACAGGTACAAGTTTGTGGGCATTCTCGAACTTCCATGGCAATCCACTTACCACAACGCCAACTTCGCACCCCTTTATTTTATGTAATACAGTGGATTTCTCAGTACTCCAAGTGGAGAAATCCCCAGTAGTAAATGCATTTACACCAGCCCTTTGAGAATTGCTGCCAGGGATTTTCAGACGTAATTTTACAGTGGCTGTGAAAGTATTTCTGTGATTAGGCCCCTATGGTTCTTGTCTATACAAAACTAGCCCTCACAACCATATTTACAACATCACTGCATGAACAGCTTCTATCAGATATTAAGATTTTCTAATTGTTCTCAGCCATGTCCTCAAGAACAGTAAATATGCTTACGTAAAGGGCTTTCAGCCATCCCTCATCATCCATTGGTTTGTTGTTGCATCATTCACCACAAACCCTCCCCACACTATAGCAAACAGCATGGGGCAGTGGGTCTGCCCATTTCAGCTACTGGCTAACTTCACTGTGAATGAGGATATTCACTTCTTTTGCACATCCGCACAAAGTAGTTCGTGTCTGGCAAGGCAAAATGTGCTTTGTGAAGCCAAAAAACATATTGTTTATTTTAGGCAATGTTTATTTAGGATGCTGGCGATGGACAGGCAGCTCCTCAATAACAGAGTTTTACAAAATTCATGACAAGAAAAAAAAAAAACAATGGCAACATCCAAAGGCTGCCAATCAACACCAGACCTACTGACTTTGCCTCTGCTTTTCAATATATAAAGTGTATCTAATGTTTAATGTTTCGTATTGTCTTCTAAGTACTGTGTGCGTATTGTTGTATTTTTATCTGGACGAAAAATGTTTAATAAACTGTTTAAAAACATTCTGTTGCAATGTTGACGTACATTTTTATTTTTATGTTCTCTTGTGTATTTGTTCTGCACTCCTACTATGGTTGTTGTTTTGTATTCTGTTTTTAATGTTTTGTTTTACAGTGCCATCTTAAGTGTTTATTGTGTTATTATTTTGCTTTATTTCTTTGTGCTGGGTTATTCTGTATACTTTAGAGATGTCAGCGAATGCTGCTACAATTCCAGTTAAAAGCAGCCCATTCCTTTAATGTTCCAGTCACTATCAATTACCACTTTCTAATGTGGTACAATAACACTGCTTTACCTCTAACTATCTAAGCAACCAGTCAGCCCCAAACTGTGGGAGAGATATATCGATCTTACGTTAGCACTCCCAGCGCTCACCTTGTGCAACAGCACTTGTCCTCAGGTTCTGACCCAAAAGCAGGCCCAGGACGTCGTTGGGTTTAGGGATCTGTGCTCCAGTCTTGCATTACATGTGTGAAAGGTCTTTGCTGTATCAAATGTGAAATGTTTGGTGGAGAGTCCTGGCAGGAGTGTTGTAGGACACCAAGCAGGGAAGGTACACAGAGCCAGTCCCAATAGGCCTGGTGCACTATTCAAGGGGCTTTAAACTTGATCCTTGACTCCACTGGCAGCCACCGATGAACCTTCAAGGCTGGTGTAATGTGATCCTCTTCCCATAAGGTTGGGTGCATCCAGACAGCCTGCTTTTGAAATCTGTGCATCATCTCTGCACGTTTTGTTAGGGATCTTCTATCATGCCTAACAGAACTCCATCCAGACAGGCCATCACCAGACCGAACACAAACAATGAGCTACTATGCTGCTCCATTGAAAAAATATACATACTTTCTGCCAGAATAACATTTTTTAAAGTATATATACATACACAAACAAAAAAAGAAGCAAGAATTCTGGGTAGTTCCCAAGTTTATGTGGAGAGCAGGGGTTGCTTTTGCTCATTCCAGGTTAGCTTGGGTGGTATTATCTCAATCCAAAGCTGTAATACTGTGCCTGGAGTGGTGAAAGGCTTTTGTCGTTTTACAGCTGGGCGAGGATAGCAATGTGCCAAACCTATGCCTAAAAATGTTGCTGTACCTTTCTAGCCCTGCGTGGATGGCACTGTGCTAATCTTATGCTTAAAAACTTTGCTAGAAAAACAGACATTTGAGGTCAGCAAATCTAGAGCGTTGCTGGTGTTGCAGGGCGAGCTGCTCTCCACCTAAACTTAGGAACTACCCAGAGTGCTCCCATTTTGCATAATTTATGCATCACTCTAACCCTGAAAGGGTTGTGTTTTGACATATATGTATATACACACATACATATACATGTATGTATGTGTGTATATATATATATATATATATATATATATATATATATATATATATATATATATATATATATATATATATATATATATACACACACACACACACACCTTTTAATTATTTAGGCTCTTATTAAGAACTCCCTAGCCTAAGTGTGATGGGTGCTGTTCAACAATAAATTAACACACATGAATATATCAATAAATATAAAAAAGGAAAAGATACACAATTTCAAATAAAGGTGAAAAGGATAAAATGGGAAAAAAACTGAGCACCCCTTATGTAATTGTGCTAACTGGGTGTAGGGATTATCACTTTTTACTACAGGGTTACATCTTTACATTTACGTACCTAACAGTTTTAGCACGCACTCATTTTGTGGGATTGTGTCTGACTGGCCAACTCAAGACACGTAGATTTACACCACCAGCCTCCACACATAATAACATTCATGGTATCATGGCAATATAATAATATGCCATGAGTATTACCATTGGTACCATACCACAAGTCATCCTCACAATGCTAAGCTTTATCAATTTTGTTTACACACAAGCGACTCAACGATTCTCTGATCACCGATGCATCTGTTCCAGGACCTGACTTTGTGAATAGAGCATAAAACGGTCGGATTAATCTGCTACAGGATATTACAGGCACCTGTTTACAAAGGTAAATCCATATCTGTACATTAGCTCACATATATTTTTACTTCTTCAGCTATGTGTATGTGCACTTTTTGCTGATCCCCATTTCTGAGTGTAGATGTACACCTAGGTGTAGGCTCAGATCAGGAGGTGGAGCCCCCTGCAACAGGATTTACAAGTGCAAAGTTACTATAATTAACCTAACACAGGTAGCAGGAGATTTCCGCCACTGTGGTGGTGTTCTCCATATGAAAACTGTAGGAATAATTACTAAAACGTATTTAAAAAAAAAAAAAAAAGTTAAAAGAAAAAGGTAATGCAAAATAGAGTGTAAGTTAATTCTGAATATCTATTTTTAACTTAGAACTAGCAAAATAAAAATGTTACAGCACATTAACACATTAAACTGAATTGGTTTAAATAATGAATTGCAATACATTAATTTAAATGTTTCAATAATCATTTCAAACAATAATTGAAAAACATTTCCATCCCACTAGCTTTTTTTTATTAAATACACAGCAGATTTTGTTAAAAATATCTGTTTAATTCAAATTATTTTCTTTTTTTTCATAAAAGTATTAGTTTAATTCATTTTTAATTAATGCAATTATTCATTTTTAAAATAATAAAATAAATACATAATCAGAATATATAAACAGATATATATGTATACATATATATGAAAATTTTCAATATTAAAAACTATTTCCTGCCTCCACTTTTTTCTAATGAATTGTGTTCCAATACCTGTGAGTGGTCATGTGGGGTGACTGACTTACTCTAAGATTGAACTGGGCAGTAGTACTTTTACATCTGCTTTAAAACCCTAACGGTTGTAGTAACTTTAGAAGAGTAGTCTGTGAACAGCAAAAGTCTTACTTTTTGTGGGCATGTGTTTTTTTAGCATAGCTCTTTATAAATCCCTCAATAAATTCCCCCAATCCCTTCCCATTGGGCAGTAAGTAGTCCTCATTTTCCAGCCACACCCCTTTGTCTGTGCCACATGTAGGTTAAAACATGCAGGTGTGCAGAGATTTTTGCAACCTAAGTTGAGACCTTTGCACAGAAACAACAGGAGAGACAGAGGCTGAGGTTTGTTGATATAGGTAGGTTTGTTGATATAATTTTTTACTACTTGAGTAGTACTGCTGAAGTACTACTTCAGGTGCCAAAAATGCAGTTTGTGAGTAGGCCCCACAATCTTCAAGGGCTAAATAATTCACTGTTGCTCTGAGTCCTGGGATCCTGGCTGTAGCCTAGTCGCTGGGCCTGCTTCAGGCATTGCCTGGCTCTCAAGATGGGCGGTGTGGGATGCTCTGTGGGGCTTGTAGTTAAAGGTGAAGGAGCAGATGGGGGAGTGGTGTGGGTGTCCATCGGCCAAAGGAGATTCTGGTATACATTGCTCACATCCGTGCTATCAACTGTGGACAGAGCTGCACAGCCTCACCACCAGTGAGGACCAGGAAATACAACAGTCCTGGGGAGGGTTGCTTCCAAACTCAGTCTTCTGTTATCTATTTTCGTTTTCTGTTCCAAAGTTGTGAAGTTGTGAAGTGGCCTAGAAGATGTGAAGTGCTTTATAAAACTCCCAAATGAAAAAATGCTAGAAAGATGAATCCACAGAGAATCTGTTGACCGGGGACCACTTGCATGGAGTCTGAAAGAGGCCACACTGCCTGCTTCCACTAAGGTTTCCACCCCTTATGGACTGATTTCCTTCACAACTAAAGTTTTGATGAACACTTTCTACACCAGTAATCACTTGCTCTATGAGAAACAGGTTCAACATCTGGAGTTAAAATATCCAAACCTATATCTCCTTCAAGCAGAGTTTATTTAAAACAAATAGGAGATAGTGTATCTATAAAATGAGTAGATGAGTAAGCAATTGTGTGATTGATGCTGTGGAAAAAGCAGGCAAATTAATCACTTAACTATCTTTAATAGCTGCCCTGAGCAAAAGAACATCAAATCTAAACTACAATCGCATCAGTGTCCTCAAAGGCCCGGTGACCACTGCCTGCTCGGCAATGCAAATTAGTATCAACGTGTGCAATGCAATCACAGAAAAATTGTTTGTCCCTCGATGCTCCTGTGATTCAGGAGTCAGCCCCATCCTTCTACCACAAGGAGTGCAGTAAAAAAAATATTTATTCTGGGAACGCCTTCTCTAGATAAGGGGTAATGTACTGAGATTTTATCTCATTCAATCAATACAATTTCATATTTGTTTCTCAAAACTCTTTAATGGTCTACAAACACCCACACTAAGGGCCTCATTACGACTTTGGCGGTCCTTTCATAGGACCACCGAAACCGCGGCAGGCAATGGAGTTCTTTTGCCCACCATATTATGAGTTTTCCACTGGGCCAGCGGGCAAAAACAGCATTTCCACCCGCTGGCCCAGCAGAAAACTCACCACAACATTGACACCGGCTCGTAATCGAGCCGGCGGCAATGTTGTGGTGCATCCGGTGTGACAGCACCCGTCATGAATTTCACTGCTCATAATTCGGGCAGTGAAATGTGCGACTGGGCCGTCCATGGGGGCCCCTGCACTGCCCGTGCTAAGTGCATGGGCAGTGCAGAGGCCCCCATGGGGCCCTCGCCATCCCCTTTCTGCCAGCTTTTGCATGGCAGCGAGACCGCCATGCAAAGGCTGGTGGAAAGGGGACGCGTAACCCCCAGGCAGCGCTGCTTGCAGTGCTGCCCTGGCAGATTGCGACTGCCGAGACCGCCAGGCTGTCGACAGGCGACAACCTGGTGGTGCCGCCGGTCAGACCATGGCCCATTTTCCGCGGTCATAATAGGGCGGTCGGACCATCTTGGCTGCAGCGGTCCGACCGCCATCGCGAGGGTGGCGAGCTTGAGACCGCCACACTCGTAATGAGGGCCAAAGTTTTTTCCAGAAACATCAAAAGGAACTGTAGGAGATTCCCTTACCACATGAGACTTATCAATTGTATGCAATGGGCAGTTCCTTACACGTCTTTCCAAATCTTGTCCATTCCAGGCAACCAGAAAACCATGGGCACTTTTGCTTCATGGATGGCATTCCTCCAGGTCCTTCATGGAGTCATACCATCCCTTTATCTCTCAATGCAATGGGCACCACCAATCTTTTACCACAATAGAGCAGCTCATCCACCATTTGTAATTCTGACCTGAACTTGGACAACAAAACACCATTGAGAAATTCTTTCTCTCCTCTCTTGTGATATGTGGTTTCCCACTTGCCAACTCGGTATCAATAGTCACTTTGTTTTTCCACTCCTACTCACTAATGGTACTTCCAGACACATCCTCAACACTCGTGACCATCCAATCATCCTATTCAGAGCCATTGAACTTTCCAGTGGTAACATTAATAAACACTCAGCACTCGTGATACTGACACCTGGCTATATTTAGTTAAGAAAATATTCCTGCAACGTAAATTGGTAACCTCTGAATAGCCTTTCCTGGCTCATAATCTGTTCCCAACTCAGTAGTATACCCCACAAACATATCTGAAAATACTGAATGCCCCACCAAGCCAATGCTTCTTTCTCTATAACAGAACAATTACTTTCCACACCTTTGTGCGTTCTGGATTGGAAAGTGACTACTCTCCCCTTTCCATGGTACAACTGCAACAAGACAGCATCAGGACCATGTGCACTGGCATCTATTATCATACCCATACTAAATTTAGGATTAAATGGTTTCAAAATCAATGCCTCCGCAATGCTCTTCTTCACACTCTGGAACAATCCTCACACTTACTAGTCCACACATACTTCTCACTTTTTTTCAGCAAAGCACTCACAGAATTGTTTTTTTCAGCAAAATGATGAATGAATTTTCTACGATATTCAGTAAGTCCCAAAAAGATATAAACTGTTCTTTATTCACTGGGATGGGCTTCCTTGATTCCGTTCAACAAATCTAATTTGTGCTTTATGTCATCTACATTTATACTGTGACTTAAATACTCCACTTCGGTTACCTAAAATTATGTTTTCCATGTCTATGGGTGAATCTGCTTCCTTCAACTTTTCCTTGAACTTGCCTCAAAATCCAATCATCATCTACCCACTCCTTGCCATATATCAAAATATCATCCTGGAACAGCGCTACGCGATCAATACATTCTATTGCATCAATATTCCACACAGTGATGAATTCATCAGTAGCAGGATATAACACTAACCATTCTATTTAAAGTCCTTTTCTGGATGCTCAGAAATTATGGATTGGATTTTTAATAGCAAAAGTCCTTCTCATGTATTCAAGGGGCACTTTATCCCATTAAATACATGGTAACGCCTTCATTTTTCCACAAACCACCTAAAACCTTGGTGCGTATCTCTTTCATTTGAAAGAGCTAGTATGTTTGCAAACATGAAGTATAAAAATATAATCTCTAGTATGAAATTAAACACATCAAAAACCTGTTAGGCATTTATTGCAAACAGATATTAGAAACAGTTCAATACAAGTCCAGTTTAAATTTTTTTTAAAGTTGCAGTAGCTCGGAAGGTGTAGAAACATGGAGAAAGAGTCTAGCTTTTCTCTATCTAAGGACAGCAAAAATAAACATATTCTTTCAGTCTGTCATTGTAAGCTAATAAAATAGAGCAGAAGAAAGAAAAGCAATGTTCCATTTGTTGCTTTAAACAGCTGCTTTAATTATGCTCCATGACCTGATCTGCCTTTGACCTCGGCTGCTGGCTCTGGCAGCAGGCAATATGCGGCAAAGGCTGCAATAACCTTATAATAGTCGACTTCTGGTGCATTTATAAAGAAATTAGTGACTGCCGTTTATACAGCAATTACAGAATCCTGTGTATTATTCTAATATTATGTTGACTTCAATAATGCAATGTATGTCATTGCAATACCCCATTTTCTCATTTACAACGTAGACCCTTCCCCTCTCTGTGTGGCATCCTAAAATCCCTTCCTACATCGCTCTGTAATGTATTTTACCCATATTTAAAGATATCTAACCAATCCTTTATACATGATCTTAATGCCTATATCTATCTATACCTGATAAAGCCAAAGTTTGTTCATATCAACTTGTTACCTGGCACAGCAGCACCGCTACCACTGTGCAATTTCTACCATGGATCCCTGATCTCTCTGATTTCAGTAACCAATAATTAATATGCATGTAAAGCCCATTTAAGAAGCATGCTGTACTATACTTTCACAATGAAGGTCTCTCTGTTTTAGAATTAATCGTCTTTAGTTTGTTTTGGAAATGGACCAAATTATAAAACTGAAGATTTTTTGTTTTCCTGAAGGGGAGTGACACAACTCTCAAAAGTCTGACCTATTTCAAAACCTCCAACCATCTGCACAAATTAAGCACTATACAGAATCTCTCTCCGTAGCACACCTGTACCTACTTGGAGAAACGCCCTTAGAAAGCGTATGGGCTTTTCTTTCGGTACACTCCAAAACTAAATTCAAGTCTGTAGGAAACTGGTCCTTGTTGCAGTTACACACCCACTTTTTGCCTAATATTGATGCTGACTTGCCTGAGAGTGTGCTGGGATCCTGCTAACCAGGTCCCAGCACCAGCGTTCTTTTCATAAAAATGTACCATTGTTCCCAGAATTGGCACACCTCTGGCACACAGATAAGTCCCTTGTAAAGGATACTAGTGGTACCAAAAGCCCTGTGGCCAGGGAGGATCTCTAAGGGCTGCAGCATTTATTATGCAACCCCAGGGGATCCCTCACTCAGCACATACACACTGCCTTGCAGCCTGTGTGTGCTGGTGGGGAGAAAAAGGCAAAGTCGACATGGCACCCCTCTCAGGGTGCCATGCCCACAAAACACTGCCTGTGGCATAGGTAAGTCACCCCTCTGGCAGGCCTTACAGCCCTAAGGCAGGGTGTACTATACCACAGGTGAGGGCATAGCTGCATGACCAATATGGCCCCACAGTGTCAAAGTCCATTCTTAGACATTGTAAGTGCAGTGTAGCCATATTGAGTATATGGTCTGAGAGTTTGTCATTACGAACTCCACAGCACCATAATGGCTTCACTGAACACTGGGAAGTTTGGTATCAAACTTCTCAGCACAATACGCCCACAATGATGCCAGTGTAGGATTTATTTGAAAATGCACACAGCGGGCATCTTAGAGATGCCCCCTCTATTTTACCCAACCCTCTAGTGTAGGACTGACTGGTCTGTGCCAGCCTGCCACTAGCAGACATGTTTCTGACCCCATGGGGTGAGAGTCGTTGTGCTCTCTGGGGCCAGAAACAAAGCCTGCACTGGGTGGAGGTGCTTCACACCTCCCACCCTGCAGGAACTGTAACACCTGGCGGTGAGCCTCAAAGGCTCAGGCCTCCAGTTACAGTGCCCCTGGGCACTCCAGCTAGTGAAGATGCCCTCCCCCCAGACAAAGTCTCATTTTTGGTGGCAAGGTCGACAGGAAACTTAGGAAAACCAAGGAGTGTCCACTCCAAGGTATGCCTCCAAGGTATACCCCCTCCCCCCCCCCCCACCAGAACAGAACAAAATGAGGGCAGGGGATGGCCTGCTGCTACAGCCAAAGCTTTGTGTGATTTTTCCCGGCGGAATTGACACTAGGTAAAATGTGGTCTGGTGGTCCAGCCCCTGAGAAAATCAGATGTGGGAACACCATCCCACTCAGAATCAGATGAAGTGGGATTCCATACAGTAATTCAGCGCCGCCTCCCTCATAATCAGGGCCTCAGGGTACTAAGATTACCAAGCTTAAAAGGATGTAAAGGTACATTTTCCTTGCAGGGATTTGAAGTCTGGACCTTCTGGACACTACATTATTCATCAGCAAGGCTCCCGTTCTCAGAGCCATCCTCCCTCTGCACGACGCTGGTTTGTGCATCTCTATATGGACATTGAGCAATCATTGAACAATCTGCTTGCGCCGTCTCGCGGGTTTGCACTTAAGGTACAGACAGAGGGAGCAGCACTGAAACACAGAAGGACAACCCAGAATTCTAGTGAGAAGATGGACACACATCTTCACTTGCCTATAGTTTGTTGTTCAGATTTGGATGTGATCATATCTTCTACAAACAATAGGGCTCTCCCCACCCTGTCTGAATTCAGCCACATGCCCTTTTAACAAATAGCATCCAGTGGGTCCGGTGTATAGGAAAACATACACACACACTCATCTCTGGTAATGGGCGCTCAACATCAAGCGCCCCACCAGTGGCGGACATTTAGTGCATCCCCTGGTGGTGAATTCACCTGCATGGCCTTTTCTGTAATACCAAAGTGCCGTGCCTGAGACATAAACAGAACCAGAGTCCATTTGTGCAAGGGTCACATTCTCTATGATGCAGTTGGCGAGGTTTACTTAGTATATGGGCACTTCAATTGTACACAATGCACAACTCAATTATTTTTCAAAGATGGCTGCTGTGCCCAGTGCTTAATTAATAAAAACAAAAAATGAGTGATGGAGCCCAAATCTTTGCTCAGAAGCCCCTGGACAGTGCTATCAAGTGTCAGCATGTCGAATGTGTAGTCTTGAATCCACCTCATGCCTCTTTAATCCACTCCCAGACACTCCCTGCTCCCTCATCTCACTCTTGCAGGTTCCTGTTTTCTCTCTTTATGACAGGCCTTTCCGTCTTTCTCTTCCTCCTCCTTTCCAGTTTGTGTATTTTTCCGTCTCCTGTTCTCAGTAAATATCTAATAAGGAAAAATAAGTGACAATCCACAAAAATGAGTGCCGGTGGAACTCGCCAGCAGACACCGGCTCAAATTAAGCACTGACTGTGCATCGTAGATGTGGCCCAGTGGCTAAAGCTGCGTTCTTCCTAACTGGGGAACCCGGTTCGAATCCTGACTTTGAATCTATCTATTGCAATTTGGACAAATCGTATAGGGCCTGATTTACAGTTTGGTGGACGAGTTGCTCCGTCACAATTGTGACAGATATTCCTTCTGCCGTATTACAATCTCCAAAGGCTAAAATGGGATCGTAATACGATGGTCAGTAACCACCCCCCCCCCCTGCCAAACTCTAAATCAGGCCCTTAGTATCTCTGCGCATAAAAAAATTTGTAACATGATTTTTTTTTTTTTTTTTTTGTTTAGCGCTGTAGTGACCTCGGGCCAAACTTGTCATATATTAAACTGCATTAAAAAAAAATGATAGTGTTTCTAATTCCATAAGCAATAGAAATTACATTTTTTTAAACTGCGATTTGATGAATAGGTCTTTTCCGAATTCTTGGCCAGTATTCTAATTTTATAATTAAATATTTATTTGATTTTTATAAGAAGCACTTAACTGCCATTTTGGCAAAATTGAAGCTCCATAAATAATTACAACCTCAAAAGTACCCACGTGGTGCATTTCTTTTGGAAAATTGTAGATTTATGTTGTTCTATGGTTTTACACTTTGGGTGGTAAATTAAAATTCTGCGGTTTCTAAAGTGTATGTTACATTCCAAGGATATTTTTTCAGCTGAATTTCCTGCACCATTTATTCCAACTTCAGAAATTCCAATAATGGATTATTCTCATGACTTTGCAATTCCTTCAGAAACTAGAGGAATCTGAATTTCCATTACCATCCAACTCCATATCAGCCCTTTTTTGTTGCAGGTCATTAAATATTCAATTTAATTTATAGACAAACATGGAAAACAGCACAATATCGCAGGCAGGCACAGCTTCTTTTATTTCAAGTCATTTTTATTGATATGTCATAAACCAGACAACACCGAGGTGGTACAGAAGGAGAAATGAGGACCAGTCGCGTATTGGGGTGTGGTGATTAGGGTAGGCAGTGCTTTAACCATCAAAAACAAATCAAAGATATTCTGGCAAAACACATTTCACTGTTACAATTTACTAAAGATGGTTGTTAAAATGATTAATTTTGTAAAGACCAAATTGCCTCTTTAAAAATAAAAGTGATTATCGAAAAAAAAAAAACATTTTTTGTTATATGACGGTATTCATAGTTTGCATAAGAGACTTTCACAGGGACGGATTCATCCATTTTGCTTTGTGGTGAATTGAGGGATTTGGGCATTTTCCAATACGATTTACAATTGGCATTCAACAAATTGAGGCCGTTCATCAGCCCTACACCACAACAGCAAAACTACATTACATGATTCAACACACTCTAAGCATGCACTTTACAAGAAGCACCACAACTTAACAAAAGGTCTACCTGATCGTCTAAGAGAAAACACACCATCTTTGAATCACTGATATTTCTCAGGAAAGTATTTTAATTTTCACGGATGAACATTAAAATCCTCATGATTCTTCCTGCAAAGTATTAAGCCACACACAAAAGTGGCTGTCGCATTTCGGCCACGACGCTGGCCTTCTTCATGGCAAGTGTCGTGACCGAAATGCACAGCACTGTCCTTTGGTGCCAATGAACTATACTCCTACTATAGCGGACTCCTGAGTGTTAAACTCCTTTCCTAAAATGGTAGTGCAGCTGCAGGTGTTTTAGCAGGCTGGAGTATGACCCGCTTTAAGTAATACCACCTCGATTTGGCACCTGATAGCACCTTGCTCCTTTGGACTTCATTTCAATATAAGTATAACGACTAGGGGCCTTATTATGATTTTAGCAGATGGAAAAGCCCATCCGCCGAAATCCCGACAGGTAGGTTGCTGCAATTGTGACAGCCTCCCCGACGGGCCCATTACGAGTTTCCCGCTGGCCCAGCGAGAAACAGCCTACAGCATTGTCTTCGGCTCGTAATAGAGCCAGCGGCAATGCTGTAGTACACAGGGTGCACCAGCACCTTCGCAATGTTCGGTCTGCAAAGCAGACAGTGAACACTGCGACGGTGCTGGCCAGGGGGACCTACACTGCCCATGCCAAGAGCATGGGCAGTGCCGGGGCCCCCTGCACCCGTTCTCCACAACCCTTTTCATGGTGGTGAAACAGGCATGAAATTGCTGGCGGAGAACAAAGTTGTAATCTCAGAGCAGCACTGCTTGCAGCGCTGCCCTGATGTATTAGGATCTCCAGGATCGCCAGACTGCAGGAACGACTAATCCTGGCGGTCAGACCGCGGCACAACTGCCACGGTCATAATGTGGCATTCGGACTGCCCCATTTGGCGGCGGTCTGTACACCACTGCGAGTCTGGCAGTCAGTAGTCCGCCAGACTCATAATGACCCCCTATATCTTTCTACATATATCTCAACATCTCTCTGTGTATGTATGTGTATATATATATATTTTTTTTTTTTTTCACTGAAAAAAACAAAGGTTAGAGGTACGTTATAGTTAGGTTTTGAATTTACTCAGTTGGGAGTTTATTGGAGCATTTCTGCCTGCAGCGTTGGTTAACAACACTGGTTATAGTCTCACAGCCGACTAACATGCCAAAGCCACAGCTGAAATAATTTAAAGGGGATAAGTGGTTTTACTGACTGGCTTTAAGGTCAGTAATGCTACTTACTGGTAACTGAATGTGTCAGCACAGATGGTAATTTCTTCTCTTCCATACTCACTCCCTCTCCTTCACTTCTTTCAGTGTTTCGTCTTGTGCGCCATCCGTGTTGCGAATGAGCTGCGATTTCGGAGATACGTACCACTCCAGACCACTGCACTTTACTCTGCGCCACTCCAATTTACACCACTCCAAGCCACTGCACTCTGAACCACTCCACTCTACGCCGTTGTACTCTATGCCACGTCTCGCTAATCCTTACTACTCCACCCTGTATCACTCTGCTCAATGCCAGTGCACTTTTCACCACTCTACTCTACACCACTGCACTCCAGGCCACACCAACTTACTCTACACCACTCTGCCAAGCTGCACTCCACGCCGCTGCACTCTATGCCAATACACTCTACGCCAATGCACTTCACTCTGTAACACTCAACTCTGTGCCCCTGCGCTCTACCCCAATCCACTGTACGCCACTCCAATCGACTCTGCATTGCTGCACTCTACGCCACTTTACTCTATGCCATTACACTCTACGCCACTCGACTCTACTCTGCACACTGCCCTCGGCATCACTCAACTCTACACCACTCTATACTGCTGCACTCTATGCCAGTGCTCTCTACTCTGCACACTTTGCTCTGCTCCTCTCTACTTCGCGCTACTCTACTCTGCACCACTCTACTCACTATGCAGCGCTTATCTACGCCACTGCATTCTACAACAAAGCTTTCTCCACCACTGAATTCAACGCCGCTGCACTCTACGCTACTATACTCTGCAACGCACTACACCAATGCACTCCACACCAGTCTACTCTACGCCACTCCTGTGTATGGCACTCTACAGGGCTCCACACTATACCACTCCAATACACAACACTCTCTGCCACTGCACTCTACAACACTCTCCTCTGTGCCACTAACCTTTAGCCGTGCTGAACAGTGGTCACGCTGGTGATCAACATGGCTACAACACATTGACAAAGCCAACAGTTCCTGCATAGGTGAGACCTATTGGATATGCAAAGGCTTGTCGTGTTCTACACGAACTGGATGTCGCAACAGTAGGAAATCTTTTTTTCGCTCCAAAATAACTAAAAATAATTAGAACAAATAGCAAAAGAACAAACAAAATGTTTGTCTATGTGCAGGAGCAGAGGACAAGGCCGCGGTGTTGTTACAGATCAGAGGAGCAAAGGACAGTATTTCAGAGGAGGAAATGTGCACGGGGCAAACGTTTAGAACCGCAACAATAATGAAGAACTACTGGGGCAAAGGGAACTGAAGGCATGGGAAAGCGGGCAATTACCAGGGTCCCCACCTTTCAAGGGAACGTTGTGTGTCTGTTTCCCTACCTCAACCTTTAATGTACAAGTCAGTATTGTTTGGTGTAATGGGACTTGCGTTAGTAAAAATGAGTGATAAAAGTTGTTTTGAATGTGACGCCAAAAATGTTTCTTCCCAAGGCCACCAAAACCCTTAAAATGACACTGTATTGGACTAAGGGTGGACGCGATTAGCCCTAAGAAACTAGTTTGGAAACTGGGTTTCACCTCCTAGCGCAAACGAAGGGCTCACTATTCCCAAATGTATTATGAGCTGGGATGCAGAAAAAACAGCGAAACATGTCAAGTTCCTTCCGTTCCGTTCCGAAAGATAAAACTGAGGAATATGTGGTAAGAAGTGCCGATCCTCGTGGGAGCACGAGGACTGCTTTATTTATTGCCTCACGAGCAGTGCTTAATTTGTAAATAAAAACGTCCCGGTGCCCAAGCCCTCCTCTTAAACACACAGCAGTTGCAATTAAATGTGGGAACAGGGACTACTGAGGCAGATAATCCTAAAGCCATCTCAGTCCTCTTGAATCCATTTACAGACGCTCCCTGCCCCTTCAGCTCACTCTTACAGATCCTGCTTTCTCCCACTGTGACGCTTTTTTACGCCTTTCTCTTCCTCCGTCTTTCCCATATGTGTCTTTTGCTCGCAGCAAATCCTTGAGGCAGAAGAATACGCTCCGGCCCTAAAAAATAAGTGCCAGTGCTCAGCACCGGAAACAACAAGCACAAATTAAGCACTGCTCACGAGGCTTTTGTAATGTTCTGTTCTGAATGTTTTATTTCAATCTGGTTTCCATGCTCGGGAAGCAGAACTGCACCTACGAGACTCTCGGAAACTTTAGTCATTTGCTGCAGAGACTCGTAGACGTCGGATGCTCCCTGTCGTGGGTGTGAGGTCCTTTAATAAAACGCCTTCAAAACCTTTCTCCCGTCGTCTGCGCCTCAACCTACTGCAGAATATTTCAACATCAGGTAACAAGCACCGTGCGATGATCTTGGTGCGGGGATCTTTGCAAGTAGTTCGATCCACGGGCTCTTTTGCTTTGCTGGCCAGTAAGGCACGGCTCCCCCGCACACCCTGCTCCTTCCCAAGCCTTGTGGCACTCACTGTGTGGTGAGTGAGGGTGTGAAGACAGTTGTAATTGCCGCCAGAGGAAGTGATGGGGTTGAAATATCAGCTTTTCAATCGTCCCAACAGTCTTGCCTGGTACATGAACCAGCTCTACTGGCATTCCTGCGGACGCTGATCCCATATCCTGGAAGTATGGGTGGCTTGGAATGGCCACTTTGGAAACCGTGTAGTAAGGACGCCCAAGAAACATTTGGCAAAGACTGTGGCTTTGAGAAGTTACACAGGATGCTGCGCTGTCATTGGTCAGTGCCTTCAAGTAGCACCTTGAAGTTTCTTGGATCGGCCACTGTGAACAAACTTAAAAGTTTCTGTGGGGGTGAGAGGGGAGACGAATCCCAGGAGGATCAGGTGAGATGCTGAAAGAGGTACTTCTGGGATGGGGGTGGAATTGGTTCCAGAGCAGAGGTGCCAGGGTCCTCCAGCTTACCTGGCAGAGCATTGCTTGGTTACATGCAGTTGGGCACAGGAATAAATTCCCAGTTCCAGCAAAATCATAGGGCCTGATTTAGATGTCGGCGGACAGGTTCTCCGTCACAAAATAACAGATATCCCATCCGCCGAAATATACCTCCCATTAAATCCTATGGGATTCATGTTTCAGCGGATGGACTATCCCTCGCCGTTGTAACGGAGTAACCCATCCGCTGCCTTCTAAATCAGGCCCATAGTATATTTGGGACAGCAGCTGGTTTATTCAAGGGTGATCGCAAGGCAGGAAAGGTGTATAGATCACTCAGGTGTGCTGAACATGAAGGTTCATGAGGGAAAAGCTGCTGGAGCAGTATGTGTATGCAGTGCCTTGAAACTAGGTGTGGTGAACAAGCACTATCTTCATTAGGTCATCATCCCTGTGCTAAATAAACTACCTCTATACACACAGCTTTGTGGTCTACTAACAAACCTAACATAAAAGGGGGCTGCCCACACACACACACACACACACACACACACACACAGAGTCTGCAATGGCAGATCTTATGGAAAGAGGTTTAGTCATATATACCAAGGAGCTCGTGCTAACACAGGAGCAGTTTGCGTTTGACATCATAGGGTCAGATTTATCAAGTCTCTGCACCACCGCAAAGTCCTACAAGGTGAGACGGAGTAGTGCAAAGTCTCGGTAAGGTGTTTACTTTCCAGCACTTGAAAACAGCCCTTCTTATAATACTTCGCACTGCTTTGCATTACTTTCTGTCAAAAGGGCATTTCGTGGATTGGGCTTTGGCATTAAGAGGGAAACACCTATGTGTTTTGCAACAAAGTCATATCTACTAAATGTGTTAGATGAGGCTTTTGCATGGCAGATAACGCCCCCTACAGGCAGGCACGGAGTAGGAGAAATGTTTTTACTTCTTACATTTCACACATTGCACGTGTGATGCACTGCACCCAACACATCCAATGAATGAAGTGTTTGAAAGAATATCTAGGCTTAACATTTTGCACAGTAGCGTGTCCTTCCAGCATAAAACTTATGCTGTGCAGCACACACACTTTTGCACCATGGTGCAAAGGTGTGAGTGTGGGGCTAGGGAGGGCCAGTAGGGGAGACAAGAGCACAAGGCTGCTGTGGCTCTGCGCTGCTCTTTGTCCGCCTAGCGCAATGCCGCACAGCAAGGTAGGCAGTACTTAATTTGTAAATAAAAACGTGCCGGTGCCCAAAGCTCCTCTGAAACCCGGAGCTGCTGCAATTAAATGTGTGAACACGGAATATTGGGGCAGAATAATCCTGAAGCCATCTCGGGCCTCTTTAATCTATTTACAGCGACTCCCTGCCCCTTCACCTCACTCTTGGAGCTTTCCTATTTCCCCCCATTGTGGCGCTTTTCGTCTAACTGTTCCTCCGTCTTTCCCACAAGTGTCTTTTGCTCCCAGTAAATGCTTGAGGCAGAAAAATAAGTAAGTCCCGGCCCTCAAAAATAAGGGCCGGCGCACCGCACCGGAAACAACAAGCACACATTAAGCACTGAAGGTAGGGTGATGCTTTGCACTGCACCACTTTTTGTAAACCCGCCCCATGCTGTTCACGCGAGAGGTACGAGCACGGAGATGGATGCTCTGTGACCACAACGATGATCTTTAATCTGCAAATTTGTTATCAGAGCACACATGATGGAAGCTGGTGGATTTTTCCAGAATGTGGGCAAGGCCTGCTGGTGTGAGTAAGGAAGGAAGGCCCACAGGTGTGCGGAAGTCACTGGAAAACTATACTGAATTCCTTAGACAGATGGAGACTTCTTGGGTGTGGAGTAGATACAAGAGTGAGGTGTGGGAGTGACAGGCCAGGGCAGCTGTTCCCTATGATGTGCATCAGGCAAAGTTTTCAGGATAACCCCGGGAGTACCAGCAAATGCACACACACGAGAAGCATGCCAACTATTCGCTTATTCCTTACCCTCCCCTTCCCTGTTTACTTCACATTTCCTTTGCCCTAAAGGAACTCAACATATTTTGCTAGGTCGTTGTGCCGACCACATTAGGATCAAAATTAATACAACTTTTTTTAACTAAAAAAAAGAAAACATCGTTTTGGAACATAAGGGCACCAGGGTCAACTAGTTTGCTGTAACTGATGCTCATTAAAATCTTGGAGCAACTTCGGCGTGTTATATAGCACATCCACCTGGTAATGACATTCACACTTTTTCAAATGTGTGGTACTAGAGGGCAGATCACCCACATAATCACCAACCGGGTGCAATGAAATTGGAATGGACATCCTCCCAAGTTGGTGATATAAAATTAAATTTCAAACATGATTTGGTCTCTTTGGGATCATGGGGTGAAGACTAGAGCATGATCCAAGTGCCACAGTAGCTACTCTAAGGGACATGGTGTAGTGAGTCGGCCACTGACAACGTAAAGCGCCCCCTTCATCATGAAGATGAATCGATCACTGACGACGTAAAGAGTCACCTCCATCATTTTAGTGAATCGGCCACTGACAGAATGAACTGCCACCACCATCATGCAGATGAATCAGCCACATACAACGTGAACTGCCACCACCATCATGCAGATGAATCAGCTCTGACAACGTAAAGAGTCACCTCCATCATTTAGCTGGAACAGCCACTGACAGCATGGAATACCACCGCCAGCATTTAGGCAAAGCAGCCACTGACAACGTGAAGTGCCACCTCCATCATGTAGGTGAATTAGCCGCAGACAACATAAAGTGCCACCTCCATAATGCAGATGAATCAGCCACAGAAAACATTAAGTACCACCTCCATCATGCAGGTAAATCAGCCAGTGACAACATGAAGTGCCACCTCAACCATGTAGGGGAATCAGGCACTGACAATGTCCAGTGCCACCTCCATCAGTTAGGTGAATAGGCCGCTGACAGCTTGAAGTGCCACCTACATCATGTAGGTGAATCAGCCACAGACAACATGAAGCGCCACCTCTGCCATGCATGAAAATCAGCCAGTGACAACAAAGTGTCACTACCATCATTTAGGTCAATCAGCCACAGGCACCGTGAAGTGCCACCTCCATCACGCAGGTGAATCAGCCACAGATACCATGAAGTGCCACCTCCAACATTCAGGTGAATCAGCCACAGAAAACGTGAAGTACCACCTCCATCATGCAGTTAAACCAGCCACTGACACCATGAAGTGCCTGCCACCTCCATCATGCAGGTGAATCAGCCACAGACAGCATGAAGTGCCACCTCCAACATGCATGTAAATCAGTCAGAGACAACATGAAGCGCCACCACCATCATTTAGGCTAATCACAAACAGTCAACATGAAGTGCAACCTCCATCATGCAGGAGAATAGCTCACTGACAATTTGAAGTGCCTCCTCCATCATGCATGTAAATCAGCCAGTGACAACATGAAGTGCCACCATGATCATGCATGTAAATCAGCCAGTAACAACATGAAGTGCCACCTGCATCATTTAGAAGAATCAGCCACAGACAACATGAAGTGCCACCTCCATCATGCAGGTGAAGAGACTCCAGTACGAAGAAAAATGGATTTGGAGAAAAGGGACCAACAAAATCAAATGGTGCAGCAGATCACGAGTAAAGAGAGATAAGAAGCAGACAAATTAAGGACTTGGAAACTGTTCAGTCGTACGCCTTTTTAATCCAATTAGCATGAACAGTGCAGAAACCACCTGATTAAAAAAGTTCACATCAAGTCACAATGCAGTTATCTGAGAAATACAGCCCGCAGTGCTATATCGCAGGGGAGCATTTCCTTGACGCTATGTAATTTACTCACTTAAGGAGGTTTTTAGCATGTCGCCTTCATCCACTGGTCAGTTATTGTGTCAGTTACATTTTTCTTCCATCCACTACAGCAAGTAGCATGGGGCAGTGGGACAGCCCACTTCAGCTATTGGCTAACTTCACTATGACTGACAGCATTCCATCCTTTTACAAGGAGCATACCCACATACTAAGTAGTCCCACCCCAGTGCCAGGGACTACCATGGCAAGGTGTGTTTTTTGAGACCACAAATAGTTTTTCTTTTAGCCAATTTTTTATTTTGTAGATTGATAAAGGCCCAGCAGCTTCCCTAACAATAAAGATTTGTAAAAATCATGACAAAACAAGCATTGACAAAGCCAAGAAGCTGGTGGCTAACACCTGACATGCTGGTGTTGTCAATGCTTGTTATCTACAGGAGTTTGTACAGGCATATCATACAATTGTACATAGCATTTCTATCCTTGCACACTCGAAGGGGTTATATAGGGATATCATAAAATGACTCACATTTCTAGTCCGTGTTCATTTGAGGAGTTTACATAGGTCGTTTTGTGACCATCAGAAATGTTTACATGGGCAAATATCATGTAGTATTTTTTTTATTCGGCAACGGGATTATACAGGAGCACAAGGTAGTCTGACAATTTGTATATAATCATTCCTCCCTAGAAGGTTTACATAGACATTCAACGTACCACACCGTACTTGAATCAGTCGTCACTGTGTCTAAATGGGTTTATCTAGGAAAACCAAATCATTAAAGCAATCTACATATCTACCAGCGCGCGGGTGTGAAAAAGCACAGGAATTCTACCACCCCAATGACAACACCACCTGACGTGGTCTGCCTCCCCTTTGTCCTTCTGAATTAAGAGACTGTTTAACAAAACAGTCCTGGGAGAAATGAATCTGCGCATACAACATCTTAGAAGAGGAAAGTGGGAGATTTTACAAAAATAATCGTGAGAATGTATTTTGCCCATTGACTTATATCGAAGCAAAGGTCATTTCAGGCAGAAGAGAGACAAA
The DNA here is from genome assembly GCF_031143425.1 of Pleurodeles waltl. NCBI lineage: Eukaryota > Metazoa > Chordata > Amphibia > Caudata > Salamandridae > Pleurodeles > Pleurodeles waltl. Next base: position 102,179,170 of record NC_090438.1, read on the forward strand.
AATGTAGACAAAATGGCTTCTCCCGCCTGAATTGGGTGCATTGACGTGTTTCTGCCTGAACTCGAATGAGGCGAACTGTAAGGAAATGCCTCCTTGGCATGGTTGCCCCCTGACTTTTTGCCTTTGCTGATGCTATGTTTACAATTGAAAGTGTGCTGAGGCCTGCTAACCAGGCCCCAGCACCAGTGTTCTTTCCCTAACCTGTACTTTTGTATCCACAATTGGCAGACCCTGGCATCCAGATAAGTCCCTTGTAACTGGTACTTCTAGTACCAAGGGCCCTGATGCCAAGGAAGGTCTCTAAGGGCTGCAGCATGTCTTATGCCACCCTGGAGACCTCTCACTCAGCACAGACACACTGCTTGCCAGCTTGTGTGTGCTAGTGAGAACAAAAGGAGTAAGTCGACATGGCACTCCCCTCAGGGTGCCATGCCAGCCTCTCACTGCCTATGCAAGTATAGGTCAGTCACCCCTCTAGCAGGCCTTACAGCCCTAAGGCAGGGTGCACTATACCATAGGTGAGGGTACCAGTGCATGAGCATGGTACCCCTACAGTGTCTAAACAAAACCTTAGACATTGTAAGTGCAGGGTAGCCATAAGAGTATATGGTCTGGGAGTTTGTCAAACACGAACTCCACAGCACCATAATGGCTATACTGAAAACTGGGAAGTTTGGTATCAAACTTCTCAGCACAATAAATGCACACTGATGCCAGTGTACATTTTATTGCAAAATACACCCCAGAGGGCACCTTAGAGGTGCCCCCTGAAACTTAACCGACTGTCTGTGTAGGCTGACTAGTTCCAGCAGCCTGCCACACTAGAGACATGTTGCTGGCCCCATGGGGAGAGTGCCTTTGTCACTCTGAGGCCAGTAACAAAGCCTGCACTGGGTGGAGATGCTAACACCTCCCCCAGGCAGGAGCTGTAACACCTGGCGGTGAGCCTCAAAGGCTCACCCCTTTGTCACAGCACCGCAGGACACTCCAGCTAGTGGAGTTGCCCGCCCCCTCCGGCCCCGGCCCCCACTTTTGGCGGCAAGGCCGGAGAAAATAATGAGAATAACAAGGAGGAGTCACTGGCCAGTCAGGACAGCCCCTAAGGTGTCCTGAGCTGAGGTGACTCTAACTTTTAGAAATCCTCCATCTTGCAGATGGAGGATTCCCCCAATAGGATTAGGGATGTGACCCCCTCCCCTTGGGAGGAGGCACAAAGAGGGTGTACTCACCCTCAGGGCTAGTAGCCATTGGCTACTAACCCCCCAGACCTAAACACGCCCTTAAATTTAGTATTTAAGGGCTACCCTGAACCCTAGAAAATTAGATTCCTGCAACAACAAGAAGAAGGACTGCCCAGCTGAAAACCCCTGCAGAGGAAGACCAGAAGACAACAACTGCCTTGGCTCCAGAAACTCACCGGCCTGTCTCCTGCCTTCCAAAGAACTCTGCTCCAGCGACGCCTTCCAAAGGGACCAGCGACCTCTGAATCCTCTGAGGACTGCCCTGCTTCGACGACGACAAGAAACTCCCGAGGACAGCGGACCTGCTCCAAAAAGACTGCAACTTTGTTTCAAGAAGCAGCTTTAAAGAACCCTGCAACTCCCCGCAAGAAGCGTGAGACTTGCAACACTGCACCCGGCGACCCCGACTCGGCTGGTGGAGAACCAACACCTCAGGGAGGACCCCCGGACTACTCTACGACTGTGAGTACCAAAACCTGTCCCCCCTGAGCCCCCACAGCGCCGCCTGCAGAGGGAATCCCGAGGCTTCCCCTGACCGCGACTCTCTGAAACCTAAGTCCCGACGCCTGGAAAAGACCCTGCACCCGCAGCCCCCAGGACCTGAAGGACCGGACTTTCACTGCAGAAGTGACCCCCAGGAGCCCCTCTCCCTTGCCCAAGTGGAGGTTTCCCCGAGGAAGCCCCCCCTTGCCTGCCTGCAGCGCTAAAGAGATCCCTTGATCTCTCATTGACTAACATTGCGAACCCGACGCTTGTTCTAACACTGCACCCGGCCGCCCCCGCGCCGCTGAGGGTGAAATTTCTATGTGGGCTTGTGTCCCCCCCGGTGCCCTACAAAACCCCCCTGGTCTGCCCTCCGAAGACGCGGGTACTTACCTGCAAGCAGACCGGAACCGGGGCACCCCCTTCTCTCCATTATAGCCTATGCGTTTTGGGCACCACTTTGAACTCTGCACCTGACCGGCCCTGAGCTGCTGGTGTGGTGACTTTGGGGTTGCTCTGAACCCCCAACGGTGGGCTACCTTGGACCAAGAACTGAACCCTGTAAGTGTCTTACTTACCTGGTAAAACTAACAAAAACTTACCTCCCCCAGGAACTGTGAAAATTGCACTGTGTCCACTTTTAAAACAGCTATTTGTGAATAACTTGAAAAGTATACATGCAATTGAAATGATTCAAAGTTCCTAATGTACTTACTTGCAATACCTTTCGAACAAGATATTACATGTTAAATTTGAACCTGTGGTTCTTAAAATAAACTAAGAAAATGTATTTTTCTATAACAAAACCTATTGGCTGGATTTGTCTCTGAGTGTGTGTACCTCATTTATTGTCTATGTGTATGTACAACAAATGCTTAACACTACTCCTTGGATAAGCCTACTGCTCGACCACACTACCACAAAATAGAGCATTAGTATTATCTCTTTTTACCACTATTTTACCTCTAAGGGGAACCCTTGGACTCTGTGCATGCTATTCCTTACTTTGAAATAGCACATACAGAGCCAACTTCCTACATTGGTGGATCAGCGGTGGGGTACAAGACTTTGCATTTGCTGGACTACTCAGCCAATACCTGATCACACGACAAATTCCAAAATTGTCATTAGAAATTGATTTTTGCAATTTGAAAAGTTTTCTAAATTCTTAAAAGACCTGCTAGGGCCTTGTGTTAGATCCTGTTTAGCATTTCTTTTAGAGTTTAAAAGTTTGTAAAAGTTTGAATTAGATTCTAGAACCAGTTTTAGATTCTTAAAAAGTATTCCAACTTTTAGAAGCAAAATGTCTAGCACAGATGTGGCTGTGGTGGAACTCGACACCACACCTTACCTCCATCTACAGATGAGAGAGCTAAGGTCACTCTGTAAACTAAAGAAAATAGCAATGGGCCCCAAACCTACCAAAGTACAGCTCCAGGAGCTTTTGGCAGAGTTTGAAAAGGCCAACCCCTCTGAGGGTGGCAACTCAGAGGATGAAGATAGTGACTTGGAGGGAAATTCCCCCCCTCCAGTCCTACTTAGGGAGAGCAGGGCTACTCAAGCCCTGACTCCACAAATAATAGTCAGAGATGCTGGTTCCCTCACAGGAGGGACCAACAACTCTGAAATCACTGAGGATAACTCCAGTGAAGAGGACATCCAGTTAGCCAGGATGGCCAAAAGATTGGCTTTGGAAAGACAGATCCTAGCCATAGAGAGGGAAAGACAAGAGATGGGCCTAGGACCCATCAATGGTGGCAGCAACATAAATAGGGTCAGAGATTCTCCTGACATGTTGAAAATCCCTAAAGGGATTGTAACTAAATATGAAGATGGTGATGACATCACCAAATGGTTCACAGCTTTTGAGAGGGCTTGTGTAACCAGAAAAGTGAACAGATCTCACTGGGGTGCTCTCCTTTGGGAAATGTTCACAGGAAAGTGTAGGGATAGACTCCTCACACTCTCTGGAAAAGATGCAGAATCTTATGACCTCATGAAGGGTACCCTGATTGAGGGCTTTGGATTCTCCACTGAGGAGTATAGGATTAGATTCAGGGGGGCTCAAAAATCCTCGAGCCAGACCTGGGTTGACTTTGTAGACTACTCAGTAAAAACACTAGATGGTTGGATTCAAGGCAGTGGTGTAAGTAATTATGATGGGCTGTACAATTTATTTGTGAAAGAACACCTGTTAAGTAATTGTTTCAATGATAAACTGCATCAGCATCTGGTAGACCTAGGACCAATTTCTCCCCAAGAATTGGGAAAGAAGGCGGAACATTGGGTCAAGACTAGGGTGTCCAAAACTTCCACAGGGGGTGACCAAAAGAAAGGGGTCACAAAACCTCCCCAGGGGAAAGGTGGTGAGACAGCCAAAAATAAAAATAGTAAAGAGTCTTCTACAGGCCCCCAAAAACCTGCACAGGAGGGTGGGCCCAGAGCCTCTTCACAAAACAATCCTGGGTACAAGGGTAAAAACTTTGATCCCAAAAAGGCCTGGTGTCGAAACTGTAGTCAGTCTGGACACCAAACTGGAGACAAGGCCTGTCCCAAGAAAGGTTCCACTCCAAACTCCAATCCAGGTAACACTGGAATGGCTAGTCTCCAAGTGGGATCAACAGTGTGCCCAGAGCAAATCAGGGTCCACACTGAAGCTACTCTAGTCTCTGAGGGTGGGGTGGATTTAGCCACACTAGCTGCCTGGCCTCCTAACATGCAAAAATACAGGCAGCAGCTCTTTATTAATGGGACATTTTTGAGGGCCTGAGGGATACAGGTGCCAGTGTCACCATGGTGACAGAGAAACTGGTTTCCCCTGGCCAATACCTGACTGGAAAAACTTATACAGTCACCAATGCTGACAATCAAACTAAAGCACATCCCATGGCAATGGTAACTTTAGAATGGGGAGGGGTCAATGGCCTGAAACAGGTGGTGGTCTCCTCAAACATCCCAGTAGACTGTCTGCTTGGAAATGACCTGGAGTCCTCAGCATGGGCTGAGGTAGAACTAAAAACCCATGCAGCCATGCTGGGTATCCCTGAACTGGTGTGTGTAAAAACAAGAGCACAATGCAAGGCACAGGGTGAAAAAGTAGAGCTGGAGTCTGGAAAAATGGCCCAGCCTACCAAGAGAAAAGGAAGGTCAGTTGGGAAACCAACTGCAACACAGTCAGAAAAAGAGAACCTCTCTTCTCAGGAAGAAGTTCTGCCCTCTGAGGGAACTGAGCCTTTGGAGCTTGAACCTTATCAGGTTGAGCTCTTAGGCCCAGGGGGACCCTCAAGGGAGGAGCTGTGTAAGGGACAAGAAACCTGTCCCTCTCTTGAAGGCCTTAGGCAGCAAGCCGCTGAAGAGTCCAAGGGCAAGAAAAATGGAACACATAGGGTCTATTGGGAAGATGGACTCCTGTACACTGAGGCCAGAGACCCCAAACCTGATACCACTAGGAGAGTGGTAGTGCCTCAGTCGTTCAGAGAGTTTATTCTGACCTTAGCCCATGATATTCCCCTTGCTGGGCATTTGGGACAAACCAAGACGTGGGAGAGGTTAGTCAACCACTTCTACTGGCCCAATATGTCCTAGAAGGTTAAGGAGTTTTGCCTCTCCTGCCCCACCTGTCAATCCAGTGGTAAGACAGGTGGGCACCCAAAGGCCCCCCTCATTCCACTTCCAGTGGTGGGGGTCCCCTTTGAAAGAGTGGGTGTGGACATAGTTGGTCCACTGGAACCTCCCACAGCCTCAGGAAATATGTACATCCTAGTAGTAGTGGATCATGCTACTAGTTATCCTGAAGCTATTCCCCTTAGGTCGACTACTGCCCCTGCAGTAGCCAAGGCCCTCATTGGTATCTTTACCAGAGTGGGTTTCCCTAAGGAGGTGGTGTCTGACAGAGGTACCAACTTCATGTCAGCATACCTAAAACACATGTGGAATGAGTGTGGAGTGACTTACAAATTCACTACACCATACCATCCACAAACTAATGGCTTAGTTGAGAGATTCAACAAGACATTAAAAGGCATGATCATGGGGCTCCCAGAAAAACTCAAAAGGAGATGGGATGTCCTCTTGCCATGTCTGCTTTTTGCTTACAGAGAGGTGCCACAGAAGGGAGTAGGATTCTCACCCTTTGAACTTCTGTTTGGTCACCCTGTAAGGGGACCACTTGCTCTTGTTAAAGAAGGCTGGGAGAGACCTCTTCATGAGCCTAAACAAGACATAGTGGACTATGTACTTGGCCTTCGCTCTAGAATGGCAGAGTACATGGAAAAGGCAACCAAAAACCTTGAGGCCAGCCAACAGCTCCAGAAGTTTTGGTATGACCAAAAGGCTGCACTGGTGGAGTTCCAACCAGGGCAGAAAGTCTGGGTTCTGGAGCCTGTGGCTCCCAGGGCACTCCAGGACAAATGGAGTGGCCCTTACCCAGTACTAGAAAGGAAGAGTCAGGTCACCTACCTGGTGGACCTGGGCACAAGCAGGAGCCCCAAGAGGGTGATCCATGTGAACCGCCTTAAGCTCTTCCATGACAGGGCTGATGTGAATCTGTTGATGGTAACAGATGAGGATCAGGAGGCAGAGAGTGAACCTCTCCCTGATCTTCTGTCATCAGACCCAAAAGATGGCTCAGTAGATGGAGTGATCTACTCAGACACCCTCTCTGGCCAACAGCAAGCTGATTGTAGGAGAGTCCTACAACAGTTTCCTGAACTCTTCTCCTTAACCCCTGGTCAGACACACCTGTGTACCCATGATGTGGACACAGGAGACAGCATGCCTGTCAAGAACAAAATCTTTAGACAGTCTGACCATGTTAAGGAAAGCATCAAGGTGGAAGTCCACAAGATGCTGGAATTGGGAGTAATTGAGCGCTCTGACAGCCCCTGGGCTAGCCCAGTGGTCTTAGTCCCCAAACCTCACACCAAAGATGGAAAGAAAGAGATGAGGTTTTGTGTGGATTACAGAGGGCTCAATTCTGTCACCAAGACAGATGCTCATCCAATTCCTAGAGCTGATGAGCTCATAGATAAATTAGGTGCTGCCAAATTCTTAAGTACCTTTGACTTGACAGCAGGGTACTGGCAAATAAAAATGGCACCTGGAGCAAAAGAGAAAACAGCATTCTCCACACCTGATGGGCATTACCAGTTTACTGTTATGCCCTTTGGTTTAAAGAATGCCCCTGCCACCTTCCAAAGGTTGGTGAATCAAGTCCTTGCTGGCTTGGAGTCCTTTAGCACAGCTTATCTTGATGATATTGCTGTCTTTAGCTCCACCTGGCAGGATCACCTGGTCCACCTGAAGAAGGTTTTAAAGGCTCTGCAATCTGCAGGCCTCTCTATCAAGGCATCCAAATGCCAGATAGGGCAGGGAACTGTGGTTTACTTGGGCCACCTTGTAGGTGGAGGCCAAGTTCAGCCACTCCAACCCAAGATCCAGACTATTCTGGACTGGGTAGCTCCAAAAACCCAGACTCAAGTCAGGGCATTCCTTGGCTTGACTGGGTATTACAGGAGGTTTGTGAAGGGATATGGATCCATCGTGACAGCCCTCACTGAACTCACCTCCAAGAAAATGCCCAAGAAAGTGAACTGGACTGTGGAATGCCAACAGGCCTTTGACACCCTGAAACAAGCAATGTGCTCAGCACCAGTTCTAAAAGCTCCAGATTATTCTAAGCAGTTAATTGTGCAGACAGATGCCTCTGAACATGGGATAGGGGCAGTTTTGTCCCAAACAAATGATGATGGCCTTGACCAGCCTGTTGCTTTCATTAGCAGGAGGTTACTCCCCAGGGAGCAGCGTTGGAGTGCCATTGAGAGGGAGGCCTTTGCTGTGGTTTGGTCCCTGAAGAAGCTGAGACCATACCTCTTTGGGACTCACTTCCTAGTTCAAACTGACCACAGACCTCTCAAATGGCTGATGCAAATGAAAGGTGAAAATCCTAAACTGTTGAGGTGGTCCATCTCCCTACAGGGAATGGACTTTATAGTGGAACACAGACCTGGGACTGCCCATGCCAATGCAGATGGCCTTTCCAGGTTCTTCTACTTAGAAAATGAAGACTCTCTTGGGAAAGGTTAGTCTCATCCTCTTTCGTTTGGGGGGGGGGGTTGTGTAAGGAAATGCCTCCTTGGCATGGTTGCCCCCTGACTTTTTGCCTTTGCTGATGCTATGTTTACAATTGAAAGTGTGCTGAGGCCTGCTAACCAGGCCCCAGCACCAGTGTTCTTTCCCTAACCTGTACTTTTGTATCCACAATTGGCAGACCCTGGCATCCAGATAAGTCCCTTGTAACTGGTATTTCTAGTACCAAGGGCCCTGATGCCAAGGAAGGTCTCTAAGGGCTGCAGCATGTCTTATGCAACCCTGGAGACCTCTCACTCAGCACAGACACACTGCTTGCCAGCTTGTGTGTGCTAGTGAGAACAAAACGAGTAAGTCGACATGGCACTCCCCTCAGGGTGCCATGCCAGCCTCTCACTGCCTATGCAAGTATAGGTCAGTCACCCCTCTAGCAGGCCTTACAGCCCTAAGGCAGGGTGCACTATACCATAGGTGAGGGTACCAGTGCATGAGCATGGTACCCCTACAGTGTCTAAACAAAACCTTAGACATTGTAAGTGCAGGGTAGCCATAAGAGTATATGGTCTGGGAGTTTGTCAAACACGAACTCCACAGCACCATAATGGCTACACTGAAAACTGGGAAGTTTGGTATCAAACTTCTCAGCACAATAAATGCACACTGATGCCAGTGTACATTTTATTGCAAAATACACCCCAGAGGGCACCTTAGAGGTGCCCCCTGAAACTTAACCGACTGTCTGTGTAGGCTGACTAGTTCCAGCAGCCTGCCACACTAGAGACATGTTGCTGGCCCCATGGGGAGAGTGCCTTTGTCACTCTGAGGCCAGTAACAAAGCCTGCACTGGGTGGAGATGCTAACACCTCCCCCAGGCAGGAGCTGTAACACCTGGCGGTGAGCCTCAAAGGCTCACCCCTTTGTCACAGCACCGCAGGACACTCCAGCTAGTGGAGTTGCCAGCCCCCTCCGGCCCCGGCCCCCACTTTTGGCGGCAAGGCCGGAGAAAATAATGAGAATAACAAGGAGGAGTCACTGGCCAGTCAGGACAGCCCCTAAGGTGTCCTGAGCTGAGGTGACTCTAACTTTTAGAAATCCTCCATCTTGCAGATGGAGGATTCCCCCAATAGGATTAGGGATGTGACCCCCTCCCCTTGGGAGGAGGCACAAAGAGGGTGTACTCACTCTCAGGGCTAGTAGCCATTGGCTACTAACCCCCCAGACCTAAACACGCCCTTAAATTTAGTATTTAAGGGCTACCCTGAACCCTAGAAAATTAGATTCCTGCAACAACAAGAAGAAGGACTGCCCAGCTGAAAACCCCTGCAGAGGAAGACCAGAAGACAACAACTGCCTTGGCTCCAGAAACTCACCGGCCTGTCTCCTGCCTTCCAAAGAACTCTGCTCCAGCGACGCCTTCCAAAGGGACCAGCGACCTCTGAATCCTCTGAGGACTGCCCTGCTTTGACGACGACAAGAAACTCCCGAGGACAGCGGACCTGCTCCAAAAAGACTGCAACTTTGTTTCAAGAAGCAGCTTTAAAGAACCCTGCAACTCCCCGCAAGAAGCGCGAGACTTGCAACACTGCACCCGGCGACCCCGACTCGGCTGGTGGAGAACCAACACCTCAGGGAGGACCCCCGGACTACTCTACGACTGTGAGTACCAAAACCTGTCCCCCCTGAGCCCCCACAGCGCCGCCTGCAGAGGGAATCCCGAGGCTTCCCCTGACCGCGACTCTCTGAAACCTAAGACCCGACGCCTGGAAAAGACCCTGCACCCGCAGCCCCCAGGACCTGAAGGACCGGACTTTCACTGCAGAAGTGACCCCCAGGAGCCCCTCTCCCTTGCCCAAGTGGAGGTTTCCCCGAGGAAGCCCCCCCTTGCCTTGCTTGCCTGCCTGCAGCGCTAAAGAGATCCCTTGATCTCTCATTGACTAACATTGCGAACCCGACGCTTGTTCTAACACTGCACCCGGCCGCCCCCGCGCCGCTGAGGGTGAAATTTCTGTGTGGGCTTGTGTCCCCCCCGGTGCCCTACAAAACCCCCCTGGTCTGCCCTCCGAAGACGCGGGTACTTACCTGCAAGCAGACCGGAACCGGGGCACCCCCTTCTCTCCATTATAGCCTATGCGTTTTGGGCACCACTTTGAACTCTGCACCTGACCGGCCCTGAGCTGCTGGTGTGGTGACTTTGGGGTTGCTCTGAACCCCCAACGGTGGGCTACCTTGGACCAAGAACTGAACCCTGTAAGTGTCTTACTTACCTGGTAAAACTAACAAAAACTTACCTCCCCCAGGAACTGTGAAAATTGCACTGTGTCCACTTTTAAAACAGCTATTTGTGAATAACTTGAAAAGTATACATGCAATTGAAATGATTCAAAGTTCCTAATGTACTTACTTGCAATACCTTTCGAACAAGATATTACATGTTAAATTTGAACCTGTGGTTCTTAAAATAAACTAAGAAAAGATATTTTTCTATAACAAAACCTATTGGCTGGATTTGTCTCTGAGTGTGTGTACCTCATTTATTGTCTATGTGTATGTACAACAAATGCTTAACACTACTCCTTGGATAAGCCTACTGCTCGACCACACTACCACAAAATAGAGCATTAGTATTATCTCTTTTTACCACTATTTTACCTCTAAGGGGAACCCTTGGACTCTGTGCATGCTATTCCTTACTTTGAAATAGCACATACAGAGCCAACTTCCTACACGAACCCTGCAGTGAAGGGCCAGATGTATCAAAGGGTTTTACCCATTCTGTGTCTAAGGGAAAATGCGTTGGTACATATGGCCCTAAGTCTGATGAATTTTCAAGGATTTTATAGCATTCTCAGTACTGCAGCACATACCATTTGAGGTGATAAGACTTCCACAGGTGGCCTTGATTGAATTTAGAAAAGGTTCAACCTTCCCATTGAAGTTTTAAATTTTGTATATTTGTTTGAGAACTAAACAAAACACTTCAGCATTTGTGTATTTGTTTGATGGAGGCTTTTGCAGTATTTTTGAGTATTTTTTGCGGTTTAAATAATTGAAATTGCTTACGCTAGTGTCCCCCTAATGACTTAGGGCCAGATGTAGCAAAGGTTTTTACCCATTCTGTGTCTATGGGAAAAAGTGTTTGTACATATGGCCCTTAGTGCGGGCCCCTGGGTTCCAATAATGATACATTGGTGGGCCCTGGATTCCAGTACTGATTACGTGAGGCGTCACAAGGTTAAGAACCACTGATCTAAGGTAGTCTAACTCATCATGCGCCAACGCTGTTCCATTAAAGGTACTGCGGTGTTGCTGAGCAATACCTGCCATGTCCTGGTAAAAGGGCATCTGTCTATTTCTTTACATGCCCCTTTAATGTAAAGCAAATCTGAAGAGAATCACGGATGCAGTTCCATCAAAAGCACAGAAGCCTTCAGAGACGCGCGAGGAGGGTCAAGTTAGGGGCATTAGTGGAATTTTAAGACGTTGTGCCATTTTGGAATTGCAACAGCCGTCCTGAGAAATGTCGGCTTTGTTGCATCAAGCACATTGCAGCCCTTCAGAGAAGTGCAAATAACTTCCCACTAACAGTACTTCAGCCATTCCAAAGAGTGTCTCTATCGCCCCATTAAAGGTACTGCAGCATTGCTGACACGTGCCAGCACCTTGTTATGAGAAGAGTATGATTCTCGGTGAGAATAATCCGTAGTAGATTCACACTGAGAAGTTCCAGCATGTTGGTGGTTCACTTGTACAGATAGTTCAAGGTGGTGAGCATGGATAGTTATTTTACTTCACCAGACGTTAACCCACTCCAAGAGAGAAAATGGCAGAAAAGGAAGGAAGAACGAGGAAGAGAAGGCTGGAAAACATTGACTAAAGGAGAAATCAGGGATGAAACTTCTGGAAGAGTGAGAGAAAGGAACAGGAAGTGTAGGGTGGTTGAAGAAAGGGGCATGAGGTGGAACAAAAACTAAGCAACTTTGGTATTTGGCATTACAGACAAACTCTTAAGCAAAACTTCAAGGCAGTGCCGTAACACAGGCCCCTGCGGTGTTGGAGAGAGGGGGTGGGAGGCCCTGAGCTCCAAGGGGGACCCTCAGGACAGTATCCTGGCTTGAGAGCTCCTGAGTCTGGAAGGGGGGCTCCTCCACGTACTTTGCAGGAGGCCCAGCTCAAGTTTCGGTTATGCCACAGCTTCAGGCCTTGCACTTATATTTTTGACACACGGAGTACATACAGCAGTCAGTTGTGAAAACCATACACGAGGCTGTTAAACGCACATCAGCCCCAAAGAGGAGTCACAACAGAGAACTTTAGAGATAACTTGTCTCAAATGCTGGCTCAATCATTGCAATAGCTATGTTTCCAAGATAGCAAAGGGTATTATCTCTCCTTTAGATAACTCTTCCAGGCCATAGTTTGCTACGATTAGATAACACCAAGTTCCAGAGGACTTCAGCCTTGTGATACCAGGCACAGCAATCTGGATGTTGTCCAGGTCCAGAGTTGATAAGCTGTTCATAAAAAGCTACAATACAACCTATCAGGAAGTGATAACTTGGGCCTAGAGGTGGCAAAGAGTCCGTAAAGAGCTAAAACAGACTCTACCAAGAAGTGATAGCCTATGTCCAGGGGTGATGAAAAGTCCATAAAGAAATAAAATACAATCTACCACGAAGTGATAACTTAGGTCTGGAGGTGATAAAAAGTCCACAAAGAAATAAATAGAATGAATCAGGAAGGATAGATTAGGTCTGTAGGTGATAAAGAGCATGTAAAGAGTTAAAATAGAATCTGCACATTAGCAGTAGCTTAGATCTAGCAGTTACAATTAATCCATAGAGAGTCTGTAAAGATCTAAAACAAAATGTATCAGGCATCTACAGCTTAAATCTAGAGGTCGACAAAGAGTACCAAAAGAGCAGTATTTAAAAGACATCAACAGCTCAATTCCTAGGTCATAAAGAACCCATAACTAACTAAAACAGAATCTATAAGGAACCAATAGCTTAGATGTAAAAGTAATAATGAATTTATAAAAGATTTAAACTAGAATCTATCAGGAAGCAATAACTTAGATCTAGAAGGAGTAAGGCACAACTAGAGACTGAAACATATTCCGTAAGGCATGACAACTTAAGAAAACTGGGCTAATGGGAACCTGAGGCAACCAAAATGTCCTTGTGATCGAAGATGGGCAGAAACCTTTCTCCAAATGCTTTGTAAAAATGACACAATGTTCTTACAAACATGAGCGGCAGGATCTGACAACAATCCTATGGAGTTAGTAAATAGCAGGTAAGGACGACAACTAGCGATCACTTAATTTTTTTAAGCTCCTACAAGTAATGTTGTGTCTTCAATTCATGAATAAAATCCTGTGATTCCTAAGTTAGTACATCAATGTTAGTACACCCACAACCCCTATTGATAAGCCTCATTAACTATGCCACTTAGCTATCATTTCTGAAAAAATCTTGGGCCACATAATTCTAAAATATACCATCTCCTGATTCAAGTATTTTGTCAAGTTCCGAGCCTGCTGACTTGTACTGTCTAGTGGGTAATTTGCTCACAATGCCATCTGGCACATTATTCAACAATTGCCCATCCACTGATTGGCAAGTGTACCAAAAAAAAAAAATCACAGTCTACTGATCCTCCATTTGGGGGATAGTAAACCCATTGTACAGAACAACAGACAGTGTACCCATCATCCCGTCCACTGGATAATGGCCATATCGTCCCATCCAGTGGATAGTATCCCCATTGTCCCAGTCACTGGATAGTATCCCTATTGCTCCATCCAGTGGATCGTGTCCCCATCGTCCAATCTGGTGGGCTGTTCCCCTATTGTCCCATATAGGGGACTGAGTCCCTATCAATCCAAGCAGTAAACACAGGTCCCATTTTCACATGCAGTGGATCATGTCTGCATCATACAATTTAGTGGGCAGTGTTTCTAATCCCATCAATTAGACAGCAGCTCTCCTGTCTCAACCACCATCCCATCTGGTGCACAGTGTAACCGTCATTCTATGACGTTGACCAGCTCATCATCATCCAGTCAGATGCACACTAAAAACACTGTGCTGTCCTGTTCACATCCTGACCAGGTGCACAAGTTACCCATAATCTCATCCAGTGGACAGTGTCCCCATCATCCCAGTCAGTGGACAGCACCTCTTTGACCCCTCCACGGGAGAGTGTACCAATAACCCCACCAGCTGGATACTCTACCATTCAAGTCATAGTTTCTTTGCAACAACATCCTACACCTTCTACAACCAGGCTTAAGATAGCATCAAAGTAGACACCTCAAACAGCCAGGTGTGTTTTTTAGATGCTGAAATGGTTAAACGTGTTATCTCTCCACCCTTTTTTCTAGATCGATTGTCACATGCGCCTTGATATTGATCCATTGTTTCAAGTTCTTCCTCTGCCGGTGCCCCTCTAGTGTTTTCCGTGAAGACATTATTCTTCTCAAATGGGCATCAGACTGCGTCTGATCTTTATTTCTCATTAGTGTACATGTTCAACTGATAGGTGATCTCCCTTGAGCACCAGGTGTTGATTTTTGCTCTTCCAAAAATTATATTCACTGTGCCTAGTGCTCTCAATATCAATCCAAATTCTAGATCCGGAGTGTCTAATCTTGGTCCCGGAATGGAGGGTCCATGCCTGATTTCCAAGGTAATCACTGATTATGTTATAAATTAAATATATTGCATGTGGATATCCTGAGTATCTGAGAATAATATGGCCCACGTGAACCAAAGTTGATACCCCTGATCCAAATAATATGGAGTCCTGAAAAGAAAAAAATATATTTTGCGATAGCCTGACAAAAGAAATACAAGTTCATATTGGTTGATAATCTTCTAGTCGATGAAGCAGTCACTCAAGGTGACGACCTATCATTTTAACTCATGAGAAGGAGGACTGGGCTCATGCAGCCACTAAGAAATAACAACATGAACTTGTTTTCACTTCACACATGCTCCTATTAAAAGCACTCCCAAGAACAGGTGTTATTATTAATTGCACCTATGTAATATTACTATGTTTTTACATTCTATGAAGAAAGTAAGGCTGAATTGGCCTTGGAAGAATTTGAGCTCAAGACTTCCAGATCATGGCCAGTGTCAGCGGTGGGAATTAACTAACTCAGCCATCTGTTCAGCTAAATGGTAAAATGAATTCAAGTTTTCAGAATGGCCAACAAAAATGCAAGCCATTTCTGTGAACACCAATATTTGTATGTTTGCTCCCTATGTATTAATTGAGGAATCTCTGAGGGATGAAGTTAAACATCTAAGAATGAGAACTATAAATTGTTCTTAAGAAAGCCTTTGAGGAAGATCAAATGGTGGGGACATTTCTAGCCTTAAAAATAATGGGAAGGAAAGCACTGAGCCAGATTAAAAAGTAAAAACATCGAAAATTAGATAATGGAGCAGGGATGTGGAATTTCTGTAGCCCAGCGCCCAGGACATACTGTTTGGGGTAAAGGACAGA
Organism: Pleurodeles waltl; assembly: GCF_031143425.1. Taxonomy (NCBI): domain Eukaryota; kingdom Metazoa; phylum Chordata; class Amphibia; order Caudata; family Salamandridae; genus Pleurodeles; species Pleurodeles waltl. Next base: position 102,194,496 of record NC_090438.1, read on the forward strand.
AAGTTTTCAAGTTGACTTTGTCCTTGGGAAAAGTAGGCCCAACACCCTGCAGCACAAATCTTTTGGTTGCCAATTTACAGTACCATATTAAAGAGCAGTGGAAAGAATTGTCTGCAGTTAAGATAACATGTGTCCGTATGTCAATGCTGTCCAAAATTGTATTTAAGGTTCATTAATGCAAAGCCTTCATTATTAGGGTGAGCATTCTATATAAATGTTATAAGCTCAGACAGCACTACTGACAGTGGTTCCAGTAAAAAAGCGTGTACACACGCTCGCAAAGTTTAATGTCCTGAGAATGCTCTCTGATTAAATGCAATTTTTTGCAGAAACTTGAATGCAAGATTGATGATTTTTTGCTTTCAAAATAAAATGTTCACAAAAAATGTAATGTGTTGCTAAACTACTATGAAACTTAGGTACCATTTCTTTGAAGCACCTTTCAATAAAATGTGTTAATGAATGTAAAAAATATTTATAATGAAAAGTCAGTGTAACCAGTTTCAACAGGAGTATGGGAAACATGAATATAAACAAGCACTGGCAAAGCTAATAGGTCCAACATTGGTGGTCAGTCTTGTGGTTTTGTCAATGCGTGTCTGTTTTGACATGGCTTTTGTAAAACTTTATTGCTGTGGGGGCTGCTAGGCCCTCACCATTGTAACAAATATTAACAAAAAGCTAAAATATTTTTGGTTCCAATAAGCACACATTGCCACAGTAGTTCCTGGCACTGAAAAAAACTACTTTGCATGCTGGTATGCACCTTGTGAAAGAGCAGATTGCTATTATTGTAATGTAATGTAACATGAATTTGTAGAGAATGGAACTTGTCAAGTGTGTGTGTATCCAGGTGCTGAACAGGAGCGGATTCTGCAGGTAGGATCAGTCACAGTGTAGCCAGCCGATAGATGGATAGAGATATAATTTTAATAAAACAAAAGGTCTTGGTTAACACAGACCTAATTAGAGGCCCAATTCTTAAAGAATGTCACAAAAGTGCAAGCATGGTATATATGTATTTGCATTAGTGTAGATTTGCATATTTCATGAATTGACAAGAATTAACAGAAGTAGACCAGGAACTTGTAGTCCTAGAAAGTATTTGTGAACTGTATTTTAGCACTAGCAAATATGCAGGTGTAGATTTGCTCATGCAAAAATCTGTTGAGCGTTTATAAGTTCACTTTCCCTTTAACCACTTTTTTCTCAACCCTGGAAGAAGTTTTACTTCTGACACTTGCCGAGAGTAAACTTCCAACCTTTCTCAGTATGGGAAATAAGAGAAGAGCAAGTGGAAACCCTTAAAAAATGCAAGTTAATAGGTTTTGCATAGACTGAAAAAGGCATTCCAACCTTGGAACAATTGCTTATTGCTACCTCCCACCCCAGTATGTAGATCTGCTGAAAGGTGGCAAAATAAAGTAATTGCTAGTATTCAAGCCCTATTATAGTACGAGCCCTGGCATAATCAGAGAGGCTATTATCAGATGCCTGCCATAATATGTCGCCACACTACAAGGAACCAAAGGGACAAGTAGATTTATAAACCAACCTGTTCTATGGACAAGTAGATATTATATTAAATTCCACATCCCTTTTGGAGGATACCCAACCAAAATAACACAGAAATGTTTTTAATTTTACCAGCAACACAAACTAGAATCTTGCAAGCCACCAAGGAAGAGATTATGGGCCATATGTATCAAAGCATTTTCCCATTGACACAGAATGGGCAAAACCTTTTGATACATCCAGCCCTATATTTCTTATCCATAGCTCAGCTAAATACACTCGCAAAAAAAAAAAATCAGAAGATTTTGTGCATGCTGAAAATGCCAGAAAAAGTCAAAAAAGCCCTCAAACCCTATCAACAGCAGAAACACTGCAGCAAATGATATGACAAGTGAAGTTTATAAGCACTTTATTGATGACTGGCATTGCAATTGGCAAAATTATTTATTGCTATCCCTCTGGAAGTTTGCCCACTCTGGACTTTGTGACGGGGATACCTAGTTACATTTATACAGCACTGCAAGGACCCCAAGGCCGATGGCTTTTAATTGGCAAATACCCTAAATGAAGAGTTTCTCAAAGAGGATAGCTCACATTATCCACATATTCGTAGATGCAAATCAGGCAACCTTTATCCCAGCTTACCTTGTAGTTTCCAATGTGCTCTTTTTACATGAAATAATAGAATAAATGAAAAAAACAAAGGCAAAAGTTCCAGAGTGTTTTCTGAATGCAGAAAAATCATTTGACACAGCGCATTGGGAACATCTCTACACCATATTAGAAGAAATTAACTTCCAGCCCTGTCCACTAGGCTGAGTTGGTTGCTAAATAAAGGCTTAGCCAGATTTATTTCAGAGAAAAATAGGCTGGCAAAATCTTGAGATAGCGCGGCACGAAGCATGGATGCCGTTTTCCACCTCTGCTCTTCATTTTTATAGACCCTCCTTGTAGGAAAATATATCAAGTGAGAGGACCAAATACAGACCAGCCATCAAACAGATAGATCAATAAAAAAGGCTATTTCCCAAAGATGTTTCACTGTATCTAGCACTTGAATAGAAAAATATAAAGAATGTGACCCCTGTGATAGAGAATTTTCCATAATTTCTAGCTACACAGTTAATAAGCAAAACACAGAGACCCCCTCATAAATACTAGCCCACTACAATTTTCATGAGAAATTCAAAACATGGTTCCCTACCAAGAGGTATGCTATCTCGATAGACTGCCCTCAAGAAAAGTGAAGGACATGCATACTGAATTACAGTGACCAGCTGAAAATATGTAAAATTGAATATTAAAGCTTAGTGCACATATCCCTGTCTTTAAAGGATGCAATAATGGTAATAAAAGTTGTCATGCTTCCACAATGTCTGTTCTTGTCCAGTGCCTTCAATGTTATCTGAAGAGTTTTTTTAATAGAATAAATGGGATGACCACTCCCTGGATTTGTGGAGGAATAACTCACAAACTTTCCGGGAGAACACTATGGGGGTCATTCTGACCCCGGCGGGCGGCGGGAGCCGCCCGCCTGGAGGGAACCGCCAGAAGACCGTACCGCGGTCAAAAGACCGCGGCGGTCATTCTGGGTTTCCCACTGGGCTGGCGGGCGACCGCCAAAAGGCCGCCCGCCAGCCCAGTGGGAAACAGCCCTCCATGAGGATGCCGGCTCCGAATGGAGCCGGTGGAGTGGAGGATGTGCGACGGGTGCAGTGGCACCCGTCGCGTATTTCAGTGTCTGCAATGCAGACACTGAAATACAAAGTGGGGCCCTCTTACGGGGGCCCCACGACACCCCTCACCGCCATCCTGTTCCTGGCGGGCGGAACCGCCAGGAACAGGATGGCGGTGAGGGGGTCGGAATCCCCCATGGCGGCGCAGCAGGCTGCGCCGCCATGGGGGATTCCCAGGGCAGCGGAAAACCGGCGGGAGACCGCTGGTTTTCCTGTTCTGACCGCGGCCGAACCGCCGCGGTCAGAATGCCCAAGGGAGCACAGCCAGCCTGTTGGCGGTGCTCCCGCGATCCCCGGCCCTGGCGGTATTTACCGCCAGGGTCGGAATGACCCCCTATGTGTCTCCTTCCAGACAGGTGGTTAGACCATTCCCAGTACAGCTGCATTACCTTGCTGTGTTATTTATTTATTAATAGAAATACTGCAAACAATTGTAAATTCCCAGAAAGACTCAACAGCAATGCCAAAGCCCTCCTACTGAAATGGCAAGATAATATGGCCTGATAAGTGTAGTAGGAAATTTACACAGCCCAAAATATTCAGCAAAATAAAAATATTTAGATTCCAAACGCTATGGGCACTGAGGCGGAGGAAGGCTAAGATGCAGAGTTGGGAGGTGCCAATAAACATATATTTTTCTCCAGACTTTCTAACCTTTTTCCGAATCCAGTACTATTTAGTGCACATACAACATCTCAGCCATGACAAAAGTCACACATTTGCTTATGACGCCTCGCCTCCGTGTACAGGACACCTGGGTGCTGATGGCCAAGCGCAGCCCTGAACTGAGCCCACTGGGGCAGAGATGTTTTAGGGCCTGGACAAAGTAGGCAACTGCTCAGGGGCCCCTTCTTCCAAAGGGCCCTGGGAATGTCCTTTCTATCACACCTCTAGTTTGCTATTTTAACCTTAACATATAATTCAGCATTGTTTGTCAACATAGTGTATAAATTAGTAGAAAAATAGGCGATAAACATTTACATTTGTTCCGTAACAAGAGGCACCCAAAAGATGTATAGCCTAGGGCCCCAAAATCTTTCAGATGACTGCATTGTGCGACTCCATAGAAAATAAATCCTACATATCACTGAATCATAACCGCGCGGGGACTTCTGGGTAAGGGGTGGGAGCTCCCTGGTGTTTCCAGCACTAAGAATGATACTTATTGTGGATCTCGCCAGGTGCTCAGAACAGGTAAATAAAATAAAAAGGATAATGTTCTATGAACAACTGCATTGTTCCAGCATTAGGCAAACTCTGACATTCCAAAGAACACGAGGCCTATTCGGATTGGATAAACAATCCCTAAAAATTATAAAGGGGCTGGAAGGTTAATTGAGACTTTGCAACATCAAACAAGAATCAGATACCAGGGGTTATTTGCTGTGTAATGCATGGTGTACCTATATTAAATGTAATGGGTGGATGAGAGAGAGAGATAACTGTATATCGTTTTCACTCGTCTAATTTAAAAAAAAGGAAATGCTAGCAATGTCTTCTTAAAAGTACACAGCCCGAGTGAGAACACTGGCACTCTCTCATTAAAGATCTAGAGATCCCAGCTGAGCGTAGCAAGCAGTTTCAATAAAAAATACATCTAACAAGGGCTAGCAGCATCTCATTAAACTATTTAGCAGCCTAGCTGAGAACAGCTAGACTTGTCTCATTAAATGTATAGCAGCCCAGCTGAGTACTGCCACCCCAGTCTCATTAAATGTATAGCAGCCCAGCTGAATGCTGCCTCCACGGTCTCATTAGAGGTATAGCAGCCCAGCTGAGTGCTGCTCCCACAGTCTCATTAAAGGTTTAGCAGCCCAGTTGAGTGCTGCCTCCACAGTCTCATTAAAGGTATAACAGCCCAGTTGAGTGCTACAACCACAGTCTCATTAAATGTATATCAGCCCAGTTGAGTGTGGCCTCCACAGTCTCATTAAAGGTATAGCAGCCCAGTTGAGTGCTGCCTCCACAGTCTCATTAGAGGAATAGCAGCCCAGCTGAGAGCTGCCTCCACAGCCTCATTAAAAGTATAACAGCCCTGTTGAGTGCTGCTACCACAGTCTCATTAAAGGTATAGCAGCCCAGCTGAGTGCTGCCTCCACGGTCTCATTAAAGGTATAGCAGCCCACTTGAGAGCTGCCTCCACAGCCTCATTAAAGGTATAGCAGCCCAGCTGAGTGCAGCTTCCACAGTCTCATTAAAGGTTTAGCAGCCCAGTTGATTGCTGCCACCACAGTCTCATTAAAGGTATAGCAGCCCAGCTGAGTGCTGCCTCCACAGTCTCATTAAAGGTATAGCAGCCCAGCTGAGTGCTGCCTCCACAGTCTCATTAAAGGTTTAGCAGCCCAGTTGATTGCTGCTACCACAGTCTCATTAAAGGTATAGCAGCCCAGCTGAGTGCTGCCTCCACAGTCTCATTAAAGGTATAGCAGCCCAGCTGAGTGCTGCCTCCACAGTCTCATTAAAGGTTTAGCAGCCCAGTTGATTGCTGCTACCACAGTCTCATTAAAGGTATAGCAGCCCAGTTCAGTGCTGCCTCCACAGTCTCATTAAAGGTTTAGCAGCCCATTTGATTGCTGCTACCACAGTCTCATCAAAGGTATAGCAGCCCAGTTGAGTGCTGCCTCCACAGTCTCATTAAAGGTTTAGCAGCCCAGTTGAGTGCTGCTACCACAGTCTCATTAAAGGTATAGCAGACCAGCTGAGTGCTGCCTCCACAGTCTCATTAAAGGTATAGCAGGCCAGCTGATTGCTGCCTCCACAGTCTCATTAAAGGTATAGCAGCCCAGCTGAGTGCTGCCTCCACAGTCTCATTAAAGGTATAGCAGCCCAGCTGAGTGCTGCCTCCACAGTCTCATTAAAGGTATAGCAGCCCAGCTGAGTGCTGCCTCCACAGTCTCATTAAAGGTTTAGCAGCCCAGTTGATTGCTGCTACCACAGTCTCATTAAAGGTATAGCAGCCCAGCTGAGTGCTGCCTCCACAGTCTCATTAAAGGTATAGCAGCCCAACTGAGTGCTGCCTCCACAGTCTCATTAAAGGTATAGCAGCCCAGCTGAGTGCTGCCTCCACAGTCTCATTAAAGGTTTAGCAGCCCAGTTGATTGCTGCTACCACAGTCTCATTAAAGGTATAGCAGCCCAGTTGAGTGCTGCCTCCACAGTCTCATTAAAGGTATAGCAGCCCAGCTGAGTGCTGCCTCCACAGTCTCATTAAAGGTATAGCAGCCCAGCTGAGTGCTGCCTCCACAGTCTCATTAAAGGTATAGCAGCCCAGCTGAGTGCTGCCTCCACAGTCTCATTAAAGGTATAGCAGCCCAGCTGAGTGCTGCCTCCACAGTCTCATTAAAGGTACAGCAGACGAGCTGAGAAGTGCCAGCTGCTACCTTATAAGCCCAGGACAAAAGCGAAACGTGCCAGCTACAGCCAACGGAGACATTGCATTCCTAGACCCACAAAACTCTCACAAACACACCATCTAGAAAACTGCTCAGTCCCAAATTATCAAACATCGAGGAGGAATTAGACTCAGTGGGGTGTATGGTATAGTTTAAACAGAATAAGTAGCTAATAATTGCAAATCAAACAGTGGATATAAATCAACGAAATCAATACATACAACAAAGCTTTTACACAAATTACGATGTGATGATCTGATGCAGGGGCCACAACAAAAACTGAAAGACTTTTACCGAAACTCCGTTTTTCCTGAAGGAACTGAGCAACGTTTGTCTTAAATAAACAGCTAAAGGGGTCTCATAAATAAATCGCTCTGGAGGGCTCTGTGAAACGCATGAGGTGCGATGGAATAAAAGCTACAAACAAGCCCTTTATTCTCAAACAGACAGCAAGGAGCTGTGTAGTGAACTGGGACTCATTTTGCAAAATAGGGCTGGTTGGAACAAAGATAGGGGCATGGTTGAACATGATCTTAATAGCAACTCTGCCACAAGTGCGGGCGTTTTAACCAGTTACATTAATGTTGATAAATTCAGAATAAAAGGTGCGCACTTTTAATTCCAAACCACTGACTGCAGACCTGCACAGACCGACTCGGACCCGTGTCTCTGTTTGGTTGCGATGCCGTTCTACAGCCACATTGTGTACTATGCAAGCGCCAATTAAAGGAGCAGGAGTGTCCGAGGCGCTATTTCCGCGAGGTGATTTAGGGCCAGATGTAGCAAAGGGTTTTTCTCATTCTGTGTCAATGGGAAAATGTGTTGGTACATATGGCCCTTAAAAACGTATACTTTGCACATTTTGGGGCATATGCGGCTCTTAAAGGCCCCTTTCCTCTTAGTTCAAATGCATACGCTCACTATTAGGTGGACACCTTTAATTGCATGTGTCCCTCTACGAGCAAAGAAACGGTACATGTTTTTTCTAGAAAGATTAAAATATACTGCATGGTTTCTAAGGGCTGTATGAACTGGACTTCTGTCAAAACGCCAGGGAATCTCATAAATGTCAGCAGAGAAGCCCTTTCAGGCACACGCGATCGACAACGTGACAGATGTGCGTGCACTGAATAAAGCAGTGAAAAGATGGACATTTTACTTTTCAGAAAATATTGGTAGAATTCATCTGATTCCTCCACTACTGAGTAAACACAGAGTCACTAGACACTAATTTATGTGGGTTTGCTTCTTAAAATGGTCCTATAATTATAACTTCGGTAAGAACGTGTAAAAACTAGAATTATTAGCTCCGAATATTACACCTTTATACCTTGGGCTGATCCAGCCCAATGTGCTACTGTTAAAACTGGCGCGAACGCTTCCTACTGAGAATATTAAGAGTTGGCGCTCATGCTGCGTTCCAACTAGTATTCTAGGTGATTCCGCTCATTTTATCAAAATAGTGTGCAAAGGGCCATGACACATTCAGATCCGGCACCAACTCGTCTGCACGTGTTGTTTACCCACATATATAGGGCAGGACAAAACTACCCCAAAATAAATGTTACTTGCTCACAGAATGGCCACCTCACTTCATGCCATAATGACACTGGGATTGTGTGGGGCAATGCAATGCATTCTGGGTGCTGTAGTCTTGGTCTACTTCGTCGCTCTGATTAGATACTAACACACTGGACAGCAATGATTTCTAAATATTAAAAGCCAGGACTGGAAACACGGATCGAGATGAGCCCCTACTTGCACCAAGTTGTTTTTTAATCCATTAAATCAGGGCCATCCAACGTAGGCCCACGTGAGCCCAGTCCATACACGACTTTTAGAATACCCACTACCTACATAAATGAATTCTATGTGCACTTATCACAGTTATTTTACATAGCTATCCTGGACCTCTAAATACTTTATAAGCCTAAATGGTCAGATTGGCCTCTACAATGAATAAAAAGTGCACACCTTTTATTATTCAAAATATAACAGGTCGAATGTAAAAAATAAGCCATAAACAAATATGGAGGTGGGGTGAAAGGCCAAATGGGGATGAAAAATGGCCAAGAAAAGATCGCAGAAGTCGACCACGACAGGATGTAGGCAGTCTAGGGTGGGGGTGGGGGGGGGGGGGGGGAAGGGTGCTGGACCGGCTCGCTCGGGTCTGGCGCTCCAGAGAGGCGCGGGCTTCAGAGGGAAGGTGTTTTAAATACAGGTGCCACGGCCAGGATAATTATATGCACACCTTGCATGTGAAAAAACACAAGCATTTGCAGCCGGGAACAGAACAAGGTGTGACCGGCTAGGCATGGGGACACAAAACGAGTTCAGATAGAATCATGAAGAGTGTTTATGTGCAGTCCAACCAATCGGGTATGCACACCCTACCCAGGTGATGAGAAAGGGTAATTTTGCAAGCAGGGTTCGAAGCCTGAATAAAAGGGTGCACACTTTTTAATGTATTATACTATACAACACACCTTTTATTGTGAAAATGTGTAGGATAGATTCGTTAAATATCGGGGAAAGATTACTCAAGGGAAGGAATAATGTATTGTCTAAGCGCTTGACAGCGGCTTGAGACTGCACTAGCCCTTGACCACGCACTCACGTGCATGCACATCACCCCACCACGTGGTCCTGCAGTACTTAAATAATTCACTAACACACGCACCCATTCCTAAAATCATTAACCAACTCATCCACATCATGTGACTCACCGGTCTTGAACTCGAGCGCCTTGTCCTTGGGCCCCTCCATGTCCTCCTGCAGCATCACGTACAGGATCCCGAAGGAGTTCTGGATGCCGAAGATGGAGCCGCTGCACCAGGTGGCGGCGAAGACCACCAGCCAGCCGTAGCCCCCCTCCGGGGGCTGGAACCCGCCCTGCGGGGAGGCCTCCGGAGAGCCCTCTGGCGCGCCATCCCTCGGGGCCCCGGGGGTCTCCTGCGCCTCCAGCAGCCGGTCCCTCACTCCGGAGGGCTGCTGCGCCTCTCCCTTCAGGTCCTCGTCCTCATTGGGCGCTGCCCTCTGCTGCCCGCCGCTGCCCTCTGCGCTCATGCTGCCCGCTCCACCTGCTACTGTCCTGGATGCCCAGATGCGCGCACTGCCAGCCGGGGCGCAGCCGTCCACGTCCCCCCGAGAGCGAGGGCTGAAGTTCAGCTCAGCCTAGGGCACGTGTGGGGCACAGACTGCGCACAACACCAATGCAGAGAGTGGCCCTGGCATGAGGGTTAGGAGGCAGCAGGCACCGGTGGGGGGACGGACCCTCCCTCCCCTCCACATCTGTCCTTTAAAAGGCGGGCACGGCTCATTCGGGGCCGCCCGTGTCCTGAGAGAGGTGAGGGGCACGGCGTGGGCAGTCACAGGGACACGCAGCTCCTGGCACGGGGATACGGTGTATGCCTCGGGAGGATACACGCTGCCTGGCACACAAAGGGACACATTGGCAGGGGGTGGCACGCGGTGTACTCCACTGGGATACAGGGTATCTGTGGCCGGAGCGCGCAGCCTGCGTCACCGGCAATCAGTGTGACACGCACTTTGTGGCACAAGGATGTACTGTAATTGTGACGTGACTTCACCGGAAGGGCAGGGTGAGTACAACACCTGTGTTAAGAGCCCATAACAGGTAGAACAGGGAATCAATATATATGTGTCAAAAGCGACGGAAGGCCACGGGGATTCACAATCTCTGAGACGGTAGCACACAGTGTGGAGACAGTGTGAGCAACACAAGGCAGGCGTAACAAAGGTACACTGTTAGAGTCACAGACAGCTGGTAGCACATGGGAACACTAAGTGTAACACAAGGACACAGCATACGTCACAAAGGTACACTGTCTGCGACAGCCACCTGCAGCGGGTACCACATGGAAGCACTGTGTGTAGCACAAGGGCACAACATACGTCACACACGAACATTTATATGTGACAGAACAGACCGCGCGTAACCTTGAAGTACTCTATGTAACGTAAGACCACCGCATGCATAACATGGGTACTCTACATAAGTGAGTGGAACACAGAGAAGGCACACGATAGAACATAGCAGGCACACAAGGGTACACTTTGACAGGAGCACGCAGCATGTGTCACAGAGATCAAACATTGATGTATACGCAAACCGGGAAGTGACAAACACACAATAGGAAATGTGTGTCACACAGTATCCATCACAAGGATACACAACGAAACACAAACAGGTGATACTTTCTAGCAGAAGGGCGGTGGATGACGTGGCACGCGCATCCACGGGCGGTCGCACAGGTACAACACTTCTGCACACACGCCCAGGGATACCTGTATGCACTTCTTAGCACAGGAACACGTGGTATGTAGGCATGTACATTATACAGGTAAGATAGAAACGGACTACTGTAAAGTGCTTGGCAAGGCCGCGCCTCAGAGACACGCCGCATGCAGAACGGGCACACAGTATCACATGGTACACACTCAGCCAGTGCCAGACACCAAGAACCCCTCCTACGGGGGGGCTTCAAGGGAGGGGGTGGGTTGGCGGGACAGCTCACCTCTGCATGACTGCTGCAGGCAGGGTACACCTCGCGCGCACAGGTTGGCCTCTCACCACTTCCTGGGAGCTGAGAGCTAGAGAGCAAGCGCCTCCCCTACGCAAGGTGTCTCATTAGGGCCACCCCCAACCTGCCACCCCAATGCCAGTGATTTTGCCCCCTCAGCTCTCTGGGCTATTTTGAAGGCGTGCAGGCAGCGTGGCCAGGGGTCTCTCCGCGGCCACAGGCACTGTGTGCATGCGATCTGCAGACCGGGGGGAGGAGAGCGGCGCAAACACCGCCCCCTTCCCCCTCCCACATGCACACCGTCTGCTGTGGGAGTCACCCCCGGTGTTTATCCATCCACAAGTCATCCTAAAATACACGGGGCGCAGGGGGCGTACGGCGCGGGCAGGAAGGGGGGCCGGTGGCTTTGATGTTGGCAGCGAAGACAAAAGGGCGCTTCTCGCGTTCAGGAAAACACAGGGAAGAGGAAGCCGAGAAGTTCTTCTGAAAAAAGCGAGGATCCGCCGGCGACCCGCCCCTCCTGGGAGCCGGCCAACCCCAGCCATTGTTGTTGTACTGTACGAGCAGCATGGCGCAGGGAGGCCGAGCCAAGGCGCGCACTCACGCACTCCATCCGGACTGCAGGACGGAGGCTGGAGGGCGCACACGGGTGCCCCTGGCGAGGGCCTCTCCGGCGGCCCAGGGGCTGCTGCATCCACAGACCCCTCGACATGTACAGTATCTGCCTGTCACAAATCCCTCAGAATGTACAGTATCTGCCTGTCACAAATCCCTCGGAATGTACAGTATCCCAGACTGCCTCAGTCACAGCCCCTCTGAATGTACAGTATCCCAGACTGCCTCATCCACAGACCCCTCAGAATGTACAGTATCCCAGACTGCCTCATCCACAGACCCCTCAGAATGTACAGTATCCCAGACTGCCTCAGTCACAGCCCCTCTGAATGTACAGTATCCCAGACTGCCTCAGTCACAGACCCCTCAGAATGTACAGTATCCCAGACTGCCTCAGTCATAGCCCCTCTGAATGTACAGTATCACTGACTGCCTCAGTCACAGACCCCTCAGAATGTACAGTATCCCAGGCTGCCTCAGTCACAGACCCCTCAGAATGTACAGTATCTGCCTCAGTCACAGACCCCTCAGAATGTACAGAATCTGCTTGTCACAAATCCCTCAGAATGTACAGTATCCCAGACTGCCTCAGTCGCAGCCCCCCCAAATGTACAGTATCCCAGACTGCCTCAGTCATAGCCCCTCTGAATGTACAGTATCCCAGACTGCCTCAGTCACAGAGCCCTCAGAATGTACAGTATCCCAGACTGCCTCAGTCACAGCCCCTCTGAATGTACAGTATCACTGACTGCCTCAGTCACAGACCCCTCAGATTGTACAGTATCCCAGGCTGCCTCAGTCACAGACCCCTCAGAATGTACAGTATCTGCCTCAGTCACAGACCCCTCAGAATGTGCAGTATCTGCTTGTCACAAATCCCTCAGAATGTACAGTATCCCAGACTGCCTCAGTCACAGCCCCACCGAATGTACAGTATCCCAGACTGCCCCAGTCACAGCCCCTCTGAATGTACAGTATCCCAGACTGCCCCAGTCACAGACCCCACAGAATGTACAGTATCCCAGACTGCCTCAGTCACAGCCCCCCGAATGTACAGTATCTCAGACTGCCTCAGTCACAGCCCCTCTGAATGTACAGTATTCCAGACTGCCACAATCACAGACCCCTCAGAATGTACAGTATCTGCCACCGTCATAAACCTCTCAGAATGTACAGTATCTCAGACTGCCTCAGTCACAGATCCCTCAGCATGTACAGTATCCCAGACTGCCTCAGTCACAGCCCCTCTGAATGTACAGTATCCCAGACTGAGTCAGTCACAGCCCCCCTGAATGTACAGTATCCCAGACTGCCTCAGTCACAGCCCCTTAGCCGCTGCATTGACAGACCCCTCTGAATGTACAGTATCCCAGACTGCCTCAGTGACACCCCCTTAGACGCAACATTCACAGACGTCTGAATGTGCAGTATAACAGGCTGCTTCATTCACAGACCCATATGAATGCATAGTATTCCAGACTGCCTCATTCACAGGCTATTTAGAATGTTCAATATCCATGACTGCCTCTCTCACATGCCTCCCAGAATGTACAGTATCCAAGACTGCCCCAGTCACTGCCCCTTAGACGCTGCATTCACGGAGCCCTCTGAATGTACAGTATCCCAGACTGCCTCAGTCACAGCCCCTTAGAATGTACAGTATCACTGACTGCCTCAGTCACAGACCCCTCAGATTGTACAGTATCCCAGGCTGCCTCAGTCACAGACCCCTCAGAATGTACAGTATCTGCCTCAGTCACAGACCCCTCAGAATGTGCAGTATCTGCTTGTCACAAATCCCTCAGAATGTACAGTACCCCAGACTGCCTCAGTCACAGCCCCACCGAATGTACAGTATCCCAGACTGCCTCAGTCACAGCCCCTCTGAATGTACAGTATCCCAGACTGCCCCAGTCACAGACCCCACAGAATGTACAGTATCCCAGACTGCCTCAGTCACAGCCCCCCCGAATGTACAGTATCCCAGACTGCCTCAGTCACAGCCCCTCTGAATGTACAGTATTCCAGACTGCCACAGTCACAGACCCCTCAGAATGTACAGTATCTGCCTCAGTCACAAACCCCTCAGAATGTACAGTATCTCAGACTGCCTCAGTCACAGATCCCTCAGCATGTACAGTATCCCAGACTGCCTCAGTCACAGCCCCTCTGAATGTACAGTATCCCAGACTGACTCAGTCACAGCCCCCCTGAATGTACAGTATCCCAGACTGCCTCAGTCACAGCCCCTTAGCCGCTGCATTGACAGACACCTCTGAATGTACAGTATCCCAGACTGCCTCAGTGACACCCCCTAAGACGCAACATTCACAGACGTCTGAATGTGCAGTATAACAGGCTGCTTCATTCACAGACCCATATGAATGCATAGTATTCCAGACTGCCTCATTCACAGGCCATTTAGAATGTTCAATATCCATGACTGCCTCTCTCACATGCCTCCCAGAATGTACAGTATCCAAGACTGCCCCAGTCACTGCCCCTTAGACGCTGCATTCACGGAGCCCTCTGAATGTACAGTATCCCAGACTGCCTCAGTCACAGCCCCTTAGACTGCTGCATTCACAGGTCCCTCAGAATATACAGTATCCCAAAATGCATAATTCACAGGTCACCTAAAACGCACAGTATCCCAGACTGCTTCACTCGCAGCCCCCTAGAATGTACCGTATCCCAGATTGTTTCATTCACAGCCCCCTTAGAATGCACAGTATCGCTGACTGCTTCATTCACAGGCCCCTTAGAATGTATAGTATCGCAGATCGTTTAATTCACAGCTCCCTTAGAATGCACAGTATCACTGACTACTTCATTCACAGGCCCCTTAGAATGAACAGTATCCCTGACCCCTGCATTCACAGGCCCCTTTAGAATATACAGTATCACAGACTGCCTCATTCTCAGCCCCCTTAGAATGTACAGTGTCCCAGACTGCTTCATTCACAGGCCCCTTAGAATGTACAGTGTCCCTTAGACTGCTTCATTCACACACCCCTCAGAATGCACAGAATCACTGACTGCTTCATTCACAGGCCCTTAGAATGTACAGTGTCCCAGGCTGCCTCAGTCACAGACCCCTCAGAATGTACAGTATCCCAGACTGCTGCAGTCTCAGGTCCCTCAGAATGTACAGTATCCCTGGCTGCTTCATTCACAGCCACATTCAAATGCACAGTATCACTGACTGCTTCGTTCACAGCCCCTTAGAATGTACAGAATCACTGACTGCTTCATTCACACACCCCTCAGAATGCACAGTATCACTGACTGCTTCATTCACAGCCCCTTAGAATGTACAGTATCGCTAACTGCTTCATTCACAGGCCCCTTTAAATATACAGTATCATTGACTGCTTCATTTACAGTATCACTGACTGCTTCATTCACACACCCCTCAGAATGCACAGTGTCACTGACTGCTTCATTTACAGGCCCCTTAGAATGAACAGTATCCCTGACCGCTGCATTCACAGGCCCCTTTAGAATATACAGTATCAGAGACTGCCTCATTCTCAGCCCCCTTAGAATGCACAGTATCACTGACTGCTTCATTCACAGGCCCTTAGAATGTACAGTGTCCCAGACTGCTTCATTCACAGGCCCCTTAGAATGTACAGTGTCCCTTAGACTGCTTCATTCACACACCGCTCAGAATGCGCAGTATCACTGACTGCTTCATTCACAGGCCCTTAGAATGTACACTTTCCCAGACTGCTTCATTCACAGCCCCTTAGAATGTACAGAATCACTGACTGCTTCATTCACACACCCCTCAGAATGCACAGTATCACTGACTGCTTCATTCACAGGCCCTTAGAATGTACAGTATCACTGACTGCTTCATTCACAGGCCCCTTTGAATATACAGTATCACTGACTGCTTCATTTACAGTATCACTGACTGCTTCATTCACACACCCCTCAGAATGTACAGTATCACTGACTGCTTCATTTACAGGCCCCTTAGAATGAACAGTATCCCTGACCGCTTCATTCACAGGCCCCTTTAGAATATACAGTATCAGAGACTGCCTCATTCTCAGCCCCCTTAGAATGCACAGTATCACTGACTGCTTCATTCACAGGCCCTTAGAATGTACAGTGTCCCAGACTGCTTCATTCACAGGCCCCTTAGAATGTACAGTGTCCCTTAGACTGCTTCATTCACACACCCCTCAGAATGCGCAGTATCACTGACTGCTTCATTCACAGGCCCTTAGAATGTACAGTATCCCAGACTGCTTCATTCACAGGCCCCTTAGAATGTACAGTATCCCAGACTGCTGCAGTCTCAGGTCCCTCAGAATGTACAGTATCCCTGGCTGCTTCATTCACAGCCCCATTCAAATGCACAGTATCACTGACTGCTTCATTCACAGCCCCCTTAGAGTGTACAGTATCACTGACTGCTTCATTCACAGCCCCTTAGAATGTACAGTATCACTGACTGCTTCATTCACACACCCGTCAGAATGCACAGTATCACTGACTGCTTCATTCACACACCCCTCAGAATGCGCAGTATCACTGACTGCTTCATTCATAGGCCCTTAGAATGTACAGTGTCCCAGACTGCCTCAGTCACAGACCCCTCAGAATGTACAGTATCCCAGACTGCTGCAGTCTCAGGTCCCTCAGAATGTACAGTATCCCTGGCTGCTTCATTCACAGCCCCATTCAAATGCACAGTATCACTGACTGCTTCATTCACAGCCCCCTTAGAATGTACAGTATCACTGACTGCTTCATTCACAGCCCCTTAGAATGTACAGTATCACTGACTGCTTCATTCACACACCCCTCACAATGCACAGTATTACTGACTGCTACTGACCCTCCCTTCTTAATGGCTGGCGCTGCGCGTCCGCGCCAGAGGCAAGCCCGTCTGCGCCCGTCCGCGCCTGGACCGCGCGCAGCGCCACCCCCCCTGGTCCTCACGCCCCCCGCATCCCCATCCTTCGCTACTCGGCCAGCGAACTCCTCGCCCTGCACCCTGGACCCTCCACAGAATGCTTCCAGGCCACACCGAAGCACACCAAAGGACCCTTTTCCTGCCGCACCTGCAACTTCACCTGCAACAGAACAACAAAGCTTGCAACAACCAACACAAACCACCTACACTGCATCCTCCTCAACACACGCTCCGCACGAAAGCACGCCATCGAGCTCTGGGACCTGCTCGACACCACCGCCCCAGATGTAGCCTTCCTAACCGAAACCTGGTGGAACGACTCTTCGGCCCCAGACATCGCCATAGCCATGCCTGACGGCTACAAGATCACCAGAAGAGATCGCACCAACGGAATCGGCGGAGGAATAGCCATCGCCCACAAATCCACCCTCAATCCTCACCCACACGGACGACACCCTCAAGACAGCCGAACACCTTCACTTCCAGATCCACATGGACCCCAACACCACCCTCAGAGGAACCCTCATATACCGACCTCCTCGACCAAGAGCCCCCTTCAGCGACACCATCTGCGACCTCGCAAGCACACACTCCCTCGCCTCTTCAGACTACATCCTCCTGGGAGACCTCAACTTCCACCTGGAGAACAACAATGACGCCAACACCGCATCACTGACCACCAACCTCTCCAACCGTGGACTCCGTCAACTGGTCAACACACCCACCCACGTCGCCGGTCACACCCTAGAACAACTCTTCACTGCAAGCAACAACATCGTATTCAACCACACCACCGAACTCCACTGGACGGACCACCACTGCGTCCATTTCACATTCAAGAAAATCACCGAACACCACCGCAACCCGCTACCGCCACACCACAGCTGGGGAAAAGTAACCAAAGACCAACTAACCAGCACCCTCGCCAAGAACCCACCGCCCGACCCCACCGACCCAGACTCTGCCGCCATCAACCTCCAACAGTGGATCCTCAACAGCGCCAACTCCCTCGCACCACTCAAGAGGCCCACCGTCAACCAAGAAAAGAAAAAAGCAGCCTGGTTCACAGAAAAACTGATCGCCTCCAAACGCACCTGCCAGAAACTCAAGAAAAAATGGATTCTCGAACGCACACCCGACAGCCTAGCAACCCACAAAGAAGCCAACCGCAAACACCACCAACTTATCCGACTCGCCAAACGCTCCCACTTCACAGAACGCCTTAACAACAACGCACACGACAGCAAGGAACTCTTCTGCATCGTGAAGGAGCTCTCCAACCCCAACGGCAACGTCAACGACGTCCCACCATCCCAGAAACTCTGCGACGAACTCTCCACCTTTTTCTACCAGAAAATCGCCACCATCCGCGACAGCTTCAACACCACACCTCCGCCAGACCCCACCCCCAACAACCCCCCGCCACGCCGACCGCCTCACCACCTGGACCCACGTAGACGACGCCGAAACCCTAAAGACCATGAACTCCATACACTCTGGATCTCCCTCTGACCCCTGCCCACACCACGTCTTCAACAAAGCCTACTCCACCATCGCCCCCCAACTCCGCAAGATCATCAACCTATCCCTCGACACCGCAATCTTCCCAGACAGCTGGAAGCACGCCGATATCCAACCCCTCCTCAAGAAACCCAAGGCTGACCTCAACGACCTCAAAAACTTCAGACCGATCTCCCTCCTCCCCTTCCCAGCGAAGGTCATCGAAAAAATCGTCAACGCACAGCTCACCCACTACCTCGAAGACAACTCCATCCTGGACCCCTCCCAATCCGGATTCAGACGCAACCACAGCACCGAGACTGCACTCCTCGCCGCCACAGACGACATCAGACAACAAATGGACAACGGCGAAACTTCAGCCCTCATCCTCTTAGACCTATCCGCCGCTTTCGATACGGTCTGCCACCGCACCCTACTATCTCGACTCCACAAAGCCGGAATTCAAGACAAAGCCCTCAACTGGATCTCCTCTTTCCTCTCCGATAGAACCCAGAGAATCCGACTCTCACCCTACCGATCCAAAGCCACCAACCTCATCTGTGGCGTCCCCCAAGGCTCCTCGCTAAGCCCAACGCTGTTCAACGCATACATGGCACCCCTCGCACAACTGGCCTGCCAGCACAGCCTCAGCATCCTCTCCTATGCCGACGACACCCAGCTCGTCCTCTCCCTTACTAAAGATCCACACATCGCCAAAACCAACCTCCACGAGGGACTGAAATCTCTCACCGAATGGATGAGAAACAGCCGCCTGAAACTAAACTCCGACAAGACGGAAGTCCTCATCCTCGGTCGCTCCCCCTCAGCCTGGGACGACTCCTGGTGGCCCTCCGCGCTGGGGCACCCTCCAACTCCAACCAACCACGCACGCAACCTCGGATTCATCCTCGACTCTGCTCTCACCATGTCCAAACAGGTCAACGCAGTCTCCTCCTCCTGCTTCAATACCCTCTGCATGCTCCGCAGAATCTACAAGTGGATCCCTACAGAAACCAGAAAAACGGTGACCCAAGCCCTCGTCAGCAGCAGACTTGACTATGGCAACGCACTCTACACAGGCATCCCAAAAAAAGACATCCAACGACTCCAACGCATCCAGAACGCATCCGCCCGATTGATCCTCGACATACCCCGCCATTGCCACATCTCCCACCACCTGAAGAACCTCCACTGGCTCCCCGTGGACAAGAGGATCACCTTCAAACTTCTCACCCACGCGCACAAAGCACTACACAACGCCGGACCCGCCTACCTGAACAACAGACTCAACTTCTACGTCCCCCCCACCAACTCCGCTCCACCAACCTCTCACTCGCCACCGTTCCCCGAATCCAGCGCAAGACCTCTGGCGGCAGATCCTTCTCCTACCTCGCCGCCAAGACCTGGAACTCACTCCCCACCTCCCTGCGCCAGACCCAGGACCTCCTCACCTTCAGGAGACTCCTCAAGACATGGCTCTTCAACCGATAGCAGCTACCCCACTCCCCTCCCCCTCAGTGCTTTGAAACCCTAACGGGTACATAGCGCGCTTTATAAGTGCTTTGATTGATTGATTGATTCATTCATTCACAGGCCCCTCAGAATGCACAGTATCACTGACTGCTTCATTCACACACCCCTCACAATGCACAGTATCACTGACTGCTTCATTCACAGGCCCAGGCCCTTAGAATGTACAGTATCACTGACTGCTGCAGTCTCAGGTCCCTCAGAATGTACAGTATCCCTGGCTGCTTCATTCACAGCCCCATTCAAATGCACAGTATCACTGACTGATTCATTCACAGCCCCCTTAGAGTGTACAGTATCACTGACTGCTTCATTCACAGCCCCTTCGAATGTACAGTATCACTGACTGCTTCATTCACACACCCCTCAGAATGCACAGTATCACTGACTGCTTCATTCACACACCCCTGAGAATGTGCAGTATCACTGACTGCTTCATTCACAGGCCCTTAGAATGTACAGTGTCCCAGACTGCCTCAGTCACAGACCCCTCAGAATGTACAGTATCCCAGACTGCTGCAGTCTCAGGTCCCTCAGAATGTACAGTATCCCTGGCTGCTTCATTCACAGCCCCATTCAAATGCACAGTATCACTGACTGCTTCATCCACAGCCCCCTTAGAATGTACAGTATCACTGACTGCTTCATTCACAGCCCCTTAGAATGTACAGTATCACTGACTGCTTCATTCACACACCCCTCAGAATGCACAGTATCACTGACTGCTTCATTTACAGTATCACTGACTGCTTCATTCACACACCCCTTAGAATGTACAGTATCACTGACTGCTTCATTCACAGGCCCCTTAGAATGAACAGCATCCCTGACCGCTGCATTCACAGGCCCCTTTAGAATATACAGTATCACAGACTGCCTCATTCTCAGCCCCCTTAGAATGCACAGTATCACTGACTGCTTCATTCACAGGCCGTTAGAATGTACAGTGTCCCAGACTGCTTCATTCACAGGCCCCTTAGAATGTACAGTGTCCCTTAGACTGCTTCATTCACACACCCCTCAGAATGTGCAGTATCACTGACTGCTTCATTCACAGGCCCTTAGAATGTACAGTGTCCCAGACTGCCTCAGTCACAGACCCCTCAGAATGTACAGTATCCCAGACTGCTGCAGTCTCAGGTCCCTCAGAATGTACAGTATCCCTGGCTGCTTCATTCACAGCCCCATTCAAATGCACAGTATCACTGACTGCTTCATTCACAGCCCCCTTAGAATGTACAGTATCACTGACTGCTTCATTCACAGCCCCTTAGAATGTACAGTATCACTGACTGCTTCATTCACACACCCCTCACAATGCACAGTATTACTGACTGCTTCATTCACAGGCCCCTCAGAATGCACAGTGTCACTGACTGCTTC
Organism: Pleurodeles waltl; assembly: GCF_031143425.1. NCBI lineage: Eukaryota > Metazoa > Chordata > Amphibia > Caudata > Salamandridae > Pleurodeles > Pleurodeles waltl. The sequence continues at coordinate 102,215,643 of NC_090438.1, forward strand.
ATTCACGCACCCCTCACAATGCACAGTATCACTGACTGCTTCATTCACAGGCCCCTTAGAATATACAGTTTCACTGACTGCTTCATTTACAGTATCACTGACTGCTTCATTCACACACCCCTCAAAATGTACAGTATCACTGACTGCTTCATTCACAGGCCCCTTAGAATGAACAGTATCCGTGACTGCTGCATTCACAGGCCCCTTTAGAATATACAGTATCACAGACTGCCTCATTCTCAGCCCCCTTAGAATGCACAGTATCACTGACTGCTTCATTCACAGGCCCTTAGAATGTACAGTGTCCCATACTGCTTCATTCACAGGCCCCTTAGAATGTACAGTGTCCCTTAGACTGCTTCATTCACACACCCCTCAGAATGCGCAGTATCACTGACTGCTTCATTCACAGGCCCTTAGAATGTACAGTGTCCCAGACTGCCTCAGTCACAGACCCCTCAGAATGTACAGTATCCCAGACTGCTGCAGTCTCAGGTCCCTCAGAATGTACAGTATCCCTGGCTGCTTCATTCACAGCCCCATTCAAATGCACAGTATCACTGACTGCTTCATTCACAGCCCCCTCAGAATGCACAGTATAACTGACTGCTTCATTCACAGGCCCTTAGAATGTACAGTATCACTGACTGCTTCATTCACAGGCCCCTTAGAATATACAGTATCACTGACTGCTTCATTTACAGTATCACTGACTGCTTCATTCACACACCCCTCAGAATGTACAGTATCACTGCCTGCTTCATTCACAGGCCCCTTAGAATGTTAGACCTGACATGCCTTAGGGTGGTCACCCCTAACTTTTTGCCTGCCTCCCTCCACTTTTTGGACCCTGTTTTGCTGGCTTTTAGACTCTGCGCACTTTACCACTGCTAACCAGTGCTAAAGTGCATATGCTCTCTCCCTTTTTAAACATGGTAACTTTGGATCATACCTGATTGGACTATTTAATTTACTTATAAGTCCCTAGTAATGTGCACTATATGTGCCTACGGCCTGTAGATTAAATGCTACTAGTGGGCCTGCAGCACTGATTGTGCCACCCACTTAAGTAGCCCCCTTAACCGTGTCTCAGGCCTGCCATTGCAAGGCCTGTGTGTGCAGTTTCACTGCCACTTCAACTTGGCATTTAAAAGTACTTGCCAAGCCTAGAACTCCTCTTTTTCTACATATAAGTCACCCCTAATGTGTGCCCTAGGTATCCCCTAGAGCAGGGTGCTGTGTGGGTAAAAGGCAGGACATGTACCTATGTAGTTATATGTCCTGGTAGTGTAAAACTCCTAAATTCGTTTTTGCACTACTGTGAGGCCTGCTCCCTTCATAGACTAACATTGGGGCTGCCCTCATACATTGTTGAAGTGGCAGCTGCTGATCTGAAAGGAGCAGGAAGGTCATATTTAGTATGGCCAGAAAGGTAATACAAAATCCTGCTGACTGGTGAAGTTGGATTTAATATTACTATTCTAGAAATGCCACTTTTAGAAAGTGAGCATTTCTTTGCACTTAAATCTTTCTGTGCCTTACAATCCACGTCTGGCTGGGCTTGGTTGACAGCTCCTTGTGCATTCACTCAGACACACCCCAAACACAGGGTACTCAGCCTCACCTGCATACATCTGCATTTTGAATGGGTCTTCCTGGGGTGGGAGGGTGGAGGGCCTGCTCTCACACAAAGGACTGCCACACCCCCTACTGGGACTCTGGCAGACAGGATTGAACTGAAAGGGGACCTGGTGCACTTCTTAGCCACTCTTTGAAGTCTCCCCCACTTCAAAGCCACATTTGGGTATAAAACAGGGCCTCTGCCCTACCTCATCAGACACTTGCTGGAGAAGAAACCTGAACCAGAAACTACATCCTGCCAAGAAGAACTGCCTGGCTGCTCAAAGGACTCACCTGTCTGCTTTCCTACAAAGGACTGCTGCCTTGCTGTTGGCCTGCTGCCTTGCTGAACTCTTGTCTGGCTGTAAAAGTGCTCTCCAAGGGCTTGGATAGAGCTTGCCTCCTGTTCCCTGAAGTCTCAGGACCAAAAAGACTTCTCTTTTTCACTTGGACGCTTCGTGCGCCGAAATTTTCGACGCACAGCTTCTTCCGCGGTGAGGAAAACGCTGCACACCGATGCTGATCGACGCAACGCCTTCGGGACTACCAGAACTTCAACGCACGGCCTCGCAAGGACAACGCCGCCCGACCTCCAGAGGAGAAATTGACGCAACGCCTGCCGTGAGAGCAAAACTTCGACGCGCAGCCCTGCAGAACAACGCGCAGCCGGAAAACAAGCAGAAGAATCCACACACAGACCCGGGACATCTGGTAATCCCCGCGATCCACAGAAAGAGACAGTCCGCGCGCCGTAAAAAAACGCACGACTTCCCCGCGTGAAAAATAACGACACAAGTCCGTGTGTGCTGGGGAGAAATCGACGCACACACCATTTTTCCACGTATCTCTTCTTCTGTGACCCTCTGAGGAGATTTTCCACTCCAAACCAGGTACTTTGTGCTTGAAAGAGACTTTGTTTGCTTTTTAAAGACTTAAGACACTTTGGGGGTTATTCTAACTTTGGAGGAGGTGTTAATCCGTCCCAAAAGTGACGGAAAAGTGACGGATTTACCACCAGCCGTATTACGAGTCCATTATATCCTATGGAACTCGTAATACGGCTGGTGGTATATCCGTCACTTTACCGTCACTTTTGGGACGGATTAACACTCCTCCAAAGTTAGAATAACCCCCTTTATTTCACTTTCCAGTGATATCTCTACAAATTCACATTGCAAGTTTATTTGTTTTGACCTACAGTTATCCTGATAAATATTATATATTTTTCTAAACACTGTGTGGTGTATTTTTGTGGTGCTATATGGTGGTATTGTATGATTTATTGCACAAATACTTTACACATTGCCTTCTAAGGTAAGCCTGACTGCTCGTGCCAAGCTACCAGAGGGTGGGCACAGGCTAATTTTGGATTGTGTATGACTTACCCTCACTAGAGTGAGGGTTCTTGCTTGGACAGATGGTAACCTGACTGCAAACCAAAAACCCCATTTCTAACATTGGTGATCAGCGGTGAGGATAGGACTTGTATTTGTGCAGTGACATACAGTAACTAAGTATTTCACTACCTACCCACAGTTGAAGGTCAACTTGATTTTTATCTCTTTTTGCAAATTCCTTTTTCCTGACAAGTTTCAAAAACTAAATCCTCACTCAACATGTCTCTGACTGGGTATCAAATAGATGACTTTGACCTAGTCCTGTTGGATACATATACGGTCAAACAACTAAGAGGGTTCTGCAGGACAATGAGGGTACCCACCCAAGGGGCCTCCAAAAAGGAGGACTTTCAAGTGGCGCTGAGGGCCTGGGCAGAAGCCCATTTAGAAGAGGATAATGAGGAAGAGGAGCCAGAAAATGGCCCCTTAGAGGATTTGTTGCTATCTGTGGATGATGTTACCACTGCAATTATGCCCCCTTCCAGACCAGGGAGCAGTGTCCCTGTGCAAAGCCTGACCGCAGAGGAAAGGAGAGAGGAAAGGGAGTTCCAATTGCAAATGGCAAAACTGAAAATTGAGGCTCAACAGGAGGAAAGAAGGGCAGAAAGAGAAGCCAAGCAAGCTGAGGCAGAAAGAGCAGCCAAACAGGTGGAAGCTGAAAGAGCTTTGGCTGAAAAGAAACTATTATTGGCTCATGAACTGAGTCTCAAGGAGCTGGATATCAAGGCAAGACAGTCTGAATCCAGCAATAATGGTGGCAGCATACAGACAGGACCTGCTGGAGAAAAGAAGGTTCATATACCCAAAAATGTGGTGCCCAGTTTTGTGGTGGGAGATGACATAGATAAATGGTTAGCTTCTTACGAAGTTGCACTAAGGGCTCATGAGGTTCCTGAAGGGCAATGGGGGGTAGCTATGTGGGGTTATGTGCCGCCATTGGGGAGGGACACACTTCTCAAATTGGATCAACCTGATCAAAACACATACCCTCTTCAGAAAGCCACTTTACTTGCCAAGTTTGGGCTGACCCCTGAGGGATACCGTCAGAGGTTCAGGGACAGCACCAAACAAACCACACAAACATGGGTAGATTTCTTTGACTTTTCCAGTAAGGCACTGAATGGATGGGTGCGGGGCAACAAAGTAGATAATTATAAAGGGCTATATGACTTGATTCTGAGAGAGCATATACTCAATGTTACCTATACAGAGTTGCGCCAGCACTTGGTAGATAGTAAGCTGACTGATCCCAGGAAGCTTGCTGAGGAGGCGGACCTCTGGGTTAGCACCAGAGTGTCCAAAAAGGTACCTGGGGGGGACTCCCACAAAGGTGGTCAGGGTTCCCAACAGAAGAAAGAGGGGGAGATAAACTTACAGATAAGGAACTCTCAAAAGGCCCCCAAAAGAATTCCCAGGGAGGGGGTGGCAACCATTCATTTTCCAGATTTGGGAAAAAGCCAGGGACATATGATAGGTCAGGGAAATCCAACCCCAAATGTATGGAGTGTTACCAGTATGGTCACTATAAAGGCGACCCCTAGTGCTCCAAAAGGACACCGTCCACTACCGGACAGACACCTGGGTTGACTAGTGTAGCGCTTGGGGGAGAGATGGACCCAGATAGCTTTGGGGAGCAGGTAGAGATTTCCCTAGTGTCCCTGGGAGAAAGAGAAATGGTGCCCAAAGCCCACATGCCCCGAAATACTTCCAAGTACAGGCAGTGGGTCACCATTAAAGGGCAGAAGGTGGAGGCTCTGCGTGACACAGGAGCCAGTATGACTACTAACCAGAGTCAGCTGGTGTCAACAGAGCAGATGGTCCCTAATACATTCCACCAGGTCATAGTCGCTGACAATCGTGAGAGTCACCTACCGGTGGCTCTGGTTCCCTTTGAGTGGGGGGGGGTCTCTGGTACTCTGAAAGTAGCTGTGAGTCCTGCCATGCCTGTAGATTGTCTGTTAGGCAATGATCTTGAGCATACTGCTTGGAAAGAAGTAGAGCTCAGATCTCACCTGGAGATGTCAGGGTTACCTGAGTGGGTCTGCATGACCACGCGGTCCATGGCTGCCCAGGAAGGGAGTCAAGGGCGTCTGGAGCCTGAAAAGATGGCCCAGACAGCTGCCAAAGAGGGGGGCCAGGGGCGCGGGAAACCCGCCTCCAATGTTCCCCCAGTGGTAGACGAGGCCCCCGAGCCAACTGGGGAGGACATAGCTGCCCTGGGTAACCTACCTGAACTTGCTGGCTGGCAAGTAGAGGGGGGCCAACCAGGGAAGCATTCTGCAAGGTGCAGAAAGAATGCCCCACCCTTGAGGGTCTGAGGAAGCAGGCCACAGACCACACAGCAGGTGACGCCTCTGGCGCTCACCAGATTTACTGGGAGAAGGAGCTCCTTTACAGTGTGCGTAGGATTCCAGGCCCTGGGGCACACCGCGTGCTGGTTGTCCCCCAGTGTTACCGGAAATTCCTACTAGGCCTGGCTCACGACATTCCCCTGGCAGGACACCTGGGCCAAGACAAGACCTTTGACAGGCTTAACACCCACTTTCATTGGCCCAGAATGAGGAAAGCCTCAGATAACCTCTGCAGAGCTTGCCCCACCTGCCAGGCTAGTGGGAAGGCAGGGAAACGGCTTAAAGCTCCCCTGCTCCCACTCCCAGTCGTTGGCACCCCCTTTGAAAGGGTGGGCATCGACATTGTTGGTCCCTTGGACCCCAAAACTGCCTTGGGCAACAGGTTTATCCTGGTTTTGATGGACCATGCCACCCGCTATCCAGAGGCAATCCCTCTGAGAACAGTGACTGCAAAGGTGGTGACCAGAGCCCTGTTGGGAATATTTACCTGTCTGCATACATGAAGACCCTGTGGGATGAGTGTGGGGTGACCTACCGGTTTACCACCCCTTATCATCCTCAAACCAATGGGCTTGTTGAGAGATTCAACCAGACCCTGAAAGGCATGATTGGTGGTCTGACTGAGGCCATGAGGCGTAAGTGGGACGTCCTCTTACCCTGCCTGTTGTTCGCTTATAGAGAGGTGCCCCAGAAAGGGGTGGGGTTCAGCCCCTTTGAGCTTCTCTATGGTCACCCTGTCAGGGGACCCCTAAGAATCATTAAGGAGGGCTGGGAGGATGCTCCCCAGGCCCCTCCCCAGGATGTGGTCAGCTACATGCTGGCCCTCCGCAAACAAACCCAACGCTTCTGGAAGCAGGCCCAGAGTAACCTCGAGGCCAGTCAAGAGGTGATGAAGGAGTGGTACGACCAGAAAGCCACTCTAGTTGAGTTCTCACCTGGAGACAAAGTTTGGGTGATGAAGCCAGTAGAGCCCAGGGCTCTCCAGGACCGCTGGACTGGCCCCTTTGAGATCAAGGAGCGTAAATGGGAGGCCACTTACCTAGTGGACCTCTAGACCCCTAGGCAACCCCTCAGGGTCCTCCATAACAACCGGCTCAAACCTCACTTTGAGAGGTCTGAGGTCAGTATGCTCCTAGTCACCGATGAGGGCATGGAAGAGGAGAGTGAACCTCTCCCCGACCTCCTCGCTGTCAAAGAAGGGGATGGGTCAGTAGGTGGTGTCATGCTCTGACTCCCTGACTCCAACCCAGAGAGGGGACTGCTATGAGCTGTTAGAGCAGTTCTCCCCCTGTTCTCCCTTACTCCTGGACTAACCCACCTCTGTGTGCATGACATTGACACAGGTGACAGTGCCCCTGTAAAGAACAAAATTTACAGGTTATCAGATAAGGTGAAGGCCAGCATCAAGGAGAAGGTCTCCAAGATGTTGACTTTGGGGGTTACTGAGAAATCCAGTAGTCCCTGGGCCAGCCCTGTGGTATTGGTTCCCAAGGCTAATGCCCCAGGTGCGAAGCCAGAACTCTGGTTCTGTGTGGACTACCGGGGTCTCAATTCAGTCACCCGGACTGATGCTCACCCCATCCCCCGAGCTGATGAGCTCGTTGACAGGCTAGGCGCTGCCAAGTTCCTGAGTACGTTCGATCTTACTTCAGGGTACTGGCAGATTGGCCTGACTGAGGGGGCTAAAGAAAGATCCGCTTTTTTCACCCCTGATGGCCATTACCAATTCCAGGTGATGCCATTCGAGCTGAAAAATGCCCCGCTACCTTCCTACGGTTGGTTAACGGTGTCCTAGCTGGTAAAGATGCCTTCTGTGCAGCTTACCTAGATGACATAGCTGTCTACAGTTCCAGCTGGGAGGAACACCTGCTCCACCTCAAGGAGGTGCTTCAGGCCCTGCAACAGGCAGGCCTGACTATCAAGGCTAGTAAGTGCCATATTGGGCAGGGTTCCATGGTGTACTTGGGACACCTAGTAGGTGGTGGCAGGGTGCAGCCGCTCCAGGCCAAGATTGAAACTATCAAGGCCTAGCAACCACCTAGAACACAGACTGAGGTGAGAGCCTTTTTGGGCCTCACTGGATACTACCGCAGGTTCGTCAAGGGCTATGGTACCATTGTGTCCCCCTTGACAGAACTCACTTCCAAGAAACAACCTAGGTTGGTGAATTGGACAGAGGCCTGTCAGAAAGCCTTTGATACTCTGAAGGAAGCCATGTTTACAGCCCCCGTGCTGAAGGCCCCTGACTACTCCCAGTAATTTATTGTCCAGACAGACGCTTCAGAGCATAGCATAGGGGCTGTTCCAGCACAGCTGAATGAGGAGGACTCACACCTACCAGTAGTCTTTATTAGCAGAAGATTATTACCACGGGAACAAAGGTGGAGTGCTATTGAGAGAGAAGCATTTGCTGTGGTCTGGGCACTGAAGAAGTTAAGACCCTACCTGTTTGGGACTCACTTCCGGGTTCAGACAGCCACAGGCCCCTCAGATGGCTCATGCAGATGAGGGGTGAGAATCCAAAACTCTTGAGATGGTCCATTTCCCTACACGGGATGGACTTTACGGTGGAGCATCGCCCAGGGGTTGACCACACCAATGCTGATGGTCTCTCCAGATACTTCCGCCTTAGCGATGAGAGCTCCCAGGAGGTCGGGTAGCTCTCCCCACTTTTAGCTGGGGGGGACACATGTTAGACCTGACATGCCTTAGGGTGGTCACCCCTAACCTTTTGCCTGCCTCCCTCCACTTTTTGGACCCTGTTTTGCTGGCTTTTAGACTCTGCGCACTTTAGCACTGCTAACCAGTGCTAAAGTGCATATGCTCTCTCCCTTTTTAAACATGGTAACTTTGGATCATACCTGATTGGACTATTTAATTTACTTATAAGTCCCTAGTAATGTGCACTATATGTGCCTAGGGCCTGTAGATTAAATGCTACTAGTGGGCCTGCAGCACTGATTGTGCCACCCACTTAAGTAGCCCCCTTAACCGTGTCTCAGGCCTGCCATTGCAGGGCCTATGTGTGCAGTTTCACTGCCACTTCAACTTGGCATTTAAAAGTACTTGCCAAGCCTAGAACTCCCCTTTTTCTACATATACGTCACCCCTAATGTGTGTCCTAGGTAACCCCTAGAGCAGGGTGCTGTGTGGGTTAAAGGCAGGACATGTACCTATGTAGTTATATGTCCTGGTAGTGTAAAACTCCTAAATTCGTTTTTGCACTACTGTGAGGCCTGCTCCCTTCATAGACTAACATTGGGGCTGCCCTCATACATTGTTGAAGTGGCAGCTGCTGATCTGAAAGGAGCAGGAAGGTCATATTTAGTATGGCCAGAATGGTAATACAAAATCCTGCTGACTGGTGAAGTTGGATTTAATATTACTATTCTAGAAATGCCACTTTTAGAAAGTGAGCATTTCTTTGCACTTAAATCTTTCTGTGCCTTACAATCCACGTCTGGCTGGGCTTGGTTGACAGCTCCTTGTGCATTCACTCAGACACACCCCAAACACAGGGTACTCAGCCTCACCTGCATACATCTGCATTTTGAATGGGTCTTCCTGGGCTGGGAGGGTGGAGGGTCTGCTCTCACACAAAGGACTGCCACACCCCCTACTGGGACTCTGGCAGACAGGATTGAACTGAAAGGGGACCTGGTGCACTTCTTAGCCACTCTTTGAAGTCTCCCCCACTTCAAAGGCACATTTGGGTATAAAACAGGGCCTCTGCCCTACCTCATCAGACACTTGCTGGAGAAGAAACCTGAACCAGAAACTACATCCTGCCAAGAAGAACTGCCTGGCTGCTCAAAGGACTCACCTGTCTGCTTTTCTACAAAGGACTGCTGCCTTGCTGTTGGCCTGCTGCCTTGCTGAACTCTTGTCTGGCTGTAAAAGTGCTCTCCAAGGGCTTGGATAGAGCTTGCCTCCTGTTCCCTGAAGTCTCAGGACCAAAAAGACTTCTCTTTTTCGACGCACAGCTTGTTCCGTGGTGAGAAAAACGCCGCACACCTACGCTGACCGACGCGACGCCTTCGGGACTACCGGAACTTCGACACACGGCCTCGCAAGGACAACGCCGCCCGACCTCCAGAGGAGAAATCGACGCGACGCCTGCCGTGAGAGCGAAACTTCGACGCGCAGCCCCGCAGAACGACGTGCAGCCGGAAAACAAGCAGGAGAATCCACGCACAGACCCGGGACATCTGGTAATCCCCGCGATCCACAGAAAGAGACTGTCCGCGAGCCGGAAAACGACACACGACTTCCCCGCATGAAAAATAACGACGCAAGTCCGTGTGTGCTGGGGAGAAATCGACACACACCATTTTTCCGCGTATCTCTTCTTATGTGACCCTCTGAGGAGATTTTCCACTCCAAACCAGGTACTTTGTGCTTGAAAGAGACTTTGATTGCTTTTTAAAGACTTAAGACACTTTATATCACTTTCCAGTGATATCTCTACAAATTCACATTGCAACTTTATTCGTTTTGACCTACAGTTATCCTGATAAATATTATATATTTTTCTAAACACTGTGTGGTGTATTTTTGTGGTGGTATATGGTGGTATTGTATGATTTATTGCACAAATACTTTACACATTGCCTTCTAAGTTAAGCCTGACTGCTCGTGCCAAGCTACCAGAGGGTGGGCACAGGCTAATTTTGGATTGTGTGTGACTTACCCTGACTAGAGTGAGGGTTCTTACTTGGACAGAGGGTAACCTGACTGCCAACCAAAAACCCCATTTCTAACATACAGTATCACTGACTGCTTCATTCACAGGCCCCTCAGAATGCACAGTATCACTGACTGCTTAATTCACAGCCCCCTCAGAATGTACAGTATCCCAGACTGCTTCATTCACAGGCCCCTCAGAATGTACAGTATCACTGACTGCTTCATTCACAGGCCCCTTAGAATGTACAGTGTCCCAGAATGCTTCATTCGCAGGCCCCTTAGAATGTACAGTATAACTGACTGCTTCATTCACAGCCCCTTTAGAATGTACAGTATCACTGAATGCTTCATTCACAGGCCCCTTAGAATGTACAGTGTCCCAGACTGCTTCATTCACAGCCCCTTAGAATGTACAGTATCACTGACTCCTTCATTCACAGGCCCCTCAGAATGTACAATATCACTGACTGCTTCATTCACAGCCCCTCAGAATGTACAGTATCACTGACTGCTTCATTCACAGGCCCCTTAGAATATACAGTGTCCCAGACTGCTTCATTCACACACCCCTCAGAATGCACAGTATCACTGACTGCTTCATTCACAGCCCCTTAGAATATACAGTATCACTGACTGCTTCATTTACAGTATCACTGACTGCTTCATTCACAGGTCCCTTAGAATGAACAGTATCCCTGACCGCTGCATTCACAGGCCCCTTTAGAATATACAGTATCACAGACTGCCTCATTCTCAGCCCCCTTAGAATGCACAGTATCACTGACTGCTTCATTCACAGGCCCTTAGAATGTACAGTGTCCCAGACTGCTTCACTCACAGGCCCCTTAGAATGTACAGTGTCCCTTAGACTGCTTCATTCACACACCCCTCAGAATGCGCAGTATCACTGACTGCTTCATTCACAGGCCCTTAGAATGTACAGTGTCCCAGACTGCCTCAGTCACAGACCCCTCAGAATGTACAGTATCCCAGACTGCTGCAGTCTCAGGTCCCTCAGAATGTACAGTATCCCTGGCTGCTTCATTCACAGCCCCATTCAAATGCACAGTATCACTGACTGCTTCATTCACAGCCCCCTTAGAATGTACAGTATCACTGACTGCTTCATTCACAGCCCCTTAGAATGCACAGTATCACTGACTGCTTCATTCACACACCCCTCAGAATGCACAGTATCACTGACTGCTTCATTCACAGGCCCCTCAGAATGCACAGTATCACTGACTGCTTCATTCACAGGTCCTTAAAATGTACAGTATCACTGACTGCTTCATTCACCTGCCCCTTAGAATACACAGTATCACTGACTGCCTCATTTACAGTATCGCTGACTGCTTCATTCACAGGCCCCTTAGAATGTACAAGTATCACTGACTGCTTCATTCACAGGCCCCTTAGAATGTACAGTATCACTGACTGCTTCATTCACAGGCCCCTAAGAATGCACAGTATCACTGACTGCTTAATTCACAGCCCCCTTTAATGTACAGTATCACTGACTGCTTCATTCACAGGCCCCTTAGAATCTACAGTGTCCCAGACTGCTTCATTCACAGGCCCCTTAGAATGTACAGTATTACTGACTGCTTCATTCACAACCCCTTAGAATGTACAGTATCACTGACTGCTTCATTCACAGTCCCTTTAGAATGTACAGTATCACTGACTGCTTCATTCACAGGCCCCTTACAATATACAGTATCACTGACTGCTTCATTCACAGACCCCTCAGAATGTACAGTATCACTGACTGCTTCATTCACAGGCCCCTTAGAATGTACAGTGTCCCAGACTGCTTCATTCACAGGCCCCTTAGAATGTACAGTATTACTGACTGCTTCATTCACAACCCCTTAGAATGTACAGTATTACTGACTGCTTCATTCACAGGCCCCTTAGAATGTACAGTATCACAGACTGCTGCAGTCTCAGGTCCCTCAGAATGTACAGTATCACTGCTTCATTCACAGGCCCCTCAGAATGCACAGTATCACTGACTGCTTCATTCACAGGCCCTTAGAATATACAAAATCACTGACTGCTTCATTTACAGTATCACTGACTGCTTCATTCACACACCCCTCAGAATGCACAGTATCACTGACTGCTTAATTTACAGCCCCCTCAGAATGTACAGTATCCCAGACTGCTTCATTCACAGGCCCCCAGAATGTACAGTATCACTGACTGCTTCATTCACAGGCCCCTTAGAATGTACAGTGTCCCAGACTGCTTCATTCACAACCCCTTAGAATGTACAGTATCACTGACTGCTTCATTCACAACCCCTTAGAATGTACAGTGTCCCACACTGCTTCATTCACAGGCCCCTCAGAATGTACAGTATCACTGACTGCTTCATTCACAGTCCCTTTAGTTTGTACAGTATCACTGACTGTTTAATTCCCAGGTCCCTCGGAATGCACAGTATCCCTGCCACACCCGGTATTACATGTATGGCATTTGCTCGAGGTAGTTCCGTTCTGCACCTGGGAGGACACACTTCTTTAATTTCAAGTAGCTGCATAGCTGCCAAGAGACCACTTGTCGCGTGACAGCACAAAACGTGATGGGGGATGCTTAAAATAACCGAATCTACGTCGGGCCACATTCCAATACATTGTTTTTTTTTTTTTTTGCCCGTCTGGGCAAAGGACATCCGAGGAATAACCCTACCCACCTGAGACTTCACTCTGCCACAGAAAGGGAAACCCAGCTCACGTGTGAAACTTTAAGGTGATGCGGGTGTTTTTGAAGTCAACAGAATGTTACTTGCTGGGGTTTTTGAGTCCAGGCGTAAGAAGTTAACAGTTACACTTCATTTCTAAGAATGCACAAAGATATCCTTTAACATGTGAGGGTTATGTAAACCTTTTTTATATAGGTCGTACAAGGCCCATTGGACAGGTCAGGTATTAATAAGCAAGCATAGTTCTGAAGTTCGTCAACATAGCAAGTGAGATATCCCTATTCGTTAAATTATACTCAATGGTATATGCACAGGGAGTAACTTGCAAACTCACATATAGCCATATTAAGAGTGTAGGCAAACGTAGTAGAATATGGTGAAACATTACTGCGCCCTTTTCATATTTGCCCAAGGTTGACTACCACTCGGGCAGTGAGGAAACTAGTTGATGGTGACACACAAAACTTGGGATTACTTGGCCACATAAAACGAGGTTACTTGACAGCTCTTTGTAGAGACTCACCCACAGTATACCACCCAATTTCAATTAATAAAAAAACGCGACTTTCCTCCTGTGATCTTGTTGGAGTGTGTCTTTAAAAAGCAATATTAACATGAAAAGCTTGCAAAATATTGTGTGATGAAGCTGCATAGAAAATGTGTTAACATAGAAAATAATGCACACGTTTGAAATGTGCCCACGGGGAGTGGCTACCAAAGTATACGAAGACTAATGAAAGTTGTTAATTTTGACTTAATTATGTAATAATGTTTTGAATTTGTATTAGCATATCATAATTAGAGTTGTGTATTAGGAATTGCTTATTAAGTAAAGGGCCTTAGCTTAGCGAGGGTCTGGGCCTAGCTGCCTGCTCTCATATTAAACTGTATTTTTCTAACGTGTAATGTGCTGTTTTCCTGAATGCAACAGTGTAATTCGTATCAGGTGCAAGGTTAGCTGTAGTAGGAGAGAACAATGGAGACACTGACTGGAGCGCAAAGTGTAACTTTTCTTACCTGACATTCCAACCGATGAAGACGTCAATGAGAACTGTGGTTTGTGGAAAATTCTGGCAAGATGCTTGAAGGATTATTGGACAGAGATAACGATGCACCAATTATTATCCAATGAGGCGTTAAGGGCTAATTAGACAGTTTTGATTCAACGGAATGACCCAAGGAACTTGGCGTGCAAAAACTTTTAGACTCCACTTACTTCACGGAGACTTTAACTCTTTTGCTTTGTCCTGATACCTTAAACAATCCTCTACCCGTTCTTACCTGATGCTTACTTCTCCTCCATAGGAGGGAAGATCCTATTCCTTAGCTATGCTATATCAAGACTTTGCCCCGTCCTATCTCTGCTGATGGTGAACCGACTGATGTCCTGAGGATGAAGACTGATGCTGTTTGCTGATCTGTTGGATTTGTAACTATCTGATGCAAAATTGTAATTGTCTGTTTGCCTTTTCTTTCTAGGTACCAACTACTCTTTTGATAGAGGCCATAGTTTAGATGTTTTCCAAATTCGTGTTTGCTAAAATGTTTTGCATGAAGCCCAACATGCTAATGCTAATTTGAGGTTAGTTAAGGTGTTCACAAATATCCCACGCAAATAGACAAATGACTAAGTTCTTGCTTTGTTGAATCATATACTACTGAGACTTTGCTAAGTTGCTTCATATTAATGACGTGCCTAATACCGAATGAATATTCTCTATGCATTGATTAATTGCGTTCTAATTGCACATCCGAAGAGTTTCTAATTAGATGAATTGCTAATGAGATTAACAGAAATGACATCAGATTGTAACTAATAGGGAAATAAATATCCGAACACTTAACTAAATTGGTGTGGTTATTCATGACTGAAAGGTCATGGTATGTTCAACTTATTGATTCTTACTAAATGTTATTGATTAGGTTGCTTATTAGTTATTGAAATTATTGATTGGTTTATTGATCTATTGATTTGTGATGCCAAAAAGACATCTCGTATAGGGAAGTCCCCGAACGTGGTCCAAAGGTTCGTTGACCTAAACGCGTCTCCTTGTAAGTTTACTTATTAAGGCTCTGACGCGCTAACAATCTTCCGAAAAAATCACATTGCAATGCACATATATGAAAGTCAATACTCCCGCAGAAAGTTGTAAATTAAAATGAAAAAAAGAGCCTGAAACAGGAAAAAAGAAGCAAGTGGCCTAGCAGCAGACTTCAGCTGCCAGGCTCTTGTAGTTGGGAAGGATATCTCCCTTCCTTGATGGAAAGGCATGTCCCGCTACCACAAGTGTGTTTCAGGTATCCTGGCTTTATATTTTTTGTCCTTAGTTACGCTAATCAAGTGTGTGCACAGAGGCCCAGGCCTGTCCCTAACTGAGAAGTCCTGGCTTGTCATATGACCTGGAAGGACAAACCAAAGTGCCATAGTTGGTTACAGAGAATTGTCCCTGTCATTGAGTTTGGTACATAGAGTGGTGGTGGCAGCATGCAATGTCTTAAGGATAAATAGCGTGACCAGATCTTCTGACCTAGGTCACTGATGTGGGGGCCACCTGGCTCACTTGTGTAAAGTTCCACTTCTGTGCTTTTGTCCAGTTCTTTATAAGAAAATCCAGAATTTGTGTGAAGCATGCGGTACATTGAGGGCATGTGTGAGTGAGCCAGATAATGGGAACCTTTAGGTGGGGCCCGCCCACCTTTGTCTTTCCCTGCTTACTCCTTCAGTTGTTCAGAAAGTTCACACATCTTTGTGCCTCTGTTGTGGGTGCTCCAGGATGGAGACAACCCTGGTGTAAGATGCATCACTCTACACCAGGGGTCTTCAAACTGATGGGCGGGCCCCCCTAGGAGGGGCTCAAGTGATCCGGGGGGGGGGGCACCAGGCCCTGGCCAAAAGAAGCATTACAAAGATAACATTGTTTTGTTTTAAGCGGAAACATGTTACTGCACTAATAAAAAGGTAACATTACTTAACTGCAATGTTAAACTACCTTTAAACATTGCCATCTTTATAAAATAATTGGAAAAAAGTCTGAGGGCGGCCCAATAATTTGTATTTTTCAACTGGGGGGGCACAGCCTTAAAAAGTTGAGAGACCACTGCTCTACACAAAGACTATCTGGAGAACAGCCTTAACATTAAAGAAGAACCACATCATCTCCGGTCTACCTCTTGTGTACAAAAGTGAGATCCAAACCACCCAACTTTATTCCAGTTCTAAGTACTCCGAGGGCTGCTGTGCAGGTAGGGATGGTGTTTGCCAGATAGCCAGTCTCCCAGAGGTGAGGGCCATCACCTGAAGACTGTGGGGGTGATTCTAACCCTGGCGGTCGGTGTTAAAGCGGCGGCCAACCCGCCAACAGGCTGTCGTTAAAAAATATGGAATTCTGACCCTGGCGGGAACCGCCAACACAGACAGCCACTTTAACACTCCGCCCGCCACGGCGGTACAAACAAACAGCGCGGCGGTCACCGCCAACAGCCAGGCGGCAGACAATGTACCGCCCACACTATCACAACTCACCAATCCGCCACCATTTCCGGGGCGGGAGCACTGCCGATAAAAACACGGCAGAAACAGACTACGAACGGGAAAACGCTCACCACTACGCACTCCAGGAGGAAGGAGGACAGCATGGAACCCGAATTAAACATCCTACCTGCTCTCGTCTACCTTCTCATCTACCACGAGTACGAAGTCCGGTGCAGACAACAACGGTGAGTACTGCACCTACGACACACGGGAGGGGGGAGGACGAAAGGTTACGGGCACACACATATGCGACCCCCCCCCCCAACTATGTACACACCAATGCAGAGCAACAAGTCACAGTGACACCACCCAAACACCCCAGAAAAATGCTAGGACATAATCAAATTTGGAATAAATATTTATGTACCAAAAAGGTCCTGAAAAATATCGTACAACCATGAAAGATATTCACAAGAAAACAAATGACATACACATCAGTGTATAACTGAAGTAACAAGTCCTGCACATCCTACGAATTCATCATGTCCGTGGGCCAAAGTTTTGAGAAACAAGGGCAAAGCCCACACAGGAGACCTGAGTCCTTTGGAGAGAACACTGCAGGGGCATCAGATGTAAAAACTACAGGCACCTCAGGGGGAAGGGAAGGGGGGGGCACCACAGCCACATGAGTCCACGACGCCAGATCCACGAGGAGCCACCATGCCCACTGTACCATCCTGGGGAGTGCAAAGCCACAGTCTCTCAATGTCTCTACAGTGGGTGGGCTGCCCACTGGACCATCCTGGGGAGTGCAAAGCCACAGTCTCTCAATGTCTCTACAGTGGGTGGGCTGCCCACTGGACCATCCTGGGGAGTGCAAAGCCACAGTCTCTCAATGTCTCTACAGTGGGTGGGCTGCCCACTGTACCATCCTGGGGAGTGCAAAGCCACAGTCCATCAGGTGGATGACAGTCTCCACTGGTCAAGGAGGAGGCATGGTGGGCACAGTGAACCATAAACAGTGATTGAGACGGCGGTGCCCAGCGGAGCGGTGCTTGAGAGGAAGGGCCCAGCGGAGCGGTGCTTGAGAGGAAGGGCCCAGCGGAGCGGTGCTTGAGAGGAAGGGCCCACCGGAGCGGTGCTTGAGACAGCGGTGCCCAGCGGAGCGGTGCTTGAGATGAAGGGCCCAGCGGAGCGGTGCTTGAGATGAAGGGCCCAGCGGAGCGGTGCTTGAGACGGCGGTGCCCAGCGGAGCGGTGCTTGAGAAGAAGGGCCCAGCGGAGCGGTGCTTGAGACGGCGGTGCCCAGCGGAGCGGTGCTTGAGAAGAAGGGTCCAGCGGAGCGGTGCTTGAGATGAAGGGCCCAGCGGAGCGGTGCTTGAGATGAAGGGCCCAGCGGAGCGGTGCTTGAGACGGCGGTGCCCAGCGGAGCGGAGCTTGAGATGAAGGGCCCAGCGGAGCGGTGCTTGAGAGGAAGGGCCCAGCGGAGCGGTGCTTGAGACGGCGGTGCCCAGCGGAGCGGTGCTTGAGAAGAAGGGCCCAGCGGAGCGGTGCTTGAGATGAAGGGCCCAGCGGAGCGGTGCTTGAGATGAAGGGCCCAGCGGAGCGGTGCTTGAGACGGCGGTGCCCAGCGGAGCGGTGCTTGAGATGAAGGGCCCAGCGGAGCGGTGCTTGAGAGGAAGGGCCCAGCGGAGCGGTGCTTGAGACGGCGGTGCCCAGCGGAGCGGTGCTTGAGAAGAAGGGCCCAGCGGAGCGGTGCTTGAGATGAAGGGCCCAGCGGAGCGGTGCTTGAGATGAAGGGCCCAGCGGAGCGGTGCTTGAGACGGCGGTGCCCAGCGGAGCGGTGCTTGAGAAGAAGGGCCCAGCGGAGCGGTGCTTGAGACGGCGGTGCCCAGCGGAGCGGTGCTTGAGATGAAGGGCCCAGCGGAGCGGTGCTTGAGATGAAGGGCCCAGCGGAGCGGTGCTTGAGAGGAAGGGCCCAGCGGAGCGGTGCTCTTCTCCACGGCGGGCCCTGTTCAGCGGTGCTCTTCTCCACGGCGGGCCCTGTTCAGCGGTGCTCTTCTTCACCGCGGGCCCTGTTCAGCGGTGCTCTTCTCCACGGCGGGCCCTGTTCAGCGGTGCTCTTCTCCACGGCAGGCCCTGTTCAGCGGTGCTCTTCTCCACGTCGGGCCCTGTTCAGCGGTGCTCTTCTCCACGGCGGGCCCTGTTCAGCGGTGCTCTTCTTCACCGCGGGCCCTGTTCAGCGGTGCTCTTCTTCACCGCGGGCCCTGTTCAGCGGTGCTCTTCTCCACGGCGGGCCCTGTTCAGCGGTGCTCTTCTCCACGGCGGGCCCTGTTCAGCGGTGCTCTTCTCCACGGCGGGCCCTGTTCAGCGGTGCTCTTCTTCACCGCGGGCCCTGTTCAGCGGTGCTCTTCTCCACGGCGGGCCCTGTTCAGCGGTGCTCTTCTCCACGGCGGGCCCTGTTCAGCGGTGCTCTTCTTCACCGCGGGCCCTGTTCAGCGGTGCTCTTCTCCACGGCGGGCCCTGTTCAGCGGTGCTCTTCTCCACGGCGGGCCCTGTTCAGCGGTGCTCTTCTCCACGGCGGGCCCTGTTCAGCGGTGCTCTTCTCCACGGCGGGCCCTGTTCAGCGGTGCTCTTCTTCACCGCGGGCCCTGTTCAGCGGTGCTCTTCTCCACGGCGGGCCCTGTTCAGCGGTGCTCTTCTCCACGGCGGGCCCTGTTCAGCGGTGCTCTTCTCCACGGCGGGCCCTGTTCAGCGGTGCTCTTCTTCACGGCGGGCCCTGTTCAGCGGTGCTCTTCTCCACGGCGGGCCCTGTTCAGCGGTGCTCTTCTCCACGGCGGGCCCTGTTCAGCGGTGCTCTTCTTCACCGCGGGCCCTGTTCAGCGGTGCTCTTCTCCACGGCGGGCCCTGTTCAGCGGTGCTCTTCTCCACGGCGGGCCCTGTTCAGCGGTGCTCTTCTCCACGGCGGGCCCTGTTCAGCGGTGCTCTTCTCCACGGCGGGCCCTGTTCAGCGGTGCTCTTCTTCACCGCGGGCCCTGTTCAGCGGTGCTCTTCTCCACGGCGGGCCCTGTTCAGTGGTGCTCTTCTCCACGGCGGGCCCTGTTCAGCGGTGCTCATCCAGCAGGTCAAGGGAGCCAGACCTGGCCTGGACTCCCTGCTCAGTCGCCCTCGGACCGTGACGTTTCTGGACCCTTCGGGGACGGACTCCTGGCCTCCTTAGTGTCCTTCTTCCCAGCTGGGATGTGGCATGTGGGGTCCACCTTCTCCGTGCTCCTGCTGCCCTTCCGCTCCTTTGATGGGGCTCTCGGGCCCTTGCCTCCCCTAGATGGTGTGGGTGGTGAAGTGGCCGCACATTGCTCCTTGGGGGCAGCCCTGTCGGTCCTCGCACGGCGGCCCTTGTTTTTGCGGGTCCTCTTGCCGGGGGGGGGCTGGACGTGTCCTTGCTGCTGATCGATGTGTCACTGCTGGCAAAGGGTGGGCTCCAGAACCCATGCACAACAGTGACACCCGAAGCTGGGCTGGTGGTGGCTGCGGTGCTCTTGGGACTCTTTGAAGATGGATGGGGGAGCTCATCGGGGGGAAAGAGGTCAAGGTTAGCCATGAAAAGTTTTTTAGGGCCAAGGTAAAGGGTAGGAGAAGTGGAGATGGAAGTGGAGGTAGAGGAGGTGGTTGTAGGAGAGTCAGGTGTGCTGTCATTGGGTGAAGGTGCTGGTGCTGTAGGCTGTCGTGAGGTGGATGGCTGTTGGGTGGGTGGCTGCCTGCGTTTGTGTGTCTTGGAAGAGGGGGTGACAGACACAGTGGGACAGGACACAGGGGACGTGTAAATGGCAGTGGGGGTGGTGACTGCACGAGTGTGGACTGTACTGGAGGGTGAGGTGGTGATGGAAGCACTGGCTGATGTTGGGGTGCATGCAGGTGTGAGTGTAGACGTCACAGGGAGGGAGGAGGGAGACGAGGAGGAGGGGGACACAGGGGTGGCAGTGGCTGTTGGCATGTCTGCATCTGGGTGTTGCTTGGGTGAGTGTTTGTGGGATCTGTGGTGCTTGTGTTTGGATGAGCTGCTCTTGGGTGTTGAGGTGTGTGCAGGCTGGTCTGATGGTGTGGATGGGATAGGCTGAGGAACAGGAGACAGAGAAAGGCTGGAGACAGTAAGAAGAGGGAGGCTGGAAACAGGGACAATGGCTGCCGTCAGTGCTGAGGCCAGAGCAGTGAACGCTCGTTGATGGGCAGCCTGACCCGAATGAATGCCCTCCAGGTACGCATTGCTCTGTTGCACCTCCCTTTGCACACCCTGGATGGCATTCAAAAGGGTCGTCTGCCCAACAATGAGCGTCCTTACCAGGTCAATGAGCTCCGCACTGAGGGCAGCAGGGGCAACAGGGGCAGGGGCTGAGGTGCCTGGGGCGAAGGAGACGCGCGCCTTCCTGGGCGAACGGGCACGGAGCGAAGACTGAGGGGCTGCTGGGAGGGCGGGGCTGGTGCGCTGGGTGGCGGCTGTACCTGTAGAGGCGGGGGGCACGGATGTTGCCGCCACCCCTAGGGAGCTCCCATCCGAGGACGTGTCGCTTTCGCTGCTCTCACCAGCGGTCCCCGTCGTGGTGCTCCCCTCGCCCTCCGGATCACTGGTGCCCTCGGTGTCTGTTCCTGGGCCCACCGGGGCCTTGTGTCCTGCAGCTCCCTCGTGCTCCGATGCCAAATCTCCTCCGCCTGATGATGCTAATGCACACATGCACAAGAAGATGAAGAGAAAGGGTGGGGGGAGAAAAAAGAAGACCAGGTTGAGTGCATGCAATGTCAACACCGTTGGCGGAGAGGACAGACACAGGTGCCTAATGCACTAAGCCGCGCATTCGGGGTACACTACTCAGTACTACTGACTAAGACAACAGGCCAAGAGATGTCAAACGCGCACATGGGAGATGCTGGACCTTCAATGGCTGTACTTGTCACCCTACCGAGGTGGGGGCCGGGGGCACAGGGCCATGCCTAAGGGAGAGGACTACACTACAGAAAGCGCCCTGGCCTAATGTCACCCACAGCCCTCCTCCCCCACCCATACGCCTCCACTGCGCAGAAAGATAGGAGAATGTGCTGATACTCACCCCCTTGTGTCTGCTGTGATGTCTTAAAGCGCCCATCCAATTCAGGGTTGGCCACCGCCAGGATCCGGGACATCAGGGGGGTCATGGTGCGACTGGCACCCCTCCTAGGTTGGGAGGCCATCCCCAGCAGTGTTTCTGCGGTCTTCCTTGTTCCGCGGCGGATGTCCTCCCACCTCTTGCGGCAGTGGGTGCCCCGTCTGTTGTGGACCCCCAAGTTCCGGACTTCCTTGGCGATGGCACGCCAAATCTCGATCTTCTGATGGGCACTGACCTATTTGACATGTACAGGGTGGAAAGGAGGAAATCATCAATGACCTGCATGTTAGATGTAATTGGCCCCCCCACCAACTTTGCCATATGGCACATGCTCTCATCTGTCGTGCGTTGAACTCCTCATTCGCCCCCCACCCCACCAACTTACATCCACCCCAATCCACACAGGCATAGCCCATTCCATGTGCACCCGGTGTACTCACTTGTTGGTCTGGAGGACCGTAGAGTAGCGCATACTGGGGGAGGACCCCATCCACGAGCTTGGGACTTGCGATGAGAAGGAGGAATCCTCGCGTGTACCGACCGCTGGTGGACCTGTCGACAATGGAAGAACGCCATATAATACTTCGATACAGACTTGACCGTGCCACTATCCATGAACTGTGTGCCCAGCTGGAGCCAGACCTGATGTACCCCATCCGCCAACCCACAGGGATTCCCCCTCTGGTGCAGGTTTTGTCAGTCCTCCTTTTTTTGGCAAGTGGGTCATTCCAGACCACAGTGGCCATGTCACCTGGAATGTCTCAGCCTATGTTTTCTAAGATTTTGAGCAGAGTGTTGTCTGCCCTGATGAAACTCATGCGGAGCTACATCATTTTCCCAGAGGAGGGTGACTTGCCTACAGTGAAGGGTGATTTCTATGCCCTTGGACATATCCCCAACATCATTGGTGCCATTGATGGGACCCATGTGGCTTTGGTACCCCCAAAAGACGATGAGCAGGTGTACCGAAAACAGAAAAAGTTATCATTCGATGAATGTCCAGGTGGTCTGTTTGGCTGACCAGTACATCTCCCATGTAAATGCCAAGTTCCCAGGGTCAGTGCATGACGCGTATGTGATGCGAAATAGCAGCATCCCCTATGTGATGGAGCAGCTACAGAGACAACGTGTGTGGCTAATAGGTGACTCTGGTTACCCCAACCTGCCGTGGCTACTGACCCCAGTGAGGAATCCCCGGACAAGGGCAGAGGAACGCTACAATGAGGCCCATGGGCGTACTAGGAGGGTGATTGAGCGAACCTTTGGCCTCCTGAAGGCCAGGTTTAGGTGCCTGCATATGACCGGTGGATCCCTAATGTACTCACCAAAGAAGGTGTGCCATATCATCGTGGCGTGCTGTATGCTTCACAACCTGGCTTTGCGACGCCAGGTGCCTTTCCTGCAGGAGGATGGTCCAGATGGTGGTGTTGTAGAAGCCGTGGAGCCTGTGGAGAGTGAAGAGGAGGAAGACTCAGAGGACGACACAGACAATAGGGACAGAGTGATACAACAGTATTTCCAGTAACACCCAGGTAAGAATCACCCACGCCATTTCACAATTGCTTATAGCCTCCTGCATCTGTACTTTCTGTAGTTCCCACCAGATCTTTTTGGGTAATTTTTGTTTTTCCCTTCCCTTCTCAGTGCTGTATGACTCAGTGCCTGACTTCTGCTTGGTTTGCCCATGAACTACAGCGTATTGACATTGGTATGTTGTCATCACTAATTGACAGAACAGATATTGAACAGTAATATGTAATACATTTGCTAATAATACAGCATGACTCCAAACTGATTTGTGTGCAATATGTGATTTATTTACAGTGCTAGATATTGGTACATGTGATTATAAGGGTGATGGGTGGGGGTGGAGTAATGTCCATGGCAGAGTCCAGTTCTCAGTCTCACAGGTGCATTGTCCTTTTGCCTGTGGAAGGATGGAGCAGAGGCAGTTCATGGTTGGACAGGGTGGCAATGTGGGACAGTGGGAAGAGTTCAGGGGGTATGTCCTGCTGGCGGGGGTCTTGACATCCTACTCTGTCTTTTTTTTGGATCTCAGGCTCCTCTTACGGGGTGGTTGTTCTTCAGCAGGAGGTGGGGTTCTGGTGGCCTGTCGTGGTGTTGGGGCCTCCTGTCCACTAGCGCCGGCGGAGGTGGTAGGCTGTTCCTGGTCCGGGCTAGTGACAGGGGCCCTGTGTGGTGCCACATGGTCCCGCAACGCGTCTTCTATCCTGTTGAGGGCCAGGACGATGGTCCCCATTGCGGTCCCGATGATTCTCAGCTCCTCCCTGAACCCCATGTTGCGTTCCTCCTGCTGTGCCTGGATCTCCGTGAACCTGGCCAGTACCGTCGCCATCGTCTCTTGGGAGTGGTGGTAGGCCCCCATGATGGTGGTGAGGGCCTCTTGGAGAGTGGGTTCCCTGGGCCTCTCCTCCCCCCCCTGTCGCACAGCAGCCCTCCGAGCTGCCCGGTTTCCCCCGGCCTCTGTCTCCTGGACGGTGTGCCCGCTCCCACTGCCCCCAGGTCCCTGTTGTTGTTGGGGTGTTGGGTTAGCCTGGGTGCCCTGTAGTGGCAGACACACCGCTGATTGACGTGTCCTAGAGACAGAGGCATGGGCCCGCTGGGTGGGAGCTGTGCTGGTGTTGGCAGAGGGGGTCGGGTCTGGTGTGGCCTATGGCTGCCTGAGGGGAACCGACTGCCCAGAGGTCCCCGATGGTCCGGGCTGGTCATCAGGTTCAGTGTCGACAGAGCTGCTGTCCTCACTGTGGGCCTGTTCCGGGGGTGGGATGGACATTTCTGGACCCTCCTGGCTGGTGTGTTGGCGTTCGGGTCCTGCATGGGGTAAGAGAGTTTGGTTATTGTTTCTGTGTGTGCAATGGCGTGCGTGTTATGGGTGCCCTCGTCCCCCAGTGCAGGCATTCCCTTGAGGGAGGTGTTGTGAGGGTAGTTAGTGGGGGGGGGGTAAGTGCAGTGGTCATGCTTGGGTGATGGGTGTCCATGGATTGTGTTGGCATGCAGGAGTTGGTGTTGGGATGGGTGGGTTGTGCTGGTGAGACATTGTCAGGGAGGATGTGTGCTGGGGGTTGGGGGTGAGGGTGGGGGTGTGGGTTGGCATGCTGGTGGGGTGGGGGGGATATAGTAGTTGAGATTGGACTTACCAGAGTCCATTCCTCCGGCTACTCCTGCGAGGCCCTGAGGATGCAGGATGTTGAAGATCTCTTGCTCCCATGATGTAAATTCGGGAGGGGTGGGTGGGGGTCCGCCGCCAGTCTTCTGGACCGCGATGTTGTGCCTGGAGACCATCGATCGGACCTTCCCCCGTAGGTCGTTCCATCGTTTGCGGATGTCCTCCCTATTCCTGGGATGCTGTCCCACCGCGTTGACCCTGTCCACGATCCGCTGCCATAGCTCCGCCTTCATAGCTATACTGGTGTGCTGCACCTGTGAGCCGAAGAGCTGGGGTTCCACTCTTAGGATTTCCTCCACCATGACCCGGAGTTCTTGGTCCGAAAAGCGTGGGTGCCTTTGGGGTGCCATGGGGTGGTGTGGGTGAGGTGTGGGGTGGTGTATGTGATGATGAGTATGTTGGTGTGTGGTGCTTTGTGCTACTATGTGGTGTGTGTGATGGTGTAGTGTGCCTCAGTGTGTATTGCTATGGATTGTCTGCTGTGTCTCTCTCTCCTTCTCTCAGTAATTGTGGTCGTAGGGGTTTGTGGGTGATGTGGGGGTGTGTTTTATAGTTGATTGATTGTGTGGGAGTGGGTTGTGTATGTGTATCAGGTGTGTGTATTTGTAATTGTCCAATGTGCCTGTGTTTTGGTGCTGTGTGTGTATTTTGACCGCGGCGGTGTGTACCGCCAATGGAATACCGCGTTGGAAAGCCCGCCGCGTTGATTCGTGGGTCGAAATGGCATGGGCGTATTTCTGTTGGCGTGACGGTGGAGGTTTGGTCATCTCCAGTTTATCGCTGCCCGCTGATGTGGCGGCCTGCAGTGGAGGTTGGATTTTTGGAGGTTTGGCCGTTGTGGGTCAGAATGACCGTGGCGGCTTTCTGCGGCCGCGGCGGTGTTATGGCGGTCTTCTGACCGGCGGTAAGCGCCTTTTACCGCCGAGGTCAGAATGACCCCCTGTATCTCTTGTTAGAGGTGCTGTGACATGTCCTGAAGCATTGGACTGTTCAGTCAATCAATCAAGGTTTGTAGAGTTCAACTACTCACCCGTTAGGGTCTCAAGTCACTGCAGGGGTGAGGGGAGCATCCATAGTTCAGTCGAAGAGCCAGGTCTTGAGGTCCTTCCTGAATTGAGGCAGGGATGGAGCTTGCCTGAGATGCATGGGCAGGGAGTCCCAGGTCTTCGCTGTGAGGTAGGAGAAAGATCTTCCTCCAGCCATGGCTTTGTGGATGGATGGGATGGTGGCCAGGTTCAGCTGGGCAGAGCGGAGGGAAGTGTCTGGTGGTCGTGTAGAAGGAGAGGCGGTGGTTGAGGTATTTGGGTCTGGCGTTGTGGAGGGCTTTGTAGGCGTGGATGAGGGGTTTGAGGGTGATCCTCTTGTTGATTGGGAGCCAATGTAGGTCTCGCAGGTGGCTGGAGATGTGGCTGGGACAGCAGATTTCTAGGATGAGTCTGGCAGCAGCGTTCTGGATGTTCAGGAGTTTCCTTTGGATCTTCAAGATGGTTCTGGCGTAGAGAGTGTTGCCAAAGTCGAGTCTGCTGCTAACGAGTGCGTGGGTGACCATTTCCTGGATTCGATGGGGATCCATTTGAAGATCTTCCAGCAGAAGCGGTGCATGTGGAAGAAGGATGACAGACGGCGTTGACCTGGCGGTTCATCAAGAGTGAAAAGTCCATGATGATGCCAAGATTTCTTGCGTGGTCCGTGGGTATGGGGTTCCGAGCGCTGTGGGCCACCAGGAGCCGTCCCAGGCGGAGACGGTGGGCCCATGATAAGGACTTTGGTCTTGTCAGATCTGAGCATGAGGCAGCTGTCCTTCATCCAGGTGGTGACTTCCTTCATTCCACTGTAGAAGTTGTTCTTGGCGGCCTTGGGTTCGTTGGTGAGGGAGGGGATCCGCTGCGTGTCGTCAGCGTAAAAGATGATGTTCAGTCTGTGTTCTCTGACAATGGTTGCAAGCAGGGCCATGTAAATGTTGAAGAGGGTGGGGCTCAGGGAGGAGCCCTGCGGCACTCCACAGCTGATTTCGGTGGGTCCTGATAGAAATGGTGGGAGTCTGACTCTTTACGTTTGGCCGGTGACAACTAAGTGGATCCAGGCTAGGTCTTTGTTGAGGAATCCGGCGTCCTGGAGTCTTGCGCAGAGTGTGTGGGGGAGATGGTGTTGAAAGCAGCCGAGAGGTCCAAGAGTATGAGGGCAGCGGTTTTTCCTTGGTCAAGTAAGGTGCGGATGTCATCTGTGGCAGCTAGGAGAGCGGTCTCAGTGCTTTGGTTGCTTCTGAATCCTAATTGGGAAGGGTCCAGGATGTGGTTTGTCTCGAATTCAGAGAGTTGCAAGTTGATGGTCTTCTCAATGACTTTTGCTGGGAAGGGGAGTATTGATATTAGCCTGCAGTTCTTGAGGTTCGTTAGGTCTGCGGATGGTTTCTTCAACACAGGGTTTACTTCTGTGTGTTTCCAGTCTTCGGGGAAGGTGGCAGACTGGATGGAACAGTTGATGGTACAGCAGAGTGTTGGGTCAGGAAATGAAAGAACGACACAACTCTGTTTGGGAAATAATATGAGTATTTATGAATAACGGCCGGGAGGGCAGCACAGCTCAGTGAATGATACTGCACTCAACTTTGTCATCACAAACAACTTCTTTTATAGGTTCAAGATACCTTGAATGCGTCTTATCACTTGTCATGCATTTCGATTTAAGCGCTTGCTTGGTTGTTTATAAACAACTTTATTAGTTTTGTAACAAGACATACACTAAGTGGGTCACAACCCCGCCCCTCCGGGCATGGTACCAAACAATATCGCACAAATGACTGAGGCACATGATTGACAGTAATAAGGACAATCAGTGACAAGGCACCCCATAGCAAGGCCCCTACGACCCAGCCCCCGAGTCCCCACCCCAGGCTGCCACCCATTTCCCCAACACTCTCTCGTATTTAGCCGGGCACCCTCTCGCTTCGTACACAAATTTTTCACGCTGGGCACACCAGTCTACTCTGCGGCACCACTTTGCTAGTGTCGGCGCCACCTCTGCTTTCCAGCCAGCTACAATATCTCTTTTGACCACCAAACAAGCCACCCCAAAAAGGTCCACTCAGCTCTGCTGGATCCTACTCCCTCCATGACCCCCAATAAAAGCGGCAATGGGGCCGTGTCCACCTTCGCCTGCAAGACCTCAGAAATTTCTGTCACCACCGCCGGCCAGTAGGAAGCTATGCGCGGGCAGGTCCACACCATATGATCGAAGTCGGCATCAGGGCTGGTGCAACGGGGACAGTCTGCGTGGGGCTTGAGGCCCGCAATATGTAGCCTGGTGGGCGTGAGGTATGCTGTGTGTGGATAGTATGTCCGCACCACATGAAGACGGGTGGTCATGGTCAAGGTCCTAGGGCCATCAGCGCCTCCCTACAACCCTCCTCTTCCACGGGGCCCAACCAATACTCCCACCGCTGTCAGAGTTTGTCCAATGACTAAGCTGTGTTGGTGACCAGAGAGTGGTAAATCCGCGACACTCCCCCCCTACCCAGGCCGCCCATCAGCACCTTGACCTCCATGGGACTGAACTCGGAGAGGAAGACACCAGTCCGGATATGCACGTGTAATGCGTGCCGGAGTTGCAGGTATTTGTGGAATTGGGTCTTGCTGAGCAAATATTGCTGTTGAAGCTCCTCAAAGGACCGCATGTGGGACCCCCCCAGATGTCACCCAGTAGTGAGGTTCTTATAAGGTCCCATTTTTGAAACCCCTCCAATGCAGAGACCTCTCCCAACCACACCCCCTGCCACAGCGGGGTCTGCTGGGTGAGACGGCGCAACAACCCGTTACCATCTGAGCCTCCCGCCAACATGGCAGCACCACCCTGGTCACCTCTGGGACTGCGCGAGGCAAAGGGCTACCGTAAAGCACTCCGAGTAAGTCAGAGAAGCCCATTGTCAGGAGTTCTAGCTGGTGCGCAGGGTCAGACCAGCCCCCCCCATCCAGTCGTTTATCACCAGCCAGTGCATTGCTAAGTAATAATAGTAAATGTTAGATATCCCCAACCCGCCTTCATATACATCTCTTTGACAGGTGCTAAGAGCCAACCTGGGCTGGGTGCCACACCATAGAAACTGTCGCGCTGCGGCGTCTACTTCCCTAAACCATCGCCAAAACGTGGGGTAGGGGTAGTTCTGTAGCGGGTAGAGGAACCTGGGCAGTACCAACATTTTATAGAGTGCTATTCTGCCCAATAAATTGAGGGGTAGGGTCTGCCATCGCTGGAGGTCAGCTCTAATCCGTCGAGTGATCGGCGAAACATTGAGTACTCAAGCCAACTCGGGCAACAGAGCCACAGTTATACTCAAATACCGGAAGCTGTTGCGCTTGATAGGGAGGTCCTGTTGCCAGTCGAAGCAATCCCTAGTGGGGTGCAGTGGCACCAGCAGGGATTTACCGGGATTGAGGATCAGGCCGGAGGCCTCTGAGAACAGTCCCAGGATCTGCAACACCTGGGGCCCACTGCGGGTTTTGTTGGCCGTGAATAGGAGCACATCACCCTGCGTAAAGCGATGCGCAGTCCTCTCGCCCTGTGGGCCAAGACCAATCGTCTATCAGGGGATCCTCCCATATGAGCTTCACCAGAGGCTCCATCGCTAACGCGAAGAGGAGCAGGGACAGGGGGCACCCCTGACGGGTCCCCCTGCGGATGGGGAACGGATCAGAGATCACCCCATTCACCTGCACCTGTGCCGTCAGGTTAGAATAAAGGAGTTTCACTAGGACACGAAACTTGGGACCAAGCCCGTTGCTCAACTGCACCTGGTCTAGATAGGTCTAGTCCTACGTGTTGAAGGCCTTTTCGAAATCTAGTAGAAGGAGCGCCAAAGGAGGGATTAAAAGGCCTCAGTGGGCCAACGCCACATGTAAGCACCTAATGCAGTGCCTGGTACTTCTCGCGGGCATAAAGCCGCACTGATCTGGGTGTATCAGCGAGGGCAACGCCCTTTTCAGTCTGGTTGCGAGGATCGTGGACAGTATCCTAATTTCAGAGTTGAGAAGCGAAATAGGGCGGTAGGCAGAGGAGCAATTGCGTGATGGGAGGTTGCTCTTATGAATCACCACTATGGTGGCTTGGTCCAGGGCCGGGGGAAAGCCACCCGTCTTTTCGGCTTGCTCGTACATGGCGAGCAAGTGAAGTCCTAGGATGTCACTACACTTGCTGTAAAGTTCTGCTGGGAAGCCGTCGGGGCCTGAAGTCTTACCCAGAGCCAGTATCGAAATGACTTCCCTAACCTCCTTGAGGCCCACAGGCTCATCGAGGCTTTGCCTCTCCATCAATGAGAGTCTAGAGAGAGACACATCCCCCAGCAGGGGGGCCTCCCTCTCCAACTGTGGCCTGGGTCGCTCCTTGTAGAGTCTTGCATAACAAGTGGCAAAGCTCTGCGCAGTATCACAGGGCGCCTTGGAGAGGACCCCTGACTCATCAGCAACCTTGGGGATGACCCTATTAGCCAACGGCCGGGATGCTAGCCAGTGCAGGACCTTTCCGTTCTTGTCCCCCCAGCTGTACCCGCGGGCTGCTGAGGCCCGCCGCATATGTTTTGCTATTTTGAGAACCGAGTGCCTGATCTCCTCTCTCATTAGGGTTAATTGCCTCGATATGGATGCATGCGCAGAGACAGCAAGCCGACGTTTGAGTCGTAATGCCCTGGCCTCAAGTTCCGACACCTTGAAGTTGCGTGCACACTCACGCAAGCGCAGGAGATGTTTAGCCTGCCCCCGGCAGGTAGCCTTGCAGGCCGCCCAGATTGTGCCTGATGACTGTACGGACACCAGATTGTGGTCAAAGTACTGGGTGAGGTGATACGTAACGGCTTGGGTATATTCCCTGTCCTGCAGATACCAGGCATTCAGGCACCACACCGGGCGCCGAGTGGGGTCTGTAAAGCCCAGATGGATTAGTAATGGTGCGTGGTCCGAAACCCCATGTGGCAGTATATCTTCTCCCATGACACTGGAGACATCAAGTGCTGGCATAAAAAGGAGGTAAATTCTGGCGTGGATGTGTTGTGCCACCGAGGTGTGAGTGTACTGCCGGGACCTGGGGTGCCATATGCCCCACACATCAGCCCAGCGGCTCAATCCAGATGCCCGGTGGGAACGACTCACGGACAGGGGACCGGAAATATCCAGCGCTGGGTTCATGACAGAGTTGAAGTCTCCACCCAGTAGGGTCAGACCCGGCGGGAGTCCTGACATCACGTCCCGGAGGACAAGCAAGAAGCGCTCAAACACTCCAGGAGGGGCGTAGGCGCTCAGGATATTAATCGGTTGTCCCCGGAGCGTGCCGGACACCACCACATTGCGCCCCTGTGGATCCAACTGGGTATTGGCTATCACCAAGGGCAAGGAGCGGTGCAGCAGGACCGCCACCCCCCTGGAGCCCCTGGAAAACCCTGCATGGTAGACCCTGTCACATCCCCCCGCGTGAGCATGGGGCAATGAGTACCAAGTAAGTGGGTCTCCTGGAGGAGGACCACAGAGGGGGCGTATCTACGGAGGGCACCAAAAACCGCAGACCGTTTAATTTTATCTAGGAGCCCGTTAACATTCCATGAAAGTACCTGCATCGGGGGGACTGCGCGTGGGGTGCACCATTAAGGACATATGTTGCATGCCTGCCTTTGGGCCCGGGTGTGACCACCTAAAAGAAGAGAAGTTAGAGTGACAGCAACACAACCACAGTAAAACATAAAATTTCTGTAACATTAGCAACTCCCCTCCCCCCAACCACCCCCCCCATCCCATACTTCTACACCCGAAGCATCTGTTGCCCAAAAACCCAACCAAAACCTTGAACCCAGAAAATCTGTCAGTGGTGTGGAGTGGTGGACCCGTCCATTCAGCCGGAACTCTGCAATCCTGCCACCCCCCCCACCCGCGACCAGTGCCAAACAGAAAGAATGTATCCTCAGGTGACCACATCAGAGGAAGTCTGAGCGTACTGCCCTTCAGGAGAATGAGGGAGTCTGGCTGAGGCGGTCCTCCTCCACTGTCCGTGTAGGTCTTTTTTCGTCCGGGGCATCCACGGGAGTTTCCCTGATCAGATGACAGAGCCCCTGCCCCGAGTCCTCGGCCGATGGACTGTTCAGACCACTCCGCTTCCTGCGGCGGGACCTGGTGCATCTGCGTCCCCCTCGGGCACCCGGGGGAGCAACTGAACCAGGACCCGGGGAGCCCCCCCCCCCCAGTCCTGCCGGGACCCCTCCAAGCCAACCGGCCCTCCTCAGTCAGCCAGTCCCACGCCGCCTCAGGTGAGTCGAAGAAGAAGGACTTCCCATCCAGAAGGACTTGAAGGCGAGCGGGGAAAAGGAGCATATAGGTCAGCTGCATTGCCCTGAGCTTTTGTTTAACTCCTTCGTAGGAGCGGTGCCGGGTCTGCACTTCTCGGGTGTAGTCTGGCAATACTAAGATCCAGTGGTTATCCCAACAGAGGTCTGGGCACACTCTAGCTTCTCCAAGGATGATGTCACGATCTTTGAAGTTCAGGAATCGGGCGATCATTGGCCTCCTAGGTCCCCCAAGCGGGGGTTTGGGCGCAAGTGCCCTGTGTCCCCTGTTCAATCGCAAACCAGGGAGAGAGATGCTGCTCCGGTACCCAGGATGGAATCCAGCTCTCCAAAAACTCAATCGATTGGCCCGCCTCCGCCCCTTCAGCTGGGCAACTTTAGTTTTAAGCTCTGCGAGCTCGTCCTCTGCCTAAGAAACCTGACCCTCGACCTCATAATGCAGCCCACCCTCGTCCGCAGATCTTGCCGCAAGAGGCCCACGTCCTCGCGTACCTCACCAATCTTATTCTCAACCGGCAGTTGCGAGGACTGAATGGCCTGGAGGATCGTGCTCACTCCCTCCGCACCGGCCCACCCAACGCCTGATCGTTCACACCTAGGGGAGTCGCCTATGTGGTGAACTGGTCGATGGCCTCTCTTGGTGTATTGCTCACAATACCCAGGGTCTCTTCATCCGCTGCCGCTTAGCACTGCGCCGCAGAGTCAGGAAACCTGGGGGGAGACCTCACTGCCTCAGGCTCCCCCCCACCCACTCTCCGCTCACCCTACTCACCGGTAGAGGGTCGACCCTCGAGGGGGTGGAGGGGTACCGGGTTTCACAGATCCTTCCTGAGGCTCCTTTCAGGCAGACAAATACATCTTCATGCGGCCCGATGTAGCCGCCACTGCTCCGGACTCAATGCACCCAGGCGCTCACCGTGTCAGGGCATCCACCTGTCCATCCCGGACGGGGCCGTTTCTTTGCTCCTGGGACTCCACTCTCCCAATCGGGGAAAGGGGGCCAACCAGTCCCTCTGGGCCTGCACACCGCGCCGCCACAGGCGCTACCTGCGGGGGGCCCAACAACACCTCTGGCTCCCCGGATCGCGGCCCGATTGGCCGCCACCGCACCTTCGCTCTCCGAGTCTCAGACCCTTCGCCACTCTGCTCACAAGGGCAGGCCACGCGCCCGGAACCAGCCGCGGCTGCTGCTCATCTCCCGGCCGATCTCAAGTGCAGGCCAGCGCCAGCCCGTCCGGGCCGCTCCACCGGCCCTCCTACCACGTGGGCTCTTCTCCGCCCAACGCACCTCCGGTCTTCTGTGGTCTCTGCCCCGGGGGCCGCCACCACACCGCGGCATGCCAAGCACCCATCACTCCTCGTCTCAGCACACGGGGCAGGCCACACCTCCGAGAATAGAATCTCACCTCGGCCGTGGCTCAACGCCCATAAGGCCACCCCGGCTTCAACCGACGGCCGAAGTCCGCCCCTCCAGGCCGCACCTCTGACTCTACTGCCTTGCTGCTCCTCTACTCTTCCTCCACGGCGCTCACCGGGCTCATGCCTCGCCCCCCCAGATCTCTCACTGCCCTCACGGCCAGGCGGGGCAAATTTGGCGAGGGGTGGTTGGAGCTTCTACCGGCGGATGACAGAGGGGTGCAGAGAACTCTTAGAGTGCGACCGCCATTTTGACGCCCGAAGCCACGCCCCTGCTTGGTACATTGTTATCTCTACTTACGTTAACACAAAGCAATATTTCTCCTTGGGAAAGCATCTAATTACGCATTTACAGAAAAGCGAAGGTTACACATCTGTCATGGACACATTTGCTAATAACCACAATGCCTTTTGATCTCACTTTCTGAAGCCTATCAGTATGTCCTTCCTCAGCTAACTCCACGCTTGGAAACATCTCTTCCTATCCTCCCTTGCACAGCTGCTGGCCTTCAAGCATCAAAGCTTATCGTGTTCCCTTTACAAAACCACCATGGTGTACACTTCCCTTGTGAACGTGGATCAGAATGTGCGCCCTCCCTGTGTGTGTGTTATCAAGTTATGGCTCAAGGTTTCGTGTTGTGGCCTTCTACTTCCAGCTGCATTATGAATACATGTTTCTGCTTGTCCCAGGCCTTGCACCCCTGCATCCTCTCTATCCTAGGCTCTCTATTTGGACATCATGAACATTCTAGGCCTTTATTCTTCTCTGATCATATACGATTCTGCACCTTTTCCTCCTAATTCATGCATTAGAAAGTGGGCCTTCTCCTTTTTCCATATTTTCAGTAACATTCCCCCCTTTAGTTGCATTTTCAACTACTTCCTCACCTTCCCTGATACATACATTCACTAGTGTGTATATGTTGTCCTCGTCCTCCTGCACTTTCCTGACCGCCCTGAAAGTGAACATCCCACTCAACCTCTGGCTAACCCTCTTGCAGAATCCTACCACTACCTGTAAGGTATAGTACATCAATAGGATCACCACAAGGATCGTGAATAACCCTTTAAACAGTCCTGACAACCAGGATGGCATCTATACAAACCACCCTGAAAAACATTCGTCGGGGGCACCCCCCTCGCCTGCCATCTTCTTACGCAGGCTATGTAAAGTCTGTATGGCCTCCGTTATTGTTCTGTTGTCTGCATGTTAGCTGGTACGTATGTACAGCAGGCAGTTCTGATTTTGGCACAAACCCCACCCTCCATGGCCATCATCAAGAGTAGCACATATCTGTGTTGCATAAGCATTACCCTCACAGCCCGCATTTCTTCCTTGACTGCATTGAAACCATCTTCAGTCGCGTTAATGGTCTTCATCAGTTCCCATCGGGTTATTTGCAGCCAGCGGGCAGTTGCCTTTGCTTGGACAAATGGGAAGATGCTTCCGAAGAATAACTGGGCATCATTGAACAACCTGTGCTCTTGTGGAACGTATTTCCAGGTTGTAGTGCCTAAATAATCTGCAGATCTCTTCTTCCGATGGTGTAGCAAGGTGGTCAAATGGCTCATGGGATAGTCATGTAACTTTGAAATGTCCACCCCTGGAATCACCAATGAGGGGGTGTGCACAGTAACCAAATAACAAAGACCTCTCCATCCGGAAGGAAGTCGCATATACAGCCATTCTCAGCACTGCCAATAGTAGTCCATCAGACTGGAGGTGCCCCATTGCATGTCAGCATTGTACCTTTTAGTGATGCAATTGATGTTCCTCCCCACCGGGACCGTTCCATTCCCCGGAAACATAAAAAGAAAACAATTGGTGTTCTACCTGCTCGAAGAGTGGATGGCGTTTCTACCCAGGTTAATCTAGATATATTTTCGTCCCATATAGCCTGACATTTGTGTTGCGTGCTATTGTCACTCTGATTACCCATCCATAAAGAGAGAGCTTTACATCCAAATGTTGCACCATGGTGCCACTGACCATGGACGTATACTGATCCATTTACTCAAAAATATGGCTTCTCCTGTCAACCATAGGGCATAGGTGTGGTGAGTAGTTCTTACAGAAAAGTGTAGGTCGTGATATTCCCAGGAATCCCTGCTCTAATATTCTAGTTTCCCATTTGTTACTGTTATACCTCTTGACCCCCTGTCTCAGCCATTGTTTCTAACTTCACTATTAACTCCTTGCGGTCTGTCAGGACATTCATTATATCGGCTAACTCCTCCTCATATTGTGTGGTGTTTACTAGGAACGCTCCCTGCCTTATCTGTAAGGGTTGCATCCGTGCTCGCATTCTACAAAGATACAGGTGTAATAAACATTGAGTTCGGGGATGCCTTTTGACGATTGCTGCCTGTCTGTGTCACTAGCATGAGGAATCAGGGAACAAACAAAACATGACTTATTAGTAGTCTGCATGCCTATCTCTGTCATATGCTGGTACCACATGTTGTCTAGCAAACTAACATGGATATTATGGGATACATTTTCATACTTATATACTTCTCTCTGCAAGCGCTTAGTATACTGATATATTGCCATGCATGGGCTAAATTACCATTGAAATGCAATTGCTAGCATAACAAGACATGAACAGAAGAACAAAATTGAAATACATAACTGTCCTCTAGCAGTATCGAATAGGAACTCCGCTGGCCTCTTTAAAGGGGACGTTGTCCTTCGTCTTTTTCTTTGCCCCTCTCTAAAAGTTCCTGTGAAGATGGCGATGCGTGACATAAAGCAGCGGCCAATCGAACGTCTGACAGATGTATCCATGGCTTCAAACCCTCCACTTTCACTGCTGTGGGGGTGCTTTGGATAACTACGTAGGGGCCCTCAAACTTGCTGTCTCTTCATCGTCATACGAAATTGTGGACGTACACTTGCTGGCCCACGGAAATTGGACTGGACTGGTCTGCTGGGCTGCGGTGGTGCACTTCTCCTGTCGTAACACCTGTTTAGAGAAGAACTTGGAAGACTTCATTAACTGAGATAAATAACTACTCATCTCCTGTCCTAAAACCTCAGCTGTTTTTTGAGCATCTGTCTTCTGTCGAGCTATCGTTAAGGGAGTCGGCATAGGATGACCTGTCATTATCTGGTGAGGGGTCAAGTGATGATCACTTCCTGGTTGGTTTCTGATGGCATATAAAGCTAGTGGAAGGCAATATAGCCAGTGTTTCTGCAGTGTGGCACATAGTTTACAAATTTTGTTTTTTAAAAGGCTGTTTAGGCGTTCCACTATACCATTACTTTGGGGATGATAAACAAATTACAATTTATGTTTTATTCCTAGAGAGGTGCAGATGTGCTAAAACATTGCATTAACAAAGTGTGTGTTGTTATCTGAGGGGATCGCTTCTGCGATTCCCTGCCTAGGTATCATCTCTCTTATCAGAAAATTGTCTGCTGCTTTAGCATCATTATGTACACATGGTCCTGCTTCCATCCACCTTGAAAAAGGGCAGACCACCACAATAAGGCACATCTCACAGTCATGTCGACAAAATCTAAATGTGAATTTTTAAATGGGCCTGTTGGACATGGTATTGTTGAGGTAATTACTTTTAGTGTGGGTCTAGGGCTGTTTTGTTGGTATACTGCACATTCTGCAATGTACGTAGTAATAATTTCAGATAATTGTGGAATGAACCAATCTGTCTGTAGCGTAGCAAGAAGATATTCTTTGGCAGTGTGCGCAGGGAGGTGTAGTTGCTCTAGGGCTGATATATAACATGGCTTGTTGCATTACTGGTTTACCTGTGCTTTCTTGCCTATAGACAAAGGGGGTGATTTTAACCTTGGCGGACGGCAGAGGCCGTCCGCCAAGGTACCGCCGCCAAATGACCGCACCGCGGTCAAAAGCCCGCGGTGGCCATTCAAACATTTCCTCTGGGCCGGCGGGCACTCTCCAAAAGAGCGCCCGCCGGCCCAGAGGAAATGCCCCTGCAACGAGGACGCCGGCTCAGAATTGAGCCGGCGTAGTTGCAGGGGTGCGACGGGTGCAGTTGCACCCGTCGCGTATTTCAGTGTCTGCAAAGCAGACACTGAAATACTTTTTGGGGCCCTCTTACGGGGGCCCCTGCAGTGCCTATGCCATTGTCATGGGCACTGCAGGGGCCCCCAGGGGCCCCGCGGCACCCCCTACCGCCATCCTGTTCATGGCGGGTTTCCCGCCATGAACAGGATGGCGGTAGGGGGTGTCTGAATCTTCATGGCGGCGGAGCGCGCTCCGCCGCCATGGAGGATTCACTGGGGCAGCGGTAAACCGGCGGGAGACCGCCGGTTTACCCTTTCTGACCGTGGCTGAACCACCGCGGTCAGAATGCCCTCGGGAGCACCGCTAGCCTGTTGGCGGTGCTCCCGTGGTCGGTGACCCTGGCGGTCACCGGCCGCCAGGGTCAGAATGACCCCCAAAATCTGTTGGTGACTGTATACACCCTCACTGTTCCCACAGCTCCCTTTCATGAGGTAGTGCTTGTTCTTGCAATTCACGTAAATGTAATTGTGCTGTCTCTGTATATGGGGGTGGTAACTCAGTAGCATTCTGTTGTCTGCTTGTCATCATCCCTAATGTGTGCTCATCCTGTTCACTATAATTTGGAGATGTTTTAGCTGCTTCTTTTGCTGCCCAGTCTGCCAAAGCATTACCCCTGGAGACAAGGTCTTGCCTATTGGTGTGTGCTGCACATTTTATGACTGCTACCTTGGATGGTAGAGTTAAAGCCTTTATCAATTGCGCCAATAAATCTTTATGCATTACAGAGGATCCATCAGATTTAAGAAATCCCCTCCTTTCTCACCTGTGAATGCTAGAATGCACAGTGGTGGTGACATATGCTGAATCTGATTAAATGGTAACCTCTAGTCCTTCGGCTTGATGCAGCGCTTCAATGATGGCCACTAATTCTGCAGCTTGTGCTGAGAAATGGGATGGAAGTGATATTTGACTCACTATCTGTAAGGTGTCAGATGATCCCTGCTGTTTGGCTTTTACAACGGCTGCTCCCGAGTGCCTAATTCCAGTTTCCTGAGCTATGAAAGAGGACCCATCAACAAAGAGCAACGTGCCCCCAGGAATGGGGTCTTCTCCCACCTTACTCTCTTCTTCTGGGGTGTAATTGGCACAGTCATGTATTTGTTTATCATCAGAAACTGGGTGTGCAAAGAATGTTGCTGTATTAACTGTGTGACATCGAACCACTTGCAAGGATGGTATTGAAAGTATTACTTCATATACAGACACCCTTTGAGTTGTAAGGGTGCTGTTGCTTTTTTGCAAGATAGCGAATATCGCATGCTCTACATACAGTGTTAAAAGTGATCCCATCACTATGGTGGTGCTCTTCTGGATTGCAAAAGCTGCTGTAGCCAGTGCTTGCTCACATGGATAATGCCCTTTTATGACTGGATCTAGCAGACCACTGCAGTAGGCAACTGGTTTGTGTCCCATAGATGCCTTTTGAGTTAGTACTGCTGTCATCGTCATTCCATGACAATGACAGAAGAAGTAGAATGTTTTATTATAATCAGGTGTACCTAACACTGGAGCATTTGTGATTGCTCTCTTTAGCTCCAGGAAGGCTGTCTCCCTTTCGTCAGTCAAGTCGATTTTGTTTGCATTTGTGCGGAACTCCTTTAAGGCAGTTAGAAGTGGTGTGGTCAGAGTGGCATAATCGAATACCCACTGCCTCACATAATTGCAGAGTCCTAAAAACTTCTGCATTTGTTTTGTGGTTGTGGGCTTAGGCATGTTCTAATGCTCTCTACTCTGTCCGGTGACACCTCCTCCCATCTTTAGATATTATCTGCCCCAAATAGTGGACCTCTGGCTG
The DNA here is from genome assembly GCF_031143425.1 of Pleurodeles waltl. NCBI lineage: Eukaryota > Metazoa > Chordata > Amphibia > Caudata > Salamandridae > Pleurodeles > Pleurodeles waltl. Next base: position 102,254,784 of record NC_090438.1, read on the forward strand.
CACGTATTGCAATTTATTTTTGTCCACTTTGTAACCTTTTTCTGCAAGCATGGAGACGAGACCAATGGTGTAGTCTCTAAATATGTCTTCAGTAGAGCTACAAACCATGATATCATCCATGTATTGTAACAGAGTACTCTTGCATTTTATGTTTGCTAAATCCTTTTTTACTGTTCTGTTGAAAATACTCGGTGACTCACAGAAGCCTTGGGGGAGCTATCTGTAGCAATATTGTGTTTCTCTAAATGTGCATCTGGTCAAATATTGGCTGTCAGAATTCAATGGAATGCTGAAAAACTCATTTTTCAAATTGACCATGGAAAATTAACTGACATCTTTAGGAATGTTTGTCAGTATGACTGAGGGGTAGGGTACTACTGGAAATTCTGGTATCACTACATCGTTTAGGGAGCGCAAATCCTGAATCATTCTCCAAGTCCCCCCCTTTGCCTTGCGTATCAGAAAAATTGGTGTATTGTACGGTGTTGAACTCTCATATATTACTCCCTGCTCAAGTAACACCTGAATTGTAGGTAGGATGCCTTCTTCAGCCTCTTTGGACAAGGGGTACTGGCGTATCCTGGGCAGCATTGCTTCAGGTTTCATAGTAATTTTCACAGGCTCTGCCCCTTTGATCAGTCACACATCATATGGTCCCTTAGTCCACAACACTTTAAGGACTTTTGCCAAATCTTTCTCTAATATTGTTCTGTCTTGTGTTAGTGTCTAGACACTGTCCTGTATTGTAACTGTACTCTAATTGCAATGTCTATCTCAAACACGACTGTCTCAATTCGTAGGCAATCATCAAATACTTTTTCGACTGATATATCTCTTAATTTAACCCCGGCATCTGTGAATACTATTGATGCCCACATCTCCTGTCTTCTGTCAGCTGCCATTAGCATGGCATATGTTGATCTTATTTCAAGGGAGGATATTCCCAATATAATTTCAGGTTCTACTATGTGATCCATGGGCTCGTAAGGTCTGAACAGCAGTTCCTTTGGTAATTGCACTGTTTTCCCTCGAACAGCTGGTGTGTGCGCTATCAAGGCATATATACCGTGCAAAAAAAGCCCCTGTATCGACAGGAACTGCTCTGACCTGCTGTCTTAGCTCCTCATGAGCTATAAGAGACAGTATTCTGCTCAGTGTGACATCTGGTGTGTAACATACCATTGACTCATCCTCCAGGAAGGAGATGGTCATGTTCAATTTGCTCATTAGGTCTCTCCCAAGAAGATTGACTGGTGACTCTGGGGAGTATAATAGTGGCCCTTCAATTTGTGTATCTCCCACAATCATGCTTACTGATTTGGTGAATGGAACCCTCCTCACAGCCCCAGAAAACCCTTGGGTTACCATTGAGTAACAAGAAAGTGGTAGGGTTCCTTCCTTTATACACAATTTGGTGGCCCCAGTGTTGATTAAAAACCTGTAGGGGCGACCTTCTATGGCTACTGTCACAGTGGGTTCCTCATCTGACCAGTGGGTTACCAATAGTATCGGACACACAGTGGCCATCTGCAGGATCTGTCATTGGGTATAATTTTGAGTTGGGGTTCCCCCGTAGTTATTGGGGTGATGCATAAAAGGGGTTGCCTCCTAGCACTGTTAGTCCTCCCACCTGAACCTGTTCTTGTCCTCCCATAGTCTTGCTGACACCTTGGGGCCCGCCCTGCGACATTGGCCCTTCTGGTGCAACCCACTGAGCTTGCGGGCCCTGAGTGGGCCCCTGCATTGCTTGCTGCTGGGGTGCCCATTGCACCTGTTGAGGCCTTATCTGCCCCTGCGGGGTATTCCAACCTTGTACTCTCTCATCATTTTTCCTGGCTCTGCATTCTCTTGCAAAATGGCCCATCTTACAGCAATAATAATATTGTTGTCCTTCCCTATAGCTTCCCTGTATTTTCCCTTGTGTCGACCCTTGCTCTCCTATAAAACTTCCCTGTCCCTTCCTCGTATCACTTACTGGTTGTCCTTCTGGTGCCTCTAATTGCACTGGCATTGCAACAGTTGTTGGTGTGCAGTCACGAGTGCCGCTTCTGTACTCGGCTTCTTAAGTTTTTGTTGCACCAGCTTAGCTGCGGCCCTTTCTGCCTGTTCTGTCCTTTCCTTGTCCTTTTCTTGTTTTCGCTTAAAAATATTGTATTATGTGGGGCTGTATTTTGGGCCATGGTTTAGCCTCTATTCCCACCACTCCATCTAAGCTTACTTGTATATCGGTGGGAAGGCCTCGCTTTAATACATTATAAAACAAAATTGCATTCCCTCTTGTTTTATCCCAGTTACATCCTACTTCCTGCACCCATCGTTTTTTCATTCTAGTAATGAATTCTGCAATATCCTCAGTCAGTTTTTTACTTTCTGCCATAAGGGCCCCAATGTCTGGTCTATCTGGATACGTCCGCCGAAGTGCATCCCAAATATGTTGGCTGACATTGTTAAAAGATGATCTGTCAAACTGTGTATTTATCAATGTCACTTGAGGGATCCCTGCCCTAACAAAAATTGTGTTTACTTCATCTCCCACCAATGAGCTGAGCAAGCTTTTGACATCGCCTAAGGCAAGGTTGACCCTGGCATTGTGTTTTTCAAAGCATCCTTTCCATTTTCCCGCACGTTCAGACAGAGGGGCAGTGCTCTCTTTAAATAAATTCTCTTTGTCCATTTGAGGCCTTGGCACATATCTTGGCACCTGTCCTCCCTTAAAAATAAGGGGCAACTAATTTATTGGTCAAGGGCTTCCTGACCTGAGGCTTAACCTTGGAACCGCATGTCTAGAACCGCATGCCACTTTAGATGGTTTGTCTATAGCATACTGCTCCCAGACTGCAAGGCATTTTTTAATGTAGGGGTAGTTCCAACCTTGGTCACCCCATCTCTGCCGTATGCAATCTTTGGCAGTCGCTAAATCAAAGGGTTGAAAAGACCATCGTCAGAGCCATGGCTTCCTTCCTTCCCTTTTGGTCCACCTCGCCAATTCATCTGAGAACGGTTGACAATAATAGCTACCCTCCTTTTGCTCTGTTATCTCTATAGGTGTAATTTCTGACCTTGTTTTTAGGATTGACCCTCTTTTTGTGGCACATCTTGCTGTCATTAATAACTCTTGTGTAGGGCGTGGGCGAAAATGATATAACCTTCTGTTAACCCCTTGTTCGTGCGCACTCCTATTAAACCCATTGTCCCAATCCTCATCATCTTCTGCCCCTGTTACGACCTGTGAGCCATCCGGGGGCTCCTCATGTTGTGGCATCTCTACATCTCTATCCCATTCCTCTTCCTATTCTATCCATTCCTCTGCTGCCTCTCTCCGAGTTTCGCAGACGTATCTCCAAGCCTAAGAATGGCATGCCCTGTAGTCCATTGTCCCTGGAGGGGGGCAATACTCCTACATCGCTCTGCCTGTCTCACCGTGTGCTGCAACTCACTTATTAGCCTGTCTCTCCCACTCTGTTCTGGGTCGGCTCAAGGAGCTGATGGGACAGGAGCGGGGGTCGCCTCAGCTCCCTGTGCCTCTAACCTCTCCTCCTTAGGCTCAACCCGGACTGGATCCTCGTACCCTGCAGCTGGCAGGATAGGGTAAAGACCATAAGGTGGGGGTTCCCCTAGAGACACTCCTGGGGTTCTGTTTGTGCCACTACCTCTTCATGCGCGGTTGACTTTACCTTTGTCTTTTCATGACAGAATACCCACCATAGAGATAGAATAGCTTCCCTTTTCTGTCATTTTTTTCTTCTTATACGTTGACCAAATGTAAGTCAATGTGTGTTCAGCTATGTCCTCATCAAATGTCCCTTCCTTTGGCTATGATTGGGCATGATCCTCAGTGCCTTTGTGCCACTGCTTACAATATTTTACTATTCTTTTCTTATCTGAAGGGATCGTTTTTATCATATGGTCCAGAGGGGTGTCAATGGTCCCCACAGGACGGGTGTTTCCTATGCGTACCTCTTCCAGTCTGACCGCTGTGCTGTGTATCTCTTTTCAGCTCTTGTCCCCCTTCTTAATGTGAATTTACCTTTACCACTGTTGCTGACCTATAGCAGTCATGTGCAGGGACAGTCTTACTCAGTGTTACCTGACTTTACATATATTGTTGTGAGACCGTATTGGTGAACGCCAGCCATACTTATCGCCAATCTATGTAACACCTCTTCTGTGGTGATGTCTGGGGCGGGTTAATTTAATTTGGGTCTGGGTGGATTAGTACCAGACGCAATGCATGTTATAATGTTGTCATATATGTAGATAACTACTTGTGGTGCTCGGTGCTCAGGGATGTGTTGAGCCATTCATTATTTAAGGTTGTGAAATTACGAATATCTGTGAGAAATGCATCAAGAAGAGCCTCTAATACAAGAGGTGACTGTGTTATTATTTCAAACCGCGGGGTGTTGCATGGGCATGTCTGTTGCCCGTGAGCCAATTTAAATACTACTTTTAACTCAATGGTATCTGTTTCCTGCCACAGAGAATCATCAACATCACTCATAGGGATTTGTTATCAATCTTCACTTACTTTGGGATTGGTTATTCTGCCCCCTGTGTTTTTATCTACACTAATTATTCCCCACTTACGGGACACTTGAGGGGTGTCTATTGGGATGTCAAAAATATGGCAGAGATCTTGCACCCTCCTCTCCTCACTTATATCTGACTGCGTGACAACTGGTGGGGACACCTGCCATTCCTCTATAACTTGACCCTTATGATTGTAAAACACTGTACTCTTTTTGGCTTCTTTCTCACTCATTACTCATAAAATGCATCCGCTGTTGCACTTTTCAGGTTTGCAACCAAGGGTCTGACCGTGCTCAGGGCAAAGTCAGCTGACACCAACCCTCGGGTTGTCCCCTTACCTAAACATCATACTCCCCACTGATACCTCAGCCTTGGTCGCCCTCCCTCAAAGACGCCTTCCAGATGTGTTAAATCTGGGAATTTGGTGACCCGGGCGTCTGACTCATTCAGAGCAAGGTCTGCCGGCGCCGGTAAAGTGACCGTCTCTTACCATGTCAGATTTTACACTTGTTACCTGGTCCACATCACTACTTCTACCCTGACCCTCCGGATCTAACCGGGATACCTGCTAGGCATTCCCAAATGAATGTCTCTCCCAGGGGCTGCCCCCTAGGTAATGCACTGCTGCCTGTCGTAGTAGCTAGTCTTAAGGTCTGACTGGGAAATCACAATTCATTTGTAGCATACCAACACAACATTGCATTTAAACCACCTAGCTAGTCTTCCGGTCTGACCGGGAAATCAAAGTTCATTTTTAGCATAACAACATAACATTGCATTTAAACCCCACATAAATCATGCATGCTTTTCCTCATATTATAGTTGCCAAAAAGAATCATGCAATTAAAAAATAATAAGGTACGAAGCCCACCCTCTCATCACCCTTTAGGACAGCAACATCTGGAGCCCTGACTGCCTGTTTGAATAGGCAGGTGTTTGCTCACCTGATTTGCGCGCAGTGTTCTATTCAAGCATCGGAGGCGGTGCCTCCTTCAGCCGCAGTCTGGGGAAGAGAAGACAGCTCCTGGCTGGCTACACCAGATGTTGGGTCAGGAAATGAAAGAATGACACAATTCTGTTTGCAAATAATATGAGCATTTATGAATAACGGCCAGGGGGGCAGCACAGCTCAGTGACTGATACCGCACTCAACTTTGTCATCATGAACAACTTCTTTTATAGGTTCAAGATACCTTGAATGCATCTTACCACTTATCATGCATTTTGATTTAAGCGCTTGCTTAGTACATTGTTATCTCTACTTACGTTAGCACAAAGCAATATTTCTCCTTGGGAAAGCACCTAATTACGCATTTACAGAAAAGCAAAGGTTTCACATCTGTCATGTACACATTTTCTAATAACCACAGTGTCTTTTGATCTCACGTTCTGAAGCCTATCAGTATGTCCTTCATCAGCTAACTTCACGCTTGGAAACATTTCTGTCTATCCTCCCTTGCACAGTTGCTGGCCTTCAAGCATCAAAGCTTATTGTGTTCCCTTTCCAAAACCACCATGGTGTACACTTCCCTTGTGAACGTGGATCAGAATGTGAGCCCTCCCTGTGCGTGTGTTATCAAGTTATGGCTCAAGGTTTCGTGTTGTGGCCTTCTACTTCCAGCTGCATTATGAATAAATGTTTCTGCTTGTCCCTGTCCTTGCACCCCTGCATCCTCTCTATCCTGTACTCTCTATTTGGACATCATGAACATTCTATGCCTGTATTCTTCTCTGATCATATATGATTCTGCACATTTTCCTCCTAATTCATGCATTAGCAAAAGTGGGCCATCTCCTTTTTCCATATTGTCAGTAACAAGAGTTCGGGTGCGATGCAGGTGCAGGCTCTGTTGAAGATGTGGTGAGGGCAGGGGCCCGAGGGGGCTCTGGAGTGGATGCTCTTCATGATCCTCAGGGTGTCGTTGGTGGTGGGCGTGGTCCATTCGTGCAGAGTTTGCTTGGGTCTGGGGAAGTCGGGTTCAGTGGTTGTGGGTGTGGAGGGTGGGTCTTTGGTGAGGAAGCTGCCGTAGATGTCCCTTATCTTGTGGTGGAAGAAGGTGGCAAACTGGTCACACAGATCTTGGGAGGGGGGATGTCTGCCGACTCCGAGCTGGGTTTAGCAAATTCCTTGACTACTGTGAACAGTTCTTTGCTGTTGTGTGTGTTGGCGAGGATGAGTTTCTGAATGGTAGTTCCCTTTGTTGATCTGGTAAGGTGGTGGTGTGCGGTGACGGCAGATTTGAAGGCTGAATGGTTCTCTGGGGTCTTGTTGTTCCTCCACCTTTTCTCAAGTCTTCTGCAGTTGCGTCTGGTTTCTTGGAGGGTGGGGGAGAACTAGCTGACTTTCTTGGTGAGTTGCTTGGTGGGTGGTTTCTTGAATGGGGCCAGAGCGTTGGTGCAGTTGGAAATCCATCGGTGGAGGTTACGCGCTGAGGTGTTGGCATCCATGGATGTTCAGAGAGGACAGGAGCCTGCCAGGCTCTACAGGAAGAGAGGCTGTCAAGTAAGGAGCAAGGACCAGCATGTCCTTTGGGGCTGAATCTACCCAAGTGCTGGCCGGCCTCTGCGGGGCTGCATCAGAAGACCTGTCGGGGTCTATACCTGCTATCCAGTTGGCTTGTTCTTTGGCTACAATTGACAATTTGCAAGGGGCACCTATACGACTCCACCTACCAATGGGCCACTTGGGACTGCACCATCTCAATACTGCTGACCTTCGGGTGATTGACTGCACATGTCATTCAGAGGCCTCTCCATCTAGGCTGCTGTGACCACAAAGTGAAGGGTGGTATAGGTCCCCGGTGGATGGGTGCTCCACCAAATGCAGCCATGCCCCTGGCATTGATGAGACTCCACCGAATTCTGCTGGTGCACCACTATTCTCGAGAATGTGCAGGTGCACTGCTGTATTACCCGGTATCACTGAAGTGACCCTAGAAGGCAGCGGTGCTGGAACAATTTTCAAGACGGGGTTGCTGCTGTAATGTTATATCACTGAAATCATAGGGATTGTGAAAGATCCAAGCGCCATTTAAAAAAAAAAAACAAGTGTTGCAAATTAGCTATGCTCATTCAGCAGAGAGTGGTAACGGTGTGGTATGTAGATGGTGGTGCATATTGGAACACTGGAGTGGTAGCAAGCTGTCATTTACACGCAGCACATTTTCCATTGAAATGACTACTAAATTTGCATAGCCATGCAGTTTTACTCGTAAAAATATATAGCACAAAAATCAATATGTGTGGAAATCGGCTTTCAGTGAATATTTATCATTTGCGCATCACAGAGTAAATTGTCTTGATTTCTTTTGATCCTATTGAAATATTTGTTTCCCTCACTTCAGAATTACAAACAAGTGCTTCATTTTTGCTTTCGTAATTGCTGATATAATTTGAAATATGTGTATAGACCCTTTCCCGATATTTATTTGTTGCTGTGAGTTAGAAAAAAACTGATGTGCTACAGTCTTTGCTTTCGGTTCCTGTAGTTCAGCGGGATTGTCACCAAGATCACTTTTACAAAATCCTCTCACTTTACAGTCACATCCGTGTAATGGACCCACATAAATCACCCTCAGTGCAAGAGAATGGAAGGTAAATGTGAGACAAATATCCAAAGCTCCCAATGTGATCAATAACTGCAGAATAGGGATGGTGGCATTAGGGGGATCCCAGTAAAGATGCTTCTCTGGGACACATTTCACTTTGCACATGCCCATAAAACGCTTTTTACACAGGAACTGGGGCTCTATGTATCTCAGGGAGAACCAATAGTAAAACCAAGTGCTATGCCTATGTGCCAAATGTGCCTAAGTGCAAGTCAAGAAAGCAAATACAACAGCAACAACATGGGTCACACATTTAGATGAAGTAGCTGTAAGGTATACACATGAAAGTGGACACATGGTCAGTCGAATGTATAGGAAGGTAGCACAATTGAACACCCTCCATGTGCGGACAAACAAAACTCTAGCTAGCACACATGATACCAATGTCCAGTCGGCATCAGGGGGGCAAATGTAACCCAATAGACGTTGACATTGGCAAAGCCAAGATGAAATACTTATCATATCAAACAACACAGAATGCAATGACAACCCAATTGGATTACCACCCACTTATCCATCCATTGAACATCTCTTCTTGTTCTGGTTGACACCAGCACTGCTCCCAAGGTCAGATGTTGCCAACTATAGCAAATGGCTCAGCAATGAGGGTAAATCAAACACAACTGTAGGCACACACCACAAATTACTCAGGAACAACAAAAATGTAGAAACGTAATGGCAGGACAAATGCGTACCCAAAAAACAGCTTGGGTTTTATTAACTTAACTTACATTTTTATTAAAGTCCAATGGGCAGTCCACATACATTAGTCCATGCACACGGCTGTGCACCACAACTTGACTTCCTGATCACTGCCATAGGACGCTCCACAGGAAGGGCTTCAAGTGGACATGCCAGGCACCTCAGTGATCATCCTGGGGTGGGGTCTGATTTAGGATAAGTGGGTTTGGTTTTGGGAAGGGTGGGCTTAACTTTGGGTGGGATGGACTTCTTCTTGGGGGCATGAGGGGTATGGCTGGTTTTCAGGAGTGAGAGTGGCAGGAGTGACGGGAGGACTTGGACATGGAAGGAATGGGTCAGGATGTGGGTGCGGTCCTTATGGTTTTGGGGGGTGGTCACAGGGCTAAGGGCAAGGCCAAGCAGGAAACGTTTTTGGGAAAACACTTAGGGTCTGCAGAAGGGATTAGGGGTTGGGAGGTGGAGGAAGTGATTGTGTTGGCTGTGGGTGGTTGTTGGTGCTGGTGTGTGCTTGGTTTTGGAAGGTGTCTGTTGCATGTGTGAGTGTGAGTTTTTGCGTCTCTTGAGGGACTGTGAGGTGGAGGTGATGGCTAAGGTGGGAGAGGTGGCTGTGTCTGTGGGTGTTGGGGTGGTGTCTGGGGGTATGGTGTGTGTGGTGTGTGGGTCAGTGGGAGTTGGGGGGGTGTCTGGGGGTATGGCATGTGTAGTGGCTGGGTCTGAGGGAATTGGGGTGGTGTCTGGGGGTATGATGTTTGGGTCTGTAGGGGTGGTGTTGGGGTATGGTATGTGTGGTGGTTTGTGTGAGTGACTGTTGTGTCTTGTGGTGCTTGTGTTTATGTGTGCTGCTTGTGTGTGTTGAGGTGAGTGTGTATGGATGTATGTGTGTGATTGGGACAGGTATAGGAAGAGGGAAATTCAATAGGGAAGAAGTAGCTGGTGGGGCGTAGGATGGTGGGGGGTGGAAGGCTGCTGTGAATGAGGAGGCCAGAGTCTGAAGAGATCTCAGTAGGCCAGACAGGGCACTATGAATGCCTTCCAGGTACGCAACCACCTCCTGAAGTTGGCTGCCCTGCACCTGGATAGCATTCAGAATGGCAGTCTGACCCACAGAGATAGTCCTAAGGAGGTCAATAGCCTCTTCACTCAGGGCAGCAGGGGTAACGTGGGCAGGGGGTGAGGTGCCTGGTGTGAGGGAGACGCCCACTCTCTTGGGTAAGCCAGCACGGCCAACTGGGTGGGGAAAAACATGGAGGATGGAGATGGAACTGGGGGTGGCGGACAAGGATAGAACAGGTCCTGATGGGTCCACCACCACTAGGGAGTGTCCACTGGAGGGAGAATCCAAGGAGGATGATGTTGATTCTGTGTCCTCACCCTCCGGGCCACTGGGTCCCTCTGTGACTAATGTCCCATGACTGGAGATACTGTGGCCAGCTGCTTCCCTACTGTTTTCACCCTGTCTCATCCGCTTGCCTGTGCTGACGCTGAAATCACAAAGACAAATAGGGTCACTACATGTGCCTGATCACACTTGAACAACAGCTTTCATTAACAAACTTTACAATAATGTACTTTAGCCCCTAGCCACAAGCGTCAGCAAAGTGTTCCAACATTTGCTACACCATATGCACGCATTCTACATGAACTGTGAACAGTTACCCACAGGAAAATCAGAATCACTGACAACTCCAGTTGCATGGGTGAGATTGTGCAATCACAATACCCATGGAGCAAGTAGGAAACTTTATCACCTTGAATTGTTTGGCTTATCTAGCATCCATCCGTAACCTCTTGTCACAAAATATTATGACAATGGCAAGTTCAGTCTCACAGCTAATCTTCATGTACTCAATAGCACATCATGGTGAAATGATGGCCAAATAATCCAGACACTGTGCAGCACGAAGTACAGTAGCCGGAAGAAGGTGACATGGAAACACTCATGTCACACTGTAAAAAATCCCCAATGGTAACTTCACAAAATGTCCATTCTCATGGAAGTTGTATTAATGTTGCTCTGATAGATAACACATCTTGCACAGAAAGGTACACTGTAGACAATTTGAGCAAAATGTCTGGGAGATTTGTCTACAAATATGCACACCACAATGAATCAGCTAGCCCCAGGGAAATCACCTGTCTTGATTTGTACTGCTGTGAATACCCTACTCAGATTGCATAAGCAAAAGCCAATAGTCCATTGAATGTTGTAGAGGCTCAGGGAATCTTCAGTACCTCTAGTAGTCCCTTAACATGTTGCTCAATGGAAAGGCACATCAAAGTCCCTTTTTGTCATGCAAAACACAGACTCCCTTGGATGAATAAGTGTACACAACCACATATGATTCCCACATTCCTGCAAGTCACTCCCTGATGCATGTCAACTGTTAGGTAATTAACCTTCACCACTAAACATGTGCTGAGCACTTTGAATGTTTCCACATCGATGGCATGGAAATGCTCATTGTGAGTAAAAACTGTAGTCCTACCTGTCATGTCATTTATTACTTCTGCAATTGTAAATGCCAATTTACCTGGAGTGACGGCTGAGGGTATGTGTGAGCCACCAATCAATCATGACACACTCCTGTCTGTGGCATCACATGAACTGTAGCCCCATCACATATGTCCAACTCAAGAGACATTTAGGGCATGCACACATTTGTGAGGGAATCAGACATCATCCGATGAAGACAAGTAGACCATGCATGAAACAGCAGTGAAAAAGATGTGGCAAAAATGAAAGGTACACATGCTAACATGTAGGCACAAGAAATGATGGCAACAGTTATGTTACCAGAATAATTTCACTGGACATTCGCTACTCACTAAGGGAAAGTATTGCTCTGCGACTGCACCCAGAGGGCAATGTATGCTATGTCACATGTATGATGGCCACCTTCACATGAGAGACAGTATTGAGGCCAGTGGTGTAACACAACTTGAGGGGGACCCCTGCAAAGTGCAGGGAGGGCCCCCCAACTCACTCAGGAGCTCTCAGGCCAGGATACTGTGCTGAGGGGGCCCCCTCGCACCACAGGTGCTGCGGGGGCCTTTTGTTACACCACTGAGTGAGGCATCAGAACTCATGACACACTGAAGACAAGTGGACTGTTGGGTACAAATGACACCCACAACAACAAACAACATGATCTGATTGATCACAGCACTCAGCCATGTGTTGGCCTTGGTGAGAATATTGGTTGTGGACTGTACTCTTTTGTGTCCTAGGTCACTGGGTCAATGGCTAGGCACATCAGAATGCACCAACATCCACACCTACACAAACAATAACTCATCTTGTGCCACACATGGCCCATCTCTAATCTTCAGGGGGAGATGGCAGACTCTAACACATCACCTTGGCAATGTAACAGGCAGGAAATTCCCAGGACTCACCCCGTTGTAGCTGCTGTGCTCCCCTAAAATGCCCATCAAGCTTGGGGTAGGCCACTGCCAGAAAGGCAGTCAGGTTCCGGCATGCACTCTGCCCACATTGGGAGGACAGCCCCAGCTGGACCTCCGCAATCTTCCAGGCCCAGCGTCTCAGGTCCTCCCACCTCTTGCGACAATGGGCACTCTGCTGGCTATGGACCCTCAGGGCCTGCACCTTCTGGGCGATGGCTTTCCAAATCCCTTTCTTCTGGTGGTCATTGACCTGTCTGGATCCAATAGACAAATGAAGAGGTTACAATTCCATTTCTTTGGCTACCTAGTAGTTGCACACACATTTCAGTAACACCTAGCACAAACATTTTGTTTTTGTCAACACACCACAACTGTACAGCCCACATGCTGGTAAGTATAGGGACATAAATACACACTTTCGGAGTCATCTGCAGACTAACCCACTACTATGCTCATGGCCTACTCTAACTATGCAAACCCACTGACATCAGGCAGCCCAGGTTCAAGCAACATGTGCTGTGAGCCATAATGACACACAACACCCCATTGTGACCTTCTGAAGGGTAAACGTATTTAGCCTGACTGGACAGACACATTTACATCCAGCCACATTGACTCAATGCATACAGTCCCTACAAGCAACTACCATTGTACAGCCTACACCATAAGACTTAAGCAACTATGAAAGGGCTGCCATGGGTGGCATGAGATGTCTCTTCCCTGTTCATGTGTGGACATATGGCCCACCCAATGTAATCTCATATCACTTCAGAGTGAGTTTGTGTGGTATGTACTTGTAGCACAGAACACACCTTTTACCATATGTGGCAATCCTACAGGGATGGCATCCAACATACTAAGGTATGTTTGGTCTGATTGGTTGCATGTAACCAAGCTAATGAGTCACATGTCATGCCCTCCCCTGAATTAACCAACTGTCTGCATTGTTGTTTTGTCACTTGTGCAATACACCTGTACTGTACAAATGTGACTCATTAAAGGTGACAACAGAGCTGCGGGAGCAAGGGACCTGTCATAAGTCAATGACACACATTGCCAATGAGGGTCAATGGAAACATGTCCTAGGTTAGGATGTTACTCTGTCACTTTTTTGGGAACATCCAGAAGTAAGACAACTCCTAAAGAAATCCACTACAGACCCCACCGACCTCAAGTACTACCGCCCCGTCTCACTCCTCCCTTTCCCTGCAAAGGTCCTTGAGAAAGCCATCAACCATCAGCTCACAGACTACCTGGAGCGAACCTGCTAAACACCTCCCAATCCGGCATGAGATCCAACTACAGCACCGAAATGGCCCTCATAGCTGCAACGGATGACATCAGAACCATCCTCAACTGCCGAGAATCTGCTGCCCTTATCTTCCCCCACCCTCTCCGCAGCCTTCGATACCGTGTCCTGCCACATCCTGGTTAATAGACTTCACCACATCGGCATCAGCGGAAATGCACTCAATCTCCACCCTACACCTCCGAACCCAAGGACACCGCCTGTGGCATTCACCAGGGCTCCTCACTCAGCCCCACCCTCTTCAACATCTCTGTGACTCCGCTGGCCCACATCATCTGCAGCCACGGACTCAACGTCATCTCATACGCAGACAACACTCAACTCATCCTCTCCCTCACGAAAGACACTTCCACCACCAGAACGCTATGACCAAAGTCGCTGGATGGATGAAGACCACATACCTGAAACTGAACAAGGACAGTTTGGAAGTGCTCTTCTTTGGAAGAAGCCCTCCCCTTGGGATGACTCCTGGTGGTCCTCCGCTTCCGGACCTGCTCCAACCCCCACCACCCATACCAGGAACAGCAAGCTCTCCATTAAGCACCAGGTTAACGCAATAACCTCCACAAGGTTCCACATCCTCCAAATGCTCTGAAAGATCTTCAGGTGATCCTGCCCAGGTGATCCCGCCCAGCACCAGGAGAACAGTAACATAGGCCCTCATTATCAACCAACAGGACTACGGAAACACACGCTACATCGGAATCACCACCCAGCTCTTGAAACTACTCCAGACCATCCAAAACGCAATAGCCAGGCACATCATTGATCTCCCAAGACAGTCAAGCATCACCCCACACCTCAGAGACCTGCACCGGCCCCCAATCAAGAAGAGATGCCACCTCAAACTACTCACCCACGCTCACAAGGCCCTCCACAATACTGGACCGGTCTACATTAACTACTGCGTGACCTTCCAGCAGCCCACCAGACAACTCTGCTCCTCCCACCTCGCCCTCACACATGTCCCACGCATCCACTGGATCCGCGAAGGAGGCTGCTCCTTCTCCTACCTCGGTGCCAAACCCTGGAACGGCCAGCCGCTCCACCTCCGGACCTCCATCACCCTCGCCGACTTCAGGAGAGCTCTCAAGACCTGGCTGTTTGACTAAACGGCTCATCCTCAGCGCCTGGATACCCCCTGGGGCGATTGGCCACGTTCTGCAAATCCTGCTGGTTGATTAATTGATTGACGACCCATTTTAGCCACATCCAAGGATCTGCAGGTCTACATAGAGTGGGCCTAGTGCCAATGTTACATACCCACAGTAACTCTACACCAGCCTGCTCTATGTCCCATACTGGGATAAACATTTGACAGGCCTTGGTCTCTGCAAGCTGAGTATACAGAGCCTAGACGCTCACATTTCCACCACTTCCAGGCATGACAGTAGCATGACAGGATGTGCCCACCCTCAATGTAGGTTCCGGGTTGTGTGGCACTCTGAAGGGAACAGTGAGTTTACATGGTTCTCATACAACAGTTTAGCAAGGCTTGAGTTCTGTGGGACACATTGCTAACAAGATCCTCACATGACTCAAAGAGTATACACACACAGCTCATGCTGTAATGCACAAACATGTTGTTTAACATTTACAAGCATCATCACCAAAGATATGTCATTGAATGGTGTTAGAAATGGGGTTTTTGGTTGGCAGTCAGGTTACCCTCTGTCCAAGCAAGAACCCTCACTCTAGTCAGGGTAAGTCACACACAATCCAAATTATCCTGTGCCCACCCTCTGGTAGCTTGGCACGAGCAGTCAGGCTTAACTTAGAAGGCAATGTGTAAAGCATTTGTGCAATAAATCATACAATAACATAATATAGCACCACAAAAATACAACACACAGTGTTTAGAAAAATATATAATATTTATCTGGGTATTTGCAGGTCAAAACGATCAAAGATGCAATATGAATTTGTAAAGATATCACTAAAAAGTGATATGAAGTGTCTTAAGTCTTTAAAAAGTAAACAAAGTCTCTTTCAAGCACAAGGTACCTGGTTTGGACACACGGACTTGTCTCATTATTTTTCACGCGGGAGACGTGTGTTGTTCTACGGGAGGAAAAATGGTGTGTGCGTCGGTTTCGCCCCTTCACACACGGACTTGCATCATTATTTTTCACTCGGGGAAGACGTGCGTCATTTACCGGCACGCGGACCGTCTCCTTCTATGGATCGCAGGATTACCAGATGTCCCAGGGTCTGTGCGTGGATTCCTCGGTTTGTTATCCAGCTGCGCGTCGTTCCGGGAGGCTCTGCTTGGAATTTTCTTTCTCACGGCAAGCGTCGCGTCGATTTCCTCTCTGGAAGTCGGGCGGCATTGTCCATGCGAGGCCGTGCGTCGAAGTTCCGGTCGCACCGCAGGCGTCGCGTCAAGTGGCGTCTTTCTGGATCGGCGTGCAGCGATTTTCTCACCGCGGCGCAAGCTGTGCGTCAAATTTTTCGGCGCACGAGGAGTCCAAATGAAAAAGAGAAGTCCTTTTGGTCCTGAGACTTCAGGGAACAGGAGGCAAGCTCTATCCAAGCCCTTGGAGAGCACTTTTACAGCCAGATAAGAGTTCAGCAAGGCAGCAGGCCAACAGCAAGGTAGCAGTCCTTTGTAGAAAGCAGACAGGTGAGTCCTTTGAGCAGCCAGGCAGGTCTTCTTGGCAAGATGTAGGTTCTGGTTTCTTCTCCAGCAAGTGTCTGAGGTGGTAGGGCAGAGGCCCTGTTTTATACTAAATTGTGCCTTTGAAGTGGGGGTGACTTCAAAGAGTGGTTAAGAAGTGCACCAGGTCCCCTTTCAGATCAATCCTGTCTGCCAGGGTCCCAGTAGGGGGTGTGGCAGTCCTTTGTGTGAGGGCAGGCCTTCCACCCTCCTAGCCCAGGAAGACCCATTCAAAATGCAGATGTATGCAAGTGAGGCTGAGTACCCTGTGTTTGGGGTGTGTCTGAGTGAATGCACAAGGAGCTGTCAACTAAACCTAGCCAGACGTGGATTGTAAGGCACAGAAAGATTTAAGTGCAAAGAAATGCTCACTTTCTAAAAGTGGCATTTCTAGAATGGTAATATTAAATCCGACTTCACCAGTCAGCAGGATTTTGTATTACCACTCTGGCCATACTAAATATGACCTTCCTGCTCCTTTCAGATCAGCAGCTGCCACTTCAACAATGTATGAGGGCAGCCCCAATGTTAGCCTATGAAGGGAGCAGGCCTCACAGTGGTGTAAAAACGAATTTAGGAGTTTTACACTACCAGGATATATAAACTACACAGGTACATGTCCTGTCTTCTACTCACACAGCACCCTGCTCTAGGGGTTACCTAGGGCACACATTAGGGGTGACTTATATGTAGAAAAAGGGGAGTTTTAGGCTTGGCAAGTACTTTTAAATGCCAAGTCGAAGTGGCAGTGATACTGCACACACAGGCCTTGCAATGGCAGGCCTGAGACAAGGTGAAGGGGCTACTTAAGTGGGTGGCACAACCAGTGCTGCAGGCCCACTAGTAGCATTTAATCTACAGGCCCTAGGCACATATAGTGCACTCTACTAGGGTCTTACAAGTAAATCAAATAGCCAATCATGGATAAACCAATCAACAGTACAATTTACACAGAGAGCATATGCACTTTAGCACTGGTTAGCAATGGTAAAGTGCCCAGAGTTCAAAAGCCAACAACAACAGGTCAGAAAAAATAGGAGGAAGGAGGCAAAAAGTTTGGGGATGACCCTGTCAAAAAGCCAGGTCCAACAAATGGCTATAAAGTCTCCTTGCCTAGATATATGAATACAACAAAAGGAGGATCTAGGGCTCATCACACATCACACAACACAATGATAATGTGGAATACATAGAGTACTTGGCTCCACTACCGGCACCATGTACATCCTATGTATGAAACATAAAATGTAACAAGAGGCACCCAAAAAAGTCTCACTGGCACTCAAAGGCACATTGTCACCTATTAGGAGGGAAAGTATGGTGCCAGACAGAGTCAAATACGCCTATGAGGTTCTTACCTGCTCCTCTGGTGAACCATAGAGCTGACCATACAGGTGAAGGACCTCCTAAACAAGCCTCTCCAGCTTCTCAGGAGAGAAAGTAGGGGCCCTTTCACCTGCTTGGCCTGGCATGGTTGCTCACAGAGGCAGCACATAGCAGTTGAAGTAGTGGTTGTGTTGATGGCAGCAGTGTCAAGAGTCAAGTGAGTGATTTAGCAAAACATAGCATGCATGAACGCCACATACGCGGTCATCACTGCCAACGGCCACAACCATTGAGGCACAAACGTCACAGGCACTAACTTTAGCCTTTGGCTGTTTCCGCCGCTGTTGAAGCTGCCCACTACGTGGTCAACTTCTGCCAGCAGCCACAGGAGGTTCCTAATGTCCAGTGAACTAAGTGAGACATCTGTACAGTACTGGGCCATGTTAAATGCCTCACAACATCAATATATATGCCTGATCTTCTCAAAAATGTAAAGCAGCCTTGTTGTGTAGGTTCTCCTACACAATCACCAGTGTAGTGTGTTGCTGGTCACAGATGGGATATTATGGCGATTCACTGTCCACCGCTGATGATGGTGTTTTAGGCGGTCAGAACAGACTGTTAAATTTCGAAGGGCACATGAGGAGCAGATAGTTCGGTAATGCACAAATACATGTTGTAGACAACCATGGGGCTCACATTTGGTCTTTGAGTAGTAGACAGCTTTGATGTGTAATGGGTGTAATGTTTTTCCAGTCAGTAATGCTTTGTCCCACGATTTTGGTCCTATTCATCATGTTTGTTGGTGTGGATACTGTTACTAATGCTCCAACTCATTTAATTCCACAAATAGGTACCCCGGGAGAGGGAGGAAGCGACAACCTCCAGTGTACCATCCATTGCTAGACCTTCATACAATGGAAGAACGTCACATCATAAAGCAGTTCCATCTGAATAGGCAAACTATTGTGTATTTATGTTGTCAGTTTGAGCCACATCTGATGCCTGAAAACACAAATCCAACATGGATACCACCAATTGTTAAACTCGTGGCAGTATTACACTTTCTGGCCACAGGGTCCTTCCAATATACAGTGGCCATACCTGGTGGTATGTCTCAACCTGTGTTCAGTGGTGTATTAAGAGACGTCCTATCAACAGTGATGAAACACATTGACAGCTAAATCATGTTACCCAGACGTGAGGATTTAGCAAATGTGAAGGCTGACTTCTATGGTTTTGTTCGCCCCTCACATGTGGTGGGAGCCATTGATGGCACACATATAGCCTTGGTACCACCGGAGGCCAGTGCAACAGCAAGCACTTCCATTCTATCAACGTGCAAGATGTCTGCTTGTCAGATCTCTACATCTCAAACGTCTGTGTCCGGTTCCCAGGTTCAGCCCATTATTTCTTTGCAATGCAGAACAGCATCATACCCCAGCTGATGTCACAACTGCAACCAAAGAGGGCCTGGCTGGTTAATAAGGCACATCTATCCTGATTTTGTGTGTGCAATGTCAGCTGCTACAATCATGAAGTGAGTGACTCATTGAGGCACTCATGTCTCATTTCAAAACAGGAAACTCAGCATTTCCAAATCGTCCTTGGTTGTTGACACCGCTGAGGAATCCAAACAAGTCAGGGGAAGTCCACTTCAATGAGGCCCATGGACGAACACAGTTGGCTGTGGAGCCGACTTTTGGGCTCCCGAAGGCCAGATTTCGCAGCCTAGATAAAACTGGGGAGCCCCCCTCTACTCACCCGGGAAGGTATGTCAGATCACAGTGGCGTGCTGCATGCTCCAGAACATTACCCTGTGGAGGAATATTCCTTACATCCCAGAGGAGGGGGAGCCTGTAGAGCCACTGGGTGAGAATCCGGAAATTAGGATGATAGTGGTGAAGAGGTAGGAGCTGATTTGCGACACGCTCTCATCAATAGCTTCTTATCATGAGTGTAAGTATGTCATGAGATGTCATGACTTTGACTGTACAATGAACTGTAGTTGTGATAATGTGTGGAGTATATTTTTGACATTAGGAAGCTGATGCTCAGGCAAAATCTGCCAAAGAGTGTTTGAGGAAGAAGCTTTTGACACATTCACATTTTGATGATGTTGCTTTGTCAGAGGTTTTATAATGGATTTTGTTCTCCAGACGTTTGCTATGTGACCTGTATCATATGTATGGTTTCATAATTATACTCCTTGTTTTGTTCTTAATTCAGGTACCTTCACCTTGAGATCTTTATTTGGGCATTTCAGAGTTGTGACATTGGCAGGTATTTCATGCTGTTGGGACATGTAAAGTGGGGATGGATTGTTCCTGGAAATGTATTTCACAGATTTTACGCGTAGAAGACTTGTGTCAAGACAGCTTGCACAGTGATAGGATGAAAGGGCAGAAGACTCCATTGGATTGTTCGTTCGTGTGTGGTGGCCCTGATGCATCATGTGTCTCATCATGTGCTCAATAAAAATAATGTATGTTTTAGGTGAAATTCATGTAAGTTCTCCTTCACATTGGCTAAACTTCTTTGACTGAACTGTTTGTAGCTGTTAGTATGTTTCATCATTCTATGCCAAAGTGCCTGTGGCACAGCACTGATATTTGTTTGTGTCATACCACCACATTCAGTGCCAGTGGATTGTAATGACACTGTGGTCAGGGACTGTTGTACTTCCATCTGTGTGGGTGTTGCATTCTATGAGGTGGGCTTCATTTTGAGAGCTAGGGGAAATGGCTCCGGCTGATGACATCAACCATATAGATGTTTGCCTATTTAACTGGACAATGTCTGATTTGTCCATTCTTACAATGTTCTAGGGGTCTGTACCAGGATATTTGGTGGCCTACACAGTCTGATATGGTCATTTTTGAATTTCCATGTTTCTGACATCTTGACAGCCTATGTGCTGAACAATGTAACACAATCTCTTCTGAAACAAGACCCTTGTATGTATGTGTTGGTGTTAATGGTTGTACTCCTGAGCTGGACACTGTGTACAAGCATCATATTCCTGCTTGCACAAGTAGCTTCATATTTTCATCACATGGTTCACATGGTCCTACATATCTACATAGCTGAATGTGAAGTTCAAGTCAGCAGAAAATAAGTTTGTGACAGGTGAATTTATTACAATGCTAATACAGAAAATAAATTTGGGACAGAAAGATACACAGATGTAAAGTGAAGAGGACAGTCATGGTGAATGAAATCATTGGAGTAGATGCCATACAACTGGAAGTCCAAAGTCCAGAGTACTCCTCCCATTGGAACTGGAATGTGTGTAACACACAAAGGAGGACATTAAGGAAGAGGTTTCTTGCTGGCAGTGGTCGGTGTCTTGCCAACTGCACCTCCTAGATTCTTGCATGGATATCCCCCTTGTGGGGGTGGGCGGGAATCAGCTGCTGCAGAGACAGGAGTGTCTGAGGGTGGTTGGGCCTCTGGCAGGGCCTCCCTTCCCGTGGCTGCTGCAGATGTACTTGGACTTGAAGTAGTTGGCCCACAGGAAGGGATGGATGATGGTGGAAAAGCACTGTTCAGGGTTGTGTGAATGTCCCTCAGCTCCGCTGTTAGGTTGCCCATGATGGAAATGTGGTCATCCAGTTTGTGGGTCATGTCCCTCTGCAGCTGCTTTTTTCCTGGAGTTCAGTTAACACCTGGCCCATCCCACCTTGGGACTCCTGATAGACCCCAAGATGTGGCTGATGGCATCATGGTCCACAGCTGCCCCAGTGGCCTCACTCCGCTGGACCACAGCATGCCTCCCACACACCCTACTCCCACGAGCCTGTGCCCTTGGCAAAAGGTGCCCTCTATAACTGGATCCTGGACCCTCAGTATCAGGAGTGTTGGGTTGCACCTCAGGATCCAGGACTGGGGGGCCCAAGATGGTTGAAGGGTACACAGGTTGGGGGACTTGTTGTGGCTGTGATGTTGACTTGTCAGGGCTAGGAGGTGTTGTTGTGGGCACAGTGAGGCTCACTGTCACTCAATGTTGCCATCTGACCAGGTTGCCCAGATGTGCCAGGCCTGTCCTCCATGTCCACAAGTCCAGGTGTGTCGTTATCAATGAGGGCTTTAACCGGGGGTGGAGTGTGAGTCTGGTCGGTGGACGAGGTCTGCCCAGGGGCTGTGAGAAAGAGAGTACATTGTTATTGGTGAAGTGTGACGTCTACCTCCAAAGGTTTTATATTACAGTAAGTAGAGACAATGGACATTCTTATGTGGTAGGTTAGCCTGTTGTGCCATATTACCATGGTACTGGAGTATTTGACATGACATGTGAAACCTGCCTAAACTATTAGACTCGAGCAGCTCATTAGATGTGCTGAACAGTCGTACTTTGGATGAGGGAATAAAAATGACATCTTACCAACAGTAAAGCCAACACAGTGGAGAGGCAACAAAGTATTTGACCATTCAGAGGCCTAGTTGATTGTGATGCAGGCAAACACAGAACTTCGTTGTATCTGTAGTCATCATGTGTTCAGTGCTGTGCCAATGTGTTAGCTGCCAATCTGCTGATGCAGATAGAGGCCGTAGGAATACGTGGTGTACACACTTTGTAAGGTGTCATTGCTGTCATCAATAGTTTAATCTTTGGATACCAGGTCAAGATGGGGCTAGTTAGACAGACACATCTCTGAGTTGACCATTATCTGTATATTTCTCACTCACAGGTGAGTAAACGTAATTTGAGAGTTAAAAAACAGGTGTATTTAGGCACATGAACACTGGGCTGGTGGTTGAAGTTACAGAAACAGGGCATATTGGGATTTGCAGTCAGATAACTCCCTCTACTTTCCAACACTAGACAAATGGTATACTCCCAGGTGAGTGAAGTGCATTTGAGGGAAAACAAACAGGTGTACTTGGGCAAGTGAACACTGGCCTGGTGGTTGGAGCCACAGAAACAAGGCCTTCTGGGAGTTGCAATCAGGTAACTCCCTCTACTTCTCAACACTAGACAAATGGTATACTCCAAGGTGAGTAAACTTTATTTGCCAGACTGCATTTAGGTTGAAGCATACATGTTGAGACATACCATGAGTCCTGGGATGATTCTTTGATACGGAAACAAACACAGGCACCTTTCCAACATATGGCATGTGATGGGCCTTGGTAGCTGTGATGTTAGGTCCAACAATACACACTGACAGTCTTACATCTCACATACTTTGTTTATTGAATGTTGGTACAGTCAGTGAAACACACAGTGGCAAAAGCTGAGCTGTGAGCATGCAGGGCATTGCTGTTTTGGTACTCAGGATGCAGGATGGCAAATACCATCTCCTTTCATGGAAGTTGATTGCTAAATCCCACACTCTTAGATGTGTACATTCATTAAATAGCTTACCTATTGAAGATAAGCTCTCAGTAATTACTTGGAAAGACTTATTTTCCAGCTCAGATAGACACTCAAGGGCAATCCAGGTGTAGTCCATCAACCTGTTTTGCAGATTAATATTAAAAAAATTGATTCATCACTAACTGTCCTTAAGGTTAAGCAAATTTTAAAGTTATGCAACTGAGTAGGATAAATTATAGATGGTATATCCTCAGTAAAAGCTCTGTCAGTAGTTTCCAACATTAGATTGGAGCCAATTGAATATTACCTAAATATATAAGGGAATACATTCTGAGAAACATGACTGGCACCGATCCATCATGGCTGATCAAAGGTTTCAGAAGAAGAAGGGTTGATGCAAATGGTAGTTACCAATTTTGACATTTAAATGTGAAATATAATAGTGTTCAGTTTCTCTTAGACTGCGAACACTTTCAAAATACTAGCTGTAACAACTTTTTTCGTTTTAATTATAAAGTATGCGCGCAGTACTAGAATCGATGCAGGTAAAATTTTATTGTCCTTAAGGTCTATTCCTTGGGTAATTACATTAGGTTAACTCAAAAAAGAATATTTGGCATACAACTGGCCATCTATTTATGGATTTTTTTATTTAAATTATATTCAGTTTTTAACAAGTATAATAGCTCTGATACTATTTTAATGCTTCATTGAGTCTGCTTCATATTTTTTTTCATATGTATTTTTTAAATTATGTGTGGCAAAGGCATTGTATTCCTTGTTACTGTTTGTTACTGGTTGTATATTGTTAAACTGTGTTTTAATAATATGTATAGCTTTATATTTTGTGGTAATATCTACAAGAATATTTCGCAGAAATGAATACAAAATTAATAATTAATTGGTTAATTTAATAATTAGTATAATTCATCCATTTGTAAAATATCAATGTAGCAATAATTTGAAAATGGTAATAATTAATGTAATGCTAGTAGTGTTTATATTATTTAACATGTGTTATATGTGTTATTTTATTTTTTACATTTTATAATATATTTATTTTAGATTGTAAAGATATATATTATACATAGTTTAGAGAGTAATTAAATTGCTTTTTTATTTAATGGAGGAAGTGGTTGTGTTTTTAGAATAAATTATATTATGTGTAACTATTTTTTAAATATAAATATCTGTTTCAAATTTTATTAAAGTGCAGTGAAAATATACATTCACTGTTAGGATGGTTGTGTTTTAGGAGACATAAGGTATGAATGTTTGCCATCAAACAGGTAATAAATATAAAGGATTAACAATGAATTCTACATTGTTATATATTTAAATTGATTATTTAATTGATAAATACAACACAGTTGTAGAAATACTGTAGTAATCAATTATAAATAACATTTTCCACTTAGGTATTTTAAGTGTTTAAAATAATATATATATATACTCTAAAACATCAATAATTTACCTAATGGTAGTTTATTTGGTGTAGTAAAGCTGCATTCTCGAAATTTAAACAAGTTCTCAACTGTGTTTGTCTTGTTAAAGTAGCAACTATACACTCCACAAAATAAAACACTTTTCATAATGGTAGTTGGGTTGAAGTTAGGGTAGTATAATCTATCTCACCAAAATAAAACATATCCACTTTCACATTCCCTTTAATGTTTCTAGTTTTTTTTATGTTTGAATGCATATTTATATTATATATTTGTAGTATATTACTTACATGTTTTATGTAATTAAGATATTACTTTGTTTGCTTATAGTTTGAAAAATATAAGGGTTTATGCATTATTTTATTTTGTGCAAATAATAAATATTAATAATAAGATAACAAAACATTTAAAACAGTTATAATAAATAACATACATAACTTTAAAACTTTAAAAATTCAAAAATAAAAATATTTAAAAGTACATTTATTAAGAAAGGAATATTTGATGTACACATAATACACATTAAAATACATTTTCCATTATATCTTCAAGTATCATTCCTATTACACATATTTACATACAGAGATATTAAGTAATTTTTGATAAACGTATTCAGGAAAACAAATAATAACATAATTTTCACATATTTGGTTTAAGTTAAAACACAAATATTCACATTACAAAATGAAATAAAATTATTTTTACATAGTAAACACAAAAATTTGCTTAATAACATAATGTATTTATATGTTAATAAATATAGTTAATTTCTTGAGACACAATCATAAATATGTAATATTCATAAAGATTATTACACTTTTTCATTTTTTTAATTATCTAAAACAATGTATGAATTATAAAACAGTATTTATTGAATAACAAGTTGTTTCAATCACCTATTTCATTGTGTTCAAATGTTTTTTATTTGAATTTCAACTTTGATGCCATTATTTTTAACGGAAAACTGTATTTTGTAGTTTATGTTTCATCTTCAGTATGCATACCCAGTCAGCATGGATCACAGATCCAGGGGTGCAGCCTTGTGCTTCAGGTGGAGGCATTACTTTTATGATTTTTAAGGGATAGTAGTATTTTGGGTGGGTTAGAATTAAGGTTGGTGATAGTTAGTTAAGGTGGTTTGGGAAACTGAAATTGTTATAGTTACTTTAGTAAGTGCATTAGGGCATAGTGTT
This sequence comes from Pleurodeles waltl, assembly GCF_031143425.1. Taxonomy (NCBI): domain Eukaryota; kingdom Metazoa; phylum Chordata; class Amphibia; order Caudata; family Salamandridae; genus Pleurodeles; species Pleurodeles waltl. Next base: position 102,280,278 of record NC_090438.1, read on the forward strand.
TTGTGTAGTGAATTTTTAATTTGTTACTTTCTGCAGAAACTCATACTTTTTGGTTAGGAATGTATGTTTTGTTTTTGCAAGACATGACAGTTACCTAAAAGAAAGGTTCTTGATTGAGGTTTTATTTGTTTTATTTTACAAAGAAAATATTTTTTATATCCAAGGTTAACATTAATGTTTTTACCATTTTCCTGGAGCATTCCTTTTTTCAAATACATTTTTTGGGTCTTGGTGTGATTCGTAGAATTGTCTATGGATATTTTTTAATGATTATTCTTGTACGATGCAGTATCTTTTTGCACTTTTCCACTTATTAAATTTAATATTTGCTTCAAGGGCCTTCAGCTACTAAACTAAGGGCCTGATTATGAGTACTATCCTATGGACTGCTGTACCCTCTGTGGCGGCCCGACCGCCCCTGTCGGTCCAACCACCAGATTATGATCCTAGAGGTTGGACCATCAGGAGACTGCTGCCACTGGCAGGATCAGAGATCCCAATGTGGTGGTAAAAGTCGTGGTGAGCAATGGCGGTGGTGCATGGAGACTGCTGTCATCGATGTGCTGATCACGACTTTCCTCTCTGCCAGCCTTTCAATGGCGGGGTCCCCCCCATGAAAAGACTGGCAGAAAAGCAGAATTGGGGCCACAGAGGGAGCCCCAGTACTGCCCAAGACGTGGCCCCTCTGCCAGCATCCTTAGAATGCGCACTGTCTGCCGTGGTAGACAGTACACATTACGAGGGTTCTGTGTTCAGCGGTACTGGCCTTCCCCCACAGAGAGAGCCAATGCCGTTGCACTGTTTACGCCAGTCAGCCCAGCATAATACAAAAGTGGTGAGGCTGCTGGCTTGATGGCTGCCTCCCCACCTCCTTATTGGAGTTCTGGCAGTTAGCCCCTAAATACGTTTTCATTTCTTTAGTAAAAATGCAATGTTGAGTGTGATGGATTAAAATGATACAATTAATAATTTATGGAGGTGTATGATGTGTTCTCTGTTGCTATAGTGCAGTAATTTTAACTTTAGCTATCTATTTTATATTGTCTTTTACAGTAATGTTGGGATCAGTTGTAGTATGGTTCATTTTAAATAGGTGTTGGGAATTGTTTATTTTTTTAATGTTCTAAGAATGTATGTGATAATTTGGATTCTGTTGGATTATATTTTTTAAAACTAAAAAAAAAATATTAATTTATCTTATAGCATTATTTTGGTAGTTTTGTGTGGCTTGTTTTGCTATTTTGTGTGGTGCCGAATTTTATGCCTATATGGTGGAGTAGATTATAAGAGTCTTTTAGCAACTCTTCTAGGTAGTGTAGTCTTTGGTTGTTTAGGAAGAGTAGAACTCTCAAGCATCTCTTTGTGCCACAAAATAGCCTAGGATATACACAATGGCTGAAGTGATGGTTGGGCTGGGCACAGTGTTCCCTCTAATTATATTTTTCTGTGTACAACACCAGTATGTTTGTATGCACACTCTTCTTGACTGTGTGTGCAATCAAGAGTATTGAGGAACCATTATACGAGAAAAGGTTGCGAAACAGCTTTCACATCTGAGGTGGTTGAAGGTGAGGGGGCCTCAGAGATAAGAGACTTAAGAGACCCAGCCAAAATCAAGATTCCTGTGAAGCACTGTCCAAAAGAGACTCAAACATGTCACCTGCTGTTTCTAGCATGGGCACAGTTATACCATTTTGACTATTTTGGGGGTAAATTACTTGATCCTTCAAGTATATTCAGATGTACTGCATGCTTTGCCAGTAGGTCAGTGCAAGCTTCACAGACACATAAGCTCACACACACACATAGAAATGTACAAAGAGAGACAAAACATCTTAGAGGGCTGCAATAGTGCAAGCCTGCCTCAGACACAGAGAGTATATAACACAGGCACAAATGGGGTAAACCCAGCTTAGCACCCCCACTGACACATATAGAACACATAAAGGTACGGCAGCAAAAGTGTAAGCCAGAAACATATACACAAAAGTGAAAGGGTAGTCTCCAGCAGTACAAGCTTTCATCATACACACATGCACAGGTGTGACTACATTAAGCCTACTTCACACATGCAAGATATTGGCGCACCACCCATAGACATTGATGGTGAACCACTGTGTAATAAATTGACTTGATGCATTTTACTGCACGAAATATAATGTATGCATTGTGTGCCTGATTTACAACAGGTAAACTTAAGACCAAAAGTCTAAGGGCCTCCTTACGATCTTGGCAGTCTTTAGGCAAGACCGCCGCGGTGGCGGCTGCTAAAAGACCGCAATGTTGGTGGTTATCCGACCACCGTATTACAACCCACACCATGAAGACCCCCAAAAAACAGCCAAATTTTCAAAACCACCAGGACACTGGCGGGTGGGAAAGAGGCGATCTCACCACCAGCACCGCCAGCCTAACACAAACCCACCCATCAGATTACGACTCATAAATTAGCACAGCAGTTCTTCCATGGCGGTAAAGCATTGGCGGTGCTTGCCGCCGCAGTCAGAAACCACTACTGACAGAAGACAACACCACATTGGGCAGTTTGAATACCCCACACCTGACATACATCTCTACACCCGACACACCTACACACACCACTACATAACACCACCCCACACAACCCACAATCCTTTGCAACTAAAACGCCATACAGAGACACTGAGAGCAGGAACATACACAGAGCGAGCACCCTAACACTATAGGCACACACACATCACACGCATCACACATCAAATAAACAAACACAACACACACATAACGAGCACACACATTCTGCTTCAACCATCCATCCCTCACAATGCACCACCCACACCCCACCATTCACCCAACACTGCACCCTTTCATACACAACACCCCCCATACTGTAAACACAATCTCAAACAGGCCCCACAAAAGCATCCACGATTCACCGAAGATGAGTTGAGGGTCACGGTGGATGAAATTGTCAGGGTAGACCCACAACTGTGCTGCACAGGTCCAGCTAACATCAATTGTCAGGAAAATGGAGTTCTGGCAAAGAATAGTCGACAGGATCAACTCAGTGGGCAGCCATCCATGCACAAGGGACAACATCAGGAAGAGGTGATGGCACCTACCGGGGAAGGTGCGTTCCATGAGTTCGAGAGACCAAATAGCTGTCCAGACGAGTGGCGGTGAGCCTCCACCACAGTCCACATCTTCGGAGGAGAATGTCTTGGAGATACTGCATCCTGAGGGACTGACTGGAATACCTGAGGGACTGGAGTCTGGTAAATACCCACTACATCTATGTTACGCCATTTTCATGTCTTTTATGCTTCCTCACCACCCAAATATCCCATAATTCACTGAATGTCCCACTACACCTACCTACCAGTCACCCATTGCCCCTCTCCTGCATGCCACCACCCCAAACAGCCCTTGGCACGGGCATGGATACCACAGCCTATTTCTATCATTACGACTCCCACAGTGCACCAACCCAATAATGCGAAAACCTGCAATGTGCATATAACGTCACATTTCATGCATGTATTGTACTACCTACACCAGCTAGAATGTATGACTGAGGACCAGTACATGGCGATGACAGCAATACAATGGCGCACCACAATGGCAAGCAAGGCAAAACACAGCTACACCCCTGTAACTATTCCAAATGGACACTGATCCATATCCCTAAGCCTGTAATGGACTGCCCATGGGTAGGAAAGTAAGATACCAGACTCCATGCACATTAACAAGATCCAGAGACAGGAGTACTAGCCTTGCATACCCACATACTCTGTTCCCTATGGGACATCATGGTGCAATGTTCAGCCTTATTGTGTGACTACTACCAAGCCTGACTACTCACCAGGTAGCAGAGTCTATTAGTCATGTCAAGTATCAGATGGTAATAGAAACCCATCAGCAGTGCCATATGTACAAATCATTGATGACAGCACACAACATGGAGTATGGCAATCCTGTCACAGACTTCTATATACCACCAAGCTATGCTGTGAAGCAACTGTCATTGTCATTGCTGAAAATCATGCTAAGCCATTGTCAGTATCACACAAAGAGGGTACCAAGCACACTTTGTAAACTGTACTCTGTATCTCACTCCATCCACAGGTAACCCTGCCATTGTCACCATGGAGAGGATTCCAGACACTGCCAGCCCTCATCAGGGTGAAGGCCCCAATGAGGACAACACGCCTGGATGTCTGGATAGTGATGACGTACCTGGCCCATCTGGGACATCTGGTAAGTCGACGACTCCCAACCTCTCCCTGCCCACATCATTCCCCCCACCCCAGCTGCTCAGACATCCCAGCCAAGCAAGCAACCCCAAACCTGTGTCCCAAGGACTGTTCAATCTATTGTGTGCCCCTCAGTATAGGGATCTGAGTCGAACCTTCACACCCCAAACAGTGATGGTCCTGCTAACACTAACAGTGGGCACACCAAGCCAGGAGCACAGGCACCTGGAGGTAGGGGGCGTGGGAAGGATGCTGTGGGCCAGAGGATGGGGCCTCAAAGGGACTCCACTGACCAGGAAACCATCTCCCAAGTCCTGGGAGCATACCATACTTCCCAGGACAGGATGGGCCAGATCATCACCATGTTGGGGAAAAATCAAAGGCTACAGAGGGAAAACCACCAGGAGGCCATGAAGCAGTGGAGGTCATACAATACCACCATGGCCTCATTAGCAGGGGTGTGTAGGGACATCAAAACCACCCGGCGTAATATAGCTTCCCACCATCAGGTCCCTTCCACTAGCAAAGCTACATATGCCCCCTCTACATCAGTGACCTCTAGTGGAATGGAGGTGCCGCCAGGGGAACCCCAAGCCTCAGACACCCTTCCCTCTGTAGCAGAAGAACTCTCAGCAAATGTGGTCGTCCATCCAGATGTCCGGCTACAGCAGATGCCAAGACCAAACCCACTTCCAGGAAGTGACCCTCTCCTGCTTTGCCACCCTGGTGTGCCACTGAGACACCCTGATGACTGTTCTGAATCCTAACTCCATTTTCCTATGGTATAAGGAAACAGGACCTGTGTGACCAAATGTTGTATCAGCTACTCTGATCAATCCATCTACCATGACTCCACTTATCACCTGTTTGTAATGTTGTTTACTTTTATTTGACTTCTCATAAAACTGATATGCACAATAAATCACTTATGGACACAGTTACTATACATGTGTGTTTAATGGTACAACATATGTCCTTCTACACAAATGTGGTCTGGTAATGCCCCCCCGATTCCAACTGGCAGTGTAATGGCCATAAGACAGAGGCCCCCTCACCAGGACACACATGACAACAGTAACGTCACTGACAGTATGATTTTGAAATCTACAGTAGCACCAGGGTATAGACGGTTAAGCCATCTGCAATTAGAGCAAGACAGAGAGTACAATCAGGATGGAAGGCATGATGACACAGTAAGCACATATAAAGGTAATCAACTGTGTGCCTATTGTAGTATGACTCCAATTCATGGGCACCCAGATAGGACCTATACAGCACAAGGCTCAAGGCCTTCTTAGTATCATTTTAATAAGCTATCTGTCTTGAACACCTCTCAGAACTATACTCTTTAACCATTGACTACTGACAATGTATTCCCCAAGTCCTAGGTAGCAGACCCACAGATGATATCCACATCCTATGGGTGGGAGGAGCTGGCAATAGAAGAATGCATGAAATCCAGCTCTAAACTGCTAAGTCCATGAGAGAAGTGAATGTTGGAATCAGTTGCTACAATACATGTTAGGGCTGCACCACTAATACTGTACACCTTCCATTCCTTCTGTCTGCTACCACAACTCACACCCAGGCATTGGACATCATTACACCGTTACATATGCTAAAGTTCAGGCGGTGTAATGTCAGCTATGCACTTCTGATTATGCAATGACAAGACATTAAATGGTCCACCTCAGATACCTGTATGTCACTGGAAGTACTGATTGATGAGCTCAGTCCTACAGTCAGCTGCTCCTTCTTACTCTGGCTCCTCATCACTTTCCATATCACCATTTGCAGGCACAGGTACCACTGCCTCACCCTCATCAGCTAGCAATGGTATTGGACGTCTCAGGGCTAGATTGTGGAGCAGACAGCAGGCAGTGATAATTTGGCAAACCTTGTGGGGCGAGTAGAGGAGAGCACCTCCAGATAGGTCCAGGCACCTGAAACTTGCCTTTAGGAGGCCGAAAGTACGCTCTATTACACGCCTTGTCCTCCCGTGGGCCTTATTGAAATGGAGTCTTCCCGGCGTGGCTGGGTACCTCACAGGTGTCAACAGCCAAGGAAGGTTTGGATAGCCTATGAACACAATGGTTGAACAAAATCAATTGAGGTACTGTGAGTGTGCAGATTGTGATGGCAAGTCACATTAAATTCACCCACATAACAATGCATACTCACCAACCAGCCAAACCATCTCTGTGTGTAGCCGTGCCATCATGGTTGGGGCATTGCTGTTCCGCATAATGTAAGAGTCATGCACTGATCCAGGAAACTTGGCAGTCACTTGAGAGATATTCTGGTCTGCCAGACACACCACTGGCACATTGATAGAGTGGTAGTTCTTCCTGTTCCTATACACCTGTTCATTGACAGTGGTAGGGACGAGGGTACATGGGTGCCATCAATGGCACCTACCACATGAGGAATCAGTCCCATCTGATAAAAGTGATCCTTCACATTGGTCATATCTGCTCTTTGGGGAAACCTGATGTAGCTGTCCAAGTGATGCAAGAAATCACACATATACTTGTACTTATATACTTGACAATACTTGAACGATGGGAGGTATGCAATAGGGATTGCAATTGCCTGGCATCAGATCTGGCTCCCACTGTCTACATAGAGACATGATGGTCTGGCGATTCAGACGGTAGGTCTGGATAACATGCCTGTCCTCCACAGTTGCCAGGACTACCAGTGGACGGTACACTGGTGGTTGTTTCATTTCCCTCATGGCAAGATATCTAATTTGAGAGGAGAAACTGTACAATAGGTCATGCAGTTAGCACACGTCAGCAGCACATGGTATACTTGCAGACACCTACACATGTGTAGGGGATGCATAGCAGTGCAGATATAAACATTACAGACCATAGGAATGCACATCATACACCATCATTGCAGCACATTTTCTGGAATGCCAGTCCGATAGAACACATCCGACCACTTATGTATGTGAAAATGTGTGGGTGATTGTGCAGTCCTGCACTGGTGATACATGTGTAACTAAATTATCCTATATTTATCTGACACCTATGTACCTCAGAGTAGCTAGACAGAACTATCAACATATACACAGGCTCAACCCGTCATATTCTCATGAGTGTCCCATTATGTAGCACAATTATGAAGTCACAACATTGGGTTACATATATTTCTGGTTGATCGGGTGTCTGACACACTTATTTAAGCACATGCATCGAGTACATGTGCCCAAAATGGCCTAGTATTCTGGACAGTTGGAAGAGACCTAAGTCCGCCAGCAGTAGGCGGTTGCAACCACTGTGTAACTTGTCATAGGTTAACATTGCTGCCTATGGCAGACTGGAGCCGGCCAGGAGTGATGGCCTGTACGTGGTGGCCGTGACCTCCATTTTCTGCTGTCTTGCTCACTTGACTCCTGGCACTGTTGCAGCAAGACCTCCACTACGTGAGCTGCTGTGTACTGCCTCTGGGAGCCATCATACCACATCCTGCAGGTGTTAGGGCCCCTGCCTTCACACAGGAAGAGCTGGATAAGCTGGTGGGAGAGGTCCTACCCCTGTTTGGACAGGTATATGGGGCACCAGATTCCAATGCCCCAGCCATGTGTGATCGGTATTGTGTGTGATGGTGAGCTGGCCATTGTTAGAAATGGGGTCTTTGGTTTGCAGTCAGGTTACCCCCTGTCAAAGCATGGACCCTCAGTCTAGTCAGGGCAATGGAGAAACATACTTGGATAACACCTGCTTCCCCCCTTTGTAGCTTGGCACAAACAGTCAGGCTTATCTCAGAAGCAAAGTGTGAAGTATTTGTACCAACACTCACAGTAATACAGTGAAAACACTACAAAATGGACACCACACCAGTTTAGAAAAATAGGTAATATTAATCTAAATCAAACAAAACCTAAACAAGAAAAATCCAACATACACAAGTCAAGATATGAATATTTTTAAAAGAATAAGAGTCTTACTCCATAGAAAACAATGGAAACGTTGATTTTCCACAAAGTACCTGGTTTGCGTAAAAAACAAAGCCGTACAGGTGAGCGTGCGTTGGAAAAGTCAGCAATACGTTGATTCCTTACTCGCAAGTGAGGCTGCGCATCGTTTCTTCTCCAGTCGGGTAGGCGATGCGTCATTTTTCTCCCTCACAAGGGAGCGATGCATCTATTTCCAGACAGGGCACTTTGACGCCCAGGGGTGATGTGTGAGAAATCTGGTGGGTTTGCGTCATTTTCGGCAGCCACATGCGGGTGTTGCACTGTTTCTCCAGCTGCGATGCGTCGATCTCCCAATTGCGATGCAGGTGGAGTGTCGATTTTAGCTGCGAAGTTTATCAGCTGTGTTGCAGATGGTGCATCGAAAATGTCGCCGCACAGCATTCTGTGCGTGAATTTCAGCTCTTGTTCTGCCAACTTCACCCTCATGGCCCTGAGACTTTAGAACAAAAGGCAAGCTCAGTTCAAGCCCTTGGAGATTCTTCTTAGGGGTAATGCACAACAAAGTCCAGTCTTTGTCCCCTTCCACAGCCAGAAGCAGCAACTGCAGGATAGCCCATCAAAGCATAGTCACAGGCAGGGGCAGCACTTTTCCTCAACTCTTCAGCTCTTCTCCTTGGCAGAGTTCCTCTTGGTTCCAGAAGTGATCTAAAGTCTGGGGTTTTGGGTCCAATACTTATACCCCTTTCTGCCTTTGAAGTAGGCAAACTCCAAAGGAAAGTCTTGTTTACAGGAACCTGCCTTGCCCAGGCCAGGCCCCAGACACACACTAGGGGGTTGGAGACTGCATTGTGTGACGGCAGGCACAGCCCATTCAGATGTAAGTGACCACTCCTCCCTCCACTCCAGCTCAGATGGCTCATCAGGATATGCAGGTTACACCCCAGCTCCCTTTGTGTCACTGTCTAGAGGAGATTCACAAAACAGCCCAACTATCAGTCTGACCCAGACAGGGAATCCACAAACAGGCAGAGTCACTGAATGGTTTAAGTAAGAAAAGTGGCATTTTCTAACTAACAATCTAAAAACCAACTTCACTAACAGATGTATTTTTTAAATTGTGAGTTCAGAGACCCCAAACTCCAAATTTCTATGCGCTCTCAAAGGGAAGCTTCACTTTACGGATATTTGAAGGCAACCCCCATGTTAACCTATGAGAGAGATAGGCCTTGCAACAGTGAAAAACAAATTTAGCAGTATTTCACCGTTAGGACATAAAACACATCAGTACATGTCCCACCTTTAACATACACTGCACCTTGCCCATGGGGCTACCTGGGGCCTACTTTAGTGTTGCCTTACATGTATAAAAAGGGAAGGTTTAAGCCTGGCAAGTGAGTACACTTGCCAAGTCGAATTGGCAGTTTAAAACTGCACACACAGACACTGCAGTGGCAGGTCTGAGCCATGTTTACAGGGCTACTAATGTGGGTGGCACAACCAGTGTTGCAGGCCTACTAGTAGCATTTGATTTACAGGCCCTGGGCACCTCTAGTGACCTTTACTAGGGTCTTACTAGTAAATGTAATGTGCCAATCATGGAGAAGCCAATTACACATACATTTTATACACAAGCACTTGCACTTTAGCACTGGTCAGCAGTGGTAAAGTGCCCAGAGTACCACACACAGCAAAAGCAGAGTCCAGCACACAGTCAAACCATGGGAAGCAGAGGCAAAAAAGACGGGGGGGTCCATGCCAAAATTGTCAGGTCTAACAGCCATGTGAACTGTTGTTGGTATATATGCATGCATGTGGCATACCGAACAGGCCTGTGGGCAGGGAGGATGGGTATGTGTACTCACTTGGTGTTACAGTTGTGTTGTGTCAACTACTGTTGGTATGGTGCATGTATACATGCCTTTCTCCTTTTATCTGTGTCATCAAGGCAGGTGAACACCCATAAGAAGAAAGGAATCTGGCGTTCCATCACCAAGCATGTGCGGAAGTGCAGACCCTGGGGGTACACAGCCGGCAGAGCACCCATTGTCGCAAGTGGTATGAGGACATAAGATACTGGGCCCGGAAAACTGCAGAGGCCCAGCAGGGGATGTCCTCCCAATGAGGGAGGGGTGCCCGTCGGACACTGACCCCCCCTATTGGCCCGCATTTTGGCAGTAGCCTACCCTGAGGTGGATGAGCATTTGAGGGCATCACAGCAGCCACAAGGGGGTAAGTGCTGACTGTTACCTGGTTCTTGGCTCTGGTTGTATGCTGTTTGCTGTCTCACTGTACCTTTCTTGATGATGTAGTAGCTGAAAAATGTTCCTAGACTAGTGGTAATCAGTTGGTATGACCTTGCCAATGTATGAGATTTGGAGCTGCCGTTATGGTTTGCTATGTGTAAATTTTGGAATCATGTATCAAGACATCATTATGACTGCATTTGGAGATGCCATAATGTCAATGGCACATGTGTTGCACATCCTGCCATTCCTATGTATGTGAGCTGGTGTTTCACCATACCATTTTACCCTATCCCGACCCATTGTCCGTTCATCTCCATTCAATGGGGTATGTGAAGGTAGCAACAGAGGGACATTCTACTTTGGGGGTCTGATTTGTGTATTTGTAATCCTAATGCTTTTCCAAGTGATTGACATGTGGGCATTTCATCTCTGTCCCAGTGGGTGGGTTATAGAGAAGATAAGTGCCTTGGCAAAGCCAGCCTTATACAATACGCAATGTCAATGGTATGTGCGCAAATGCCATACCAATTTCTTTGTAACCTTTTTAATACGCTGCCTACATCATGTCGCAATGGCTAATTGAGGGCACACCATGTGGAGTAGAACAGTCTATGCTACCCTTGGCCTAGCTGATGTGTCCAGTCAGGTGAGGATTATGTATTGCATTACTTATGTGTTCATGAATTGGTGGCCATGTTGTACCACTATGTTGAAAGCAGGTATGTGTTGTAATGGAAGATGTTTTTAATGCACTGGCAGTGTTGCAGGGCCATGTGTAAATCATGTGTACATGTCACTTCCATGTGACATTTATGTAGTCTTGAGTTAGGTACAGGTAATCACAAGTCAGGTATGGTGTGACTGATGTCAGTGTACTCATGTTGTCAAGTCCTGGAACTGCAAGTCAGGTGTTATGGTAGGTGGCCTATGATGTCTATAGTGGCCGCCTGTAGTGTAGTTGTTGTGACACTGCACTCAGTGATTGCCTATGGATGTGTAATGGGCGCTATGTAGGCCATTGTAGCTTCACGTGCAATAATGAAGTGATGTGGTGTATCTGTGTTTTGTGTATTCAGATTTTCCTCTGTGATTGTATGAATGTCATGCCATGGCTGTTATCCAGACATGTATTCTACACATCAGTTGTCATCTGTATGGGAGTGCCACTTGTTTTGGCTTCATCAGTTCAGGTACCCATGTTGGCATATATGTAAAAGGGGTCAGCCAGCAATGTGATATGTATGGCATGTGCTGTGTGGGATGTGAATTGGGCAGTCTACACTTTCAAGTGACATTAATAATTGAGATGGCCTGGTCAGGTGGAGTTTCAGGACTTGCATGATGTGCTGGGATCACTCACCTGCTCTTCCAATAGGTGATAGGAGTATGGAGAGATTGGATCAGGAACATGCATGATATATCTACTTCTGCAAGGGCATGAGTAGCATGCTGACATGGCTTTACAGGTTTACAGGTGGATTAGTCCAGTCGTGCTAACTGACTCAAAATGTGATGTGGGTGTGAGGGACGACATGAAGGGGTAGATAGTAGTAACATGATGTGACATGATGTAGGATATGTGTAATGCCAAGAGGGATAGGCTAGCCTGGACATGTTCACCTGCAGTTGTGCATTTTTACATGTGTGTATGTAAGGAATGTGATAACACTTTCTCTCCCTCTCTCCCTCCCTCTCTTTCTACTTGTGTGCTTCAGCATTGGCAGGCGAAGGAGACGAGGCACAGACGCGTGGGGATGTTGCTGGCTACGGGACCCGGAGTGCTGTGACCAGCGGCAGCGAGGGACCCAGTGGCCAGGAGGGAGAGGGGAGTTCCACGGGGGAGACTGGTTCTTCCGCATCATCATCTTCGGAATCCTCCTCCAGTGGACCCCCTTACTACCACCTCTCTCTCTGTAGCTCCCCACCCAGTTGTCCATGCCTGCTCACCCAGGAGGGTGGGCGTTTCCTTTGCTGCAGGCATCTCTGTCCTTGCCCTCCTGCCCTCAGTGAGGAGGCTATTGACCTCCTGAGGTGCATCTCTGTGGATCTGTTGACCATCGTGAATGCCATGCAGGGCCTTCAACTTAAGTCCAACAGAGCAATGCATTGCTGTGTTGCTGTAGAGCACTTAGAGTGTACTGGCTGGCCTACATAGATCCTTTCATGCTCTGCCCTCCGCACTGATGGCAGCCAGTCGCCCTTTGTCTTCTGTCCCCCCTCCATCTTCCCCTAACCAATCCCACAACCCTTTTCCCCGTCCCAGCCAGATCACATAGACAGACAAGCATGCATCCACCTCAACAGACAAGGATACCACAGTCAAACACAAGCACCACAAGACCTACCACCGGCATGCACACAGACAACACCCACCTGCAGACACACCAACACCCACTACCTGCACAAACTCTTCCACCACCCCACCTTCACATACACTACTTCTGACACACCAGCAGACACACCAACATTCACAGATCCAGCTACAACTCCAATCCTACCCACAGTCAGCACAATAGCAGACCCTCAGACATCCACCCCAGTCACCACATCCGCAGCCACCACAACAACAGACACACCCACATGTAGCACATCCACCATACATGTAGTCACTACCCCAACAGACACTCACCCATCCAGCACAGGATCTCCCAGCTTCTCCACCCCACCTCCACCCAAAACATATAAACACCCACACTCACCCACCCAACAGACACCCAGTACACACAAGCATTCCTCGCACACACCTGCATCCAAAACATCCTCCAAGACACCTTCTACAATCACTCCCTCTCCTTCCACTCCCAAACCCTTTTGCCATGACCGTCCCTGTGTGTCTAAAACTTTTTTCCTCTCAGAGTTGAGCCTTTTCCATACTCCTCTCCCACCCTGTGACCCCCAAAAGATCGGTTTCCCTCCTCAAGTCCAGTCCTTCCACCTCCAAGTCCTCCCCTGCCCTCCCTGCAAGTTCCCATGCCCCTCCCCCTGCCAAGAAGTCGACCCCTCCAAAGTGTAACCAGCTCTTCCCTAAGCAACGTCCGAAGCCCCCACCTCCCAAGCCCAAAGACCCCCACCCAAACCTAAGTCCAAACTCCCACCTCCGTCCCCCCAGCCCCTAAGGTGCTTGCCTGCCCCCTTTATGCCCCTACCCGTGGATGTACTTTAGCAGTCAGGAGTCAAGTTGGAGCAGTCTGACATGCCAGCTGTGCATTTTGCACTTTCGGTTTTGGGACTGGACTAAGGCCTTTTATAGTTGTAAATACTGATACCTTATCTTTTCTTATCATTATTTATTGACATACACTTGGGCCAACCAGTTGTTGGTTCCAACGTTATCATCTTTGTCCTGCCTTTCATTCCTCATGGCTGTTATGGTCTTGCTTGCTTCATATTGTGTGTGAGTGTGTTATTTTGTTTGTGGTGGTTGTGCTACCTGTTGTGTCTGAGCTGCTTGTGTGGGTGTGTGTTTTGTATTTCTCTCGCAGTGATGACTGGGTATGGAGGGTTGGGCATGTATGTGTGTGGGACATACATTTAGGGTGATATTGTATGCTTTGAATGTGTTGGCTATTGTTATTTGGAATGTTGTGTGCCCTTGTGTGGTTGTACTGTGTGTGTGCATGTGTGAGGTGACTGGTATGTCCGAAATGCTGTGTGGTGTGTTTGCGTGGTGTGACGTATGCCTCGTTTTATGGCTGTGTGATTGTGTGTCTTGGTACAATGGCATTGTTACGTTGTGTTGTATATATATATTGTCAGGTGGGGTGTGAGTTGTGGCGGATTGACGGCGTGTTTGAAGTGTTGCAGTTTTTGTGTAGTTGTGTAGTTTGCCATTGTTGCGTGTTGTTGTGTTTGACAGGGCCAGTGCTCTGTGTCTGTGGCTCGGTATTTGTTTTGGTCGTGTGTGTTGGTCGTGGTGTGTGTCCTGCGTCTGTGCGTGTGTGTACATGGCTGTCTCTGAATGTGTGTGTCAGTGTAGGAGTATGTGTCTGTGTCAGATGTGTATGTTGTGTGTGCGTTGCGACCTTGCCATTATGCAACAGTGACAGGTAAGTGTGTGTAAACACAGTTGCTGCTGTTGTTGTCGTTGCAAGTTACGGAGTCGTTGGGCGAGCAGGAGCAGCGGGAAGACGTGTAATACATGTTCCATGGAGGCTCCAGACGGGTGTGGCTTCATGAAGGTGGGTGTCTCCTTTTATACTGTTAGTTTCGGCCAGGGTTTCTGTGGTGGTGCGACCTCGGTGGAAACCTTGTCGGTCTGCAACTTTGTAATCTGTCCGGTGGTAACATGGTCGGCCTGAAGGTGCCTCCCGCCGTCTGTGGCAGCCTGACTGCACTGGCGGTGCCGGCAGTGGGTTGGCTGTATTCTTTTGTGAATAACACCATGGTCATAATTTGGCGTTCTTCTCCGACAGCCTGTTGGCGGTACGACAGCCACCACCAACATGGCGGTCATGGAACCGCCAACATCGGAATGACCTCTTAAGTTTAGACCAAAAGTCTAACTTTACTATGAGCAGGCACGGCCCCACCTTTTGCCCCTCATGAAGAGTGTCCGTCAGGCTGAACAAAGGTCAGCCTGACATGCACTCTTCGTGTTCAGGTCAGGCAGCCAGGAGCAAGGCATGTGCGATTTGCGCAGACTCCTGGCTGCCTGAGCTGAACTTTGCTGAGCTGAAGAGGTCACAGCTCTTATGGGCGTGACCTCCTCAGCTCAGCAAAGGTGCCTTGAGGACCTCCCCTAGGTGACTTCCACCTGGGCACTTCAGGTTTCAGCCCTGAAACGCCAAGGGCGAGTGTCAATCAGTGACACCTCGTCACAGAGTGGGTTGGGGTCAGAAGTCTCACTGACCCCATCACACTCTGCGACGAAGTAGGGACTGCTACCTTCCCTCATTGGCTGACCTAAGGTCAGCCAGAGAGGGAAGGCAGCAGTCCCAACCCTCCTGGGACCGTGTGTGTGTGTGATCTTTTTAAATGAATGTTTGGTGCATGCGTGCATGTTTGAATGTTGATGAGTACTATTAATGGATGTGCATGCGTGTGTTGTGAAAGAATGAGTGCGAGTGTGCTGCCCGCCCCCCTCCCTCCTAAAACTGCCGGCCGCCTCTGACTATGAGTAAAGTTAGACTTTTGGTCTAAACTTAGACTTTTGGTCTTAAGTTTACCTTTGTGAATCGGACCCTCCATGAATAATGTTGCGCACACCATGGTCTTGCTGATTGTACCGAACCTTTCCTTGATGAATACTTTTCTTTTTCCAAGATTCCCATGTTTTTAAATGTAATTCTTATCAATGAGTTGTAGTCTCTTGACTAACTTATTTCTAGTTTCCCTTGAGAAAAAGAAGACAATCGTTTAAGTGGACATTTGCTGTGCAAGTGTGATGCAATTTACTGCTAATGGCTGAAAAGTGAAATCCTGCAGGGAAACAGCATTAAAACGACCTTGGATCCGCCCTAATCTCTATCTTTAATGTAGGTTTTAAGTGTGGCAGTGCGACTCCACCCCTGGAGGGTGATAATGGATGCCCTTGTTTCCCAGGCATCTGAGCACGCGCATCCAAAGTCTTTCCAACCGCGCAGGTTAGAGTGAACAGTGTCTTGGGGCAGTAAGGGGGAATTCTCCTATGGAGGGGACTAAAATAAAATAAACACAGAAATACAGGCTTCAGGGACTACAAAAGTAGGAGGTATCACTCCATAGCCCCTTTCAGGAGCCTTTGGGCCTGATTACAACTTTGGAGGAGGTGTTAATCCGTCCCAAAAGTGACGGTATAGTGACGGATATACCACCAGCCGTATTACGAGTCCAATGTATATCCTATGGAACTCATAATACGGCTGGTGGTGTATAGGTCACATTTGGGACGGATTAACACCTCCTCCAAAGTTGTAATCAGGCCCTTTGTTTTCAAAAGTGACTAGAAAAATGCTGCATTTAGAAAAATAAATTTGTGGGTATGCTTGAAATACAAGAACATCTGTGTGTGGGTGGGGGGGGGTTGTATTGCCTCCCCAAACTCATTTCCTAATCAATTCATGTAAGTGGTGCATTTTGATGCACAAGTCACCCACCACAATTATAGTGATCCAAGGTGAGTAGACATTGTTAAAATGTAAAACGCAAGCCAAGAATGCAGGTGTGACAAATAACCCAAGTGGTAAATGTATTTTTTGCATTAGAGTCCTAGGTACTGCAGGCCACTCGACGGACATATATTTGTGTTCAGAACCGGTGGCTCTATTTCAGCAGCTACAGGTTTTCTTTCTCAACAGATTATCCAGTTCAGCTTCAAGGATACCGTTGTAGTTTTGATCCTCATTCTTTAAACAACACTGTAAATACAAGAAAGCAAAACCAATCCCAAGACTGGATACTTACTTGACAAGTGGCACCTTGAAAGAGCATCCCTGCATCCCTACCCACTCCCTTCATACTTCATCTCTCTTCTCAGGAGACTTTGAGGGTACTGTACCAACCACTGTAAACACCTCTAGTTAGGTAGTAGCTATCTTCAGGTTACTGCAGAAAGCAGGGGGTTTTGAATACTATTTCAACAGAAAATCTGAGATGTAAAGGAGGAGTATTTTACTAGTACAATTGGAGTGAAAATTGGGAAATATCAGTAAAAACTAGATTGTGTTTCCTTTAAAAATACATATATAAAATCGCAAGTATACAGGAAATGGTACTGGAAGTTTTCTAAACTATTCTTGAATAATCTTTGAGGCAAGCACAAGCAGATTGCCAAATTAGAGACCTATGCATTTTACACACTTTGGGGGTGATTCTGACCCCGGTGGTCAAGGACCGCCGGGGCCGGGGTCGGCTGGAGCACCGCCAACAGGCTGGCGGTGCTCCGCCGGGCATTCTGACCGCGGCAGTACAGCCGCGGCCAGAAACGGAAAGTCGGCGGTGTACCGCCGACTTTCCGCTGCCCATGGGAATCCTCCAAGCTGCGCCGCCATGGGGATTCTGACCCCCTCACCGCCATCCTGTTCCTGGCGGTTCCCGCCGCCAGGAACAGGATGGCGGTGAGGGGTGTCGTGGGGCCCCTGGGGGCCCCTGCAGTGCCCATGCCAATGGCATGGGCACTGCAGGGGCCCCCGTAAGAGGGCCCCACTTTGAATTTCAGTGTCTGCTTAGCAGACACTGAAATTCGCGACGGGTGCAACTGCACCCGTCGCACCTTCCCACTCCGCCGGCTCCATTCGGAGCCGGCTTCCTCGTGGGAAGGGGTTTCCCGCTGGGCTGGCGGGCGGCGCCAGCCCAGCGGGAAACACAGAATCACCGCGGCGGTCTTCAGACCGCGGAGCGGTGTTCTGTCGGGGGAACTCTGGCGGGCGGCCTCCGCCGCCCGCCAGAGTTAGAATGACCCCCTTTGTTATTCAACTATCAGTTGCCCGCCCTCCCACAATCTCAGATTATGAACAAGGGGCTAGTACTGTCCTAGAAGGATGGCAGAGGCAGTGCCGCAGCCTGCTCATGTGGCACACTGCCATGTCTGCAGAGCAGCACGGAGACAGAGTTCCAGGTCTGACTTGTGACACTTTGAAATATATTTTATCACAAGCATAGTCGCCAGTTTAAGCGGAGAAATACATTTCAGTCACCAATTGCAACAATTTCTTACACTGATATCATAATTGAAATTTAGAAGAGTAATGGCCCTGAAAGCAGAGGAAATCCTGAGCAGCACAGATTGCCTACACTGAGGCACTCACCAAATTAGGACACATATGCCAGCAACAACTCCCTCAAGTCACCCAGCAACGTCACATTTCTAATTAAACTTGTGCATGTTCCCCGTCCTTCCTCCCAGACACTTCTGGGTCCTACATGCTTTGATGTTGCTGACAACTTCATGGTACTTCAGGAGGAAACAAACATACTCCAATGTACAGCCGTATTTTCATGATTTGGAAGAAATACCAATATGAAAACACAAATATACCTAATGGGAGCACTGAATGAGAAGGACAATGTGTCACTAATGTGCCCAAGAAATCATTCATTACACCTGTAGTTAGACCTCACATTGTCTTGTGTGAGTCCGGCTGAACTCCATTGCATTATGGTACTTGAAGTCCTGCATTTGCAACCGAAAAAGCAAAAGTGCAAGAGCCAGAATGTGGAGAAAAAGACAAGACTCACACCTGTCACGAGACCACTAGAGACGGTTGCTTTATAATATAAAGGTTTTAATCCAGGGGCATAAATATTCAGTTCACTGAAGTTTTATTAGTGAAGCTGAAATTATTTGCCTTCTTTACATTACTTTACTTTGGGGAAAAAGGGGAAAGCTTCCAAATATTTAAGCTAAACTACTCACAGGGACAAACAGTTGTCGCTACTGTTTATTTATTTGAATACTTGGCACATTTATTGGTAGCAGTCAGAGCAGAAAAGGTATTAAAACATGAGGCGATGAACACCAAGTGGCCATGCTGAGCGTCTAAAAAGCAGCTTAATTTGTGCGCCAATAATTTTTAGTGCAGTGATGTGGGGAAAATGCCAGATATTTGTTACTCTAATAAGTGGTGCATGGCAGGGGACGCTGAGAGAGGAGGCAGCCTATGGGGGATGGTCTCCATCTCCTAGGCTGTACCACTGATCTACCCAGCAAAAAGGGCGGGGGGGCTTAACACTTGTAAGGTGCCCATTTAGCCCTACAGTGCGGGACGGCACTGGGCTATGCCCAGGCAAAGACCACGCTGTTATGTCTGCTATTTGGTATTTGTCTCTATGCGGCGCTCCGGTCATCGTTCATAAATAATCACCATCACAGTCGGTATTGATGTTGTGCGAGCACGCGGTCTTGGAGGGCCTATTTGGAGCCGACTCGTGTGCCCTGTGATCGCTGCTGTTCCGTCCACACGCCGCAGCTAC
The DNA here is from genome assembly GCF_031143425.1 of Pleurodeles waltl. Taxonomy (NCBI): domain Eukaryota; kingdom Metazoa; phylum Chordata; class Amphibia; order Caudata; family Salamandridae; genus Pleurodeles; species Pleurodeles waltl. The sequence goes on from NC_090438.1 coordinate 102,299,570, forward strand.
TGACCCCCCTAGACCACGCCCTCCGTTTATTTATAACCCCGCTCTCTAACCCGAGAGAAAACCATTCCAATACAAACCAGAGGTGGGGCACACCTCAACACATCCGGGGTTCACGGACTCCTAATGAGTTGGAGTCACCCGCAATTAGTCTGACCTGTGTCATGTGGGCTGTTAACTCACAGCCCAGCGACACTACATTCCTCCAAAAAGACAACAAACAAAACGAACACCAGTGCAATTAAAGTCACACATCTACTAAATGGTCACGGAGACGAATTGAAGGGCCAGGATTACTGCGAAGGTTATATCTGGTAGACTCAGCCCGACCACCAACTGGAACAGGTTCCCCTGAACTATTCGGGGAACTCACTGACTCTTCGGCTGCAACTCCTTCCTGACCCGTCACCGGAACAGGATGACCCTCGCCACTCGGGGTGGGAATTAACGGTGGGAGATCATCTTGGCGGTCGTCAAACACATCAGGAAGTCTATCCCCTGATGGGACAAATCGTTTAAACAGAGACACGTTCCTCGTGACTACCTCTCCACCTCGCTGGGCTACCACCTCAGATCCTTTCCGACGGATTACCACCCAAGGGGTGGGGCTGTACGTCATGCGAAACTAACTTCCGCTGGAATGGTTCTTCAACAGCACGGCATCACCCACAGCAATATCCGAATGAGCTGAACGCCTGTACACGCTGACGCGCTGGTTGGAGGCCAATCGTCTTTCTTGGACCTGATCCGGGTTGGGAGGTAGAGGCATCCATGACGGGTGGTGAGGAATCAGATCTGTACCCACTCTCCCAAAGGCCATGTGACTCGGAGAGCGATTAGTTGTAGAGTGAGGCGTTTGCCTGTAGTTTCGCAGGAAAGAATATATGGCATAGTCCATCGTTTGGTGGTTGGCCTGAGCGATGCGAATCACCTTGTTCAAAGTCCTCATGAATCTTTCCACCTCGCTGTTGGCCTGGGGCCATCTTGGGGTGATCCTCCGGTGCCTTGTGCCAACGTTGGCTAGATATTCGGAAAACTCACGACCTTGAAAGGGGGGACCATTGTCTGTCTTGACCTCAGAGATGATGCCATGGGTGGCCATGACTTTCTCCATACTTGAGATCACTACATCGGCGGTGAGGGATGAGATGATCTCCACTTCAGGATATTTCGAAAAGTCGTCGATGATGACCAGGGTGTGCCTGCCATCCGGCAGACTGCCAAAATCCAGACTGGCTGACACCCACGGACCTTTTGGAGCAGGCTCAGTCTCGATGGGTACCGGCCTAGGCGATTCTCCGGTAGCCTGACACCATAGGCACGATCTCACCACTCTCTCTACCTGCTCGTCCATGAGGGGGAACCACACCTTGGCGCGCAACCGACTTTTGGTCTTGACCATACCCTGATGACCATTGTGGGCCAGTTCCACTGCCTTGCCCGTGAGTTTCGAGGGAAGAACCAATCGAGTGCCACGTAGCAAACACCCTTCTTCATCCATCGTGAGCTCTTCTCTCACATGAAACAAGCTCTTCAGAACGCGCTTGGACTCGGAGTCCAGTAGAGGTAATTGCTTCATCACAGAGTGCCATTTGTTGTGTCGCACCGCCATCAGTGCCTTTTGCAAACACTCATCTTCGCTGGTGGCTTGAACGATGTCAGCCATCGACATTGGGAGTGGTCGGGATCGGTCAATGACATATCTGACGTACTCTTCCGTCTCTCGTGCGTCTGACATTTCTGACTCGGAGGTGGTTCTCGGGTGACGAGACAAATAGTCTGCGGGATTTTCCTCCCCGGGGTGATACTCCAGTCTGCATCGATAGTCCTGCAGCTGTAGCATCCATTTTTTTATCCTTGGTGGCGGCTTCGAGGCGGTGCCATTGAAAAGGCGTAATAGGGGTTTATGGTCAGTGGTCACCACAAAAGGGCGGCCATATACGTAAATGTGATAATGTTTACAACCCCAATGCACCGCAATGGCTTCCTTTTCTATTTGGGAGTATCTTTGCTCCGTATCGGTAAGAGATCTGCTGGCATACGCGACAGGAGACCACACTCCTCCCACTTGTTCTTGGAGCAGCACGGCCCCCAAACCCTTCGGTCCTGCGTCGACTGCAAACTTTGTATTTTTTGGGGGATCGAAATATCTCAGTGTCGTCTCACTGGAGAGTGCCTCCTTGATGGCCTCAAATGCCTTTTGTTCATCTGGCCCCCAGTCCCACGACTCAGAGTTTTTGGTTAACCTCCGAAGAGGTTGGGTAAGATTCGACAGGTCTTTAATAAACCGGCCACAAAAATTTACCATCCCCAGAAAGCTTCTGACCTCGGTGACACTGTTGGGTGGTGGGGCAGATCTGATGTCATTCACCTTGGCCGGGTCCGGGGCAACACCGTTGGCAGAGAAAATGTGTCCAAAAAATTGAATTCGATCTTTTAAGAATTCGCATTTGCGGCGGTGTAAAGTGAGTCCTGCATCCTGTATGCGCTGGAGTACACTTTGAAGGCGAACGTGGTGTTCGGCCATTGTGGGGGCATGAATGAGAATGTCATCACTCACGTAAATTGTTCCCGGTAGGTCGGCTAATAGTTCCTGAATGACATTTTGGAATACCTCAGCAGCGCTGGACACGCCGAAACTCAGCCGTTTGTACCTCCTCAGCCCTATGTGAGTGGAGAAGGTTGTGATGTATCTCAACTCTTTGGCTAGTACTAGCTGATGATACCCTGACCGAAGGTCGAGCTTGGAGAACCAACGCGATTCGCTGAGTTCACCCAGGATATCGTCAATGGTGGGCGTTAAATGCAGCTCCCTTTTGATGGCGGCATTGGAGAGTTGCATGTCCACGCATATGCGGACCTCTCCCGGCTGTTTGGGTTTCTGTGCTACCACGATCGGTGACACCCACGGTGTAGGCCCTGATACCTTCTCGATGATGCCTGCTTTTTCCAATTGATCTAGCTCCTTCTCCACCTGTGGTCTTAGGTGGAAAGCCACCCTCCGATGTCGGAGAGCGACCGGTTGGACAGTTTTGTCAATATGTAACTTTATTTCACGGCCTTTTAGGCACCCAATCCCTTCGAATACTTCTTTATATCTGGCCAGCAGGTCTGCCATCGATTCTTGATGAATGCTGAATGCGAAGGTAACTATTCCTAATTCTTCTGCCGCCTTGCACCCGAGCAACATGCCTTGACCCTCCTCCGTTACATACACTCTGGCCGGGATGGATTGTGAGCAATGGGTGATGTTAGTCTGAAACGCCCCTAATAGTGCCAGAGGCTGACATTGTCCGTAGGCGTAGACCCTTACTTTGGCTTTGGTCAGTGTCGGGGCTGGTACCATTCGCCGATATTCTTCTGCCGCGATGAGGTTAATTGACGCCCCAGTGTCTACCACCGCAATAGTCTCATGGGTGCCAACCTGGACTTGGCACCTTGGGAGCTTCGCCTTCCTGCTGTCAGTGTTCCCTACTGTGAATATGGCATGTACCACATGCACGACATTCTCATCCTCATCCATGTCGCTGCCATGTTCTGACTTGCTCGAGACTTGATGGAGGCGCTGCCTGGTCTTGCCTTCTTTGACCGACACACCCTAGCAAAGAGGTTTGTCTTTCCGCAGTTTGAGCACGTTTTGCCTCTCGCTGGGCATTCAAACGGTCTATTTGTTCCCCCACAGTATCCACACTGTCTCCCTTGCGATCCGCTTGGCTTCGTCCTTTGCCTGTTTGCAGGCGCCATGACTACATTGACGGCCTCTTCTTTGATGGGGTGTTGCAATGCTGCCTCCATATGGGATGCCCGCACTTTCGAGAGTTCTTTTGTTCTCCCCATTTGTAGGATGTCAGGCAGTGACTTTCCTGACTCTTCCAGTATACGTTCCCTGAGTTTCAATGATGAGCACCCTTGTATTATTTGTCCTCTCACCTCCTCCGTTTCGTCCGTAAATCTGCATGAGCTTGCTAGGTCTTTAAGCCGCAGATGGAATGCATCCAGTGACTCCTCTGCTCTCTGTCTGGCCTGTCTGAATATGAACCTTTCGTAATCTGTGTTGGCCATGGGTTCGAAATGCCTGTTTAGTGCAGCAATAAGCGTGGCATGTGTTTTCGGGGTATCCTCTACCAGATTCTTGGATATTTTGTAGATATCCCTTGCTGCCATATGGAGTAACATGGAGCGTTTCTCCGCATTTCCGACCTTTGTTGCTTCAAAATAGAGAAGTGCTCTCTCTACCCATTCTTTCCACTTGGGTGCCTGCGCTGAGGGGGCACCTTCAACTACGAATGGCTCTACTGGCGGTATAGCTGACATGGTGGTATTGCATTTTCACCGGTGGCTCCAACACTGTTCACCTCTGGGGGAGGAGCGTGACTTGCCTGTCCTGTGATTATTGTTTTGTGTCACTTTGTGCGCAACTTGTTCACGTCGGGGTGATTTATGTCGTCCCTCATATAATGTTCTCACCTTGGAACTGTGGCCTAGCTTACTGGGCGTGTGACAGTGCCGGCTGTATTCTTAATTTGTGGTTTAATCAATCAATCAATCATTTCATTTATATAGCGCACTATGTACCAGTCAGGGTTTCGAGGCGCTGGGGGGGGGGGGGTATGGGGGGTGGGTGAGCTGTTATCGGTCGAAAAGCCAGGTCTTGAGGAGTCTCCTGAAGGTGAGGAGGTCCTGGGTCTGGCGTAGTGAGGTGGGGAGAGAGTTCCAGGTTTTGGCGGCGAGGAAGGAGAAGGATCTGCCGCCGGAGGTCTTGCGCTGGATCCTGGGGACGATGGCGAGGGCGAGATTGGCAGAGCGGAGTTGACGAGTGGGGGCGTAAAAGTTGAGTCTGGAGTTGAGGTAGGTAGGTCCGGTGTTGTGTAGAGCCTTGTGAGCGTGGGTGAGGAGTTTAAAGGTGATCCTCTTGTCCACGGGGAGCCAGTGGAGGTCCTTCAGGTGAGGGGAGATGTGACATCGGCGGGGTATGTCGAGGATCAGGCGGGCGGATGCATTTTGGATACGCTGGAGTCTTTTGATGTCTTTTGTTGGGATGCCTGTGTAGAGTGCGTTGCCGTAGTCAAGTCTGCTACTGGCGAGGGCTTGGGTCACCGTCTTTCTGGTTCCTGTTGGGATCCACTTGAAAATTCTGCGGAGCATTCGAAGGGTGTTAAAGCAGGAAGAGGAGACGGCGCTGACCTGTTTGGACATGGTGAGGGCGGAGTCCAGGATGAAGCCGAGGTTTCTTGCGTGGCTGGCTGGGGTGGGTGGGGGTCCGAAGTCAGTGGGCCACCAGGAGTCGTTCCAGGCCGAAGGGGTGCGCCCGAGGATGAGGACTTCCGTCTTGTCGGAGTTGAGCTTCAGGCGGCTGTCGTTCATCCACTCGGCGATGGCTTTTAGTCCCTCGTGGAGGTTGGTTTTGGCGGTGAGTGGGTCTTTGGTCAGGGAGAGGACGAGCTGGGTGTCGTCGGCGTAGGAGATGATGCTGAGGTGATGTTGGCGGGCCAGTTTAGCGAGGGGGGCCATGTAGACGTTGAACAACGTAGGGCTGAGGGAGGAGCCTTGGGGGACGCCGCAGATGAGGTTGGTGGCTTTGGAGCGGAAAGGGGAGAGTCGGACTCTCTGGGTTCTGTCGGAGAGGAAGGATGAGATCCAGCTCGTGCTCGTACGCGTTGGGTGACATCTCTCTGGCATCCCCCTGCTGCTTAGTGGTATGCTGCGGGCGGGGTATCGTACTAGTAGTGGCCGTTTTCACACCTGAACAGCACCTGAACAGCACGAGCACCACTCAATGAGTAGCCGCCTTTCTAGGTGTATCGTTTTCTCTTTAGAATTTATTATTATTATTATTTTCCGTTATGCGCTTGCACCAGGCCGACCCACTGGAGCCAAATGTTATGTCTGCTATTTGGTATTTGCCTCTATGCGGCGCTCCGGTCATCGTTCATAAATAATCACCATCACAGTCGGTATTGATGTTGTGCGAGCACGCGGTCTTGGAGGGCCTATTTGGAGCCGACTCGTGTGCCCTGTGATCTCTGCTGTTCCGTCCACACGCTGCAGCTACTGACCCCCCTAGACCACACCCTCCGTTTATTTATAACCCCGCTCTCTAACCCGAGAGCAAACCATTCCAATACAAACCAGAGGTGGGGCACACCTCAACACATCCGGGGCTCACGGACTCCTAATGAGTTGGAGTCACCCGCAATTAGTCTGACCTGTGTCACGTGGGCTGTTAACTCACAGCCCAACGACACTACACACGCAAAGGCGGGTCCGTCTCAGCCCATCAGAGACTGACAGAGGCTGAGCTTGGCCACCCCGTAAGTTTTGCTCCCTTTGCCTTGATGCAAATTGTATAAGATGGGGAAGTGGAACTCATAATTGCTAAAGCAGTTAAAGACAGCCCTCCCAGCATTGCTACTTACCTCACAAATGCTATGGGTGCTATTCAGAAGAAAGTAAGGCCCATATTTAAACTTTTTTGTGCCGCATTTGCGTCATTTTTTGATGCACAAGCGCCGCAAACTTACAAAATACAATTATATTTTGTAAGTTTGCGCCCCTTTTGCGTAAAACAAAAGGATGCAAATGCGGCGCAAAAAAAGTATAAATATGGGCCTAAGTATTTTGTAAGAATGCCTTTATTCCAGGCAAAGAGTCCCTTCTGATTTGTTACCTCAAACCAATCCCGCTGCTGCCAAGGACAATCATAGCGGAATGGGGTGGCTGTACTGCTTATGAAGCTAAGCCTGTTTAGTGCTCTCATCATGTCCAACTACCCGCCCCCGGCCCCTGTATTAGGTATGATTCCACACAACCGGATACAGTGGTCTCTCCATTGAATGAGAACCAGCCCCAGTCAAAAAAGCCAAACATGCCACACGTGCATCTAAACAAAAGCACAGGGATCGCGTAGGGGAGCAGCCGGAGCTCAGGAAGGACCATGAAACTGACCCACTGACTAACTCTTCAGGTGCCCTAGTGGCGGACTCGCTTTGTCAACTCCTCAGCGAGGCTGTAACCTGCAGCCTAGGCAAATTAGAGATGTGGGTTTCGGAGAAAATTTCCAACATTCCTACTAGGTTGGATTCCCTGGAGAAGACCATTGGCGCCGATAGATAGGGATGAAGCCATAAGCGATTGCCAGTGACTGCGATTAATTCATGAATTCCATCCATCACCTTATTCTTTTTGCATTTGCTGCCCTAAGTTTGGACGTGGGTCCTGGGCTCACTGTGCCACTGGAACCAAGCTAATCCTGGCTGAAGAGCCCTAACAAGGTTGAAACCCGTCCCAGGATGCTTGTTTCCGATCCAGGGAGGACCTAGTCTGGCAGTTTTGGCGGAACTATTCCCATGAGGAGCAGGATCAAGGCTGATTTGTATATGGCTGGGTCCAAACTCAGGTGGCATGGGGGGCACAAAAACAATGGTTTGGGATGCGGCCCGCGTGATTGCCAGTGGCTGAGAATAATTCAAGAATTCTATCCATCACCATGTTTTTCTTGAATTGGCGCCAGTACTATCAAAACAGATGCAAGCTGAGTGGAGCAATTAGTCCTACAGGGTAACGTGAGTACTGGGATGCCCTCTGTAAATGACCCTCAGGATAAAATTCATCATAATTCCTCTGCAATGCACCCAGAGGTCTCTAACACCCAATCTGATGTTGCTCCCAAACCCCTGTTTCCCATTCAAAGGCTAGGTCCCACTAATAAAGCTATTGACAGTGAAGTGGTAAATTTGGACGCTGAACGATCTAGTAATCTTGTGTTTAATTTTTCTTCAGGAACGCTGCCTTTGCTTTTGCCTATGGAGTCTAACCAAGCTGAACAAATGAACTTTTTGTAACTCCCACCAGCAGAGACTCCATATGTCCTGGTTTTGCAGAATGTCCCCATTTTACCAAGTGGTTCTATCAAGGGCTGGCGAGAGCTCTGGAACAAAGTCAGACATTGGCTGGGCAATAAGTCAGATTTGTTAAACCATATCAACATGGTGCGGAGAGTGCTCTGGATTTTCACAAGCCCTAAGGCTTCATCTTATGACTGTGTGGTTGTTAATTTTTTATAGTCTTTTTCTGTGACAAGAATTTTAGCAAAGCTATCCACAGGGGACCCAGTGGCTACTTCTGTGGTCCTTCTAGGTTATTTTTGCAGACCTTCAGTTAGTTACATAAATCCTCTCAGTAGGACTGAAGCTCTTTGTCCACTTACCTTCCCCAAACACTCTGATCATTTTAGATATGACAATAAAGCCCCTCCAATTTCCCTGTCTAACAGATTTGGACCATTGAGCTCTTTGGTTGACCAGGATTGACAAGATGATGATCAGGCAACCATATTTCTCCTTCTTCGTGATTGCTCTGTGAGCATGCGCGCCACAGTGGGTAGTTGGGCTCACCTTGAGTTGAATGGTGGCATACTTAGCAATTATTGCAGCCCAATGAACAATAGTGCTTTGGGGAACTATACTATCACCCACCTGTGATGCTGGTGCTTCTAGGACGCCCGCCGCTTTCACTGCTCCCTCAACTAATTCTCAATGTGTGGGGGAGATGGGCAATAAAGAAGGGATCTTAACCTGGAATCTCGCAGGTATTACATCAAAATTGAACAATCCAGACTGGAGGCGGTACATTGGTGATTATACCATGTTGTGTCTTCAGGAAACATGGTCTGTGGACACTTTTTACATAGATGGAATTCCTCCATATTGCACTGATGTTATCCCCTCTAGTCATTGGAGGGCAAAGGAGGATTTAACGGCATTGGTGTTGATGACCATTCCGGGCACTGTGAGGAAGATCTTTTTAAGATCTCAATTTTATCAATCTGCTGTTATTAATTGTAGAGGGGGGCACCAAATTGTGTTTACAAATTATTTTAACAATCTATTCCAGTCTAGTACCAGTGTGGTTGTCAACCTGGAAAAGGATTTGAATGAGATTCTAATTCTGGCAGATGGGATCCTATCCCTAGTTTGATTAGGGGGTTATAATGTGCATAGATGCTTTTATCCTGCCAGTGAGGTCTGCAGGATTGAGGATGTTGCCAGAACTGTCCCATTTTAAGCTTAATGAGTATGGTAATGCAACAGACAGCCTTATGATTAAACTTAATATTTGGCCAATGAGCGATGTTCAAACTCCCCTGCTGCCTTTGTCCCCTACATTTGCTGGAAACGGTCATGCTAGCACGATAGACTTCATTTTGAGATCAAGAAACTGTGAACTATTCATATCTGATTTCTTGGTACATGTGAAGTGTATGAGGATTCTAATCCTTTATCCTTGAATTGTAAGATACCAAGGAGGATGGAATTGACAGCATGCCCCTCTCAGGCGCTAGAGATAGTTAGACTGAATGGTTACCCAGTGAAATGGAGGAATGTTGATTCTGATTTCAAGCTGAGAAACTAAGTAGCTGTGAAAACTGCTTGACAGTTTTATAAAGCTGCAATATAAAGACAAAAAAACTATTAAAGATGAGTTTCAGGAGGCATTGACTCAGATGTATGACAGAACCACGCATGCCATACCCCGCACGCCAGTACCATGCATTCTTCACCATGTAATGCCTTTACCACGCAAGTCTTTATCATGCATATGCCTTTACCATGCATACCTTTACAACGAAAATGTAAGTATTTATCAGGTAAGTGAAAACTCCTTTAATATATATATATATATATATATATAGTCAGTGAAAAAATCAAAGGTTACAGGGAGGTTATAGTTAGGCTGAGATTGTACACACACAAAACCATAGAAATTCAGCAGTTATAGTTACCTGAGTTAAGAGTTAACCTGAGCTAACTGTAACTTATGTCCCTGCAATGCACTGCTTTTGGCCTCACTTATTACATCACTCATAACATGGTCAGTGACATTCCTGATGACATCACTGGTGACATCTCAAATGGCATCACTGATGGCATCATCCAGTGAGTGTAGGTGTTTCACAAATGCTTCTGAGACTTCAAGATATATACTAAGCTACTGCATAAGTTAGTTGCTATTCTTTCTATACTAGTGAGTGGTACTATTTGTGACATATGTCATCTGATCTATAATCCCATTATTAAAACAGGTGTAATCTTTATCAGTGAACTTGCCTCTACACTGACATGTCCCCTGCTGTTGTATGTGTATGGCCGTGCTTTGCGACAGTCTAAGCTGTTCATTGAGACTTCACTCCAGTGTGATGGCTGAGTGTAGTTCTGTTTTATGACATACTGACCAGTTTCCTTAGACCGCTCTCCTTTGTGATGAATGACTGTAGTAGTCGATTGCAATAAATTCATCTGTTCATTAAGACGTTCTCTAGGGTGATGGTTTAGTGTCGTAGAGATTTACAACAGACTGACCGCTCTGCTCTCACTTTTCTCCAGGATGAAAAATAATTTTACTAGTTGTCTGTGACACACTGGCCTGTCCACTAAGACCTCTCTACTGGTCGGATGGTGTAGTTGTTTGTGTAAATCTGAACTTTACACCAAAACTTCTTTCCAGGTTCATAAATGGTGTTGTTGTGATTAGTGTTTAGAGTAGTGGCTCGGAAGAGTCAGGAGTTTTGACTGAGAAATGTCTCTCAGGTGATAAGTGAGTGTAATAGTTGATAAGGTTACAGTGAGCTCTGTGGTGTAAGTCTCTCACCTCTGTCTTCTTATTTTTTACAAATGTAAGTGTTATTTTGTGAAGTATATTGAAGTTCATTTTGCTGAATGATGTCATAGTGATGTCAATAGTGGTAATCAGTGATGTCAATGACTGTGTAATGAGTGATGTAATATGTGAGGTTGGAAGCAGTGCATTGCGGGGACGTAAGTAATAGGTCAAGTAACTATAGCTGCTGAATTTCAGTGGTTTTATGTGTATAAAATATGAGCCTAACTATAAGGTCCTTGTAACCTTTGTTTTTTTCAGTGAATTTCTAAGGTGTTTTTTAATTCTATTTCCTAACTATAAGGTCCCTGCAATCTTTGTGTTTTTTAGTGAATTGCACTAATTTGTTAATAGAAATTGTACAACAATTTCACTCATACATTGAATTTAGTAATATACATTTTCACAAGTTTACAAATGCATTTTATTCACAGATATATTCTGTTGGACCTTTTTGCTTATGCAGGATCATCCCCAATCTTTTTGCCTCCTGCCTCCTATTTTTTTCTGACCTGTTGCTGTTGGCTTTTGAACTCTGAGCACTTTACCACTGCTAACCAGTGCTGAAGTGCAAATTGTATGTAATTGGTTTATCCATGATTGCCATATTTGTTTTACTGTTAAGTCCCTAGTAAAGTGCACTAGAGGTGCCTAGGGCCTGTAAATCAAATGTTACTAGTGGGCCTGCAGCACTGGTTGTGCCACCCACACAAGTAACCCTGTAATCATGTCTCAGACCTGCCACTGCAGTGTCTGTGTGTGTATTTTTACACTGTAAATTCGACTTGGCAAGTGTACCCACTTGCCAGGCCTAAACCTTCCCTTTTCTTACATGTAAGGCACCCCTAAAGTAGGCCCTAGGTAGCCCCAAGGGCAGGGTGCAGTGTATGGATAAGGTAGGACATATAGTAATGTGGTTTATATGTCCTGACAGTGAAATACTGCCAACTTCGTTTTTCACTGTTGCAAGGCCTGTCTCTCTCATAGGATAACACGGGGGCTACCTTTAAATATGATGAAAGTGTAGATTCCCCTAGAGAGTAGATGGATATGTGGAGTTTGGGGTCCCTGAACTCACAATTAAAAATACATCTTTTTTTAAAGTTGATTTTGAGATTGTGCGTTTGAAAATGCCACTTTTAGAAAGTGAGCATTTTCTTGCTTAAACCATTCTGTGACTCTGCCGTGTTTGTGGATTCCCTGTCTGGGTCAGTTTGACAGTTGGGTTGTTTTTCACCTCACACCAGACAGTGACACAAAGGGAGCTGGGGTGTAACCTGCATTTCCTGATTAGCCATCTCTGCTAGGAGGGAGGGGTGGAGTGGTCACCCTCATCTGAAAGGACTGTGCCTGCCTCTGACAATGCCGGCTCCAACCCCCTGCTGTGTGTCTGATGCCTTGCCTGGGCAAGGCAGGATTTCACAAGTAGGTGTGAGTCCCCTTTGAAGAAAGGTGACTTCAAAGACTAAAATGGGTATAAGAAGGGCACCCAAATCTACAGACTTCAGAAACACTTCTGAAACCAAGAGGAACCTCTGCCTGGAGAAGAGCTGATAGCTGAGGAAGAAGTGCTGCCCTGCCTGTGACTGTGCTTTGTGGAGCTTTCCTGCAGTGCTGCTTCTGCCAGAGTAAGAGGGCAAAGACTGGACTTTGTGTGCCTTCCATCTTGTGAAGAAATCTCCAAGGGCTTGATTTAGAGCTTGCCTCCTGTTGTTTGAAGTCTCAGGGACAGCAAAGACTTCTCTCTGCCAGCACCTGGAGTCTCTGGAGAGACTCCTGCTCTGACAAGTGGTGCCCTATCCAGTTCCTGGGCCCTTGAAAGGAAACCTGGTGGAAATCCAAGGAAATCGACTTCGGACGACTTCGGACCGACGCCGCTGCTGAATGCGGTAACGCCGCCTGCACCTGACGCCGTAACCTTCGCTAGAACACGTAGAACTTCGTAGGCCCGACGCCGCAGCAGCCCCGCTGAAGTCCCCGACTCCGTGGAAGTCGCCGCACCACGTCGTGACCGACGGCGCTCAAAGTGCACAGATTCAACGTTTCGCACAGACGCTGCGATTCACGACTTCGCGCATCGTCTTGTTTACACTCTTCACCAAAGGTACTGTACTTGGGGGTCTACGCGACTCCGTGTCCGGTGCCGCTGGTGTCAGCTTGTTGGGAACGACTCCGTCACTACGCCGTGTTAACATCTCATTGAAGCATTTTTGTTTCTAAGCACTATTTTTGAGGTTAATCTCTAAAAATTCATAACTTGACTTGTGTATGTCGGATTTTTGTCGTTTTGGTCTTGTTTTGTTTAGATATTTCCTATTTTTCTAAACTGGTGTTGTGTCATTTTGTAGTGTTTTTCATTAAGTTACTGTGTGTGTTGGTACAAATACTTTACACCTAGCACTCTGAAGTTAAGCCTACTGCTCTGCCAAGCTACCAAGGGGGTAAGCAGGGGTTAGCTGAGGGTGATTCTCTTTTACCCTGACTAGAGTGAGGGTCCTTGCTTGAACAGGGGGTAACCTGACTGTCAACCAAAGACCCTATTTCTAACATATTCTTATTTTGCATTTCACAAATAATAATTAACAAATCACTGTAAGGTAACTTATGTAAGCATTCTATAAATGCAATACAGCAAGTTTTTATCTTTTTTGTATTCATTAAAAATATTTCTAGCTATTGTGTCAAAAATGTTCAGTTCTATTAAAGACATGGAGATGAGGATTATGCTTCTCCTTCTTTGCTGTTTATTGTCAAAACACACAGAGCAACCAATAAAATTAAACTTTATAGAAAAACTACATTTCACAATAATCTCGATTGACATCATGTCTCATGCGCCAATGACGGCTATCTGCCGAATATATATACGTTTTCTGGTGCCGTCTTCATCTTCTTTCTTTGCCTGACAGCATTACGTGTTCCATTAATCCTCTCACACAACTGGATATGTCCCCCAACTGCTGGATAATCATCGCTCGACTCAGTGGAACAAACGTAACAACAAACTAATTCAAGGACCAAACGCATCTGGAACAGGAAAGCGTGAAGGAAGACCCATTATCCGTTATCCATTCTTTTGATCAGATTCTTCAATAAGATGGAGACAAGGCATCATAACACCCAGGACTCCATAACAAATGTCATTATAACCATACTCACCATAGCTGGGAGGGAAATCATCAACAATTCAATTGCATCTGTTACCATTACATATTAAAAATGTTGATGGATGTTAGGATGGGATAATCCTTGCCTATGTGTCCTTAATAGAATTGAAAATTCTTGATGTGATAGCAAGAAGATTTTTTATTCCATACCATATTCCATAAGGCTTTGGATTATGCTTGTTCAAATCTGGTGTAGGACTAAGGAAGCCTCATCCAGAATCAGTTTGTAGTAAAAAGTTTTAAATGTAGAATCAGCAGACAAATCTGCTGCCCTGGAGGTCAGAACCTAGGCTGAACGATTTAGAAGCCATGGCTCCTCTCACTGAATGTGCACCGAACTTTGAAGTGTCTATGTCTGCCTTTGAAATAATAAATTTCACCCAGCGAGCTAAGATTGCAGAAGACAAGGGTTGAAACGGTTTCTGGAGGGCAATTAGCAGTTGACCCCCGTTAGACTGACAAAATTCCCTAGTACGATCTTCAAATTCCTGCAGGCAATGAACAATACAAAGCTTTGGGTTTTCAGGAAAACCAAGGTTAGCAATTTGTTTAGAAACGGTTTTCATGCCTCTAGATTTGGAAAAGGTGACCCTTTCTGGGGAAAAGATGCGGCCTGCAATGTCTAAGGCTTTAACGTCTGACACCCTCCTGCACAACACCAGGCACAGCAAGAGAGTCAGTTTGGTGGAAAGCTGTTTCCTAGATAGTCTGAATTAGACGGCCATCTTTGTAGAAAGTTGAAGACGATGTCTGAATTAGACAACCATCTTTGTAGAAACATGAAGACGATGTTAACATCCCACAGAGCCGAACATTTCAGGAGAGGAGGATTGGAGAGACAAATACCTCACATGTCCCTGCTTACTACAGGATGTTCCTCCATATGTTTACCTTAAAGAAAAATGTGACCTGCAGAAATAGCGGAGCAGTAATTATTGACGGAGCGTTAGCCAAGACTTGGAGGCCATTTCCACTAAGAAATTGATGACAGAGGTAACGGGTGCCCCCAGGTGATCCAAACCCCGTAAGTCGCACCAACCCAACTGTTTTCACCAAGCTGAAGCATATCATTTATGAGTGGATTTGGACCAGGATGTGGAGATGAATGTAACAGCCTATTCCGAAAGGTTTGGCACAAACCAGTGTGTCCGTAAATGCACCAAGCCATAAGTTGAAGGTTGCCGTCCAGGAGAAGGGAATGAATGCAACCCTTTAGGTCAGTTAGAAGTTCTGGAAATGAGGGGATTTGGACCGAAAAATGCAGAGACAACAGAATAGGGAACCAAGATCAGTTCCGCTTGCTGGTGCAGGGCTTGAGCTGTGACCCTTGAAATAATTAGAATTGTTAGTGGAGATGGCCTTTCCAGTGTTGAAGGAAGGCGTTTGTGGTGTTGGCCAACGGATCCGGTCTCCAGGAGAAAAAACAAATCAACTGATGAGACAGGCAAGATGCAAACAGGTTATCTAACATTGTCCCCATAGAGCCTAAAGAGCTTGGAAGACTGATTGGTGGATACCTCGCGTTCCAATCCACCACCATGTTGCACTAGCCTGGGAGATACTCCACTGTCACTGAGATGTGGTGTTGAAGGCAGTATTGCCAGAAGTTTCTTGCAATCTCCATCAGAAATTGGGATCTCATTCCCCCTAATTTGGTTATATAGAGGACCACTGAGATGTTGCCCATCCTCAGTAGGATGCAGCATTTTGAGAGGGGAACTAGAGTCTGAATCGCGAAAGAACTGGCTAAGAGTTCTAAGCAATTGATGTGTAAACGAGATTCCTCTTAAGACCATCGGCCTCTGACATGTGGTCTAACCACTACTGGTGTTCGGCGTTGGTCTTGGGGTTGAGCGTGATGCAGTCTGAGTATCTCACGCCTCTCTGGAGGTGTTGTATCCTCAAGCGTTGTAGAACCCTGTAGTGTAAGGGGGCCAAGAAGATTGCTTGGATCGAGGGGGCCCACTATCTTGGCCAATATTCTTAGAGAGAATTGGTCTTTGTAAATGATGGATTTTATCTCTTCTGAACCTCCTTCAACTTTTGAGTGTGGAGGGACAGAAGTGAGGAAGAGAAGTCGATCTGGAATCCTATAAATTCTACGCAACTGGAGGGAGAAAGGGCCAATTTATTTTGTGGATGATGAAACCTAGATCCTGGTAAAGCTGGACAGTCCAATCCAGGTGCATCAGGAGGAGTTGTGTTTCTTGAGCCATGATTAGAATGTTGTCTGAGTAAATAATCAGACAAACACCCTTCGAGCGTATGCTCTCCACCACCGTGCGCATGACTTTGGTAAAACACCACAGGGCGAAAGAGAGTCCAAAGGGAAGAACTTTTAAGTGGAACCACTGGTCCTCCCATCTGAACTGGAGAAATATCTGGTGTGGTTGCCAAATCAGGATTGAGCGATAAGCACCCTCCAGGTCTAGGTGGACCATCCAGTCGCCTTCTCAAAGGATATCCCTCAGGAGGTGGATTCCTTACATCTTGAAATGACGGTAGAGAATCCAACTGTTGAATCCCCTCAAGTTTGTGCCCAGATGGGAGCCCTCTCCCTTCTTCGTTACTATGAAGATGTTGCTGCAGCAACCTGAGAGGTCTGGGAGACAAGGGCAGATTGGCTGTTTAGCTAGGAGTTGATCTATCTCTTGTTGAATAAAAGATCGATCTGTTTGGGAAAAATGGAGAGGAGGAAAGATTTGGAGGGGAACCCCAAAGAACTCTAGTCTTAATCCCATTATTGTCTCCAGTATCCATGGATCTGACATCAGGAAACACCAATTGGTTAGGAACAAATGTGTCCTGCCCCCCCAAAACCACCAAAGTTGGTTGAATCAATCTGACCTTGAATGTCTGATCTGGAATTGTAAGCGGACTGAGCACAGAAGGAGCCTCTGTTGAAACGAGGTCAGCCACCTTGCATACTGGCCAGGTAGAAGGTGTCTCTGGTCTGGGTGGTGTAGCCACGGCCTCAGGTTGACATGGAGGCGTGGGGGCTGCGAGAGGGAAAACGGCTAGACGGTCGCCCTCTATAACAGCCTTGGTAAAAAGGCATTGGTTTAGGACTTTTTAGATGGAATTCTGGGCCTCGTCCAAGGCCATAAATGTTTAGATAAATTTTTAAAGGCCCTTGACAAATTTATCGCCAAACAGCATCCCATTTGCCAGGTGACCGGATTCTGCATTGGACAATTCGGTGAGTTTAGGGTCAGTGCGCATGAGCACTGACTGCCTGCTCTCCACTGATAACGTGCAGTTGACGTTGCCTAGGAGGTATAGAACGCATTGAGCCCAGCCTGCCAATGTGTCATAGTCTATACGGGTATCCAATTGTTTTGCCATGACAGCCATGTCGAGGATTTTGCATAAAGGGCCCGAAAGGTCAAGGAGTTTGTCTTGACAGGCCTTCCCGGGCCTATCGATCCCTTTCTTGGAATCCTGAGGAAGGTGGCAAGATTAGTATCAAGTTCCGGAGTCTCTGTGACCTTATGTTGAATGTCGGGATGTGGGCACTTGGAGCAGTGTCTATTGCGGACTTCCTTGTCAAAGGCCTTGCACAGTCTGTCATGTGCATAGTCGGAGACAGCCGGAAGGGGGAGCCAGTAAGAGGAGTGGGGTGGACGATGTTGTCAGAGTCAAAGTCCAGTGTAGAGTCTTGGGCCGGTAGGGTGCCTGAAGTGGAGTAGGACAAATCCTGTTGGCTGTCGCGATGACGTTTTTGGGCTTGGTAGGAGCCGTCGTTTGAGTCGGAACTATTAGAGAAGGAGGGCTCTGTGTCATTGTCTTGGGGAAGGCAGTCTGTGGGATACACAATAGTGGACGCTTTGGGCACCAAACAGGTATGGTCTGATGCCAAGGAATTGGATATGTAGGTCATGGCTGCCGCGTGAGGTCAGTCAGAAGGATGTGGGGACTTGTCTACCTGTCGGGAAGGTGGTGTGACAGTGGGTTCTGGGCCATAAGGGGGTGCAGACTGGGCATATCTCTTTAATTGATGGCTCTATTCACTGATTGGGTGTTGGACAAATCTAGTGCATGGACGATATTACCAGCCAGTAGAAGGTCATGGTCTTCTTGGGCTAGATGTCGGTTTTCAGGTAGATCATGTTCTGCCATGTTGATATTTAAGTAGGGCACCAAAACTCACTCTCAGATAGAGTGACAATCAATGGGTGCGGGTAACCCAGAGGAGAAGGAGGCCGCATGAAGAAGGCAACAGACTACTGTGGAACGGTAAGATGAGAGGAAAAGCCCCTCAGGATAAAACCTGTATAGCCTAAACCACAAATCTGCCACAATACCATGAACACAGCCTAACCTCAACTTCTCACTGGATACACTAAGACCCTCATTATGACATTGGCGGTAAGTTTCCGCTTACCGCCATGCCGACTGCCTCCAACATACCGCTGCCACGGCAGTTTACCGCTACCCATATTATGACACACACATAGCAATCTGTCACTATGCAGACACACGCACAAGTCCGCCAGCCCAAAGGTCAGTGATAAACTGGCGCTACCAAAATCCACACCGTTACGCCAACAGAACTACGCCCACAATATTATGACCCACGAATCACCGCGGCGGACATTCAACTGCAGTAAACCATTGGCGGTACATACCTCTGCGCTCAAAATATACACAACCTAACAAAACAACACTACATTGGACAATTCAAACTACACACACCTGACACACATACACACACCACACCCACACTACCCACAACCCCTTACGACTCAAAAATATTGCCAACTGAGAGAGACAGACCAACAGCACCCACAGAACCAGAACCACAAAACACCATCACCCATGCACCATCCACGTACCTCACAGTACACACCCCAACACTTCACCGCACACACCCTCACACACACCACTCACACTACACCCATGGCACCACAACAACACCCCAGATTCTCAGAGGAGGAGCCAAGGGTCATGGTGGAGGAAATCATCCGGGTAGAGCCACAGCTATTCGGATCACAGGTGCAGCAGACATCCATTGCCAGAAAGATGGAGCTATGGCGGAGGATCGTGGGCAGGGTCAAGAACAAGGGATGACATTAGGAAGAGATGGAATGGCCTACGGGGGATGGTGTGTTCTGTGGTAGCAAGACACTAGATAGCAGTATAGAGGACTGGCGGTGGACCCACAACTAACGACCTGGGAGGAGCAAGTCTTGGCAATACTGCATCCTGAGGACCTGGCAGGAGTAGCAGGAGGACTGGACTCTGGTAAGTCAACTCTTTACTACTTTCAACCCCCCTACCTGCATGCCATCACATAACCCCACCCTTACCCTCACTCCCATCACTTCACCACCTCCCACACACCCCACCATCACAACCCACCCATCCCAATACCAAACCCTGCATGCACCACCAATGCATGGACACCACTCACAGCCCTGCATGGACACCCATCACTAAAACATGCACAGCTGAGACAATCACCTAGCCCACCAAATCACCAAGCACACAAGCCTAAGCTGCCAGGGCAATAACAACCATAGTGGGCAACACACCCATGCACAAGATGGCACACGCAGAATCAAGACCGCTGCATTTACATCCCCACAGGTCCCCCACACAACGTCACTGGAGAGGAGGTGCCAGCAACATCCAGTCCTCCCCCAGAAGAGGCCCACAGTGATGACAGCAGCTCTGCATGCCTGGATCAGGATGACCAACCTGGCCCATCAGGGACCCCCGGACAGTCAGTTCCCCAGGCACAGTCCCTACCACCACAGAGCCTCCCCCCTCCTGAAACACCACAAAGCACCTTCCCAGCGGGCCCATACCACTGTCCCCAGGACATATCAATCAGCAGTGTGTCCACCACTACAGGGACCCCAGGCCACCACACGAACACAGGACAATCAGGGACCTTGGGTCAGTGGCAGTGGGCAGAGGCACAGGACAACAGGGAAGCTGGGAGGACTGCTGTGTGACAGGGGGAGGACAGGCCCAGGGAACCGACTGCCCACGAGGGACTCACCAACATCCTGGGAGCATACCACCATTCCCAGGAGACGATGGGCCAGATATTGGCCAAGTTGCAGGAGACCCAGCGGCTGCAGGAGGGACAGTACCTGGGGATCAGGGAGGACCTGAGGGACATCCACACCACCCTGGTCACCATTGCAAGGGTGCTGGCAGACATGGCCAACACCATGAGGGAGGCAGTGGCACTCTGACACTAGCCAAACCGATGAACAGCCTTCCACCTCTGCTGACGCTAGTGTACAGGAGTCCCGCCAAAGGAACAACAGGCCTCCAGCACCCCTCCCCCTGCAGAAGGAGAACCACCACGCTAACGGTCCCTGCGATCCAGGTAGAATCCAGAGAATATTGCCAAGACCCCTGACAGGAAATAAGACTCTGCTGAATGTCACCCTTGTGTCCCACTCTGTCACCCTGTCCACCTTAAATTGCCATTGCTCCACTTCCTATGCCCCCTTGGACAGTGCACCTGTGATACAAACAGATTGGAACTTTACCCTGGACTCTCCTCCACCACCACCCCATCCACTTATTAGCACATAAATAAACACCCCTGTAAAAAATATGGAGTCTGTCAATTCATTGAAATATGTATTCGTTTAACAAGCTGTAAACATTGCAATTCAACTGTACAGTAATGTATACATAGGTAAGACCTGTAGTTGGCTGCAGTCAACACACCAGGAGCCAGAGTGGGGCACAGATATCTGAAAATAGAGATGCCAAAGGGAAGAGTAAGTGGCCATAGTAGTGGGAATATCAGCCTGCCAGTGACAATATCCAATACAAAACTGTCAATGGAAGGTGAAGTTACAGTGTCTTACCTGTGTGTCACTGGAAGTACTGTCATATGATTGCTGTTCTATTGTCCAAATCCTCATCCTCTACCTCCTCTTCGTCACTGTCCACAGGGCCCACTGCTGCCACACCCCCATCTCCAGCCTCCTCCACCTGCAGAAAAGGCACCTGGCGATGTAAGGCAAGGTTGTGCAACATACAACATGCCACAATGATCTGGCAGACCTTCTTGGGTGAGTAGCACAGGCAACCACCTGTTAGATGGAGGCCTCGAAACCTGGCCTTCAGGACGCCGAATGTCCTCTCTATTATTCTTCTGGTTCGCCCATGTGCCTCATTGTAACGTTCCTCTGCCCTTGCCCTGGAATTCCTCACTGGGGTCAGTACCCATGAGAGGTTGGGGTAACCAGAGTCACCTGCAAATATCAAGGGATACCTGTTAGCCAAACACTAACCCTTAGGGCCAACCCCATACCCATACACCAACATATACGGGGTGGGAATCATGGGCTCACCTATTAGCCACACCCGGTGCTTCTGGAGTTGAGCTATCACATATGGGATGCTGCTATTCCTCAGGATAAAGGCATCATGCACGGACCCAGGATACTTTGCATTGACATGGGAGATGTACTGGTCCACCAGGCACACTATCTATCATCGAATGAGAGCTCTTTCGATTTCTGAACATCTGTTTATTTCTCCGGGGGGGGACAAATGCAATATGTGTACCATCAATTGCCCCAATAATGTTGGGGATATGTCCCATTGCATAGAAGTCAGCTTTCACTGTGGCCAAATCCTCCACCTGGGGGAAAACAATGTAGCTGCGCATGTGTTTCATCAGGGCCGACAACACTCTTGTTAGCACTATTGAGAACATTGGCTGTGACATTCCTGCTGTCAAGCCCACTGTCACTTGGAAAGAACCAGTTGCCAAGAAATCGAGCACAGATAGCACCTGCACAAGAGGGGGGATCCCAGTGGGGTGACGGATAGCAGATATCAGGCCTGCCTCCAATTGGGCACACAGCTCTTGGATTGTGGTCCTGTCAAGTCTGTAGGTGAGGATAATGTGCCTGTCCTCCATTGTTGCCAAGTCCACCAGGGGTCTGTACACGGGTGGGATGTCTCCATCTCCTATTCATCTGCAGCGGTAGCAATCTAGGGGGCAAAACGATGAGCATCTAGGCAGTATTCCACATTTCCAAAATGTACACTGCATTGCATGTTGTGATTGAAACAGTATGTTGTTGGATAGGCCCAAATGGTGCCTATGTGTACTGTGACATAATTAGGTTCCATGGCCTACCCCCCCTTGAAATGGCGACCGCCTGTCCTGTGTGGAGGGACAGGTGGAAATGTGGTAATGCCGCTGACGTTGTGCGCCGTTGCGCGCCGTTGCGGGAGGCGGTCGAGTACCACCGTGCAATTCCTCATTGGTTGTCTGTGGGCCGTATGGTTTATAGTGGCCAATGGTGATGTATGCCGGCGGTGACGATACTCACCACCGCGGACGTGAGTGCCATTTTCTATCTGATTCCTCACTTGCTACCTGACCTTCAACAGGAGAGGACCTACACTGCAAGTGCTGCTGTGACCTGTGTCTGGAACTGACCATGGTTCGAGTCACTGGGGAAAGGGCCCCTGCCTTCACTGCAGCGGAGTTGGAGAGACTGGTGGATGGGGTCCTACCCCAGTACCGAATGCTGTATGGGCCTCTAGACCAGCAGGTGAGTACACTGGGAACACGATGCACGCGGCATGAATGCATGGAGTGCTGTGTGTGAGGGCCTCGTGTAAGTGGGGTGGAAGGGTCCTGGGCAGCATGCTGCATGTATGGTGGGCAAGGTCTGTGCGTAAGGGGATGTGAGGGATATGGTAGGCCATGAGTGTAACAGGCTGGACGGTATGGCTGATACCTTTTCTATGTTTATTTTTCTGCAGGTCAGCGCCAATCAGAAAAAGGGTATTTGGCGTGCCATCGCCAAGGACGTGCGGACCCTTGGGGTCTACGGCAGGCGGAGCACCCACTGTCGCAAACGGTGGGAGGACCTGAGACGCTGGGCATGGAAGACGGCAGAGGCCCAGCTGGGGATGGCCTCCCAATGAGGAAGGGGTGCCCATCAAACCCTGACCCCCCGGATGTTCCGCATACTGGCGGTGGCCTATCCAGAACTGGATGGGCGCTTGAGGGCATCACAGCAGCCATATTGGGGTGAGTACAGTTTCACAATATACTACTTGCGCGTGGTGGGGCAGTCTCCCAGCGGGGGATGTGGGCCTGTGGGTGCCCCTAGGCCAGGCAGGACATTGCATGGTAGGTCCCATGTTGGGCAGGGTTCTGATGTGAAATTCCTCCAACCAAGCTAGTAGGTCTCCACTAATGGGCAGGGGTATGTGGGTCTCAGGTATGCTGCTATTGGCCTTAGGTATGGCTGTCCTAGGGCTGGTGACTAGCATTGTGACTTGTAGTGCATAGGCCTGTTCCCTGTGTGACTGTGCTTTGTACGCCAACGGTGGTGTTGGTGCAGCCATTGACCAATTGTATCCTTTGTATCCCCCCTTTTGTTTTGTCACCCTGTCTTTGTGTGCATTAGCATCATCTGGCGGAGGAGTAGAGTCACCGGCGATGGAGGGAGCGGCATCCCACAGGGACCAGGAGGCCGAATCCACCGGCGGTGAGAGCACCACTGGGACGGAGGGCAAGGGGAGCACCACAGCTGAGACAGGAGGGGACAGTTCAGACAGTGATACCTCCTCCGATGGAAGTTCCCTGGTGGTCGCAGACAACTCTGTGCCCAACCCAACTACAGGTACAGCTGCCACCCCCGTACCAGCACCGCCCTCCCAGCAGTCCCTCAGCAAGTTTCCCGTGCCCGCTCACCCAGGAGGGTGGGCATCTCCTTTGCCCCAGGCACCTCAGGCCCTGCCCCAGTTAGCCCTGCTGCCCTGAGTGAGGAGGCTATTGACCTCCTGCAATCCATCTTTGTTGGGCAGTCAACCATAGTGAATGCCATCCACGGGCTGGCAGGCCATTTGCAACAAACAAATGCATTCCTGGAGGCCACTGCCACCACTGAGCAGCCGTCACTGCCGGTGGGCAGTGTGTAGTCCAGCCTCCATGGACTGTAGTGCGTGCTGGCCCCTGCAATTCCTGTGGGTGTGACCTCCAGGTGAGAGACTGTGACCTTGCACTCCCGATGTGCTGCATCAGAGGGCACAAAGCCCCCTCCAGAACCAGTGGAAAAAGCCACACAAAGCCCCCTCCAGAACCAGTGGAAGAAGCCATCCACTCACCGCATCCTTGCCAGGATGAAGCACACTGGGCACAAAGCCCCCGCCAGAACCAGTGGAAGAAGCCATCCACTCACCCCCTCCTTGCCAGGATGAAGCACACTGGGCACAAAGCCCCCTCCAGAACCAGTGGAAGAAGCCATCCACTCACTGCATCCTTGCCAGGATGAAGCACACTGGGCACAAAGCCCCCTCCAGAACCAGTGGAAGAAGCCATCCACTCACTCCATCCTCCACAAGATGAAGCACACTGGGCACAAACCCCCCCTCCAGAACCAGTGGAAGAAGCCATCCACCCCCCCCCCTCCTTGCCAGGATGAAGCACACTGGGCACAACGCCCCCTCCAGAACCAGTGGAAGAAGCCATCGACACACCCTCTTCTTGCCAGGATGAAGTACACTGGGCACAAAGCCCCCTCCAGAACCAGTGGAAGAAGGCATCCACTCACCCCATCCTCCAGAGGATGAAGCACACTGGGCACAAAGCTCACTTCAGATCCAGTGGGCAAATCACCCACTAGGGAGACTGGGGCTTTGCATTCCCCAGGACCAAGCAGTGGGCAGACCACCCACTAGAGAGACTGTGGCTTTGCACTCCTCAGGACCAAGCAGTGGGCAGACCACCCACTAGAGAGACTGTGGCTTTGCACTCCCCAGGACCAAGCAGTGGGCAGACCACCCACTTGAGAGACCGTGGCTTTGCACTCCCCAGGACAGTGTGATGGGCATGTAGCCTCCTCCAGGACCAGTGGTGTTGTTCCATCTTCCGGCTGAGGTGCCCCCCGTTCCCCGCCCCCCTGAGGTGCCTGTGTATTTTCAACCTGATGCCCCTGCAGTGTTCTCTCCGTGTTGATGCAGGAGTCAAGAGGGGCCTTGGCCTATGTGATGTGGCCCTGTGGCCCACGGACATTGTGGACTGGGCAGTGTCCCTCCATTTGTATATATGTATATACTGTTTTGATTTTGATGGACGTATTTATAGTATTTTATCTTATTACACTCACTTTAATCAATTCCTGTTGTCCTTACATTATTCCTGAGGGGTACAGGGTGGATATGTAATGTTTGTACATCTGTTTGTGTGTATGGTGTTGGGGGTGGGGGAGGTGGTGTTGCATGTTGCGTGTGTGTGTGACTCTTTTTTCTCCCCCCTCCCTTGTGTGCTAGGCGGCAGTACTCACCGTGATCGTCTTCGGCATTGGTATTCATGGTGAAGAAGGAGATAGACGAGCATGGGGAACACCTACAACTCAGGCTCCATGGCGGCGTGGTTCTTCCTTGAGATTCCAGAGGTGAGTCGTTTCCCTTCTGTGCACTGTGTCCGCTGTGCTTTTGATGTCGTTGGTACCACCCCGGAAAAAGTGGCAGATAGGCCTGTTGTAATAGTGTGGGCGGTACATTGTCTTCTACCTGGCTGTTGGCGGTTACCGCTGTGGTGCTTGTTGCTACCGCCGTGGCGGTCTGTGTGTTAAATTGGCTGTCTGTGTGAGTGGTTTCCACCGTGGTGATAATTCAATTTTTTTTACTGCCGGCCTGTTGGTGGTGTTACCGCCGCTTTATCACCGACTGCCAGGGTTGTAATGAGGGCCTAAGTCTCCACCCAGCCACACTGGAAACCGCTTCCCGTTTGCGACTGGGTTACCATCCACTTCAAGTGGATGGTAACTGCGCTTTCATTTGCGACCGCAATCGCGGTCGCAAATGAAATTGCATACCAGTGCGACTTGCAAATAGGAAGGGAACACCCCTTCCTATTTGCGACTCGGAAATGCATTTTGCGAGTCGGTTCCGACTCGCAAAATGCATTTCACATAGCAAAGTGTCTTTAGTGACTCACAAACGGCGATTTTCGCCATTTGCGAGTCGCTAAAGCTTTGCTACATCTGGCCCTTAGTTCCCATGCCTTTTCTGGCAAGATGCATGACTCCTAGTGCAGATGTGGGTAGCGTGCCTAATTGATTTAGACATTCTTTATAATGTTGTGTCTTTTGAGTGATCATCTATACACCAAAATGCATTTACTGCTGTGTCTTGTCTGTACCCCGATTCCCTTTGCCACCCATTCTCACTCTTTCTCACTCCTCTGGAGTCTCTTGCCTTGTTGTTGTTACCTTCACAAAATGCCAATAAAAACATTTAAAAACTGTGAAGAGGTGCGGTGAAGAAGTATTCTCATGACACATCCTCTGTTTGGAAACACCTGAAAACAATATATAGAAGGCTGTATCACAGGATGATAAGAGAGAGGGAAGGTGGTGCATCATCATCAGCAGCCTGACCACCTGTGGAACCCTTAACACCTGACCAGATGCTTACCATCCCCACTGTTTCAACAAAACTGCAAGATATGGTCACTCACTATAGCAAATACCATATGCCAGTTTCACCAAAAATGTAATCTGTTCCCCAGTTTATGGATGCTGTCAACAAACAAAATTGTCAATTGTTTTTCCACCTCACTGTTCCATCTTCAATTCCTCTTGAAACACAAGTAGATGTCTGAAAAGCAAATATAGAATACTTTTAACTTTACATTACATACTATTAGATTACATACTATGGGCAAGTAGCTACATAAGTGGTTATGTCAGTGAGTAACAGGGTGTGTAAGTGTCTGAGAATGGGTATATAAATGGGTATATAAGTGGCTATACTGGTGGGTGCCTGGGTATGTGCGTTGTTTTTAGTGGATAAGTGAATGAGTGTGTCAGTGACTCTGTGGGTGTGTCACTGGATGTGTAAGTGGGTTTGTGAGTGGGTGTGTTAGTGACTGTATTGGTGTCTAAATGGGTATGTAAGTGGCTGTATGGATTGGCATCTGGCTGTTTTAGTGGATGTTTAGGCGTGTAACTGTGTTTGGAAGTGGCTCTGTTAGAAGCGGATGCATAAGTTCATTGTGGGTGTGTGAATGGATGTGTAAGTGCCTCTGGTCCTGTCTGACTGGGTGTGTGAGTGGGTGTATGTTTCTGTAAATAGGTATGTGAGTGGCTATATGGGTGGGTGACTGGGTGTATAACTGGCTGTATGGGTGTGTAAGTACATGTAACTGACTGTCTGAGTGCTGGGTACATGAATGTCTGCCTAGGTGTGTGAGTGGGTGTGATCCTTTGCCACAGAAGGGGTCTGCCAGCTATGTTGCAAGTGGATCCACAACAGATCCATGGATCCTTTCCCAACCAAAAGAACACAATGAATACAAATCAACAACACATTTAATACATATATCTCCTACTGCAATTTATATAACTGCATCACTGCCTGTGTGTGGATATGTGAGTGAGTGTGTAAGTGACTGTGTGGGTGTGTGAGTAGCTGTCTAGTGTCTTTATGGGTGTGCAAGTGGTTTTATGGATCTGTGAGTGGGTGTGTGAGTGGCTGTGTGGGTGTGTAAGTGTGTGTATGAGTGTCTCTGTGGGTTTGTGAATGGGTGTGTGAGTGTGTCTCTGGGTCTCCAAGTGGATGCAACAGTGGCTGTATGGGTGTGTGGGTGGCTGTATGGATATGTGAGTGAGTTGGTCTGTGAGAGGGTGTATATTTTTTAATTGAGACCTGGATCTGCACAGATTCACACAGGTGGCTGTGGATCCTCACATGCCCCACAAAATGTTTTTAGGAAATTGCTTGCCTATCAGGGGTCCCTCACAGACACCTCTATCAGTCCCGTGTGGTCAGGATACCTCTACATTGACCCCTTCTCTCACTTCTAACTTTTGTTCCTTCCCCCAGGAACCTTGTCAGGATTGACAAAATGGTTGCCACAACTTTTTTATCAGGTTGCGAGCAGCCAATCACGGCATTGCTGTTGGTGTGTGAATCCGCAGTTCCACTGTGGTGGATCAGCGGTGGATCTGCAATCTAGAATACATAAATATTGTTTCAATAATAACTCTGAAACTACTGAACAGATTTACACCAAATTACAAGAAGCACTCTTTCTGGACCAAGATCTAGCTTTCTGCCAAATTTGGTGTAATACCATCCAGCGGTTTGGGCTGTAGTCAAGTCTAAACTCCCTATGGGAAACTGCATGAGGAAAATGCATTTTGGGACCACCCCCTTTTTCTCGCCCCTGCTTGACTAATCACCCCAAAATGTTCCAGACAGCAGATGAAGTGAGTGGCAAACTATTTTTTTAAATTTCATGAAGATTTGTCAAATGACTCTGAAGTCATTTGCAAAACAAAAACACCTTTCCTATGGAAACTAGGTCCTAACTATAACTACCTACTAGTGACCGCAAGTAGGTAACACATATGTGTATATAATAATCACCCAACCCCACGCTGTCCACAGCATTTGATCTTGTTGCAACAGGAGTTTCCTGCAGTGTCTCTGTATATCTGGGTGTTAGAATAAGCATGAGAGGGTGTCTCTGGGTGTGACAATGGCTGTGAGAGTGTCTGGGTGTGAGAGTGGGTGCAAGAGGGTCTATGTGGGATGGTGATGACCGGGACAGTGCAGATACTTCACAAGAAGGTGGCTCAGACTCTGATTCTTGCTGATTCTGTTGAGAGCATGGCATTGTTTCCCTCTATGACTCCTCAGCTGGCACGCGATCTTTAATGGTACATTCATGCTGGACCCAATTGCTTAGTGCTAGTGAAAGTAGTTGTGGCCCTCACACTTACGGCAGAGAGGTTGATTTTGTGTTAGGAGAAATGTATAGCTGGTGGACCTCTGACCATATATAATATTCAAGCAGACTTTGGAGCCCACTTCAGCACAGCATAAATGTATGATGGTCTGGGGCCATGTCTGGGTTGTTCTCCACAGCAAACGAATGGTGATCTATACAATGGCTTATGTCCCCCACATAAGCGTAGGCACAAGTTGTTTGATGTACATATGGTTTTTGTTTTCTATAATATTTGGTCGAACGACTGCATGGTGCTGGACTGAGAATTTGGTTTTACAAAGTTTACAGCAGGTAGCAGACCTCCCTGTCAACATACATCAGCATATACAGCTACACGAATTGGATATTAACGGTACGTTATCACACACGGCGCGACATGAGTGGCAATGGCTTCTTATACAATCCTAACATGGAATGTCAGGGGCTTGGGTACTCTACATAAGAGGTATTGAATATTGGCCCAATTACATAGGAGAAAGGCGCAGATGGTATACCTACAAGAGACACATCTGCTCGCATCTGAGGCGTTTCGCTTGCAGAAGAAATGGAGGGGACAGCTTTTTAGTATGTCATATTCAGGATATGGTAGAGGGGTGGCTATTTGGATCAGGGCGGGGGTTCCCTTCGAGGCTCAAGATATACATATTGCTACACAGGGCAGATATGTGTTGGTCAGGGGCAAACTGGATAGAGACCCACTGGTCCTGGGCTGTATATATGCTCCGAATACTAACCTAGAAACTTTTTGGGCACGTTTAACAGTAATCCTTAGTAAATGGGAGCATTACCCATGGCTTTTGGGTGGAGAATTTAATACAGTACTAGACATATCTTTAGACCGCTCCCATCCACCACTACCTGGAGCAGTGATGACAAGACAGGCAGCGTTCCTTCAATAATGTGTATCAGCTTGGTCTCTGATAGATGTCTGGTGCTCCACAAATATGGGATTACATGAATACTCATTTTATTCGTATCCACACAAATTACACACATGCATAGTTAGATTCCTGTGTTCCCCACATCTACTGCCCACTATAACCCACTCCACCTATCTCGTTAAGACGTTATCGGGTCACAACCCCCTAGAACTGACGCTGCAATGGGGCAGAACTCCGACACTAATACCCACCTGGAGGCTACAACCCACTTATTTGGAAGACCAGCCCTTCCGGAAAACACTGTCACAGATTGTAGATAATTATTTTTTAGAAAACACAGGAACTACCACCTCGTTGACATATGAGTGGGAAGCTTTTAAAGTGGTGATTCGAGGAGCTTCTATTGGCAAGTTATTGGGTGTTCATAACGAAATAATTAGAGCCCTGAAGGACGCTGAAACTTCAATGGCTACTACGGAAAAGGCAGAGGCCAGGGGAGAAGTTGACCCTGAGATACTACAGGAGTTGAGGACAGCACATGCAGAATATCTTAAGCGCTTAAGAACAATAGATTATAAGACATATATACAATGGACACATACTGAGACTGACAAATCCGGGGCACTTCCAGCAGGCTTAATACGTCCCACTTCTTCCCCAACCCCAATCCTCGCCATACACTCCGAAACGCAAGGAGTGGTTTGTACGCAATTGGGTATAAACAAAGTGTTTCGGGACTTGTATGCTGAACTGTATACAGCCCCCCTAGCTCCTCCTAATTCACTGCTGAGCACGTACTTGTCCCAGATAACACTACAAGACCGTGTGGAGTTGGGAGCTGATCTTACAATAGAGGAAATCAAGAGTGCGGTCAGGGACACGGCACGCAACAAAACACCAGGATCTGATAGACTGCCTGTTTTCCTCTCTACACAAATTAGACCCACAGCTGTTAAAATTACATACTCACTCATTACAGGAGCTGCAATTACCCCCCACAACGCGCAAGCTGTGGTTACATCTGGAAACCAGATGTGCCACCTCTTGAGTTAACCTCATATAGACCGTTGTCTCTCCTGAACACCGAATATAAAATGTTAAGCAAAATTCTTGCAAAAAGACTTCTTTTACACCTGCCACAGTTATCACACACGGACCAAAATGGCTTTGTACTTAACCGTAACACATCACTCAATATACGTTGGCTGTTTCATGTTATGTACAGTTCGAGTGCCAAATATTCATATGCAGGCTGCCTATCCTTGGATATATGTCATGCTTTTGATACACTGAGCTGGGATTTTTTGCTGTCCACATTTGCACATTATGGGATACCAACCTCATATACTAAGTGGGTTTGACTCTTGTACTCACTACCTACGGCAAGCGCAAAAACAGGAAAGTGTATATCAGAATCCTATAATATCTCCTGAGGCATGCGTAAGGGCCTATCGCCAATATTATTTGTATTGGCAATTGAACCCCTAGCGCAATTACTGAGATGTAGCACACCGGACTAAGCATACCACTTAGGGGCGACATACAGGCCACCTCTTTATATGCAGATGACATGATAGTATACGTCCGGGACATACGACAAGATATGTCTGTGATAGCAGACGAACTGACTGCGTTTCGTAGACTTTCGGGTCCACAAATAAATGCTGTGAAATCATGCATTTTGCTTTTCAGCATACTTTAGATCGGCAAACGCTGATGCTGGGAGCAGCTCACATCCCAGTGGCAACTCGTGCATTTTGTTATTTGGGGATCTATTTATAAAGAGATCTAAAGGATATCTGAGAGGGTAACTTGCAATGGGCGGTCGATTTTATTATGATGCAAATAGCCTTCTGAACGACATTACCCCTCTCTGTGGCAGGTAGACTGGCACTGGCAAAAATGGTCCTCTTTCCGAGGCTTCTGTACTATTTCACTAATCTACCGGTGGTGGTTCAGGCCACAGTGTTTGCCGCCTTGATTACTTTATTGATTGAGCTGGTGTGGGGGTCGGGACGTCGTAGTATAGGTCTGAAAAAATTGCAGTTGCCCATACTGGAGGGGGGAATGGCTGCTCCAGATGTTACAGCACAGCTGCAATGGTTGGTGTACTGGCTGGCAGGACGCAACTTACATGAAACAGGCTTTACGCTTGCGCAAGTACAAAATGGACAGCTGCATAAGCTGTTGTGCCAACACATAACCATGCCGTGCCGGGCCCCCATTCTGATACAGGTAGCCATGACATACAGGCGAATGTCCCTACGCTATACAAATATTCCAGTTCCTTACGCACCTGGGGCAAACTTGTTTTGCCCCAAATTTGCGTCATTTTCTTTGATGCAAATTCAGTGCAAAACTAACTCCATATTTATACTTTGGCGTTAGTCCCGTCTAGAACTAAATTTATGGAGTTAAAGTCATTTTTGGGACATGGAAACCTACTTTGAGTCAATGAGATGCAAAGTAGGTGTTCCTGTGCAAAAAATTACTCTATGGCCTTAGTGCCATATTTATACCCCTGTGCTAAAATCATGCACTGGGGGGAGCGGGGGTCAAATAATGGTGCAAAGCTTGCTTTGCACCATTATTTAATGCCTGGGTCAGGGCATGCGTTAGGGGACCTGTGGGCCTATTTCCATTGTGGAACACCATGGAATAAGCCCACAGGTACCCTCCCCAGGCCCCAGGGACACCTCCACCCACACCAGAGGGACAGCGGGGGATGGGGGACCCTATCCCAGGTAAGTATAGGTAAGTACAGGTAAGTATATATATATATATATATTTTTAAAGTGCCATTGGGTGCCCTGAAGTGGACACCCCTACATGGCACTGGGTGCAATGACTATGCCCAGGGGACCCTGGTCCCCTGTGCTGGCCATTGGGGTGGTGGGCATGACTCCTGTCTTTTCTAAGACAGGAGTCATGTGGTATGGATGGTTTTGCATCAGAAAATGACTCTAGGCAGGTTTAAGTCATTTTATTTACTCTAACCTGCCTAACGTCATTTTTTGGTGCAAAACCCTCTTCTTCCATACCGCCAGCCCCACCGATTAATGTGATTTATTTTCTTACGCAAGCCTACCCTTTGCACCGGCTTGCACCATTCCATAACTATGGTGCCCGGCTGGTGCACAGAAATGGTGCAAGCCGGTGCTAAACTTTTTGGTGCCAAACTGTGTTAGTGCAGTTTTGCACCAAAAAGTATAAATCAGGGCCCTAATATTCCATTGAGAGGGATTTCACTAGCAATGAGGACTATGTCAGCACAGGGATTGCAGCCCTGGGAAGGGTCAGAGACCATGACTGTGTCTAGGTTGTTCGCGGAAGGAGTTTTGATGTCTCACCAAGACTTTACACAGGCTCACAGCTTGCCAGACACATTGTTTCTGGTCCACGCAGGTTTGATCCGGTATGTTCGTCAACAATGGGTGCCATACGGCATTGAACCTATTGCATTTGAATTCCTTAATGTCTTACATACAGCAGGTCATGGCAACTATTTAATCTGATGGCTGTGTAGAGGCCTAAGATCACATTTGGGAAAATCATTACATACACTCCGTCAGAGGTGGGACACGGACCTCCACCGTGTATTGACGGATGCCGAGTGGAAGAGACTGCTTACAAATCCCTAAAACCATATCCAAAAACTCCAGATTTAAATGTATCCAATTCTCTATACTTCATAGGGCATACCTCGCCCCATGTAGCATTAATAAATTATATCCGGGTGCAGAGGCGGGCTGCCCCTGTTGCCACCAGACGGACGCAGATCTCATACATATGCTATGGAGTTGCATACAATTACACAATTACTGGGTGGAAATACCGCAGACCCTTAAATGTGTAACCGGTTATGACTATTGGGCGACATTACCCTTACACACCTCTAAATCCTAAAATCACCCTTACCACCCATTACCCTTACCCATGCCTAAAATCTAAAAGCACCCTTAGCACCCTATACTCTTACCCACCCTAAACCCCAAAATACTGTTACCCACCCTTAAAATCACCCTTAGCACCATATACCCTTATGTATCCTAAACCCTAAAAATACCTTTACACTAATTTTTAATATCATATATATATATGTGTGTGTATTGCCTAAAGGCGGTTGCCATTATAGCCTTAGAGCCCGCCACAGCCAGCTATACTGGCCATTAAAGGCCCGCTCCAGCATTAAACAAGGGAGCTGGACTTTAATAGCCGGTATAGTCCATCTACGAAGGGCTATGAGGCTATTAGAACATTCTGGCACTAGAGGGCAGAAAGTTCTAATAAATAAAACAAAGTCCTCACTGAGCCCGAGGGGATTAAAATCAATAGCTGTGAACAAAGAACATTGGAATGTTGGCACTCCGGGCTTTTACCAGCCAGTAAAAACCCAGAGCAATCCATTGTCTCCAGTGGATCTCCCAACATTCCAATGTTCTAATAGGTAGTTATAGTTAGGGCCTAGTTTTCTATATGAAAAGCGTTTAGTTACTTGCATATATCTTTCGCACTGCTTGACGAATCTTCACAAAACTTTCCAAAAACTTCTCCAGTCCTGTCAGCTGCTGCCTGGAAGGTTCTGGGGCGATCCGTCCAGGGGAGCTGAGAAAAAGGGGGGGTCCCAAAACACGTTTTCCCGATTCATTTGTCCATTAGGATTTTTAACAGCAATAGCGCAAAAACTACTGGATGGAATTACACCAAATTCGGCAGAAAGATAGGTCCTGGTCCAGAAACAGTGCTTTTTTGTTTTGGTATAATTCCGTTCAGTAGTTCTAGAGAAACTAAAGAAAATCCAAATTTGTATATCTAGGGACGCGAAGGATTCACAACCCCGCCCGATTTCATGCAGAGATCTGATTGGCTGATAACACTTCAACAAAAGAAGCGGTTGAAGTGTTGTCAGCCATCTTGGGGCTTGTCTGAAGCCGAGTTCCAAAAGAAAAGTAAAAAACTAAAGGAACGGGGCCAGGGTACAAACACTCTGACCCCTTACCTCTGGCGGTTGGGTCCAAAGGGACTCCCCAGGGCTAAAAAGCATTTTTTTTTAGTTTACGAACGGAGTCGCAGTGGATCCGCAGTAAAAAAAATAAAAAACCCATAAAGCGCTCTTCCGTGCTTCGTTACCATAAAGCCCCCGGGTGAACCAAGTCCCGGGGGCATTTGTATACAAATGCAGGGGGGCCTCCTGGCTCCCTCCCGCTGCCCCGGAGACCGCCACCTCCCCAGGGCTTATCATTTATATGCGGGGGCCCGTGCCCCCCACTGACCTGGAGACCACCACCTCCTCAGGGCAAATATTTAACAAAAGAAAATGGGTCACTGTGGGATCCCCAAGCCCTGGGGACCACCACCTCCCTGGGGCTGTGTGCAGAGTTGAAGAGGGGCCCATGCGGCCCCCCCTTCTTGGAGCCACAGATGGCCCTGGGGACTGCCACCCCATGGCTGGCTCCTACTATGTCCGGGGTGCCCACCCCTGGGACATAGCTGTTTTCTGTGGCTTTGCTGCAGCTCTGCA
Source organism: Pleurodeles waltl (assembly GCF_031143425.1). Taxonomy (NCBI): domain Eukaryota; kingdom Metazoa; phylum Chordata; class Amphibia; order Caudata; family Salamandridae; genus Pleurodeles; species Pleurodeles waltl. The sequence continues at coordinate 102,334,535 of NC_090438.1, forward strand.
GCTTTATCCAAGACACATCAATACTGGGTTTTGACAGCAGTACCTGTAAAGCAGGTCCCGCTGTCAAAATCTGAAGCTTTAATCTCTGTTCCCTGCACGCATGCAGGGGACAGAGATGAAATGCTTCAGCAAGCAGGGAGCTGCTGTCAAAGCAGCTTTGTGCTTTCTGAAGTAATGGCACAGTAAGAGAAGCCTTAAGGCTTCCCCTGTGGTGCCAATAGCCCTTAAGGGCATTTTTATAAACTATAATAAATAAATAAATAAATATGGAGAGATCCAGATAGCCTAAAAAGGGCTAAGAAAAAAGTAAAAAAATAAAATAGAAACATTTAGCTCAATGTGAAGCTCAATAGGCCTGCGCAGTGAGGGTTCAAGTCCAGCCAGACTCGCTTCCTTTTTTTTTTTTTTAAAGTACAAATTATTTAGATTTTTTAAAAACAACCAATGCATTTTTATTTTAAATTGCAGAGTAATATCTCATTCTAAGTAAATCATACATTAAAGCCTAAAACACTCTCTATTTTGCTCCCTCTCACTTTTTTCTCTCTCTCTAAGACCCACTTAGACAGTCACACACCCACTCACAGACCCACTCAGACCCACTTGCACCCACTCACAGCCCCAATTAGGCCCTCACTCACCCACTCACAGACCTACTCCGACAGTTAAGCACCCACTCACAGACCCACTCAGACTCTCACACACCCACTGGCAGCCTTATGCACCCACTCACAGCCCCCACACACACTGACACACCCACTAAAACACTGGTGTACGCACTCTCACACCCAAACAGACACTCTCACAGCCACTCTCACCCCCAGATACACCCTCTCACACCTATTCTGACACCCAGAGTGGCTGTGGCCAACTTCTGCTGTACACGGTCAAAGGCCTGTGCACTGCATGGTGTTGGGTGGTTAGGGGGGTTGGCCGGAGGGTCTGGCTGCAGGCCAGGTCTTGCAGGCAACCTCCACTGGGCACAGGCCATACGCGATGGTGGTTGTTTTAACGTATAGTAATAAAAATTACTATGCGTTAAAAAAAAATCATAGAAATTCACTGAAAAATACAAAGGTTAGTGGGATGTTATAGTTAGGAAATAGGATTTTTTTTAAACCATAGAAATTCACTTAAAAAAACAAAGGTTACAGGGACGTTATAGTTAGTCTCACATTTTAAGCATACCAAGCCATAGAAATTCACCAGCTATAGTTAGAGTGACCTCAAGTATCTATAACTCATGCCTTAAGGTGACTATAACTCACGCCCTAGCCATGCACTGCTAATGACCCCACAAATGATGGCACTCATGACATCTTCGATAACATAATTGATAATATCAATGTAATATTTGCAGTAAAGCTTTTGATGACAAAACTGTGCATGGCGGGTGTGAGTTATAGTTTCCCTAGGGCACGCTAGCTAAAGGGGCTTCCACCAGGCACCCCCGATCGTAACCTAGCAAGGCCAGAACTGGTGTATGCATCAATGTCTCACCAGTGATATCCTCTAAGGCTCTAACCACAGCCAACCAGAACACCTGTACAGCTGGGCAATCCCAAGCTATATGAGCAAAGCCAGAATCCTCCATTCTGCACAGAGGACGACAAGAATTATTTTTCAGGCCATATCTAAATAGTCAGACCATGGTGTAGTATTTGAAATCTACTAGCCAGTGCTGCCATTTCAAGATATAGTGCGGGTCACAAAACAACAAAAAGGCTTGTCGGTGATGTTAATGCCCAGATCCGCCCGCCAATCCTGGCAAGCCTTGGGGACTGTGATCATCACTGCATCCCTGGCATATGAGTGTAAGACTGATACCACTTGTTGTGGAGATGGCGGTTGTAGTAGGTATGTGAAGGCAGGGATCTCTGGAGGCTCTGAAAGGTCAGTGGTTAACAGCGCCCTCCATGCGTGACATACCCTATATATTAGTGAAATTGTGCAATAAAACTGGGAGAGGGCGCTTGCTGCTTAATCAGTTCCCAGGTTTTCAGCGTGCTCTCCTTAAAGAAGTCCCCCATGCATTGTATCCCTAGTGCATGCATTTGCTCTAACACTGCATGTTCCTGACCCACGGAAACCATGCACACCACTTTACTGGCAACCGTGGGGAATAAAACAGATTCATTCCGCGTTTCTACTAGTTTGTGCAACAGATACAGTTTAGTTACCACTGGGTTTATGATGAGACAGCGACGCATCGGTTTATCTAGTAAAAAGCAAGGGAGCAATAATGGGGCTGCGCAGTTGCGTTATTATCATAAATGCAGTAATCTGGACTGTTCATGTAACCAAAAATAAGCATACATAGCTTGCATCGCTTTGTAGTAGGCCTCAAAATTAGTTGCATTAAGGCCAACAGCCAAATAAGGGAGAGTGAGTGTGTCCCACTGCACTTGCAGCTGCTTTTCAGCCCACGCCAGGCACAACAGCAGCGATCGCAATGAGCGAAATAACGCTCCCAGCAGCAATATCGGTATGTTCATGAAGTTCACCAAAAAGCGATGCAGTATAACCATCTTCATGATAGATATCCGGCCCAGGAGCATGACAACTTTTATAACATCATTAAAAATAGCAATGAAACATTAGCAGTCACGTTTTTGAAGGGAAAACTGTACATGGTGAGGACGCGAGTTATAGTTACCTTAGGGTGCGAGTTATAGTTACTTGAAATACCTCTAACTATAACTGCTGAATTTCTATGTTTTTCTATGAGTAAATTCACATAACGTCGCTGTAACCTTTGGTTTTTTTCAGAGAATATATATAATCTGTTCAGTAGTTTTGATAGTAAAAGAAAAGGTAATATATATATATATATATATATATATATATATATATATATATAGAGAGAGAGAGAGAGAGAGAGAGTTGGTGTTCAGATGTGCTCTGATTGTCCAATTTAAAGGAGAGCAGTCATTCCTGATTGGTTGGTGACAACTTGAACAATATGTTTTAGCAGCAATTGCAAGGCTCAGGGATTTAGTCCCTGTGTCCTGAAACGAATTATAAAAATATGCAAGTGGGCAGGGTGCACACACCCAGACCCCAAAGGGTATATATGGGGGTCCCCAGTGCACCCCACTCCCTCTTTATTGTCTGGCCACATCATGGACAACATGCTGTGGCAGCACTTACAGTCCTCTGAGGCATGGTCCCCATTGAAATGCATTGGAGTGAATGGCAGGTTTTGAAGGTCACAAAAAGAAGATTGTATAAAGGCTAAAAACTGATTTTAGTTACAATATAAATCATTTAGTGATGGTACCATACTATTTGTCGGAATTGTGGTGTGTTCTAGGGTGATTTTACCCTGTAAAAATCCTTCTCCTCTGATTTCATGACTCCTGTTTGACAGAAAACAGTTTTCTCATAATTTTCCCATATAGGTTATGGAAGGTGCTCCAGAAGCTAAAATGAGAGCATATTGTCTGAAAGTACATACTATAGTTCTCAGCCATATGAGAATGAAGTCTGACATTCTCAGTAAAACACGTGCTTCCAACAGGATAAGCCTGTCAATTGATTCCCTTCTGTTCTACTGCAGCCTCCCAGAGTGTTCCAAAGCACAACTAGACTGCTGTTAGTCTTACTTATGACAAAAGTGTGGCACACGTAAAGCCATCTTGATTGAATCAAACTGGTAACACTTAAAACATTTGATTTAAATGAGAGGGTTCATTTTGTCATAGAAATTAAGATTTGTGCTGTAGAAAGAAAAATTAGGACATGTTTTAAGTGAGTTTTCAAACATCTTCCTCTTCTATTTCAATGAAACATTCTGACATCATGACATGGAGACTGAAACATGGACATTCAACACCAGCAGCAGACTGCTAGTTACCTCCCTGGTAATCAGCAGCTTTACTACAGCATTCTAATGAGCAACTAGTGTGCATGAATTTGGAATCTATGCCAAAAGTGTGGCACTTCTGAACTCCATCTTGATGGAATTGAAATGGAAAACTGAAAGCATTTTCTGCTGAGGATACTGCAGTAAATGAGGAAATTAGGGAGCTTCATAACAAATACGTCTCCTGAGATGGTCACTAGAATAAAAAACAAGCCCAAATGTAGCAGAAATATCACTAAAATGTAGCCCAAGTGTAGCCTTATGATAGAAGTGTGCAAAACACCTAATTGTTTTTTTTTTTGGTATATAGCGCAGACCCAAAGCTACTGGAGTGGTTGACGTATCAGTCACATCTCACAAGGACGCATTCAGTTTGGTTTTAGCCATGGGGAAATTAAGGGCCTCATTACAACTTTGGGGGTCCCACCGCTGGACTGCCAAAGCCTCGGGGAGAAGGCCACTGTCATGCTGGTGCCCCCCCCAAGTCATATTACAATTTTCTTGCTGGGCTGACCGGCAGGAACAGTGCTATGGCATTGGACTTGACTCCCCTAAGGGAGCTGCGTCCAATCCCGTAGCACCCTAGCAAAGCAGACAGTGCACATTCTGATGATGCTCGGCACAGAGGCCTCTGCTCTGCCCTTTGCATGGGCATGGGCAGTGTAGGGGCCCCACTGTGAACCCCAGCACTGGCTTAGTGCCCGCTATGGAAAGGCTGGTGGTAAGAGGGGTTTTGATCAGCATGCGGCCGTGGCTGAGCATGACCCGACCACTGTCATCCCATCAGGAACCATGTTCCCAGCTGTGACAACGGTCCCCTAGCAGTCTAACCACCAGGGTCATAATGTGGTGGTCAGACCGCCTGGAGTGCGTGTTTCAGACTGTCACTGCAAGTCTGGCAATCCTTGGACCGCCAGACTCGTAATGGCCCCCTTAGGGATTTGCCCAGAATCACAGGATGTTGATTCCCCAGTTGCAAAATCTGTAGCTCTGGCTGCAACGCTACATCCTCTCCCCTAAATGTAATCTATAATCAAATAATCAACTGCATAAAAAAACATAAAGATAGCAAATAATTGAAAAGTCCTTCATCCCTATTTGAGAACTCAGAAAATATGTCCTCATTTTAGTTTTTTATAGCCCTACCCATAATTTCTATGGGAATACAACCCTCTCATTTTTATAATGTCTAAAAGAAATGCTTTAGGTATTACAGTTTTAGCTTCTTGAATTAATTAACTATAAAAGCTGAATTTCTATGGTTTTGTGAGCGTAAAATCTGAATCTAACTATTACTTCCCTGTAACATTTGGTTTGTTAGTGAATATATATATATATATATATATATATATATATATATATATATATATATATATATATATATATATATATATATATATATAGATATATATATAGATATATATATATATAGAGAGAGAGAGAGATTTTTCCCTCACCAGTGGCGGCTTGCAGGGCGCAGAAGGGGCAGGGCGGCACGCAGAGGGGGGTATAAAAATGTAATTAAGAAAAAAAGCACACTTACCTTCTTGTCATTGCACCTTCCTCTCCGCTCTGCTCCTCCGTCTTCTTGCTGCAGACACAGGCTCCCAGCCTGCCCTGCGGCCAATCCTGACGCTGCTCAAAGCAGCGTCAGGATTGGCTGGGAGCACCCAGCCAGGGCACTCGCAGGCAGACTGGGAGCCTGTGCAGGCTCTCTCCAGCCCAGCAACTATGTTGCTGGGCTGGCGAGAACCCTGTGCGCATGTGTGTTTGACCGGCCTGAGACAGCCGGCCAAACAGACATGCGCTTTGAGGGGGAGCGCTGAGCACTCCCTCTCACTGCTCGTCACCCCGTGGCCCGACACCCTTTCAAAGAAAACCACAATAAAATAGTTTATTATTGTTTTCTTTGAAAGGTTATGCAGCTGCTGCTGCTGGCGGGGGTGGGGGGTGACGCTCCTCCACTCTAATGGAGGGGACTCCCCTGTCCCTTACCTGATATACTTATATTTCCATTGTAAAGGGATGGGTGGTAGAGGCATATGCATGGTAAAGACTTGGTTAGTGAAGACATTGTGTGGTAGAGGCTGCGTGGTAATGACTATGGGCCTCATTATGAATTTGGTGGGCCGACTGTCGGCCCGCCAGACCCATGGGGAGGAGACCGCCATGGAGCTGGAGGTCTCCCCCCCACCCTATTACAAGGCTTCCACAGGGCTGACCGGTGGAAACCTCCATTTCAGGACGTTTTTGCCAGTCCACTTGGTGGAAACAGTCCGGTATCATTAGTCTCCGCTCCTCATGGAGCCGAGGCAAATGCTGTTGCACAGAGGATGCCCTCAGCACCCGCGGAATGCGCACTGTCTGCTGTAGCAGACAGTGTGCATTCCGAGGGTGCTGGGTGGTGGGGCCCCTGCACTGCCCACGACATAGTTGTGGGCTTTGCATGGCCCCCCTGTGGCCTCCAACATTGCCTTCCCACCAGCCTTTTCATGGTGGGTACCCCACGATTAAAAGGCTGGCTGAAAGTGAAGTCGTGATCAGCATGGCGGTGCTGAACTCAGCGCAGCCGTGGCTTGCCACGACTTTAACCGCCGCCAACCTGTTGGGATCCGTGATCCTGGCAGTGGCAGCGGTCCTACTACAGTCCAACCGCTGTCCACAGGTTTGGTGGTCTCATGACTGCCAAACTCGTAACGAGGCCCTATGTTGTAAATGTTATTTCCCATTGACACAAGCAAGCAAATTAAAGGACATTTCAGCCATTGTTTAAGGCCTCTAATGACACGGTTATTGAAATGCTAGTACCTCCACAGGGTTGGGTTACTCATGTTTCCTCTATACATTTTCCTCCCTCCTTAGAGTCTGACATTCATTTACATGCAACAGAGCAGTCCAACCCCAATGGCTCGAGGGGTGGGGGTGTTGCTTTTTCATTTGTAGAAGTTATTCATGCAAATAGGGACAGCAGGAAAGACAAAATACCAAGACTGACAGGGTACCCCTAGAGTTATTCCTAGAAAATATTCACTTGTGGACACTTTTGTTAACAAGTGTTTTTATCATGAGACTATAAAGTCTATGCCTATGTGGAATCAATCTGTGATTGCCCCAATATTTTAAAAGATTGCCAGCGGTATCCTTAAGTTGCTCGTCTTCTATTTGTCACCAGTTGGGGGCTCCACATTTAGAAGATGCTATAGTCATAGGTCCCTTATTGTTGTAGCACTCCATATGGATGAAACCACACAGAGGCTGTGTTAAATAGGGATTTGGTAAAGCATTGTTTGAGTCTAGACTTGGCAGGGGATCTTCCATGGTTACAGTATATCAGAAAGGAGTGCCAGGAGATGGGAGCTGCCAAATACGTTGAAGTTCCTGGGATCCTGCAGGACATCCGCAGCGGAGAGCTTGAAACTTTAATAAAAACATATAGAGCCAACATTAGAAAGCGATTAGACCAAACAAAGGACTCTTGTCATGATGCTTTATTAACCTGTATTCGGCACACTACTGTATACTAATTTGGTTCCGAATCAACAGCCTAGGTTAATTTCGAATAGATTTCTTTTAAACATCATTCATTATTAAGTATCCTTAAGTAGCGTGATCACTTTACATGTATGATTTTTCAGTGGGCTATATGTGAAAGCAAGAAAAAGTTTTTTTATAATTCCTCTGTTAAAATGTTTAAACTTCACAGATTGTATGCCAGCTTTTAAGTAGCTTAAAACGTCCACCTCTTTTTGTAGTTCTTTCAATTGCAAAATATTTGGGGAAGTGAGATAGATTAGAATTTTTATGCCACTTGATTATACTTTTGGAGTTAATGATTCTGTGTAGGTGAATTACCTGGAATTTTGTGTTTGGATTTTCCCAGATGTCTGTAGGTTGGAGTTTTTAACGTTTTTATGGCATCTATGATATTATGATTGTGAGCCAATTAAATGGTCTATTTTGATCCGTTTTTACGTATGTTTCAGATTTTTAAATGTAAGTATTATGATTATTTGTTTTATGTATTTATTTTTATTTTATCTTTTATTGCCCAGGTTCTGTCGAGTGGAAATATAGAATGATTTGACTTGACTTGACATATGGCAGGGATGCAATCCTAGCACTTTGTGCAATCTAATAGGCTCTTGGAAATCAAACTGCAGTGTTGAAGCCTCACAATTGATTTATCTGTGTAGGCACCTAGAATAAGCAACTGTTCCCCAAAAAGGCTGGTACAATAAATATGAATTTCAGCAAAATCTTGTATTATTTTCCTCTTAGAAATAAAAACTTGAAATTTAAAAATACAAGTAGAAACCACTTTTAATGTATTTTTAGTCTCTCAGACTAATCGGACATAGTTGTTAAATAGCAAATAGTATTACAGTATTTAAAGTACAGTGTTTTTGCACAAAATCTTTATACACCAACTTCTGGGTCTCAGAGAATCTCACAACACTGTCACAGATGGATGGCCAGTTTGTAACTCTGAGAAATATGTCAACCCTATGAGGGAGGAGGTGTTTGTGAGCAGAAAGAGAGGCAGAGAGAAGTCTGAACACAAGAGGCAGGGATGCCCAGAAAACTCCTGCAAGAAATCTTGTGCTTTCTTGATTGTAAAAAGTGTTTTCGTATTGTTGCAACTGTCACGTTTTCACTTTAGTATTTTCAAGCCACACCATTTTTAAATAGAGATCGGTTCATTTTCTACAGTCATTGTAGCTTGTTTTATGAGCAGAAACTGCCCTGCTCATCAAAAAAGCTGAAATGACTATAAAAGAAAGATCCGCACTGGAAAGGAAACAGTATGGCCCTCCTTACGAGTTTTACAGACGGGAAAGCCCATCCATCAAACTCCCAATAGGGTGGCCGCCGCCGTAGTGGTGACCACTTTGCCGGACCTATTAGGTGTTTCCTGCTAGGCCGACATCGGAAACCTCAGTTTCTGCCCGCGGGCCTAGCAGGAAACAAGCAGCAGCATTGTCTGTGGCTCGGAATCGAGCAGGTGGCAATACTGTTGGATGCACCAGTACCCTGACCATGTTCACTGTCTGCACAGCAGACAGTGAACAATGCGATGGTGCTGGGCAGGGAGACCCCCTGCACTGCCAATGCCCTCCTGTGCCCCCCTGCACCTGTTCTCCGCCCGCTTTTTTGGAGAACGAGGTCTTAATCCGCAGGGCTGGCGGATTACAATCTCTGCTACCGCCAGGCCGTTGGAATCATGGATCCTGGTGGTGCTGGTGGAACCCTGGCAGTCTTACTGCCAGGGTCTTTATGTGGTAGTCGGACCACCACAGCAGCAGCGGTCCTGACTGTGTTAGTGCATATGATCTTATTTGGTCTTTTATTATTAATTTATAAAGGGATGCATTAGAGGTTCAATTGGACCTTTTGACTATGTTTAGATTGATTCCACCATAAATCCCAATTACAACACAATGGGGGTCATTCAGACCCCGGCGGGCGGCGGGAGCCGCCCGCCTGGAGGGAACCGCCATATGGCCGCTCGACCGCGGAGGCCATTCTGGCTTTCCCGCTGGGCTGGCGGGCGACCGCCAGAAGGCCGCCCGCCAGCCCAGCGGGAAACCCCTTCCCACGAGGAAGCCGGCTCCGAATGGAGCCGGCGGAGTGGGAAGGTGTGACGGGTGCAGTTGCACCCGTCGCGAATTTCAGTGTCTGCTGAGCAGGCACTGAAATTCTTTGTGGGGCCTTCTTACGGGGGGCCCTGCAGTGCCCATGCCATTGGCAGGGGCCCCCAGGGGCCCCACGACACCCCATACCGCCATCCTGTTCCTGGCGGGCGAACCGCCAGGAACAGGATGGCGTATGGGGTGTCGGAATCCCCATTGCGGCGCAGCAAGCTGCGCCGCCATGGAGGATTCCTGAGGGCATCGGAAAACCGGCGGGAGACCGCCGGTTTTCCTGTTCTGACCGCGGCCAAACCGCCGCGGTCAGAATGCCCTGCGGGGCACCGCCAGCCTGTTGGTGGTGCTCCCGCATCCCCGGCCCCTCGGAATGACCCCCTATATCTTCAACAGCATCAATAAACAACATCAAAATACCTTTAGAGTCAGAAATCTTCACGCACTATGAACCTTTGTGTACAAGTTAGAATGTTTATTTCACTATATTAACAATGCTAATGATACGTAAATGAGTCTCAAAACCAAATGGTATACATAGAAGAACGACACTAGTTGACCAAAGCTTCTAAAGAATCTCAATTTAGCTAACGCATTGATCACTAACCATTCGAGAGACACATCACCAATCAATAGCAAAAATAACTGTGCAATAGAAATAGCATATATCTAGATTCAGTAACTAAGCAACATCAATCATCTGTTAATAGTAACCTGTTTACATGTCAATGGGTAGTCAACGGTTCCCTTACTAACCTTATGATTAGAACGGCATATTTGGACTTCATGCAAAAGAATTTAGTTAACATAAATTTGGAAAACATCCAGCTATGGCTCTATCAAAATAGTGGTTGGTACCTAGAAACAAAAGAGATGATCTATAACAAGCACATTAGCATTTTGTGATTCCTAACCTCATATGGATCAGCAAGCTGTGATTATCTTCATCAGTTGGACATCAGTTCGGTCAGCATCCGCAACTGTCCATGAAGGGGATGCTTCAAATACAGGGACTCTAAGCTATCCGATCCATTTAAAGCAATGTTTAATAGTCAGCATTCAGCACTAAGATTTTAAGCAATAAAGTTAAAGATAGAATCCTCTACGGAGGAAATCAAAGTAGGAAGCTCAAATCTAAGATACAACTAAACTGTCTTTCACATGTCGATGATTGGCTCCTCTTCTCCTGTTCCCATCATCAGGCTCATCGGGTAACATTTTTGTATCCATCCGTCCTCCAGTCAGTGCATCCATTGTTAGCTTCTGGGAACATCGCTGTCTCATGCATTAAACTATACAATGTATCGACGTCTAACACAAGACATTCTAGCAAGCAGTTCTCATGAGAAAGTTAAAGGCATCTGTTAACGTTTGGTCAACGCAGTGAAAATAATACATGAACTGATTTCTCTAGACATACATTCCCACAATTTTATCAAACAGGGCAGCTTAACCTGAGGCCGTGCAAACTAGGCCCAGACCTGGCTAACTTAAGGCCTATAATTAATAAAGCAAATACATAGTGCAAAATCATTCATATAACACATAACTATAATAACCTAAACATAGGCACTTCAATTAATGTTAATAAGCATTTAATAATAATCAATGAAGGCCACTCAAGTGGGCACATTTTCCAAGTCGCACATTATTTTCTGTGTTAGCCAAATTTTATGCAGATTCATAATCCAAAACACATAAAAATTAATTAGTAAAAACTTCAGCATTCACAACTACCACAGCTAGGCTGGCGGTCTAAAGACCGCCAGCCTCGTAATGCGGCCTTATGGCTTGAACACAAGTGAAAAAAATTAACTGGCCCCCTTCTTGGATGCAAACTTATCTGATTCAATTTTTCAAAGTAGAGCTTGGGCGACGCACGCCTGAGTCCCAGTGAGCTAACGTGCTGTGGTGCTGTAGAAATAAAAAAGCATACAGTGCAGCCGCTGACTTTACAAGGCACTTTCCTGCTTGCCAGTGATGGGAACTCACTGTAAGCATGACCAGGGGCAGTGCGCATGCACAAACTAACTAAATTGCATATGCACAACTGACCATCAGCTCCATTGCGAATGTAGCCTTGCAGCAAATAGCAGTGCCGGTTACTCTCTAAGCCAGGTGCTGCTGTTCATCAGGGGGGATACAAGAAATGATCTGAAAAAGCCACAAGCGGCCCCAGGGCCATAAAATGAGTATCACTGCTTAGGCCTTAATTGTTGTGCCGCGGCTTAACCCGCCCGAGACAGGCTACTTGGTCCTACCTGGTCTTTGATCAAAGCTCCCCTCTACAGGCCCTTCTTTCCCTAAGAGTCGGAGAGACCCTAGGGTGGAGGTAAAGGTTGCGGTTTATTAAACATTAAGTCATAAATCATGAGATGGTCAGAAATCCTCTTGACAGTAATTGATCGTTGATATACAGCAAAAGCTCCCTGGTTCCACGCCCCAGGCTCCCGTTACTCCACCTCAATGCCCGCGCATCCTGGAGCCCTCAGAGGCGTTAGCTGTGGTCCCTTCATGGTCTGGCTTCACCTCTCTGGCCCACTCTTTATCTTTGACATAGTACCTCATAGCTACATTCTGTTTTGAAGATTTCAATGAATTGGTATAGGGTAGGGAAGCTCATTCTAATAGGAGTTATACCACCTTTCTACTGGGGTAATAGTTTCGGCTACATGTGGAACCAGGGTTAGCGCGTGTGCCCTGAAGAGTGCATATGCCACAATAACAAGTATCTTCAAAACAGTCTAAGAAGGGTATTTGTTTTTCCTCATTTTCTTGCTAGAATAGTATGTCGAGTAGAAAGCAACAATATTTTTCTGATCCCTGTTGGTGGTACATATGCTAGAGCAATACTTTTTATGCTTTTTAATCTTGAAGGCATATTTAGTATTGGTAGAATGGTCAATACTAAGGCCTGATTACGAGGCTGGCAATCTGAAGACTGCCAGCCTCGCAGTGGCTGTTGGACCAGAGCGGCTGTGGCGGTCCGACCACCACGTTACAAGGTTGGCGGGCAGACACACCAACCTACCGATGTCCCTGCCAGGATCTGAGATGCCAATGGGCTGACAGCAGTGCAGGTTGAAATCAGCCAGGGTGGCACTGAACTCAATGCCGCCCGGCTGATTACAACCTTGTTCTCCGCCAGCATTTTCATGGAGGTTCAAACGCCATGAAAAGGTTGGCAGAGAACAAGTGCAGGGGGCCACAGGGGGCCCATGCCAGTGGCATGGGCATGTCAGTGGCGTGGGCAGTGCAAGAGTTCCCCTGCCCAGCACCCTCGAAATGCACACTGTCTACTGTGCAGAAAGTGCGCATTTCAAGGGTGCTGGAGCCCTCCACATGTAGAAACATTGCCGCCGGCACTATTATGAGCCTGGGACAATGCTGCCACACCTTTCCCAATGGGTTGGCTGGCGGAACCTTGGTTTCCACCAGTCAGCCCAGTGGGGAAGTCGTAATGGGGCCGGCGGGGAGGTCGCCAGCACGGCGGTGACTACCCCATCGGGAGTAATCAGAACCTAAATGTGGATTTTTGGATATGCCTCCATAACGTTTGATTGAAAAGAAAATTAAAGTCTTGCAATGATCTGTGAGGATATACTTTGAGGACTATTTTCAATCATTGACTTCAATATCAATAACTATTTTTTTGTGGGCAGTAGTTATTAATTTTCTCTTTTACAGATACCAGTGATTCTTGCTAAGCAGCAGAGATCTCTGTACTTTCAGAGGAGCCAACGCCTTCTAGCAAGAGAGCACTGGCTTAACAACTGCTGGTCTAATTAACTCCTTCGCCCCTCTAGCACCTACAAAAACGGAATGAAGCTCGGTGTTAAGTTTGGTGATAAACTATATTTCCAACCCCAGAACCAGCCTATATTTGTGACCTGTTTTGCCCTGCTTCATTCCAAGAAAACGTTTCTTGATCTCTTCCTGTATGCAACATGTAAGATGGTTGTTCAAATATTCATAACTTCCAGGTTAGACTACTTGAACATTCTGTGCTGTGGCCTTCCAGAAAAACTGATTAAAAAACTCCAATTAGAAAACAAAATGCCGAGGCCTGACTTATCTTGGATATACCCAAGCGTGATTCAGTGTCACATCACCTCTGTGATCTGCACTGGCTCCCGATTATGAAAAATATCCTATTTATGGCTCTGACCACCAATCATCAAGCCTTTCATAGGTACAGTGCCAAATATCTTATTGCTAGGCTTGTGCGTTACTACCGTCTAGAGCATCTGCTTTACTAATCAATGGTCCAAGGCCCCATCGTGTAGGGCAGGTGAGGGCTTTCCCTTTCGGACCTTGAAAGGAAAGACTGGAATTGGCTCCCACTGTCACTTTGCGCTACATCTTGCAAACTCTCATTTAGAAAAGTGTTTAAACCCCACCCATTTGCATCTTATTAGTGTGACTATTCGCAGTCTTATGATGCGTAGCGTCGGGACACTCTTTGGAGTGGCTGTGGGCAGCGTAAATTATTCATTCAGTGCACTCTGTGCTTTCAGAGGAGCCAATGCCTCAGTGACTCCTTTGAAAGCACTGAGGCCCTGATTCACCGAGGTAACATACACATTTGAGTAATTTACACTTTTGAGTAAGTTTACTAGTTTTTGCTTATTCGCAAAATCTGAGTGTAAGTTACTATTACGTAAAGAAAAACATTAGTAAGTCAAGCACCACACATGGCAACACCCTCTCATAGAGGTATGGATTTAAAATAAAACCTCGTTGAAAATGTTAAACTTAATTAAATTATTTGAACTTGTTGAAAATATAGATAAACATAATTTAATAGTTAGAAAATGTATACAATATGTTAAAAACATATTATGAATTTAAAATTAATGTAATAATTGTAACAAAATATGAGTAAAATACTTTTAATGAATCCAATTTGTCACTTTTATTAAGTGTTACTGCTTAGTTAAAAAAAACAATATTTATTTTAGGTAGGAATATATTTTTTTATTTAAAACTCAGAATAAAAACAATTAATTTAATTTAATTAAGTTAAAAAGGCTGTAGCCATTTTTCTTCTACATTGAAAGTAAATATATAAAATAAATTAACATTAATATTTAGCCTAAAGCTAATTTATTGTTTATTTTTGAGTAAAATAAATCATTTGTTTTTCCCTATATTTAAAAAAATGGAGGCTTTGCAGTGGGCCAGAGATCTCCACATTGTGAAAATAAATAGGAAAAAACAAAAAGTTATTTAACCCTAAAATAAATATTGAAATATTTGTATGTTATTGATGTAATTTATTCTAAATGTAGAACAAAATAAAAAATATATATACAGCACGATTAATGTAGTTCTGAAATGAATGTTTAATTAATGGAAATACTGTAAATTACATTAACATTATTGATGTTTAAATTTTTTAAAAATCCCACCTGAAGAACATTTTTTTTGTTATGCATTAATAATTATTGAAAGTGATGTATAGAATTAACTAATATTAATTTAATCATATTTTACTAAAGTATCATTACAATAATTTTTAAATTCAAAATAGGCAATTAAAATGTTTTCAAATTAAATAATAAATATGTGGCAATTTTTATCTAGATTTTACATCACATATATGTATTTATGTTTTTGACAAGTTTAAATAATTTCAATTAATTCCCGTGGGGTTTTATTTTAATTCCCTGCCTCCATCATTTTCTTTGCAAAGGAATTCTGTGAGCATGTCTGGTGCTGGATTTAATACAGATGCTATTCTCTTTTAGTATTAACTTACACTCGAATTTTGTAAATAAGCAAAAAGTAGAAAACTTACTCAAAATTGTAAATTACTCAAAAGTGTAAGTTGACTTTGTGAATCCGGACTTGAAAGTTTGCCACCATGTTTGAAGTGGCTGCTCGGCAATCTTTTTTGTGTGTCAAAAGCCAGGAATTCATTTTTGAAAAACAAAAACAAAACAAAAAAGCCATGATACTAAAATTCTTGACACTATCGGTGTGTTCTCCCAACGTGGGGGGGCCATCTGTAAAAAAAAAAATCTGTTCAGGACTGCCAGTCTATTGCTGGAGGTCTCGAATTGAAAAAAAAGTAGAAACTTAAAAAGTACATAAGATCGTCTTCTCTAAATAGGGATACATCTGCACTCAGGCCGGCTTTAGCGCTGGTGGCGCCCTGTGTAACATTTTTCTTTTTGGCGCCCCCACTCTCCCCATGACCACCTCCCCGGATTCACTCACTACAACCCAGCATATGCGCCATAGCCACTCTCACATACATTGATTTGTTTTAAAGCGCATGTAAAGGGTGGCTTTACTAATCAACTCAACTATCCACATAAAATACAGTCCTGTTCTTTGCAGCAAGCATATTAACCCTCTCTGCTGTTTTATGGCAAGTCAAAGCTGCCGCTAGACAAAACTCCCATCTCTCTCCATAGCAGGAACATTAATCACAAGAGGTATCATTTTAATGGCTTCCTGAAGGCTGGATGCACAATGAACTTTTCAGCAGATACTTTTCAATCGCAAGGTTCATAAGTACTTGCTAAACATAGGGCTCCGTGAGGTCAGCTCCCGGTGCGGCCGCACCGTACACACCGCCCTAAAGCCGGCCCTGTCTGTACGGATGGCCCCACCCTCATTGGGATGTCAGTGTAAGGTCTCCTGTGGCAGAGCTAGTGAGATGCTTGCCATAGGAAACGACAATCCACCCAACGTGTAAACAGAGCAGGGGGATGCTTGTGGCGGAGCACCCTGTCTGTCAAACTCTAAATCAGGCCCATAGTCTTTTAAAATCTTTCTTATTTGGGCTAAAGAGCTAGTGCTTGCTTCCTGTAAGATTTGCATGTTACAAACTTGTACTTCAGATATGTCTGTTCGATGACTAGGTCATTTTCAACAATGTCATTAATGGTAGTTGCTAAGTAAATCGAACATCTGTAATAGGGTAGTACTTAGGGCCCGACTGCGACCTTGGCGGATGGGATACTCCGTCACAAACGTGATGGATATCCCGTCCGCCGTACTACAAGTTCCATTACATCCTATGGAACTTGTAAAACGGCGGGTGGGATATCCGCCACGTTTGTGATGGGGTATCCCATCCACCAAGCTCATAATCAGGCCCTAAGTTACCTTTCAGTGGGTTTTTCATTGATACTACTTTTCTTTTTTAAGTGCTTGCATAATCCATATAGGTTAGTTGGGTTTTCCCTTTCCGTGAAGGTATATACATAGCTCTGTTTAGCATTTTGGAATCTGAGGATGAAATAAATATGAGACATATATAGATAATGTATGTATCTATGCATATAGGCGTGTGTTATTACTATAGAACAAACCTAGCCAAAAGCCAATGGAGCACTGTATATGGTCAAAGACAAGCAATCCTTAAAACATATTCCTCTTTCTGTGTGAGGTAAGCACACCACTTTGATGCAGTCCCAGGTTTACCACTTTTAGTAAATCTGGAATTGTGTCAAATTCCATGGGTGGATGCATGGGAACACCTATGCTCCATCCATGGATTGTCTACAGCAACAAAATGTAAGTCAATGCCTCACCCATCAAATGCCCACCATAACAAAATGTAAAGCAATGCAGCCCGTGCTGCTGCATTGTGTTACACTTCTTTACAAAGTCATGCACGGCGGCATGAATAGCCTTTTGCATACCTATATCTATACCATTTAAGGATCTTGCACTGCCTTGCAATGACTTGCATCACACGACAACAGTACAAGTCCTTATCAAATCTGACTCCAAATCATTTTCAGCATTTTGCGTTTTTGCTCAAGATATTTGTCGTCCTTTTTGACCCGCTCTTGGTTTGTGCAGAACATCAGAGGGTTTTTTTCCCTTTTTAAAGCTGTTTTTTTTTTTCATTTTCTCAGTTTCAATTTTGTACTGGTCATATGCATTAAATTAGTTTTTGGGTACAATTGTTTTATATTTTGGAAATAAATGTTTTTAGATAGAGACATTTTAAACTTACTTTTTTATAGAATGCAGTTAATTTCTTTTGCAGATTGATGGCATTGGTGAAGGAGGTCTTCCCCTCAAACAGACTAAGGGTCTTCTTTGCTGTGGGGTAGCCATACAGCAATTTGTGTGCTTCTAGTGTGTTGTATTTATACTGTTTTTAGATTACTTCTGTCTTCCTATTTGTTAATCATTTTGCCTTTGAGTTTGATTGGTTAAAATTCTAGTTATATGGTTTTCATTTAGCTATTAGTAACACAAAAGGATGATGGAGGGAGTGCTGAATTTTTCAAACACTCACCCTCAGTCACAGATCTGATTAAATCCATTGTTCTTTTGCTCACCAAACCACCCCAGTTTAGACCCAGCCATATGCAAATAAGTCTAGACCCTGCTCCCCATGGGAACAGTCCAGCCCTAACTGCCATGGCAGGTCCTCTATGTACAGGAATCAAGCATCCTGGGACCGGTTTCAGAGTATCACCCCTCATCAGCCAGGCTAGCATGAATCCAGTAGCACAGAGAGCAAGAGACCCATGTCTGGGCATACCCTGGCCACTTAGGGTGACTTCAGCAACACAAAAGGATGATGGAGGGAGTGCTGAAACTTTTCTAACACTCACCCCAAGTCCCTGATCTGGGTTAAATCCATTGTTCTTTTGTTCACTGTGCCACCCCAGTTTGGACCCAGCCAAAACTGCAAATCAGTCTTGACCCTGCTCCCCATGGGAACAGTCCAGCCTGAACTGCCAGGCCCTCCATCGATGGGAAACAACACCCTGAGACCAGTTTTGAGGTATCGCCCCTCCTCAGCCAGGCTAGCATGATTCTAGTGGCAGAGTGAGCATGGGACCAACGTTTGGGCATACCCTGGCCACTTAGAGCGACTTTATCAACACAAAAGAATGATGGATGGAGTGCTGAAACTTTTCAAACACTCACCCCCAGTCACAGATCTGGGTTAAACCCATCATTCTGTTGTTCACAATGCCACCTCAGTTTGAACCCAGCCATATGCAAATCAGTCTTGACCCTGCTTTCCATAGGAACAGTTCAGCCTGAACTGCCAGGCCAGATCCTCCCTGTACCAGAAACAAGCATCCTAGGACCAGTTTAAGGGTATCAGCCCTGATCAGCCAGGCAAGCTTGAATCCAGTGGCACAGCGAGCAAGGGACCCACGTCTAGGCATGCCCTGGCTACTTAGGCCGACTTTAGCAACATAAAAGGATGATGGACAGAGTGCTGACACTTTTCAAACACTCAAACCCAGTCACAGATCTGGGATGAATCCATTGTTTTGTGTTCATCACACCACTCAAGTTTGGACCCAGCGATATGCAAAACAGTCTTGACCCTGCTCCCCATAGGAATAGTCTAGCCCGAACTGCCAGGCCATGTCTGCCCTGGACCAGAAACAAGCGTCCTAGGACCGGTTTCGGGGTACTACCCCTCATCAGCCAGGCTAGCTTGAATCCATTGGCACAGTGAGCTAGGGACCCATATCTGTGCATACCCTGGCCACTTCGGGCGCCTCAAGCAGCACAAAAGTATGATGGACGGGGTTCTGAAACTTTTCTAACACTCACCCCCAGTCACAGACCTGGGATGGCGTGGTGAGAAAAAGAGCGATGGATCAAACACAGATCTGTGACTGGGGTGAGTGTTTGAAAAGTTTAAGCACTCTGTCCATGATTCTCTTGTGTTGCTTTTAACTACTACCACATATGGAAGACGCTAATTAAACTATACATTTTCTGGCATGCTGTAATAATTATGGTATTTTGATAAATGTACTTTTTTATTTTGTGCTATAGTTTGTTTTTAAGTAATTCTATATATAATTATAACAATGTTATAGTAATGGTTAGGTTTGTTATGGATATTTTCGCTGTTTTACATTTACACTCTATGTTTTTGTTTTTGCTATTGTTTTTGCAATGGTTTTGAACTATATTTTTGTAGGCAATATTTTCGTTGTTTATATATGGGTTTAAGAAAGTCGATATTATGCTTATTGTTGCTATTGTCACAATATGTTTGTACCACAGTACTGAGTCACACAACTTCAATACCAGGTCGCTATTAATTGAGGACTATTAATTGAGCAAATAACAACCATCTTAGACCCTGGAATCCCTGCTTTAAGCAGAAATTCAATAACAAATTCAATTAACTGTGGCACAGCTCTAAAAGGCGCAATGTTCCCACGCTCATCCTCTGGGTAAAAACTGTAAACCATTCTCTACTAAAACAAAGAATGGCACAACATGGAATCTGGGGAGGGTGATGAAGCTCAATTAATCTGCAGTCCAGTGGCGGCTGCCACTGAATGGGGGTTAAAAATTTTTTTTTTTTAAATCCTGCTCCTTTGAGACACAAATTCGGCTCTCATCTGTACTCGTCTCGGCTGCACACAGGCTCTCAGCCAATCATGACTCTGCTTTCACCAGCATGACAGCAGTGTCATGACTGGTGTGAGCGGACTGGTTGGGCGCTCACACTGGGAGTGAAGGCCTGTGCACTTTCTCCTCTCGGATGTGCAATACAGCCAGGTGGAGAAATGCAAAGTGCGCATGTCTGTTTGGCCGTCCCAACACGGCCACCCAAACAGACATGTGCACTTATGGGGCACATACCTCTCCTCCTCCAGCCCTCCTCCGGCCCACTTTAGTCCAGCCCCACCCTCACCTGGCTCCTAGGAAAAATAAAATGATAATAACATAGTGTTATTATCATTTTGTTTTTCCTTTTACCGAATGCAGTGGGGTGACGCTCCTCTTCCTTAGCGGAGGAGCCACCGCTGCTGCAGGCAAGGATAATCCAAGCCGGCCCCTAGCTGCTGTAGCAATAACAAAAACAGGAACCCAGATAATGAAACCCATGTGACGAGTAGAGGCACAAACAAACATTCCATTGGTGAAATCTCGTTTAGAGTGCGGATACGACCACCTTTGTACTTGAAAAACTATGGGCCTGATTGATATATTGGCGGACGGATGCTCCATGACCGTCGTGACGGAGTAACCCGTCCACCAATATCTAAAACAGGCCCTTTGTCGGGGCGTAATCTCCTCTTATCCTGATATATGCCCCAAATCACTGTTATTTGGGAGATTCTAAGCTAAATCAATAGTCAATGGATCTTTAGTTTATTATTACAAACTGTTTTTGTTAGATTCATGTAATGTTAAATGCAAAAAATACATCCAAAAAGTTTCTTTTTCTGTTTGAATAGTTCTCCTGCTCACGCCAAAATGTCAAAAATTCATTTTTTCCCTCCCTTTTCTCGTGACACCTCCCTTGCCCTCCTCTTCTGTGGTATGAAGAAAGGGGGATGTGTGGTAACATTTATTAGACTGTCCTCTACAGCAAAAATGTACAGTTGCTGCAGTGTCTGTTCCCTTCACTGGCACAGGCTCCAGCGCTTTCTTCAACGGAGTGTAGTGGCAGAGAACTATTTTAGTCAATATTTAATGACTTGTTAGATCCATAGCAGTAAACTATAGTTTTGTTGTGAATGTACCGACGGCAGATTCCCAAAGGATAGGTGGCCTTGATATTCAGTAGATATGCACTGCGCACTTTGGGCCAGATGTAGGTAGCCTTTTGCGCCTCGCAAACGGCGAAAAACCCCGTTTGCGAGGCGCAAAAGGCCTCACGCGATGCAGAAACACATTTTGCGAGTCAGTACCGACTCGCAAAATGTGTTTCCGACTCGCAAATAGGAAGGGGTGTGCCCTTCCTATTTGCGACCGCATCGCGATGTAGAGTTGATTTGTGACCGCGAAAGCGGTCGCAAATCAACTCGCAGTTACCATCCACTTGAAGTGGATGGTAACTCATTCGCAAACGGGAAGGGGTCCTCATGGGACCCCTTTGTGAATGCAAACAAAAATATGTTTTCAGAGGTTTCGATATTTTTTCTATTTGCAGCTCGTTTTCCTTTAAGGAAAACGGGCTGCAAAAAGAAAAAAAAAACTGCTTTATTCAAAAGCAGTCACGGACATGGTGGTCTGCTGTCTCCAGCAGGCCACCATCCCCGTGAGTGCCTAGACTCGCTATGGGGTCGCAAACTGCGACCCATCTCATAAATATTTATGAGGTGGGTCTTTGCGACCCCATAGCGAGACACCTTTCTGTATAACATTTTGCGAGGTGCAAATTGTGAGTCGCTGGTACTCGCAATTTGCACCTCGCAAAATGTTTTCTTCGTACATCTGGCCCTTTGTTTCTGCAGCATGGAGGAAAAAGGGTTTGTAAGCCTCAGCTAAAGTGTTCTGCTTAGTTTTTGTCTCTGCTGGGACAGCATCATCTTCTGCAATATTACCCCTGGGAACTGCCTGAATAGGAGCCTGTTCAGCTCACAGGCCACAAACAGGCTTTATTGTGTAACACAAGACCTGGCCATCGAAGGTAATGAGCATCCCCTTAACAGGTGAATGGCAAACTTCACTTGTAGAAGAAAGCTCTTTCTATAGCCAGCAGCAGAAGAGCTAGTGAAGAACTACCTTTAATGGTAGGGCTCCAAGTTTTATGGTATTTATTTTAAAAACTTTTTCGCCTGTATTTTTCGATATTTATTTTTGACCATTTTTCTGTATCTATTTTCTGTTTTGTGAAAAATGAAGCTGGAACTGGTATATTTTCACCTTAGTTTAATTGATAAGGGCACATTCACACTTGGATGCCTGGTGTGTTTTAGTGCTATAAGAAGACGTACAGGATATATCATTCTTAGGCAATACACTCATGTGAAAATATTAGTAATGTAGGATAAGCGCATGCACATCGGCGGCTGTTTAAAAAGTCAGTAGAAAATGTGTTTTTTAACTCCCAGTCTGTCAATCAACACAGCCATTGACCTAGCAGTCCTAATTGAGTGCTTTGAAAGGATACCGTTTCTGTCTTTAATAACTTGTAAAAATAGAAAACTGGGAGCCTTTAAAATGACCCCTTTTCTCTCCTCTAAAGAAGGCTTTAGGCGAGTTCAGTGATTCTTATCACCAGTTTGTAGCATCAGTTTGAGAACCAGTTAATTTTCCAGGACTTTTAGGACCTCATTATCCTTTAAACGTTCCAAAAGCTTTGGTGTTCTGACTAAGAACAGAGAAGAGATTTTCAAACCTCCAGCCAAAATTGAAATTTACCTGCTGGAGCTCTACACATGCACCTAATTGAGGTCATTTTCCAGCCCACCTGCAGTATTTTGTTCCTATCTGAAGGTGGTACCCTAAAGCCACTTGCTTACCACAAATTATGGGAGTGCCAGTCCTGGATTTTACTGCCATCCACAGCAAGAACTATACATACAACTGTTTGTCTGAGCTGAGAAGGTTTTCAGGAGAAGACTAGTTCATTTTCAGGCTAGATAAAAAAGGCTATTTTGCCAAAAGGCAACTTTATCATAGTCCTTTGTCAGTTTCACCAAGAAACACCTCTGATTTAGAATTAGATGACTTTAAATTAGGGTCTTGGGACTCCATTCTCTTTGGAGAAAATTGTCTGCCTTGCATCATAAGTCATTCATGGGTTCTCTCCACAAGCCAGTCACTGATGTGTACTGGGCGGAAGTTCACTGGGAGCAATTCTTTCCAACCATTATTTCTTCAGTTCTGATTCTAGTTCTGGACTTTTTAATCAGTGAAAAAACCTCATTACTAGTTGCCAGATGACCACCGGTCTGAGAATAGTAATGAAGAAAAGTCATCATAACATCAATTTGTAACCAGGGCTAGAGAGGGTAAGTCGGCCACACCATGAGTACCATGTGTGCTGCGACCAGATCCGCGCGAAAGGCCTGAGAGAGGTTGTGTGTACGGAGCACGGAGTACAGAGAGAGCAGGGAGAGCTGAAAGGGGAGTGTTGGGTGGAGAATGTAACAGCGGGATGGGTCCATTTCGCATCTTAGGTCCAGCTCTGCCCGTGCTGCTGCATCGCTTTTGCTCCTGTCTTCTCCTTGCTTTTTCCCCTCATTTTTTCTGCCTTCTCCTTGCTTTCCCCCCTTTTTTGTGTGCCTTCTCCTTGCTTTTCCCTTGTTTTACCTGCTTTCTCCTTTCTTTTCCCCCAGTTTTTTGAGTGGCTTCTTATTACTTTTCCCTCATTTTCACTGCTGTCTTCTTGCTTTTCCCCCTGTTTTTTGTGGGCCTTCTCCTTGCTTTTCCCACATTTTGTGTGCCTTCTCCTTGCTTTTTCCCCCTATTTCTTGTGTGCTTTTTCCTTGCTTTTCCCTAGTTTTCATTGCTTTCTCCTTGTTTTGTCCCTCATTTTTGTATGTTTTCTCCTTGCTTTCCCCCCATTTTGTGCTCCTTCTCCTTGCTTTTCCTTCTCCTTGCTTTTTCCCCCTATTTGTTGTGTGCTTTTTCCTTGCTTTTCCCTCGTTTTCATTGCTTTCTCCTTGCTTTTTCTCTCGTTTTTTGTGTGCTTTCTCCTTGCTTTTCCTTTATTTTCACTGCTTTCTCCTTCCTTCCCTTGCTTCTCCCACATGCCACCTGTTATTTCCCACCTCCCGCCTAGCCCAACCCACCGCATTCCCAGCATCCCTCCCTCCTCCCAGGACCTACTTAATGGAGGCCCCCATTGGGCAGGTCCCAGGCCCAGTTTTCCCCATGCTGCTGCATCACTCTTGCTCCTGTCTTCTCTTTGCTTTTTCAGCGCCTTGAGACCCTGACAGGTGATTTGCTTTATAAATCCTTGATTGATTGATTGATCGATCCATGATACAATTGTCCTTGATCTGGTCTTGTTCTTGTTTTGCTTTCATCTTGGTCTCTGCCTGACTGACTACTGCCTGTCCATGCACCTGACTCACACCCTGTGCCTGCTCCCATGCCTTCTCCTTTCTCGCTTCTCATTCATTTCTGTAGAGCAGAATGTGGTTGAGTACAGGAGAGGTGAGTTAGATGAACTTCTCCAGAGGGTTGAGCATTGATTGGTGCGCGGAGGCGGCCAACCTAGGAGATGGTGCAGACTCCCCTTCCACCACTAGCATTTTCATCTGTATTACCATTCACTTACTCCACTTGAAACCTGGGGGCCTAATAGCATCTGTGTGTCTGGATTTGCTCATGACTCTAGGAGGCGAGACCTCAGGGACATGGAGGTCACCTCACCAGGGAAGGCAGCCTGGTACTGCCAGCGGTCCAAGGCATTTGGAAGAATGATAAGGACAATGAGGAACATGAGACAAAACGCTAAACTCTAGATAACCAATCCAAGATCACCTGGCAATAGCACATCTGTCGAGGGAGTCCTTGAGGGAGTCTCAAAGGGCATACTAGGACCTAAGGTGTGTCTGGAGTTAACCATCTAAGGCAATTAACAGATTATGTGACGGGAGTCATTACATATGCCCGGGTAGTGAAAAGGTCCTTATTGGTGTCTGCCATCGAAAAAGCCTTATCAAGGAAAGCAAGCACAGGGAATTGGTCAAGTGTTGTGTCACCAAGTTGTCCGGTTGGGGGTTGATGTGGGCCTTCAGAGAAAAATGGCCCGCAAGAGGCTGCTAGTGGCATTAATGCCAAAGATCTTCCAGGTGTGCATTAACATGCACTAACTCACTCATCCTCTACCCCCTACAACACTCAGCTAATAAACTCACTAAACAGCAGCTATCAACCAGCAGTTGGATAAGACCTGCAGTCTATTTCCCCAGAATTTTCAGCAGTAAAAGCATCATGAGAATAACTGCACCAATATCCAAGACCCAGCAACAGATCTTACTAGGGACAAGTGTATTACAGAGTTCACCACAGGCCCAGGTGGAATGTCCTGTGTGGTTTCTGGAAGCATCAGCACCCATTCTCATTGGAAACAGGATCTAACCTTTGGCATTGCCTTTTGTAACAGTGGTGATAGTCAGTCACCTAACCTGGAATGATGTATACCAGTCAAGATTAAAATTACAATGTCTGCAGCAGTCCATAATGAACAGGAGAAGAGGTCCAAGTTTAGCCTCTTCTAGCTGACTTAGCATTTCCCAGACCTCTGGGCATGACTGAAAGGTCTAGACATTGCCCGTCCAGTTGCACTACCTCTACACCTAGACTGGTCGACAATAGTTCCAGGAGGGAGGTCGACATTTCATTTGAACTGGACATGTAGGCGCCTGGCCTGGTGGGTAGCTATCATGGCCCATATGGGCCAGACAACACATGTATAAATTGTACCCAGAAATCAGGAACTCCACTTAGGTTGTCATCTTGGCACAAAGACGCCTTGGCTCCCCTGGCACAAACGATCCTTGCCGTTATGAGCATTATGTGGATCTCACTGTGAATGCACTCTGAAGCTGAAAGACTAAACCAAAATTCTTTGTGAATGTCTTCAGATCTCGCAACTATAGATTCACAAATGCATGCTACAAAGAGTGCAGTAAAGGATTAATTTCAATACAAAATTTTTTCAAGTGAGATAAAGAACTGTTCGGAGATTCTCACAAAACTCACAAAGATTCGAGAAGTTATTAGATGATTAAAAAAATAAACTAACCGGAGGAGAATGTGCAGTAGAGAACACTTATAGCCCCAGCATGATCACTCAACTGACTCCTGGTGCACCTGATGCTCAAATTTCAACGCTGACCCACCATTGCACTATAGACAAACCATTGCGAGATCTTTCTGCTAATTGCAGCACATCTAAAATCTCAAATTTCTCTAAAAAAACAACATGAAGGAGGAGTTTCCATAAACTACAACTATGCAAAATCCGCAAAAAGTCTCACAAAAAGATGCATAGAAAGAATCACCTGAAAATATCTAGAACCTCCAGTGTAGGGGACCATTGGCTAGCTGAGGATCTGACATCCAAGCTAGAAGGGTATGCTAGCGCAAATGCGTGTGACAAAAACTCCAGGGGCCAATTGATGAAGGTATAGCCATTGATAAAGCTGCCACTAGCAACCCAAACCTTGAAGTGAAGGTCAATGGCTCAATTTATTGGAGACCCGGGAGCGACCTCATTGAAGGTTCTTACTTCTGCTAAGCGCAACGTGCCTCTGCTTCCCCGACCAAAGTGCCATCAACTTCAGAAGCCTACTGTAATGCTGTCATATTCATGGCACCATAACTAGGTCAGTCTATTGTGGGCAACCACGTGGGCTGCAGCCTACAGTCACAGGAGTAGCCACTGGGAATGGATATTGTCGCAGGCCAGCTGATGATGCGCTGAGAAGACAGCAGTTAGGTCGCAGTGGGGACGCTTGTAGCATTACCCCAGCTGAGGAGCAGGGATTTACCAATGTGCCTAGCAACATCCTGCAACCTACCATTATCTTATTTACACCTACATAACACAGCATCTTAAACAGATGTAAACTATTGAGAAACCTAAATTCTCTACTGTTACTGGGAGTATATCAACCCCACACAATCTCCCTTATGCATGAAACTGTAACACAACGTGTATCTCTGGCCTGTTCCATAGGTGAGTAGGTCACCGACTAGGCGATCTAATTCGTAGACATGGAAAATGGTTGTGACGTTCGAGTGTTCAGGGATGAGTGGGGGAGTTCCCTTTACGGACTAGGTGGTCTCACACACATTATAGTGTCATGCTTCATCATATGACCACCTAGCCCCACCCAGGTAAGATGATACTACCTGGGTGGACTCAACCCCGTTGTTAAACGAACTCTGAGGGAGTGCTGAAATGTTATCTCTTTCTGGATAAAACTGGGATCCAGTTGAAGAGAAATAGATACTACAATTACCTCACAAATCACGTATATGGTTCAATATTTTAATGAAGGTGTTTGCCGGTAAGGTTAAAAACAATATGTGACAATCTTGAACATAATGGTTCAAGGTGTCCTACAGAATTCTATGGCCAACATATTTCTGCCCTCTCCTATAGCCAAAACTGGTCTGGGGCATTTGTCAGGGCCTAGGATCCCTTCAGTATATGGGTTAGCTAACTAAGCTAGATCATGAGCACATGCATTAAAATGTACACAGGCCTACCTGTTTGAAGTGTCTGTGGAAGGCCCTGTGGTATAGAGGCTATCCGGCTACTCTACCTATCAACAGATCAGAGAGAGGAGCAAAGTTTTGTCCTTCATTTTAAAGATGGCCTGCGTCCGTCGAATGCATGTGATCTCCCACATTCACCTGCACAGTACACCTATCGACCTGTGGATCAGATAAGCCAGATGGATTATGTGTTAGTCAACCTGGAATCATGGGAGCTGGTTGATGACTCTGAAGTTGAGCAAAGTATTGAGAGTGATAATGATCTGTTGATAGCTTATCTTAGACTTTCAATGGGAGCATCAGATAAGCATGAACATCACGAAGGAGCAACAAACGGGCCACTGCATGTAACAACAAACAGAAGATCCTTTGCGTGTTGACAAGTACTGTAAAAACTGGCCACGGGATAGTTTTCTACCATTGACAACTCAAATGTAAAAAAATATCTTGAAATCAGAAAAGTTTGCGACCCAGAGGAAACCTGGCAAAAGTTTGCAACTTTGGTCAAATTGTCTTAGAGGATAAGTGCACCACATAAACTACCCCACCTCACAGGTCTGCATACAACAGCAATTCTGCATATACTGATTGGGTTGATACTGAGTGCAGTAACTTAAAACAAGTTTTATCTATTGCCCTAACAGCTAGGCATTTTGCTCTAGATGCAAATGTTGTCCAAAAACCCTCAGACAGGAATACAAACATCTCATAAAACTATGAAAGTCACCTCCATGTGAAAGCATGGCAGGCTCTTGAGCATGCACTGAGAAGCAGGAATCCCATACTTTTCTGGGAATTGGTTTGATAGGACTCCGAAGGGAAGGCAAGGAATCTAGAGATCAGCATCTCACCTACTCTTGGTAAAATTACTTTTCATCATTGTACAATACAGGCTGTCGTGGAATTCCACCACCTTTGGTGACCCCAGGCCTGCCCCAATGAATTTTGCTCATCTGGTATTTCAGTACCTCCCCTGGACACAGCATCAGAGGTTGTTATGCCACACAATGAATTTACTGCAGTTGAGGCTCGAGCGGCCATCCTCTGCCAGGAGTAAAACAAGGCGACCTGTCGGAGTACCAGCTAATATACTTCAATCTGATCAGTTTGTCTGGGTATCTATACTAACATCTGCATGTAATGTAATTTAGTTCCAGGAGACGGTCACAGCGTCACATGCCACCATATGAGAAAGGACCATGGACAACCCTGCCATTTATCGTCCTATCTCACTACTTTACGCAGTTGGTAAGATCTAAGCCAAACTGTTTTTCACTCACTTGGAGAACTAGGACTTTGCAAAGAGATCATCACCGCCTCACAAGCAGGCTTCAGAAAAGGCCAAGGCACAGTAGATCAAGCAATGCAACTATACAACATCGGTCTGCAACATCGAAATGGCCTGATAGGAGAAACAATTGACAGTTTCAGCATTAATGTCAGAGTCAGACAGGGTTGTGTCCTGGCACCTGCCTTGTTCAATATTTTCATCAGTGATGTTGACAATTCTCTGATGGCCTCACATCTTGATGTGCCAATCAGCGATGGACGAAAAATGGCACTTCTGTTATTTGCCGACGATGCAGTGCTTCTGTCCCATACTGATATTGCCATGCATAAACTTCCCAATGCATCTGAGGACTTGTAACTAGAAGAATCTCTTAGATCAATACCTCAAAAACAAAATATGTGATCCGAAAGAGTAGAGCCATATCAAGGAATGCATTTAAAATTTATGGAGTCCCATTAGAGCAGGTGTCTCCAACCAGTCCATCACCGGATATCAGTAGCTCCCAGACATCTCCATAGTAGCGCACAGCTTGGAGTTCATCTCTAAATAAGCACAGGGTCACATTTTCCGTTTTAAAGTGCAGGGAAGGCTTTGTTTATTTTACATTATTGTGATCAGGCTGCAGATAGCAGGGCCTAATAAGGAGCAGTGTTGGAGTCAGATTTATAACCCAGTGCACACAGGTGAAGAATTGAAGCACTAATGTATTTCAGTATTCGAGGTGAGAATAAAATGATGTTTCTCAATGCTTCAAATCTGGAAAAATCTAAATGAAAAGTTATCTTATATTTAACTTTTAATTTTAAATTTCTCAATTGTTTTTTCAAAGTGTTGAATTTAGAAACAGCAGGCCTCTCCTTCCCAGTGGCCATTAAAACACTGTGCCATATTTATAACTGGAAATTCAGCCCATTTTTAAATGGGATGAATTTAAAATGCATAAAAACTTTACACATTTTTAAGATTTTTGCACTTAAAATTTCTCCTATTTAAAAAAATGGTTGTATGTTTGTGTTATATATGTAACAGTGCCACAAATGGCAAAAGTTATGTCCTGGGCCACAAGTATATACAACACACATATATTCTATTCATATACACACATGTTCATACATCCCCAAAGACAACACTCTCGCTGACACATGGCAGCCCTGACATAATGCCCCTAGTCAAAGTATTTAGCTCAAACCATAGTATTTGGCTCTATGAACATTAGGCTCAAAGTCAAGGAAGCTGGGTGTGGGCTGTCTGAAAATAATGCGTGAGTTGTTTAGCTTTTGGTTGCTCACAATGATTTTCACTGATCAGAAGTAGCTCTTGCTACAGAAAAGGTTGGAGACCCCTGTATTAGAGCATGTGGATCATTAAGACTACCTTGGGATACGATTCAACTGAATGTTGGTCTGATCTGCACAATTAATAAAAAGCAAAGCCAAGCTGATTCAGCATCTGAACACAGTTATTAGTGTCTCCAACAAGTGTGGCCACAGATGAACTGGCATACCGAGCACAAGCTTTAGTGGGTGGGACTTATTGGGCAGAGTTGTGAAGCCACAAGAAAGCTAAGGGCCCATTTAAATCTGGGAGACGATTTCTAGGTTGTCTCCTTCATTTAGGCCCAGGGACCCCAATGGATGCCCTCAGGCTTGAGTTGGGCCTTAATTTTATTAAGCACCTGACAGCATTCCAGCCCCTTTTATATTGCATAAGGATATAGACCAAGCCTGAGTTGAGCAACCATTTGAAACGCTTGCATGAGCTATGATCATACGCAGGGTCAGCCAAGCTACCTTCAAACAACTATTTAGCCATCACCTGAATTCTCTAGGCTGTCCAGAGTTTTGGTTCAATGCTGAGAGCCTGACTTCAGCACGTGGGCAGCTGGAAACAGAAAAGTCCTGTGACTATGACATCACCCACCTGGGAAGAAAATTGGTTGCATGTTTCCAAGTCGTTAAACCTCTGCTATATTTGCACCCTATTTACACAATCGTGAGTTTGTTCTATTTACAGTCAGTAGGTTAGGCCGGTCGCCTTTTAGGTAGGCCACTTTAATGCACCTGAGACCAGTATTAGCCCTTTATAATACAGTTTTATATTAGGGATCAGATTTTTACTTTTTATTAGGAGCAGATTTATGGAGCTGAACCATTATTTGATCTTCTTCAGTGCATGATGATACAATTATTTGTATGTGCTGCTTTTGTGTAATTTTCAAACCTGAATTTCGTGATGTCTATTGTACGGCCTACATTTGTAGGCTAAAACAATAAAGTTGATTTGACTTGAAGTAATCAGTGCTTCACAGTTGTCATAGGCATATTTATTCAAAAAATGTTAATCTTATAGGCAAATATTAAAATAAAATGCCTCCTTCTGCTGATCAGAAGCGAGTTTAGAAGGAAAGCAAAATACAATTATTTACAAATTTCTAGACACACTTAGAAATACAAATAACTATGTGAGTAAATCACTATACATGCAAGTGTTTGCAACTATCATTATTGAATAAAATGTGCATATCACTTGTAGCATGGATATTCACACTATAAGTTAGTGGGCAACCCTTAGTGATTCATACAGGCTCTTCAGGTCCGACAAAGTTAAATCGTGAATAAATGGGAAAATTGTACTTATGGTGTTTGGACATTGCACTGGATGAGTAGATCAAGCTGCCAGCAGCTCCACTCGTAGTTCTGCAAATTGGTGGCCTGGCAGCGCCTACTGGGTGCCCCGCCACATAGGGTGACCAGATTTTGAGAACCAAAAACCGGGACATGCCAGAGTCTTACTTCCATATCTGGCCTGTCCCGTTTTATTGCGTAGCCTTGAAAAAAAAAGAAACATATATATATATATATATATATATATATAGATATAGATATATGTATATATATATATATACACACACACACATGCGCGTACACACACAGGCATACATTTAAAAAGGCTACATGTACTTACTATACATGGTAGAACCTCCACCCTATGCACCCCGTTACCTGTTCTCTCCACCTTCTCTCCCCTCCGCTAGGAGCACGTAACCAAACTCCCCCTGTGCTGCCTGACAGAAACAATAAATTGTTTTTTTTTTAGTCCTCTGTGTAGCCCAAATAAGGAGACCATACCTTCCAATTCTCCTTACAATTGCAATTACCTGACCTTTGTCTCAAAAACCGGGATTTTTTTTGAAAATGAAGATATGTGTCGGGACACCGTTACAGTTCACCGAAAACTGGCACTGTCCGGGGGAAACTGGGACGTATGGTCACCAGGGGCTAGATGTATCAAACTCCCGATTTGCATTTCTTATAAAGCAAATTTAAAAAAATCGCTGTTTAAGAAATGCAAAATGGCATGTATGAAAATTGTGATTCGGTAATAGCGATTTCTTAAAAATCGAGATCGCTATTAGTGAATTGCAATTAGGGAATAGGAATCCATTCATAGGTGAGAATGGTTTTGCATTACCGAATTTGTGAATTCCTCCTAGACTCCTGACTGGGTAATCGTAAATAGGTAATTCCTATTTGCGATTACCTATTTATGAATTGCAGATTGTGATTCCCTAATCGGACTCGCAATTTAATGGAATCGCTATTTTTGCGATTCCTTAAAATTACACTGCAAATTCCTTTCATAAATCATGAAAGGCAATTTTGCATTCGCAAACGGTGGAATATTCGATTCACACTGTTTGCGAATGCAAAATCCTTTGATACATCTAGCCCCAGATGTAGACAAGTGACTGGCCCAGAAGGCGAGATCAGTAACCTGGTTGACCGTGCATACACAGGGGTGGCCTCGTGAGGTGATGATCGGGAGTGCAGCTACTCTGAGGAGTGTCCTGATGCATCGGCGGCGGCCATTAGCTTTGATGAATTCGGATTTAAGTAGACAAAGATGGAGGGGAAGTTTGTTCCAGGCTGAGCGACCCATGTAAGAGAAGGATTGTCCGCCTGCTACAGAACTGCGTTTCCTGGGAACTAAAGCAAGAGCTCTGTTAGAGCAAAGCAACTTCCTATTTTCAGTTCTTAATTTGAGCCGGTGGTTGAGGGTGGGGTCACCGGCACTTATCTTTGGGGGCACCGGCACTTATGTTTTTTACATCAGGCAATTACTGCGAGCAAAAGTTACATATTGGAAAGAAGGAGGAAGAGAAAGACGAAAAAGCGTCACAAAGGGAGGAAGCTGCAAGAGTGAGCTGAAGGGGCAGGGAGTGGCTCTAAATTGATTAATAAGAGGCCCTTGGTGGCCTTAGCTGCCTCAGTATTCCGTGCTCACACATTTAAATGCAGCAGCCGCGTGTTTCAGAGGAGGGCTTTGGGAATAGCACGTTTTTATTTACAAATTAAACACTGCCTATTTAGGAGATATGTATGTAGCCAGGACCAAAGGTAACGGTCTGGTGAGAGCAGAGCCCTGTGGATCAGTACCAGAGATTTAAACTAGCTGGGTTTTTAGGAGCAGATTTATGGAGCTGAACCATTATTTGATCTTCTTCAGTGCATGATGATACAATTATTTGTATGTGCTGCTTTTGTGTAATTTTCAAACCTGAATTTCGTGATGTCTATTGTACGGCCTACATTTGTAGGCTAAAACAATAAAGTTGATTTGACTTGAAGTAATCAGTGCTTCACAGTTGTCATAGGCATATTTATTCAAAAAATGTTAATCTTATAGGCAAATATTAAAATAAAATGCCTCCTTCTGCTGATCAGAAGCGAGTTTAGAAGGAAAGCAAAATACAATTATTTACAAATTTCTAGACACACTTAGAAATACAAATAACTATGTGAGTAAATCACTATACATGCAAGTGTTTGCAACTATCATTATTGAATAAAATGTGCATATCACTTGTAGCATGGATATTCACACTATAAGTTAGTGGGCAACCCTTAGTGATTCATACAGGCTCTTCAGGTCCGACAAAGTTAAATCGTGAATAAATGGGAAAATTGTACTTATGGTGTTTGGACATTGCACTGGATGAGTAGATCAAGCTGCCAGCAGCTCCACTCGTAGTTCTGCAAATTGGTGGCCTGGCAGCGCCTACTGGGTGCCCCGCCACATAGGGTGACCAGATTTTGAGAACCAAAAACCGGGACATGCCAGAGTCTTACTTCCATATCTGGCCTGTCCCGTTTTATTGCGTAGCCTTGAAAAAAAAAGAAACATATATATATATATATATATATATATATATATATATAGATATAGATATATGTATATATATATATATACACACACACACATGCGCGTACACACACAGGCATACATTTAAAAAGGCTACATGTACTTACTATACATGGTAGAACCTCCACCCTATGCACCCCGTTACCTGTTCTCTCCACCTTCTCTCCCCTCCGCTAGGAGCACGTAACCAAACTCCCCCTGTGCTGCCTGACAGAAACAATAAATTGTTTTTTTTTTAGTCCTCTGTGTAGCCCAAATAAGGAGACCATACCTTCCAATTCTCCTTACAATTGCAATTACCTGACCTTTGTCTCAAAAACCGGGATTTTTTTTGAAAATGAAGATATGTGTCGGGACACCGTTACAGTTCACCGAAAACTGGCACTGTCCGGGGGAAACTGGGACGTATGGTCACCAGGGGCTAGATGTATCAAACTCCCGATTTGCATTTCTTATAAAGCAAATTTAAAAAAATCGCTGTTTAAGAAATGCAAAATGGCATGTATGAAAATTGTGATTCGGTAATAGCGATTTCTTAAAAATCGAGATCGCTATTAGTGAATTGCAATTAGGGAATAGGAATCCATTCATAGGTGAGAATGGTTTTGCATTACCGAATTTGTGAATTCCTCCTAGGAATTCACAAATTAGGTAATGCTAACCCCAGGGTGCCAGGGGCCTAAGGCCCCCTTTGATGCACCCCAAAAAAATATTTGTGGACATGTAAAGCGCACACATTCCCTAGGGGCATATGTTTGCTACATGTCATTCTTAAAGCATTTTTAAAAATTGCACATACTTACCACCAAACTTGAGTTTGTGGTAATTACATTTCCTAAATGCCAAGTTTGCATTTAGGAAATGCATGATACATGTGACTGGGTAATCGCAAATAGGTATTTCCTATTTGCGATTACCTATTTATGAATCGCAGATTGTGATTCCCTAATCGGACTCGCAATTTAAAGGAATCGCTATTTTTGCGATTCCTTAAAATTACACTGCAAATTCCTTTCATAAATCATGAAAGGCAATTTTGCATTCGCAAACGGTGGAATATTCGATTCACACTGTTTGCGAATGCAAAATCCTTTGATACATCTAGCCCCAGATGTAGACAAGTGACTGGCCCAGAAGGCGAGATCAGTAACCTGGTTGACCGTGCATACACAGGGGTGGCCTCGTGAGGTGATGATCGGGAGTGCAGCTACTCTGAGGAGTGTCCTGATGCATCGGCGGCGGCCATTAGCTTTGATGAATTCGGATTTAAGTAGACAAAGATGGAGGGGAAGTTTGTTCCAGGCTGAGCGACCCATGTAAGAGAAGGATTGTCCGCCTGCTACAGAACTGCGTTTCCTGGGAACTAAAGCAAGAGCTCTGTTAGAGCAAAGCAACTTCCTATTTTCAGTTCTTAATTTGAGCCGGTGGTTGAGGGTGGGGTCACCGGCACTTATCTTTGGGGGCACCGGCACTTATGTTTTTTACATCAGGCAATTACTGCGAGCAAAAGTTACATATTGGAAAGAAGGAGGAAGAGAAAGACGAAAAAGCGTCACAAAGGGAGGAAGCTGCAAGAGTGAGCTGAAGGGGCAGGGAGTGGCTCTAAATTGATTAATAAGAGGCCCTTGGTGGCCTTAGCTGCCTCAGTATTCCGTGCTCACACATTTAAATGCAGCAGCCGCGTGTTTCAGAGGAGGGCTTTGGGAATAGCACGTTTTTATTTACAAATTAAACACTGCCTATTTAGGAGATATGTATGTAGCCAGGACCAAAGGTAACGGTCTGGTGAGAGCAGAGCCCTGTGGATCAGTACCAGAGATTTAAACTAGCTGGGTTTTTAGGAGCAGATTTATGGAGCTGAACCATTATTTGATCTTCTTCAGTGCATGATGATACAATTATTTGTATGTGCTGCTTTTGTGTAATTTTCAAACCTGAATTTCGTGATGTCTATTGTACGGCCTACATTTGTAGGCTAAAACAATAAAGTTGATTTGACTTGAAGTAATCAGTGCTTCACAGTTGTCATAGGCATATTTATTCAAAAAATGTTAATCTTATAGGCAAATATTAAAATAAAATGCCTCCTTCTGCTGATCAGAAGCGAGTTTAGAAGGAAAGCAAAATACAATTATTTACAAATTTCTAGACACACTTAGAAATACAAATAACTATGTGAGTAAATCACTATACATGCAAGTGTTTGCAACTATCATTATTGAATAAAATGTGCATATCACTTGTAGCATGGATATTCACACTATAAGTTAGTGGGCAACCCTTAGTGATTCATACAGGCTCTTCAGGTCCGACAAAGTTAAATCGTGAATAAATGGGAAAATTGTACTTATGGTGTTTGGACATTGCACTGGATGAGTAGATCAAGCTGCCAGCAGCTCCACTCGTAGTTCTGCAAATTGGTGGCCTGGCAGCGCCTACTGGGTGCCCCGCCACATAGGGTGACCAGATTTTGAGAACCAAAAACCGGGACATGCCAGAGTCTTACTTCCATATCTGGCCTGTCCCGTTTTATTGCGTAGCCTTGAAAAAAAAAGAAACATATATATATATATATATATATATATATATAGATATAGATATATAGATATAGATATATGTATATATATATATATACACACACACACATGCGCGTACACACACAGGCATACATTTAAAAAGGCTACATGTACTTACTATACATGGTAGAACCTCCACCCTATGCACCCCGTTACCTGTTCTCTCCACCTTCTCTCCCCTCCGCTAGGAGCACGTAACCAAACTCCCCCTGTGCTGCCTGACAGAAACAATAAATTGTTTTTTTTTTAGTCCTCTGTGTAGCCCAAATAAGGAGACCATACCTTCCAATTCTCCTTACAATTGCAATTACCTGACCTTTGTCTCAAAAACCGGGATTTTTTTTGAAAATGAAGATATGTGTCGGGACACCGTTACAGTTCACCGAAAACTGGCACTGTCCGGGGGAAACTGGGACGTATGGTCACCAGGGGCTAGATGTATCAAACTCCCGATTTGCATTTCTTATAAAGCAAATTTAAAAAAATCGCTGTTTAAGAAATGCAAAATGGCATGTATGAAAATTGTGATTCGGTAATAGCGATTTCTTAAAAATCGAGATCGCTATTAGTGAATTGCAATTAGGGAATAGGAATCCATTCATAGGTGAGAATGGTTTTGCATTACCGAATTTGTGAATTCCTCCTAGGAATTCACAAATTAGGTAATGCTAACCCCAGGGTGCCAGGGGCCTAAGGCCCCCTTTGATGCACCCCAAAAAAATATTTGTGGACATGTAAAGCGCACACATTCCCTAGGGGCATATGTTTGCTACATGTCATTCTTAAAGCATTTTTAAAAATTGCACATACTTACCACCAAACTTGAGTTTGTGGTAATTACATTTCCTAAATGCCAAGTTTGCATTTAGGAAATGCATGATACATGTGACTGGGTAATCGCAAATAGGTATTTCCTATTTGCGATTACCTATTTATGAATCGCAGATTGTGATTCCCTAATCGGACTCGCAATTTAAAGGAATCGCTATTTTTGCGATTCCTTAAAATTACACTGCAAATTCCTTTCATAAATCATGAAAGGCAATTTTGCATTCGCAAACGGTGGAATATTCGATTCACACTGTTTGCGAATGCAAAATCCTTTGATACATCTAGCCCCAGATGTAGACAAGTGACTGGCCCAGAAGGCGAGATCAGTAACCTGGTTGACCGTGCATACACAGGGGTGGCCTCGTGAGGTGATGATCGGGAGTGCAGCTACTCTGAGGAGTGTCCTGATGCATCGGCGGCGGCCATTAGCTTTGATGAATTCGGATTTAAGTAGACAAAGATGGAGGGGAAGTTTGTTCCAGGCTGAGCGACCCATGTAAGAGAAGGATTGTCCGCCTGCTACAGAACTGCGTTTCCTGGGAACTAAAGCAAGAGCTCTGTTAGAGCAAAGCAACTTCCTATTTTCAGTTCTTAATTTGAGCCGGTGGTTGAGGGTGGGGTCACCGGCACTTATCTTTGGGGGCACCGGCACTTATGTTTTTTACATCAGGCAATTACTGCGAGCAAAAGTTACATATTGGAAAGAAGGAGGAAGAGAAAGACGAAAAAGCGTCACAAAGGGAGGAAGCTGCAAGAGTGAGCTGAAGGGGCAGGGAGTGGCTCTAAATTGATTAATAAGAGGCCCTTGGTGGCCTTAGCTGCCTCAGTATTCCGTGCTCACACATTTAAATGCAGCAGCCGCGTGTTTCAGAGGAGGGCTTTGGGAATAGCACGTTTTTATTTACAAATTAAACACTGCCTATTTAGGAGATATGTATGTAGCCAGGACCAAAGGTAACGGTCTGGTGAGAGCAGAGCCCTGTGGATCAGTACCAGAGATTTAAACTAGCTGGGTTTTTAGGAGCAGATTTATGGAGCTGAACCATTATTTGATCTTCTTCAGTGCATGATGATACAATTATTTGTATGTGCTGCTTTTGTGTAATTTTCAAACCTGAATTTCGTGATGTCTATTGTACGGCCTACATTTGTAGGCTAAAACAATAAAGTTGATTTGACTTGAAGTAATCAGTGCTTCACAGTTGTCATAGGCATATTTATTCAAAAAATGTTAATCTTATAGGCAAATATTAAAATAAAATGCCTCCTTCTGCTGATCAGAAGCGAGTTTAGAAGGAAAGCAAAATACAATTATTTACAAATTTCTAGACACACTTAGAAATACAAATAACTATGTGAGTAAATCACTATACATGCAAGTGTTTGCAACTATCATTATTGAATAAAATGTGCATATCACTTGTAGCATGGATATTCCCACTATAAGTTAGTGGGCAACCCTTAGTGATTCATACAGGCTCTTCAGGTCCGACAAAGTTAAATCGTGAATAAATGGGAAAATTGTACTTATGGTGTTTGGACATTGCACTGGATGAGTAGATCAAGCTGCCAGCAGCTCCACTCGTAGTTCTGCAAATTGGTGGCCTGGCAGCGCCTACTGGGTGCCCCGCCACATAGGGTGACCAGATTTTGAGAACCAAAAACCGGGACATGCCAGAGTCTTACTTCCATATCTGGCCTGTCCCGTTTTATTGCGTAGCCTTGAAAAAAAAAGAAACATATATATATATATATATATATATATATATATATATATATATATATAGATATAGATATATGTATATATATATATATACACACACACACATGCGCGTACACACACAGGCATACATTTAAAAAGGCTACATGTACTTACTATACATGGTAGAACCTCCACCCTATGCACCCCGTTACCTGTTCTCTCCACCTTCTCTCCCCTCCGCTAGGAGCACGTAACCAAACTCCCCCTGTGCTGCCTGACAGAAACAATAAATTGTTTTTTTTTTAGTCCTCTGTGTAGCCCAAATAAGGAGACCATACCTTCCAATTCTCCTTACAATTGCAATTACCTGACCTTTGTCTCAAAAACCGGGATTTTTTTTGAAAATGAAGATATGTGTCGGGACACCGTTACAGTTCACCGAAAACTGGCACTGTCCGGGGGAAACTGGGACGTATGGTCACCAGGGGCTAGATGTATCAAACTCCCGATTTGCATTTCTTATAAAGCAAATTTAAAAAAATCGCTGTTTAAGAAATGCAAAATGGCATGTATGAAAATTGTGATTCGGTAATAGCGATTTCTTAAAAATCGAGATCGCTATTAGTGAATTGCAATTAGGGAATAGGAATCCATTCATAGGTGAGAATGGTTTTGCATTACCGAATTTGTGAATTCCTCCTAGGAATTCACAAATTAGGTAATGCTAACCCCAGGGTGCCAGGGGCCTAAGGCCCCCTTTGATGCACCCCAAAAAAATATTTGTGGACATGTAAAGCGCACACATTCCCTAGGGGCATATGTTTGCTACATGTCATTCTTAAAGCATTTTTAAAAATTGCACATACTTACCACCAAACTTGAGTTTGTGGTAATTACATTTCCTAAATGCCAAGTTTGCATTTAGGAAATGCATGATACATGTGACTGGGTAATCGCAAATAGGTATTTCCTATTTGCGATTACCTATTTATGAATCGCAGATTGTGATTCCCTAATCGGACTCGCAATTTAAAGGAATCGCTATTTTTGCGATTCCTTAAAATTACACTGCAAATTCCTTTCATAAATCATGAAAGGCAATTTTGCATTCGCAAACGGTGGAATATTCGATTCACACTGTTTGCGAATGCAAAATCCTTTGATACATCTAGCCCCAGATGTAGACAAGTGACTGGCCCAGAAGGCGAGATCAGTAACCTGGTTGACCGTGCATACACAGGGGTGGCCTCGTGAGGTGATGATCGGGAGTGCAGCTACTCTGAGGAGTGTCCTGATGCATCGGCGGCGGCCATTAGCTTTGATGAATTCGGATTTAAGTAGACAAAGATGGAGGGGAAGTTTGTTCCAGGCTGAGCGACCCATGTAAGAGAAGGATTGTCCGCCTGCTACAGAACTGCGTTTCCTGGGAACTAAAGCAAGAGCTCTGTTAGAGCAAAGCAACTTCCTATTTTCAGTTCTTAATTTGAGCCGGTGGTTGAGGGTGGGGTCACCGGCACTTATCTTTGGGGGCACCGGCACTTATGTTTTTTACATCAGGCAATTACTGCGAGCAAAAGTTACATATTGGAAAGAAGGAGGAAGAGAAAGACGAAAAAGCGTCACAAAGGGAGGAAGCTGCAAGAGTGAGCTGAAGGGGCAGGGAGTGGCTCTAAATTGATTAATAAGAGGCCCTTGGTGGCCTTAGCTGCCTCAGTATTCCGTGCTCACACATTTAAATGCAGCAGCCGCGTGTTTCAGAGGAGGGCTTTGGGAATAGCACGTTTTTATTTACAAATTAAACACTGCCTATTTAGGAGATATGTATGTAGCCAGGACCAAAGGTAACGGTCTGGTGAGAGCAGAGCCCTGTGGATCAGTACCAGAGATTTAAACTAGCTGGGTTTTCTCATCGCAAGCCACTGTAAAGAGTGGAGATGCGAGAAAATCAGAACTCTGAGCAGAAGGAAGCAGGCGAGCAGCTGCATTTTGAATCACCTGTGCCTTGTTTACTAAGTAATATGGGAGACCAACATATAGTGCATTTGCATAGTTCAGTCTGGACATAATGAGTGCTAGAATGACTGTTTTCCTGGCTGGAACAAGGTGGAGGTGCAGGGACTCTTTTTTTACAGTGCGTAGCAAGCCAAAACAGTTCCCTGCCATGCCCTTAACTTGATGTTTAAGTGACAACAGGTTGTCAAGCTTCACCCCTAGGTTTCTGACCAGCTCAGATTACGGGCCTAGCGGGAAAGCATCATCTGGCCAGAGAGTTTGCCAGTTCAATTGGTTAATGCGCATCCAGTGGAACGCAGTAGCCAGACAAGGTATTATTGAATCCGGTGTAATAGTTGCATGTGGTCCGCATAAGAAATTAATTTGGCCCCAAATGATTCCACCAGGGATGCCAACGGAGCAAGGAAGATGTTAAACAGTATGGGACTGACAGCCAAGCCCTGAGGAACCCTGACTGTAAGCTCTTTGGTGTTAGAAGAGAAAGGGGAGGCCCCACACCTCCTGCCCTCTATCCTCCAAACAAAGACTTCAGCCATTCCAGTGCAAGACCATCAATTCCAATACTCAGAAGGCAGGAGAGGAGCCTAGAGTGAGGAACTGTTTCATAAGGCTGCTGACAGGTCTAACAATATCAGCACAGCCTTACCGCCTGCATCTAGAAGGTCTTCGTAACTTCAAGCAGGGCAGCTTTAGTGCTGGAATTGGGTTTGAAGACCCACTGGCTGGGATGCAGGAGGTTGATAATCTCTAGATAGCGTGAAAGTTGCTGGGTAACAAAAAGCAGCAGAGAGATGTGCCTATACGTAGCAGGTGGTTTGGGATCGGCTGATGGCTTTTTTAATAAAGAGAGGATTTTTGATTGCTTCAAGGCTGATGGACCAACTCCGGTGGAAAGAGTCATTCAGCAGTTTGTTAACTGTAGGGTTGATCGCTTCAGCCCCTAGGACTAAAAGGCTGAGGGGGCATGGGTCTGAAGGCGATACAGACTTCTGCTAATAATGGCCGACATGGTGTCCTCTTCAGAAATAGGTTCAAAGGAATGTAGAGAGCCTGTCACAACATTATCTGCTCCATTAGAGATATTAAGGCATGGATCATGGAGCCCTGTAATGTTCAGGCTAGCTTGAATGTCCTGAATTTTGTTGTAATAGAAGGAGGACATTATTCGCACCATTCGACTGAGGGCTCCCTGCTTATAACACCGGCCTTTGTTGAGATGAAAGTTTTCATTATTTCAAAACATTCTCTAGGTTTGTTGCCAGTTTGGTCTATCCTACCATAATATCCTATCATAATAGCATTTTTTGGCCATTTTAGCAGAAGCTTGGTCCTTCTTGAGGGCAAGCTCTGCCCCTTTTGTAAATCGTGTTGGCATCCAGAGCATCATTTGAATCCAACTTGGCTCTCCTGTGCCCCTCTTGTGTACTAGTAAGTTATGGCTGGGGAGATTGCCTGCATCACTCTGCAGAAGGACTGAGTGGGAGCACTGCAATGCACCTAGCTAAATGAAAGGAGGAGACCCCACACAGGGCACCGTCAATAGAAGCACTGCCACTTGGCAGAGGTAGAGTTCCTAGATGATGCAAATTCTACAGGAGATGGGCCGGCTGTATTTTGCCTGAGCATCGCTCTAAGCTATAGCATTGTATGTTCTGTGGATACATCATGATGCATGTTTTTAGATGGAAAATTGTGGGCTTGAGAAAGGATGTAGACTCCATAGTGAAGAGAACACTGAACAAGGAAGCAAAAAATTGATATATCCGAAAGCACAGGACCTCATCATTCAAAAGAGCCCTAGAGCCCTACGGAAATGGAACTCATGAGTTGTGAGAACCTCAGAAAACGTTCAAAGAGGGAAAATAGCTAAAATATATATATATATATATATATATATATATATATATATATATATATATATATATATATATATAAATATATATATATAATAAAGGATTAGGGGTTACAGAATAGTAAAGTCAGCTGATTGTATCTCTTCCTGAAAGACTACTAACATTCTTCCAACGAGAAGTTAGCCTGGCACCTGCTCGTTAATGTCTCTCTGAAATTTCTGTTTGATCATGTGCCCTCCTCCGATTATTGCATTGAGAACAATTCTATAAATGGAATTCTGAAATCTATGGAATTTAGCATTAGGTACCCCTACTGATTGGATGGCAGTATGCTGGTCCTTTGAAATGGCAATGTGCGCTGGGAGCACTTTTGATGCTTGCTGGCTATGTTTGCATTACACATGTGTTAGACTTCTGTGAGCTTCCTGAGTGTCTGATTTCTTCCACAGGCCTTAATGTGCCTGCCAAAAAAAATATCTGTATGGAAATCTCTTCTCGAACCATGAGCTGAAATTAACTAAGACTAGAGACCAATTAAAAAAGAGAAATAAACTATACCCTGAACCATGCTAACCATCAGGGAATTGCAAGCATAATGCTAGCTTTGTGCACGGAGACTATTCTTTTTACTGTGGCAGATATCAAGAAAGCAAGAAATACAGTAAGTTCCTACTGGTTGAGGAGTCATTGGAAAGCCTCTAGGTGGCATCTGCTCCCCTAATGTTGATGGCATCTGCTCCCCTAATGTTGATCAGGATGCATCTCTATTGAATTTTATTAAACAACTAAATATCATCCTCACATGAAACTTTAACCGAGTCTGGAATGGAAAACTGGACACTTCAATTTTTCTCTGCATTCTCTAGACATCTCAAAACGAATTGTCAACTGCTGACTTGAAGCTCCTTGGCAAGTAAGCAATGGGCAGGAGAGGTATTACACCTTCTTTTCACTCTCTCATATGTCTTTTTCCAGGCCTGACTATCTTCTAATAAGTAACTAGTTGGAGCCTGGTATCCAATAGAAATGACTTCGGTCTCTGAACATGCCCGCTTAGTTTTGAGGATGACATAGATTTTAAACCGGGTGGCCTGGGCATATGGGACTATTCCCCTCATTCTTGAGACATCCAGAGTTCCAGTAGGAAACAGCAGTAAACATTAGAGGTACTATTACCTTATTAATAATAGAGAGGTATCAACCCTGCATCTCTGGAATGCCTTCACATCACTCACTATGGGAAA
Organism: Pleurodeles waltl; assembly: GCF_031143425.1. Classification (NCBI taxonomy): domain Eukaryota; kingdom Metazoa; phylum Chordata; class Amphibia; order Caudata; family Salamandridae; genus Pleurodeles; species Pleurodeles waltl. Next base: position 102,378,688 of record NC_090438.1, read on the forward strand.
ATAATTCATAGCTTAATATTAGCTGCACAGACTATGGGGAGTGGAAATCTAGAGAATGGAACTGAAAATAAAAATCAGACAGGGAATAAAGGCTGACTCCATCTTTTAAACTTCTGAGAAAAACAATTTTGGTTAAGGGCCATCTGAAACCTGTATTCGCCAGTAAAATAGAAGCTCAAAAGATAGTTTTATGGAATAACTAAAAAGATAGGGACACACGTAGCTAAACAGTTGAAACATTAGACCATAATACCCTCTGTTATAAAAACACACTGCAGTCAGGGACACACTATTTGAGAAGGGGTAATCTTGAGTAGTTTAGAAAATTCTACAAGGTGCTCCAACCTACCGAAACATTTCCAATAGTCAAAGGGGCTACATCTCACGGGCAAACTTATCTAAAATAACTCAAGGGCAGACTGATGCATTCGAGCCCCCAGTAGCAGAGGTGAACTTAGCCAACCTCAAACCCAATAAAGCCCATACACCTGATCGCAACATCTGTAATTGTATAGGTGTTTGGCCCCTACATGATCCCTAAACTAAATACTTTATACAACCATATTGCTGAGAGAGTTACTCCATGAACGAGCAAGGCCCAGGTCTCTGTCATCCTCAAGCTGGGCAAGGAACCTTTTGGTTGCGTCTCTTACAATCTGATAGCCCTTCCCAGCAGAGGCACCAGAATTTATACAAATATTATAGCATCTAGGATTGAACACCTAATATTGGCTCTGGTCCATACAGACAAATCATGGGTTGTTAGAGATAGACACATTGTCCACTTGGTTGAATCTGACTGTCAAAAAGGTGTGCAGGCTGTATTGGTGTCATTAGACACCAAATAGGTCCTTCACTAGGTGGACTGGACATGTTTTCAATCGGTGGACTGGACATTCCTTCGATTGGTACTGAAGAAATGGAAGTGAGTCTTAATTTCCTTAGGATGGTGATGGTTAGCAATCAGAACCGCATGGTTTGTTTTGAATACTGTTAAGTGGCCAAACATAAGGACTACTATTTTTACAAACGGTGACCAGGAAGGTCCCTTTACTGTTCCTATTTTGTATTGAGCCCTTTGCCTGTCATATCAGACACTCTCAGGATATTCAGAGACTGACTTTTGGGTCAGATGTACAAGAACTATTTGTATTTGTGTATTATGCCCTCCTGACGCTGAGTAGTCCGGATACATCAGTACCCACCTTGATTGCTCGTCTAGGGGAATTTAATATCTGGCAGGCTAGAAGATACATATGGGCAAATCTAAAAAACTAAATATAAAGTTATTGGAAAATATAGTATCTCAATTGAGAGAGCATTATGACTTCCAATTGTTTTCATCATATATCAAGTATTTACGGTTGAACCTGAAGGAAGACCTGTTTGCCTTAACCCCAGGTTCCCAGCTGTAACTCCAAGGGCCAAATGGCTGACCTCCTGTTTCTGGTACAGGGACACAACAAGCTTCCAGAGGACTGCTCAAGCGAGACCCAATCCCCAACTGGTGCTCCCATGTCCCGGATCCTTGGCTTGTGTAAGAGTCCACCCCTCTCACCCCCAAACTGCAAGAAGTGTGACTTAGAAATTGTTTGCCAACACTTTGCCTTAGAAACCAATAGAGACCGGAAATGCCATCAAAGCCACAGAGGTCAATGTCAAATTGTCGGTCGTTCTAGGCTTAGTGGTCTGCCCCGCTGTAGGCAAGCTAACTTCCAGAAAAGTTTCTAAGTCTGAATTTCAGGAGCTTCACTGAGTCCGACGGCGAGCTGAAGCCGATTTGCGTTGAGGCGTTCTTGAGCACAGACTGTGGACCTCGCTCTCTCAGATCTTTCCCACCTTCTTCGATGAACGCACTGAAGCCCGCTCTTCAGCCGTCGGCCGTCCTCAAGCCATGCTTTAGATCCAGCTTGCAGTTTGCCCTACCACTGCTTCATCGACCACCACTTTTTTTCATCAAAGATTCTAAGTCAGAAGGTAAACTTTCCATGGGGACAAATCTGGTCTCTGAGTGAGAATCCTTTGGCATTCTGCCTTAACTTTCAACATTGACTCCGTCCAGCACAGCCATCTGTCTGCGGTTGGCGCTTTGTGGTGCTATTTTTAATTTAAACTTTCAAAAACTTATGTCTCTGGTTCTGCTTATTGGATTTTTGTTGCTTTAGTGTCACTTTATTTATTAGAATAGTCACTATTTTTTGTAATAATTGCAGCACACCTATGACCCACAAGCACAATACCGAGATGCTTCCCACATAAACCTCAACTGGATACACACAGGGGCAGATTTATGAAAAGTGGGGCTGCACGTAGTGCAGCCCCACTTTTCTTGCGCCCCTTAGCGCCCCCCTAACACCACCATGTGTGCGCCGTATTTAAAATACTGCGCACCGTGGTCGGTAGTCAGGGGGATTAGGGTCATAATTTATTACACTATTCCGGTGCTTTGCAGGATTAGCGTCAACAATTATGATGCTAATTCTGCAAAGCACCCAGAGGCCCATTGTAACCAGTGGGAGCCTCTTTTTAACGCCTGCATTCAGCAGGCGTTAGAAAATGCTGATAAAAAGGCGCAAAGGAATCATATACATTTCTTTGCGCCATCTTTATGGCTCTCCTAGCATCAGAGCGCCCCCTTGCATATATTAAGCCTGACACAGGCATAATGTGGAGCAAGTGGTTACAATGCATTGTGCCACTTTGTAAATATGGCACGGCGTTTTCGCCCTTCCAATGCCACATTAGCGTAAAAAAATTACGTTAATGTGGCGTTGGAATGACGCAAGGCCATAGTGTGCTGCAATGTGCTAACCATGCACAACAACTGAACAGCTGCTAGCCAACAGTAAGTAAGTAGTAATGTTGAGGGGGATAGGAGCTGGGTTGGGAGCAAACATTTTGTTCTCATTGTTAGAATCTACTGCTGGGTGTCCACATTCTGAATGTGTGCATGACATCCCTCAGGGCAGGACACAATGGAGAGCTATAATGCCTTTGGAATGCCCAGAGATAGAAGCCGCAGACAGAATCACATCCCAGCCACTTTTGCCTCTACTTATCATTCTCAGCAGATTAAGAGTCATTTTGGGACAAAAGCTCTAACCGTGACCTTTTCTCCACTTTTCAACGTCTATGTTTTCACTTTTAAAATAATAATGACCGTGGCAGGCTTCTTCACTCGAGCCAACGCCTTCCCACCAGCTGTTTGCCGCACCTCTCACCCCATCTCACCTCCCTGTGATTTCTCCTCTGCGGCCTTCTTTAATTACACCACTATCATTCAGTATAATTGTTTTCCTCCCCCCCCTTTTCTGTGGCCGGCTCTAACTCTGCCTGGACCAAATTACTGTTGCACATAATTTACTGGAAGTATTCCGCATTTTTTTAACCTCTTGAGTGCCTTCGCAGGACGTGTCACAGAAAGTGTGAAAAAAATTGCAGAAAACATATTTTGGACCATTTTCCTTATTCGTCCGATAGGGAACGGCCCAACTATTCTTACATTGTTTATTGAATTTACAAAGTAGGAAAACTATGCAAATCACTTTTCTTCACTTATGAAGTGTGAAAATTTGGACTAATCCTGATTCAAAACCAGCCTGTTGCATGTCTTATTACACAACCAGAAAAAATAGTGCCACAGTCACTTTAGTCCATCATTTTTTTTAAACAAAAGTCATTCATGATCTAGTTATTCTTGGTTAAAAACTGTGTTAGATTATTTTTCTTCCTTGATTTTCCAGGTGTTAAAATTCTTATGCTACACTGACAATTTGCTCCCTTCGCTATTGTACCAGAAACAAAAATGATACAAAAAGTTGCTGTTTTTGGTAAAGTTCACAAAAGATTGCCGCACGTTGACTTTAGGCTTAATTTGTGCTTAATTTGTGATGGTGCTCGCAGGTACTGGGCACACCCATCAGGCTTTGTGCCACAATAAGAGACAGGAGAGCAGGAAAGAAAGAAAGAAAAGCTGAAAAAGGGTGACAAAGGGAGAGGGCAGGGATGAAAAGGACATAAATGAGTGAGACGAAGAGCGAAAGGGTATGGTGATGGATGAAAGAGACGTGAAGTGGCATCAAAACTATGTGGCTTATTTACAAGCCGCCATGCGCCACCGGATCGTCACTTTTTTGACACTCCTGTGGCACACACTGCAGAGCTGTTAGAAATGAGGTCTCTAGTTGGCAGTCAGGTTACACTCTGCCAAGTAGGGACCGTCACGCTAGTCATGGTAAGGGAGATACACAGCTCAGATAACCCCCTACTCACACCCTTGGTAGCTTGGCACAAGCAGTCAGGCTTATCTCAGAGGCAATGTGTAAAGTATTTGTACAAACACACACAGTAACACAGTGAAAACACCACAAAAGGACTCCACACAATTAAAAAAACATAGCCAATATTTATCTAAATCAAACAAGGCCTAAATGACAAAAAAACAACATACACAAGCAAAGATATGAACTTTTAAAGTAAAAATAGTCTTAATCCATAGAAATCAATGTATGCGTTGTTTTAGCACAAAGTACCTGGTATGCGCCAAAAATAAAGCCGCATGGGCGGGTGTGGTCGGAAAAGCAAGCGAAGTCGGAAATGCCGCAAGTGAGGCTGTGCGTCGATTCTTTCCCCGCCAGGTAAGCGTAGCATTGATTCTTTCCTTGCAGGGAAGCGATACGTCTATTTCCAGACAAGCAGCCTCAAGTCTGATTGTGGTGATGTGGGAGATTTTGATTCCTAGGTTTGATACCTGGAAAATTCAGGCGCGGTGTGCAAAGGGTCTGCGTTGAGAACAGGCACTATGTCGATTCTCCGGCTGTGAGGCAGGCGCTGTGTTAAATTTCAGCTACAGGACAGGCGCTGCATCGATTTTTCTGATGCCCACACAGCGGTGCATGGATATTCCCTCGCAGGTTACCAGCTTTCACTTCTAAGGACCCAGGAACTGGATTTGGCACCACTGAGCAATTCAGGACTCTCAGCAGAAGAGCCCAGGCACTGGCAGATGAAGTCTTTGATGTCCTTGAGACTTCAGAACAGGCGGCAAGCTCAGTCCAAGCCTTTGGAAAAACTTCACAAGCAGGTTTTCAGAAAGCGCAGTCCAGTCCTTTCTCTCTTTAGGCAGAAGCAGCAGCAGGCCAGTACAGCAAAGCAACAGGCAGGGTAGCAGGTCCTCCTCAAGCATCAAGCTCTTCTTCTTGGCAGAGGTTCCTCTTGATCAAGAAGTATTCTAAAGGTGTATGGTCAGCAGTCCAATACTTATACTAATTTCTGCCTTCGAAGTAGGCAAACTTCAAAGAAAAGTCTTAGTCGTGCCCAAGACCCTGCCTCCTCCGTGCCCTGCCCGAGACACACACCGGGGGTTGAAGACAGGGGTGAGAGGACAGGCACAGTCCTTTCAAGTGCAGGTGTCAGCTCCTCTCTCCCACTCTAGCCCAGGAAGACTCATCAGGATATGCAGAACACACCTTAGCACCCTTTCTGCCACCGTCTAGAGTCAATTCACAAACAGCCCAACTGTCAGTCTGACCCAGACGTGTATTCAGCAGTCAGAAAGAGGCACAGAATGGTTAAGTAAGAAAATGCCCACTTTCTAAAAGTGACATTTTCAAACAGACAATCTATAAACCACCTTTACCAAAAGGTATAGCTTTAAATTGCAAGCTCAGAGACCCCAAACTCCAAATCTCTATCTGCTCCCAATGGGAAGCTGCACTAAAAAGATATTTAAAGGCAATCCCCATGTTAACCTATGGGAAAGATAGGCCTTGCAGTAGTGAAAACCAAATTCGGCAGTATTTCACTATCAGGACATGTAAAACACAACAGTACATGTCCTACCTTTTAAATACACTGCTCCCTGCCAATGGGGCTACCTAGGGCCTACCTTATGGGTGACTTACATGTAGTAAAAGGTAAGGTGTGGGCCTGGCAGTGGCAGGTCTGAGACATGTTCACAGGGCTACTCATGTGGGTGGCACAATCAGTGCTGCAGGTCCACTAGTAGCATTTGATTTACAGGCCCTGGGCACACATAGTGCACTTTACAAGGGACTTACCAGTAAATCAAATATGCCAATCATGGATAAACCAATCACCGATACAATTTAGTCAGAGAGCATGTGCACTTTAGCACTGGTTGGCAGTGGTAAAGTGCCCAGAGTCCTAAAGACCACAAAAACAGGTCAGACAAAGTAGGAGGAAGGGTGCAAAATGTTTGGGGATGACCTGCAAAAAGGGCCAGGTCCAACAAGAGCCATATCTATAAGGCTACATAAAGCCACCCTGTGTGGCTTTTCATGGCCTTGTAGAAATGCTTTGTCTCACACTGCAATAGGGAGGCATGCCATGGGAGTTACGGTGGGGTGTTCCCACATAACACCCATGGCATTTGACACATTCTCAGATTTACACATATGTAAACCTGGGAATGCATCAAAAGTCTACTCCTCCCCAGGGGAGGCATAAGGAAGGCGCAACAAGGAGAAATAATATTATTTCTCATCTTTGTTTCCTCTTACTATGTCTCTGTCGAAAGAGAAGAAGACTGGTGTGTCATGGGAGAATTATGTGGTATTCTCTAAATATCCATCTTTCCCTTCCATCATGGCTTCTTCATGGTACATGCTGACCAACACCCAAACACTGCTATGTCAAGCTCATTTTATGTTTTAGTGTGTAGCACCTAACAGTGAGGGTTAGACTATTCATGAATTCTCCCAATTTGGACAGGTAAGTAAACTAACAAAAGTAGTCAATTGAGAAATACTGATTAAGTACATAAAATATATATACATTTGTGAGTACATCCTCCTAATCACTGGAATTTTAAAAAGGCAAGTTGTGCTTAGAAGTCTGGCAATTCTGCCAGAGTGGTAGATTTTTCATGGGTTAGGCTTAGGCCAGTCATTGTGGCATCAACATGCAAAGAGTTTAGCTTTCCCGAATACTGGTGTTTTTTATATTTCTTATCTTTGCTTTAAGAGAGTTACAGAGTGTGGTTGTCTGCTCAGAGCAGGAGGTACCAATGTGTTACTTTTTATAGGCATGGATGGTCAAATGTGGTGTCAACCTGGATCAGACTCTTCTATTATGTGAATATCTTTGAAACTGTGCTTTGATGAAAACTGTAGCCTTGTTGTTAATGGCCTTGCACAGGGAGTTGAAAGTTGAACATACGGGAACTCAATAAAGAGCTTCTTTGGCATAAGGGTGAATGGGTAGCAGTTGTCCTGCATGACGTTCTGCATTCTTTTTGTGAGAAGTAATAAAGAGTGAAATAGCCTGCAAGAGTCTGTTTCCATAATCAGGAAGTGCCAGAATATGTTTGAGGGTGGCTGGGAGCATCCTAGATACGAGAAATGTTGTCCTAATGCACACATGGTGTAGAAGGGGCTTTCCGTGACCTGATTTACTTATGTAACTAGGGATAGGCTGCAATCTATGATAACTCCCACATTTATCAGTTTTGTCAATGTTGTTTGTGGTGCCAGATTGGTAAGGGTTGGTAATTCTTCCAAAGTTTGCATAATTATCCCTGTTTCCGATAAGTTAACTTTAAGATGATTAGTCTACATCCATTTGTCGACAGCTGAGAGAGAGTGGTGCAGTCTTTCTTTGTCAAGATCCCTTGGATTTTTGAGTATTAGGTAGATCTGAGTGTCATATGCAGTGTCATCTGCATAATTGTACATATCAGGTTGAAGCATTTGATGTTATTCCCTATTGATCTGAGAAAATATTGAAAAGCAGTAGTGTATTCTTTGACCTTTGAGATATGTCTGACTTGCTGCAGAATGAGGGTGATGTGGGGGGTGGGTGGGGAGAAAGACATTGTAGAGATATGCAACCAGGGTATGTCTAAATTCATGAAACCTCTTTGGAAGGAAGAAGGAGTGAACTGTCAAATGAGCAGAAAGTGCTAATAGAAGTGCAGTGACACCATTCCTGAGCTTGGTCATCTTCTTCTTATTCCATCTGGAGATTACAGTTGATTGCTTGTCACTCCTAAAATAGAACCCAAATTGTTGATCTGAGAGTGAGTTGTTTTCTACCAGGAAGTTGCAGATCTGAGTGAATGCAGCTCTTTCAATTATTTTTCTTAGGACTGGGCCATTTGAGATTGCTAAGACTAATAGGTCGAAATTGTTCATTTTCATGAGTGGGTATATTTAGGATGTCCCATATTCTAATGGGAAGGTGTCTGATGAATGGAAGTTGTTGACCATGCTCATCGCTGGGTTTGTGATGACCTAAGATGGGAGGATGTTCTTGACATGTTTTGGTGGGTAGGGTCTGTCACAGGTCAACTACCCTCGACCAGGTTATAGAATTCTGAGGCTGAGTGTTGTGTGAAGGAAGTAGATGTTGGATGTCTGTTTTTTTACATACTCCTCTTTGTCTTGAGCTAGGGCGGATGGCACCTTGTTGGCAAGATAAAGTTCGATCATCTTGGCTTACGCCACAAAATTGTGGTGGATTTACAGAAGTTATGACATAGAGAAATCTTTGCAAATGTGCACTCCGAGTTGTAGAATTCTACAAGAAACAGGTGGAGTTGCCTCAAGGGGCAATTGGAACTGGAGATCCTGTTTGAGTAGTATTGCCTTTTTGTATTCTTGGTGGAAAATGTGCAGATGGTGAAATCTCTGAAGGCAGATTTCTCAAACATGTTTCTTGATTTCTTTCAATGATGTTGTAGTGCTGCCAAGATGTGTTTCCACTTCTGTATTCCTTCTTTGATCCAAGACATCTCATATTGTAATTTAGATTGTATGGATGTGTTGGAACGTCTGACCTTATTTGGCTTCTTATCTTTAATTTATAAAGGGACGCGTTAGAGGTTCGATGGACCTTTTGATTGCGCTTAGAGTAATTCCCACCATAGGACTCAATTCCCATATCAATCCAGAACAATATAAATCAATAGAATCAATAATCTTGGGAGTCAGTAATTTCCACGCACCATGACCCCTTTGGCCATGAATAACCACACCTTTATGTAAAAGTCAAAATGTTTATTTCCCTATATTAACAATGCTAATATCACGTAGCTTAATCTCAAAATCAAATGATATACATACAGAAACATCACTGGTTGACCAAACCTCCTAAAGAATCGCAATTTAATCAATGCATGGATCACTATACATTCTAGAGTTACAGTACAAATCAATAGCAAGAATAACTGTGCACTAGAAATAGCATACATTTAGATTCAGCAAAGAAAGGACATCAACTGTTGTTAATAATTAGCAAACATCTTCTGTGAGTCTCCTAACTAACGTTCTGATTAGAATGGCATATTTGGGCTTCATGCAAAACAATTTAGTCAACACAAATTTGGAAAAACATCTAGCTATGGCTCTGTCAAAATTAGCGGTTGGTACCTAGAAACAAAAGACAAAACACAACAAGAACAGTAACATGTTGTTATACCTCTCCTCGGGATGGATCAGCAAGCTGCAACTGTCTTCTTCAATTGGTCATCTGTATGGTCAGCTTCAGCATCGGGCCATGAAAGGGAATGGTTCAGAATGGGGGACTCTAAGCTATCTGAACCATTTGTAAAGCATAGTCTAAAGATCAGCATTCAGCACCAAATGTTTCAGCAATAAAGTTAAAGATAGAATTAAAGTTTTCAGGAACTGTTCAGTTCCTCAGACAGAATAAACAAGCTCCTCTCAGGAGGATGTTAAAGTGGGGGAAAAGCCCCTCTCTTCTCAGTGCAGTCGGGCTAAGTTAAAATCATTCAGGACACTTCCCACGTTGCCATTGGTCAAATAATCATACGTTTACATTTAGTCCAATGAAAGTAAAACTTCAAATCTAAGATATAACTAAACTGTCTTTCAGATGTCGATGATTGGCTCCTCTTCTCCTGTTTCCAACGTCGGACTCATCAAGTAACAATTTGTATCTCTCTGTCCTCCAGTCAGTGCATCCATTGTTAGCTCCTGGGAATATCGCTTTCACACACACTAAACTCTACTAGCTAATGCAGCATATTCTATCAAGCAATTCTCATGGGAAAGAAATCATTTACTAGAGTTTGGTCAACACAGTGGAAAAATACAAATCTACTTCTCTACAAAGCCATTTTGTGTAAATCATTTAAACAGTGCAACTTAATATGAGGCTGTGCAACTATGCCCAGGACCTCACTAACTTAAGGCCTACGATTAAGAAAGCAAATACATAATAAGTAATCATTAATATAACACTCAACTACATTAATCTAAACATGAGGATCACAGTTCATATTAATAAGCCGTTAAGCTTTAATCACATGATACAATTTACATATTCCTCATGCTCCAATTATGCAAATCACAATAATCAATATCCCTTGTATTATTTTCAATATTATCCCTTTTCCTAGGTTGCCAAGCCAATTTCCCACAGAAGCAAATCCTTTGCCAACATTTTCCAAACTCCTGGTTCTTCCAGGTCCTTTAAATCAGCACTCTCATTGGTCAGATAACTATCAAGCTTCTAATTTATTTGCTATTATCAGGGATATATGAACAACAATGCTTCGAGTTCAACATTTTGCAAACTCCGCTATCCTTTGCTAAAAGAATGTCTAATGCAAGGCGGTTCTGAAGAGTCATAGACCTTACCGCAGCCATTTCTGTATCCATTAGGATCATGGCTCCTGAACAATTTGTCAACATTTTATCCACAATAGTAGACAACTTTCAAATCTTTATAGAATTTAGGATAACTCCTACTGAAGGAAGGTGATTGCTCCAAATAAATCTCCAACTATGCCAGAAGGAGACTCCCTCCTTGGTCTAGTGTGATGTAACTCAGTCATTTTAGGTAATTTACTCAAGCTCTCTATCTGAAATATCTTTGGGAAATCTATCCCTTAAATCACATGTGCCATACCATCCTCTGGGAAGACGGTAATATGTATTTTGTCCACAGATGTAATAAACTCCCGGAAGTGCCGGATCCTGTCCATTCAACATGAACATCCATTTACTCTGAAACAAAAACACATGTCCACATTCACTCATTCCCACAAACAATGTATCAGTTCTAGATTCAGGCCTATGTATACACAGCATCTAAAGCTAACCTTCCTTGTGTTTTTATTTCACTAAATGCATAATCATTTCTAAATGTCCTTTTCTCTAAACCCTTTTCTAATTTCTCCTTTAATGCTGTTCTCCTGTCATCTGTCTGATCTATGAAGCTTTTCTCTATGGGTGTAAGCAATCATGTCAGGTTGTTTCTATGGGCAAAAGCTGTACCGTATATCAATCTAGGCTCAAAGAATCCTCTCACTAATTCTATAGTGTTCTCCTTAGCTACTCTACTCAGGTATTTTATTATAGGGACAAAAGAAAACACAACATCATAATTGAAAATAGAAATACTGAATGTACTCCTGGTTATAGAATCTTGTTAGTAACAGACTACAACTTATTCCATAAGTGAGGGGCAAGCTATGATAAGTAACTCCTTCCTCAACTGATGAAGGAATCTACGTGCAAACATAACAATCTCTTGCATTCATCGTCTCAACATACTCACTCAATAAGCAATAGAAAACGTTAGAAGAAAGTTTTCCTTGGGCATTATCTACATGCAAATAATTCTCATCTAACCTAAACTCTATTTGTGTGAGTGCAGTAGCTGTCTCTAAATCTAAGGGATGGTTGGCTTTACTCTTGTTGAGAACAGTCATGCCCACAATCAATACCAGGCACAATCTCATGCATACTATTGCCAAACCAGTACTCATGTATTTACAGCACTTATTCTTCCGTCCCTGCTGGCTAAGGGCACTCATGATCTGTAAAGAATCAGGATGTAGATGGGAAAAATTATAACTATGCAGCAAAAATCTATTTATTAGCAATTATTTACAGCTTTCAGTCTTACTTCCAGGATCCTTTCTGTCAAAAATTGGTAAGTGTGTTAAGTCGGTTTAGCAGCTTGTCAAAATCGGGTTATCAGAAGTCTTTTCCCGTGGCTTTTAATAATCTCTTTCTCGCACCTTCTCAGTTAACAGTTCTCAACAGTTTGGTTCATTGATTTTCTTCATGTGCCAAAATATTGACCTTGAATGTCTTGATCAAAACAAAAAGACAAAAATTCTCTTTGCCATTCACTTGTTGTTGCATATGTCTATTCAGGACCAACGTCCCTTTGACTTTGCAATTCTTTTTCTTTTCAACCTTCGATCTCCATTTAATTCTCCATCAATCAGGTCTTCTTTCCTTGTTGTGTCTACTTCCTCCTCAATTGCTGTCACTGTAGCTGCTTTTTTTCTTTTTGCTTGTGACTTCGACCACTGATCTCCTTTCAGTGGACCTTTCGTTAATGTTCTTTTCAGTATTGGACTTGTAATTTCTACTTGCTCTGCAGGATTTTCTCTTGATGGACCAGGAGGAGTCAGTCCACATTGGCTTTCACCCACCTCAGCTCCTTCCCCCTCGGTGTCTGTTGTTTGCTCTGTCTGTCTCTCTAGACTGTCTGCTTCTGGGAGAGCTCTCCTCAGACTAGACTCTCCTGCTGCTTCTGTTGAGGTTGGTTCACTTTCACTTTCCTGTGGGTCTTCTCCTTCGTCTCTCACAGGAGTGGCTGAACCGCTTCCAGTTTGCTCAGATTCAGTCTCAGTTTTTCCTTCTCCTGTCTCCAGTTCTGGAGTTTGTCTGGACGTTGTTGGTACTCTCAATAACTCCTCTTCATTGTCCAAAGGACACGCCACTTTCTTCGTATGGCTTGCGTAGATCCAGTTTGGAGCTCCAGCGCACTTCACAGCTGTGATAGTGATCAGCACTGCCTGGTAAGGGCCTTTCTACCAAGGCTCCAAACACGCCTTCCTCAAGTGCTTTCTGATCACAACCCAGTCACCTGCTCTCAGGTTGTGTCTTTGATCTTGAGACGGTTGCAGTGTGGTAGCTTACACATGATGAGAGAAAAAGTGAACCACATCAGCCAGACCTTTGCAGTAGTCCAACACCATATCATCTGTTATGTTCACAAGAGCATTTGCAGGAACCGCTGGCAACCTCATTGCTCTTCTCATGAGGATCTCATGCGGTGACAGTCCTGTCCTCCTGTCGGTGTGTTTCTCATTGTCGTCAAAACTAACAGTAGTGCGTTGGGCCATTTCAAATTCGAAGACGCACACATTTTTGCTATTCTTGATTTCAGAGTATCATTCATCTGTTCCACAAGTCCTGATGCTTCAAGGTGGTAGCTACAATGCAACTTCTGTTCAATGTTTAAAGCTGAACATAGTAATTTAATTACTTCTTTGTTGAAGTGAGTTCCTCTATCGGATTCTAAAAGATCGGAAACCCAAACTGTGGTATCAGTTCCCTAAGCAGTAATTTTGCTACTGTGAGGCTGTAATTTCTTCGTGTAGGGTAAGCTTCAATCCAATGGCTAAAGATGTAGACAGTCACCAACACATATCTCAATCCTCCACACACAGTCATCTCAATGAAATCCATCTGCATTCTGCTGAATGTACCTCCTGCTCTTCCAATGTGGCTCAAATTGGCCACTGTCCCTTTGCTCACGTTCACTTGTTGACAAATGACGCAACCATGGCAAACTGCTTCGGCAACCTGTCTAAACTTTGGATTTAACCAATTTTGTTTAAACACTCGGATCATTGCATCCCTCCCAACGTGTGCTTGACCATGATAATATCTAGCCTTTTTGGTCAGGAAACTATTCGGCAACACTAGCTGACCTTCTTCTAAAATCCACAGTTCACCTTCATGCTGGACACATTTCAACTTGGCCCATGACCTTTTCTCCTCCCTTTCAACATCATTCTGCAATGTTTTCAATTCTTCTAAGGTGTCTATAACCTGTAACGCATAACTTGAGCACATCTCGTCTTCCACAGGTAACAATTCCCATTTATCTTTCAACAATACACAGTTCAATGTGCAAAACTTTGCGACTTGATCCGCATATCCATTTCCCACTGACACAAAATCTTGTGATTTCAGGTGTGCACTACATTTCACCTCAGCAATCTTCTCAGGCACTTGAATAGCTTGTAACAATGCATGAATTCTTGTACCATTTCTGACTGCTGAACCAGAAGAGATCATGAAACCTCTCATTGACAACAACTGGCCAAAGTCATGGACTATTCCAAATCCATACTAGCTGTCCATATAGGTGGTAACTTTAAGCTGTGCCGAAACATGGCATGCTCTAGTAAGGGCTACCAGTTCTGCCACTTGTGCAGAATATACTCCTCAAAGCCAGGACGCTTCAAGTATACCAGAAACTGTGCATTCGGCATATCCTGCGCTCAGTGTTCCCCTGCTGTCTCTTAAACAGGAACCATCAACAAAAATAATTTGGTCATTTTCCTCCAGTCGGGTATCTCTAATATCAGGTCTCAGTTTTGTGCACAGATCAGTTACTTCGAGACAATCATGTTAAACATCTTCCAATTTGCCAATTTCAACATTTTCTTTTGGGAGTAAGGTTGCTGGGTTAAGCACTGTACACCTTTTCAATTACACATTGGGGGACCCCAGGATGCTCGTTTCATAGCGAGTCAGCCTGGCACTTGTAAGAACCGTTTTGATTCATGTAAGTAAAACTTCAATGGAGTGAGGGACCATGGCTGTCAGGGGCTGTCCCTTCACAAAGCTCTCACTCTGAGTGAGGCTCAATCCAAACGCAGCGACAGCCTGGTAAAGCTGCTGCAACTGGGTTCAAATTAGCTGAAAAATACTCTACTGGGCGGTTTACACCACCATGGACTTGAGTCAAGACAGAGAATGGACATGCATCATGCTCATGACAGAACAATGTGAAGGGTTTTGTGTAGTCAGGCATTCCCAAAGCCGGGGCTTTGCACAAACTTTCTCTCAACTCAGAAAATGCCTTCATACAGGCTTGCGCTAACAATAAGGGATCAGTAACTTCTTTGTGAGTCACCTTCTGCAATGGCTTCAAAATGACTGAAAAGTTGGGAAGCCACTGGCGCCAGTAGCCTACCATCCCCAAAAACATCCTGACATCTCTCTGTGTAGCTGGGGGATCTATCTGCAATATAGCTGTGACCCTTTCTCTGGATATTTTCCTAATTCCTTTCTCAATTATGTGACCCAAATATTTCACTTCTTCCTGACAGTATTTTAATTTAGCTGGAAACACTGTATGACCATTCTTCCATAAATGTATCAGTAAGGCAATAGTATCACACTTGCATTCTTCTTTTGTTTTGGACACATTCAACAAATCATCAATGTACTGTGCCAAGGTCGATTGGAAAGGCATTTCCAGTGAGTCCAAGTTATTTTTCAAGATCTGGTTGAAAATGGAAGGTGATTCTGAAAACCCTTGAGGAATTCTACACCAACAGTAAACTTGATCTAAAAAGTTGAAACAGTAAAGAAATTGACTATCCTCGTTAAGAGGTACAGAAAAGAATGCTTGTGACAGGTCTACTACGGTGAACAATTCTGCATCACATGGGATCTGAAACAATCCACTGCTGGATTTGGCACTACAGGGCAACATTTAACAACAAAGTCATTTATTTTTCTCAAATATTGAACAATTTGAAATTTCCCACAGGGCTTTTTCGACCCCATTATCGGTGAATTACATGGACTGCTCAACACTTCTTTCAAAACTCCTTGGTTTACAAATTCTGCAATCATGGGTGCAATTCTTTCAATGATATCCTGTGTCCTGTGATACTGGGGAATTTGGGGAAAAAACACATTTGGCTTGACAGGGACCTTAACTGGTTCAACTCCTTTTTATTAGACCAATGTCTTTTCCTGTCAAATCCCACACTTTCATTTTAACTGCTCCCTGTAAGTCAGAAGGAAGATCTCTCACTGTGAAAACTGGAAAAAAACTAATCAAAGGGTACTCCTCATTTATTGTGTCACAATCTGTCTCTGGGGTCGGGACATCTTCCTCATCACTGTTTGTCTGAATTTCAATTCCATTGTTTGAGCAAGTAATCGAGCATCTTGTTTTACACAACAAGTCCCTTCCCAGTGAGGATACCGGACTCGAGTCACAAACTACGAACTTGTGTAGTCCTTTAAAGTTGCCAATTTTAACCTGAACCGGTTCTGTAATTGAATTGGTCAAATACTGATTCGCTACGCCTATAATCTGGACCGTTTTCCCTGAATGAGTCAAATTTGGAACTTCTGCAGTTCTCACTGTAGAGCTTGTAGCTCCTGTGTCAACCAAAAATGAAACTTTGTGACCCATTACCTTTCCCTTTACATATGGGCCTTTCTAATCTACTTCTAGGGAAGCTGCAAGCACGCATTCTTCCTCATCCAAACCCTCACTCACCCAATCGTCGTTTATTCTATTCTCACTGTGTAACGGGAATTGGTGTACCGTGTTATTACTCTGGTTCAACCTTCGACCTGTGACTTGCTGAGGAAGCATCACCTGCTGCTGCTCCATTGGATCTTGAGGTATTTGAATTTGCTGTCTAGGTACCATTTGAACTTGCGCTTTCATTGACTGAGAATGGGGCATCTGCAAACGTGGCATTTGCACCTGTTGCATGGCCTGAAAACCTTTCATCGGATTCACATTATTTTGAAAATTTGGATTACGACCTCTCATTCTCAGTCCTCTCATGTTTTGAAAATAATTGATGTCACTTGTTTGCTGAACAACACCTTCCTGTACTAACACCGGACACTCCCGCTTCTAATGTTTGAGCCCTCTGCAAGCGTGACATGGCAACAATCTCTTCATTCCCTGCACATCATTCTGAACCACTACAATATTCAAATCAGGACTACGATTTCCGTTCCTAATTGCTCCGCGACCTCTACTCCTTGCTAGATTCTGAAACACCACATTTCCCTGTTTCTGTTGCTGCGGAAAATTTCCCTGCATTCCAGTTTGTGCCGCTTTAAGCTGCATCACCATTGCCTTTTCTTTCAACTTTCTTTGCTTCAACTCAATCTTGTCACTGCAGTATTTTGCATACTGCAATACCTCATCAATCGGTTTTGCTTGCCACCAAATCAAATTACTTTTAATAATTTGAATAATTTCAGGTCTCAATCCCTTAACAAATCTGAGCACAAAATGAATCATGTCTTTCGGCTCAATTGTTTCTGTACCACTGTAATGCTTGAATGCCTGCAACAATCTCTCATAATATGCATATATTGACTCTTTCGCTTCCTATCCTGTATATTCTCTGCCAGTCAAAATTCTCGTTTTAAAAAATTCAATCAGCTTATAATAATATTATGTAATTACATCTGGCCTGTTGCTGCATCTCTCTGGTTCTCTTGTCGGCCAATCCACGCTCCTCTTGCATTCAGTCCATAAGTCAGGTGGAACTACTATCTCTAACAGGGTGTGCAAATCCTCCCAAAGTCATTTTGCAAGTTTCACAAACCTGTCTGTCTGTTGGTACCATTCTACCGGCTTCTCTCTCAACCTGGGATAATCATTTGTAAAGGACAGAATATCACTTCTGCTCCAAGGGACATGAACAAAATTCCCAACTGGAATCTCTCTCATTGGTAGAATTTTCACTGGGCCCTCACCCTGCTGCACATTGGCAGTAAGATTTGCAGAATCCCTTTTCTTCTTGTCTCTTTTCTACACCCATCTGCCTTCCCATTTGTCTAACGCTCCCCATGTTTGAATGCTCTGTAGTAATTCTCTAAGGTGAATTTTCATTCCTGGTATTCTCATGATCTCAAAAATCTTTCGAATCAAAATCTAATCTGTAACTCCTCTTGAAGTGCTTTGTTTTCTCAACCTCTATGTCATATTTCTCTGCTAAGTCTGCCAACCTCTGATGCACTATTCCCGCTTTGTTGGTAATCAGTTTGCACAAGTAATGCGACTCGTTTTCCTTGAAAGTGTCAATCCTGTCTAAACCCACGGTTCCCTCAATTAGGTCTTCTGCCTTTAGTCTAAGCCTTGTGAAATTCCAGGCACTTCCTCTGCTAGAATCTTCTTGAGTACTACTCATTCTGTCTAACCATTCAGTTAACTGCTGAGCCGTCAAACCCTGTAACTCAACATTGTTGCGACTCACATCTGGCACTTGCTGTACTGTCAGATTCGGAGTTTCTGGTCTCACCACGCTTGGATTTAGACCTATGTATGATCTCACCTCATTATTTGGAGTAGTCCTGAAGGTACTGAACTAAACTGACCTGTTCCATCAAACATCGGTCTCATGGGAGTTGTCATTCTTGCATTTGTGTTGTATCTCTGCCTTTTTACACTCAGGCACAGAGACTTCTGCTCACTATTCTTGTTATTTCCCTGGGAAAACAACGGTTTGACCGGACCTATGGTAACTGGTACTGACACTGCTTGGTCTGATGTTTGGCTCTTGTGTGTGCACTATTCCTGTATTCTGATTTGTCAAGGTGAAAACTTCTGTCTGTGATCCTGCTATAGGGGTGTATTGTGTGACTGTCTGTGACTGTATCGGGGACATCAGCTTCGGGGTGGACTCTGACTGGACTAATGTTGGCTTCTAGTAAACTTGTCCTGTCGGCACTATCAAGTTTGTTGCAGTATCTACAATAGGTACATCAGGGTAAATTCTTGGAATATCCATTTGCATCATAGGCCTCTGGACTGCCGAAGTAACTGGAGAATTATGGCTAACTTGTATGTGGCTCTGAGATGATACAGCTCATATTGGGGCGGTAGGATCTACACTGGTGTTTGAGCTTCTCTCATGTGCGGCATATGGAGGGGGACGATTTCTCAATAACTGTAAAATGAATTCATCATCATCTGACTCTTCGTCGTATGTCAAAGATTTCCTAGATCTTATGGATTTCTGCTCTTTGTCATAAGAAGGATACAAATCCCTAATTCTAGTGCTTTTTCTAGCTTCATTCGCATTTTCTTGTGTAATTGCAGGAAACATCTTAATTCCCTGTAAAGTCTCGGTTCTCCAAAAGTTCTGATCACTGTCCCACCTAGCCCCTGCAAGTGTTTTCTCAGATTTTCTCACTCACCTCTAAAAATTTTGTTGCTGTTGCTGTTTGGCTACCAGTTCCCAAATGGCTAATGCCTCGAACTGTGCTGGTCTCGGAGGAGGTTTCAAATCATCAGCACTCTCCTCAAATTCTCTAAGGTCCTCAAATTAAAGATTCCATAGGCAGGAAACGCTAAACTCCCATCTTTCTCTGTTCCATTGTTTCAACCAAAGACATAGTGCAGCACCCTTTTCTTCAAATACTATATAGGCGGTTGTATCTTCTGGTGGTGTAATTTCTTTTATTCTCGTCAAAATATACATATCTCCCCTTAGGGCACTCTTTAAAGCTTTGAAAAATGTAATCTCTGCGATTTTTATGCTGCTGTCAATCAAATCAGAAGTGACTTTCAATCCCAAAATCCTTTTCACCGACCTTCTCGACCAATGGCACATCACGGTTGTCTGCCAATCTGTGTGAGGCCCTTCTCACTAACTGACCTATCCCAGCGCGGCTCCAATGACGTCAAACTCACACATACATCAGCTGACAAAGTCTTTCGGTTTGTCCTCTAAAATGTGGATTCACACTAAACTAATGTAGAATTATTGTGGGCACTAAACAAAATCAAAACGCAATTTGTCCATTTTACTACAGACAGGGTAACACATTCGCTTTAGAAACCTTACGGATTTTTCACTGATGGCCTTTTGTTCTAGCAGCTACTCTTTCCTTCTCAGTTTCCCTGATTCACAAGCAAAATTCGACCTGCAAATTTTGCTCTCAACTGATCAGTGGGTCTGTTCTAGTTCACATAGGACTCACTAGATCTCAGTCAAAAAACCTTTCACTCACTTTCTCGAGTTTGTCAACCATGCCCAATTGACCTATTAAACCAGACAAATTACAACAAAAACCAAGTGTCTCATACACTTTTCAACATACTCTGGAGTCTTAGACCACGCAGGGCCCGTATACCAACAACCACGTGGACAATTTTCTTGCACAAACCGCCACACACATGTGAAGTTCGACAACTTCCCTACTCTCAAATTTTGTAGTACGCAAACTCCTTCAAGCGCAAAACCTATTTAATTCCCACTGTCACTAGAACACAGGGAACATCTTCAAACAATCATTGGCAAGCTCCAAGGTTCTGGGAAAGTCATTGTAAGTTCTTAAGGACACATTTTATTTTCATTTTGTATCATTGAATCTGAAAATACAAACTTTCACTAATTTCTCTTACCCAAATCTGTGAATTATTTTCTCTCTAGGGGACTACCATTACCCTACTACAATCTCTGGGTACCAGCTATTTTTCGTGATGGCCTCTTAAGGTGCCGTAACCATGCTACTATTCTACCTATCTCTAAAGGGCAAAATGCTTTACGATGGACTTTTAAGGAGAATTGACCATGTACCAGGCTTTTACAATGGACTCTTAAGGAGACTAATCTTGTACCAGCCCTTTATGATGGGCTCTTAAAGAGACTACCCATCCTCTGCTACCATCTCTGTTGGTACATCTGACCTTATTTGCTTTCTTATCTTTAATTTATTAGGGGACGCGTTAGAGACTCGATGGACCTTTTGACTGCGCTTAGAGTAATTCCCACCATAGCACTCAATTCCCATACCAATCATAACAATATCAATCAATAGAATCAATAATCTTGGGAGTCAGTAATTTCCACGCACCATGACCCCTTTGGCCATGAATAACCGCACCTTTATGTAAAAGTCAAAATGTTTATTTCCCTATATTTCCCTGTATTAACAATGCTAATATCACGTTGCTTAATCTCAAAATAAAATGATTAACATACAGAAACAACACTAGTTGACCAAATCTCCTAAAGAATCTCGATTTAATCAATGCATGGATCACTACACATTCTAGAGTTACAGTACAAATCAATAACAAGAATAACTGTGCAATAGAAATAGCATACATTTAGATTCAGCAAAGAAAGGACATCAACTGTTGTTAATAATTAGCAAACATCTTCTGTGAGTCTCCTAACTAGCCTTCTGATTAGAATAGCATGTTTGGGCTTCATGCAAAACAATTTAGTCAACACAAATTTGGAAAAACATCTAGCTATGGCTATAGCTGTCGGTACCTAGAAACAATAGACAAAACACAACAAGAACAATAACATGTTGTTATACCTCTCCTCAGGATGGATCAGCAAGCTGCAACTGTCTTCATCAATTGGGCATCTGATCGGTCGTCATCAGCATCAGGCCATGAAAGGGAGTGGTTCCGAACGGAGGACTCTAAGCTATCCGAACCTCAGACAGAATAAACAAGCTCCTTTCAGGAGGATGTCAAAGTGTGAAGAGCCTCTCTATTCTCAGTGCAGTCGGGCTAAATTAAAATCAGTATAAAAATAATGGGTGCACTGTTCCAGAAGGTGGAGGGTATTCAAACCTCTCTACACAGGCACACACTAATTCGGAAGCAATAGCCCTCATGCATCTTCATCAGGCTCTGCTCCACGTCAGACTGACACTGCAATGTCTGACGGGGTGTACATGGGACCATCTAGCCATATAAAAGTTATTTATATCTCAGTACCAAAAAATCTTAGGTTACTAAGAAACAGCTGGAGAGATGCAAAATGAAAAATAAAATTGGCTCGGGTACTTCCTCAATATAAGAGAATGTTTAATAAGCAAGGAATGGGTCAAGATTAAAAACACTGGAAAGGTGAAGGGGAATTAATGATCCCACACTTTACATGCTCAAAGTGTAAAGCATAGTGACTTCAACCACTACAAAAAGTCAACATGTTTCGCGCCTAAAACATTGATCAAAAAGGATCCACTGGCGCTTCATCAGGACTAGAACAATAATCTTTCTCCAGAACATCAAGAATATGAATGCAATATGTTCATTCAAAAAAAGAGTAAAAGGATTTTTACTCACTCCTGGTCTGTGTCTACTAGCACAAAACTACTGGTAACATGCCATGGTCAGAGGAGGAACTACTTCCAAAGAAGACATAGGTCAAAAATCATTCAGGATACTGGAGCGCCGTAAAAGTCAACAGTGCGATGCCTTACATGGCCGCGTTTTTGTACTTCGAAAATAAGTTAAAATCATCCAGGGCACTTTCCACGTTGCCATTGGTCAAATAATCGTACGTTTACCTTTAGTCCAATTACAGTAGAACTTCAAATCTCACATATAACTAAACTGTCTTTCACATGTCGATGATTGGCTTCTCTTCTCCTGTTCCCATCGTTGTACACGTCAAGTGACAATTTTGTATCTCTCTGTCCCTCAGTCAGTGCATCCATTGTTAGCTCCTGGGAACATCGCTTTCACACACACTAAACTCTACATTGTATCTATAGCTAATACAGTGTGTTCTAGCAAGCAGTTCTCATGGGAAGAAAATCATTTACTAGGGTTTAGTCAACACAGTGGAAAATATAAATCTATTTCTCTATGCAGCCATTTTGTGTGAATCATTTAAACAATGCAACTTAACATGAGGTTGTGCAACTAGGCCCAAGACCTCACTAACTTAAGGGCTACGCTTAATAAAGCAAATACATAATAAGTAATCATTAATATAACACGCTACTACATTAATCTAAACATGGGCACGACATTTCATATTAACAAGCCGTTAATAAGGACACGTCGTGATTGCTAGCAGCCACTCAAGTAGGCGCATTTTCAAAGTCGTGTATTATTTTCTCTAAATTAATTTGTTTTCCATGTAGATTCAACATTCAGAATACATGATTAATTGTTGGTAAAATTCAGCGTTAACAGATGTTTTAATAGATATAAGTGTGTTAAAGGCTTTAGAGAGCCAGTTGTACTGTTGTTTGACACTTTTTTATTTGGCAAGGTTGTGAGAGTTCTGGGAGTCTTAGTTTGTTCCAGTGTCTGTAGATGGTTGAGATCAGTGTTGAGGCAGCATTTTATAACAGTGAAAGATATGCGTTGGTGGTCATGCAAGCAGTGTGGTTTGTTCCCTGTGATGCATCCAGCCACTGCTGTTTTTCCCACTGTGTGTGTATTTGCATAGCCCTTGTGACTAGCCAAGAGAAGCTGAAAACTTCCAGATTTGTTGTAATGGTTCTTGTCAGCAGTGCATAGATAAGTATGAATATGCGTGAGAATGTAGGGGGTGGATGTGCAATGAACCATCAGAGATTTGGAAACTATCAAGTGCATGTCTTCTTCGTTGAGAGTTTCTAAAGATTCTTTAAAGATCAGCCCTAAAGCTGATAGGATTGCTTTGTGGATTACTGGTGAAGGGTCATCTCTGAGTCTTGTTCCTGCTATGAAGACAACGCTTGGTTTCAAGTCCGTAGCAGGTCAAACATGTTTTGTTGTGTTAATGTTCAAAGATTAATTGAATGTACTCTAATCAGCAGACAGCCCAGGAAGGGTATTTGAGAGCAATTGGAGGGTGGTTAGGATGAGACATTACTAAGTGGTGTAGACATTAGGGCGAAAAGGAGTGTTTTTTTGGGGTAAATGAGAAGTAGGCCCTAGCAGGAAGAGATGAAGTTGAAGGGGAAGAAGAGATGGGTGCAATTCTTCCTACATCAATTTACAGCCATTTCCATATCACGTATGGTCTTCCTGTTTTACCCATACCGTATTATTGTTAAGTTAAACACCCTATTTTGTATGCTTCTTTTTAACTTGAGCTTCCTAGAAAAAGCAATCTGTGCTTCAAACCTCTGAGATTTTGATTCAGAGAATCAGGATCTGTGGATTGACAACCACAAATGTAATGCATAACAGTAAAAGGTTCACTAATTCTACATGAGATGGTCTACAGTATTTAATTTGAACGGAACTGTGCACACTACAGGGACTGTAACTGAAGAATATCAGACATAGTTGCTCACTTCACCCGAGTGAGCTTTATCTTCCCCTCTTCCATCATGAAGTTGTATTTTTGGGATCAAGGATGCATTTATTGTGACTTTAACAAAACACACACTTTTCAAATGCATTACCTTTACAGACATCAATAATGCATTTAATATGATTTTACCAGAACACATACTTTGTGAAAGAATTGCATAATGTACTGTGAGTTGTGTACAGTAAATTGTGTTAGTTGCAGTGTTTCTCATGCAGCTTTTTGCTCCTGTTTTAAATGTGGATGGATTCTCCATAATCCATACCTACTCTTGGTACATTTCTTTTCCTTGATACCATTGGCAACATTGATGTTTACTGTAGGATAGTCAGTGCTCTAAAATATTATTGTTCAAATTATAAATAAAGTAGATGTTACTTTTAACCATATTAGGTTTGATTAATTTGTATACATTGTGTATATCAATGGCCAGGATTTGTAGATGCGTGCTCAAAATATTTGCTATGCTCCAAATTACTCATTTATAGAACCCCAACATTTCGTGGGGCTAAGTACCCAGGAATATGACTGCAATATCTGCCAATTTAATAACTTTCCAATAGATGTGGTACCCACAAGTCAATACTTTAGCATTTGATAGCTTACACCAGTCCAAGAGGCTGTGTATGGACATAAAATTCTACTCCTGGGCATATGATGGTTGAACCTTCACTTATGAAGCTCTAGAATGTTAAGTTAGCATATAGGGATTTTCATGAGAGATTGGGAATGGGTATAGGTATTGTGTGGGCATGCCAGAGTTTACCTTGGATCTTTATATTGAGGTCTTTCTAGTGATTTAGTTGGTCTTGAAGATGATTCGGACTGGAAGGGGTGCACTGTAGGTCTTTTATCATGGGATGATGTGGTGGAATTGCTTCAAGCACTTGATTAGCTGTGCTCCTGCATGTACGATACATTTTAGGGGCGCTTGTATGATATCGGATAGACCTCTGGCCAGGACCTTGCCTCTCACCAGATGGGAGAGGACTAATGGTTGTACAGCTGCTTTGAAGTCATCTTCCAGGAGAAAGAGCTTCAGTTTCTTCAAGAGGGAACGTTGTAACCAAGCTGTCTTGATTTCTTTTGGTGATGTGTTGCTTGAATGAGAGGTCTGTTTTGAGGGTGAATCTCAGAGATTTTGCATGGATTATCTGTTGGGGTGAAGCACAGTAGGTTTAATTTGGAGAAGCAGGCTTGAATCTGGGGTTGTTTGGTTCTGTTATGAAACAGGAGGAATTCTGTCTTTGTGTGTTTTAGTTTAAGGAAGCTGGTAGACATTGTCAGTTTGAGGCAAGATTTAAGTTTTTGCATGCAGTTGGTTGCAGATATTTGTACGTAGATGGATCTTGTTGCTGCTGTTTGTAAGAATGGATCTGAGGGGTTTCATGTAGAAGTTAAAGATGATGGGAGAGAGGATGGAGCACTGGGGTGCTCAGCAGAAGGCGATGAGTATTGGTGACCTTCTGCAACCTGTTATATGAGCTGTCACTGGTTGGTAAGGTAGGACGTGAACCATTTGAAGATAATGCCTGAAGATCCCATGTGTGTTTTAAGAGTGTTGATTAGAGTGGAGTGGTTGATTGTGTGTTGAAGGCTGTAAAGAGGTCAGAAAGGGCCAGGAGGCGGTTTTTAAGGAGAAGGGCACTGTCGACTGCCGGGTGTGTGTGTGTCAATGTGCTACAGCATGGCCTGAGCCTGACTGGTAGTCCTGTAGAAGATTATTCTTGCTTTCCTGATGATGATGAAAGTGTGTAATAAGACAGAAGTCGGTGAAGTTGGCTAAGAGCACTATAGTGAAACTCTCCGTACTCACGGCAGTTAGTTATTTGTATTTATTGTATAGAGATACATCCGGCACCAACTGTCTCCAGTTCAAGAATGCCAATTACATTCCCTGTTACGTGAAACACAAGGAACCTAATTCTGTCCCATGTGATACCCCAGTCTTCTAATCCAACCCATCATCTTTTCATAACAAACAAGAAACAAATCCCATAACAATTATCAAGTGCACATTTTCCCAACACAAATAAACTTAACATAGATAATCAACCTATTACCACAACAGTAAAACAACAATCATTATTCACAAACAAAACTTCCAAAACCCTAGGTTTTGTCAAAACTCTCCCAAACATAATTTTCCTTATCTCACCACGATTCACCATTTCACTGCTCTTCTCACTTCCTCATTCAACATTACTCTCTCTTTCATTCACTCTCACATCACCCTGAACATTATTAAGCTCTGCTACATCCTGTTACACATCAGCATCTTCTCCTCTAAATCTATTATCGCTTCCACACTGTGAATTACCTAACCACCAATACCTACTGCCTTTCTCATCTTGCATTGCTTCTTGCTTCTTGCTTCTCCTCATCATTATCATTACCAGACTTAGCAATGGCAATACGACTCATATGACAACTGCTACCATCATCCAATTAAACGGTTTCCTTCATCACTTTCCTGATCCCAATAAGCTTGCCAAATTTACTCTCCCCTTTGGCTACTTTCTTGACATTTTTGACCCGAACCCATTTCCCCACTTTTACATGCACTTCTTTGGTACCATACCATTTATTCTTTTCCTGTGACTCTTCCTCACATCATCTGTATCCCAATTCGCCTGTTTACTTCTCTGCATCCATCCCAGGTTAATTCTTGAAAAAGGAATCCTGCCTCTCATTAAATCAAACGGGCTTTTTCCAATAGTTTCATGCGGTGTCACTCTATACGCCCATAACATCCTCTTGAGTTCATTCTCCCAATCCTTTCTTCCTTTACTTGCCATTTGGATAATATCTTTAATCACTCTATTCACGCGTTCCACCACAGAGTTTCCCCTGGGATGATGCAACGCCATGAATCTTTGTTCAATACCAGCTAATCTTACAAATGTTTTCATCTCCTCTGACTTAAATTGCACCCCATTATCCGTTAATATGGTGGCCGGAAATCCTTCTTTCAAAAATACTTCCTCTAAAAACTCGATCAGAACTTTAGTACTGACCTTTTGCACAATTGCAAACTCAACCCACTTTGAACACGTCAATAAACACGATTATATATTTACACGTACCATCACTCCATGTAATTGGACCTATGATATCCAATATTCCTTCTCCCCACGGCATCTCAGGACAACCCAACAAAGACATGAGTGGATTTAATGTCTTTTGAGCCTTGTCGCTATTCACACAGTCCATGCACTCTCGTACATACCTCTCAATTTCCACATCTATCTTAGGCCACCATTACAAATCTTTGATGCCCCTTTTTGTACGAGCAATACCTGAATGTCCTTCATGTCCAATAGAGATAAACTTCTGCCTAAT
This sequence comes from Pleurodeles waltl, assembly GCF_031143425.1. Lineage (NCBI taxonomy): Eukaryota > Metazoa > Chordata > Amphibia > Caudata > Salamandridae > Pleurodeles > Pleurodeles waltl. Next base: position 102,405,884 of record NC_090438.1, read on the forward strand.
CCCAAATGGAGGAATAATCTCTAACTTTCCAAAATGCTCTCAACTCCTCCTTGATTTTTATTTTCTTGTCCTCATTCCAACCATTCACTACTTATACTTTTTCCTCTTTCAACACTTCATCTTTATTGTATTCCAACATCCACTCTTCTTTTTGCATAGTACTCCCAATGCCATCAGTAAATCTCACGCAACACACCATTTATTCCATGGGTCCTGATCCACTTCCTATAAAGGTAACGACATCCTGCTAAAAAAATCTGCAGTGAAATTTTTAACTCCCGGCACATATTGCACCTCATACAAAAAATCTTGCAGCCTAATAGATAGCCTTCCTATTCTGACAGACGCTCTAGATAACCCTTCAGTGGTTAATAATTTTGTGAGAGGTTTATGATCTGTTCTTAAAATGCATTTTTTCCCCAAACAAATTTCCGAAAATGCTCTAACGCCCACACACATGCTAAGGTTTTTCTCTCTATCACTGAATAGTTTTCCTCTGTGGGAGACAGTGAACGAGATGCAAATGCCACAACATGCTTTTCACTTTTCACATTTTTTAGTGTCGAAACGCTTCCCAGCCCTTTGCTACTTGCATCAGTGGTAATCATTGAACATGCTCTAGGATCAAAACCTTGCAACACAGGAGCATTAACAATCGCATTTTTTATATCCTGAAAAGTTTTCTGACAACTGTCATTACATTCAAATCTGACTTTGTTCTTAAGTCGAGTTCTCATTTGATACGTTCTATGTGAAAAATTCTCTACAGATTTTGAATAGAATTCGGCTAACCCCAGAAAAGCCTCTGTGTGGTTTCTTTTTGTTTTCTTAGTATCTATTTCGACCTGGAAAAGGATATTTGTGTAAGAGCTTTTTATTTGGTATGTGACATTTGATGTTTTTCTTTTGGTTTTATTCAAGAATGTCATCTGCATTATTTATTGTCATGGTGAAGGTATTAGGAACAATTTTAATAGTAGAAATTCTTTCATTTTCTACAATATGTCATCTAGTGGAAATTCAGCAAGTGCAAGCATGGTACATTCTCTTCATTTAAGCTCTCCATAGAGTTTTTGACATCTCATAGAGAACCGGCTGTACAATGGAAGCAGTGGAAAGCATATTTTTTTAACTACATTGACAATTTGGCAGATTATAATGGTACTTTCACTGCAGGGAGGAAAAAGAGGATTCTCATGCATTGTCTAGGTCCAGAAGGTTTACGTATCTACAACCAAATACAAAAACCTGACAGAAGTGATAGTGATGTTTTTATGGATGCTATTCAGGATTTAAATTACCATTTTTCACTTGCTGTTTGTATTGCGGTCACGCTTCATGCATTTTTTCAGAGGAAACAGGAAAAGCATGAAGATATTGAAAGTTATGTTTCGGTCCTAAAGCACTAGGCGAGTACTTGTAGATTTGGAAATTTGCATGGTGAACTGGCACATGATCAAATAGTGATGTGTACAAAAAGCAAAACTGTACAAGAAAGGTTGTGGATGGAGGGTGAGGCTAATCTGAAAGACATCATTGCCATGGTCAAAAAAGCAGAACTATCAGAGCGATCTGCAAAAGCTACGTTGGCACAGGACAGGAGAGCAATAGAAGTAGTGGGCAAAGAAGTAGTGGGCAATGGCCTGGATGGGAAGTAGGTCACACCTTCCTCCCAGGAAGGCTAGTGAAGGTGCACATCAAGGCGGTGAGCTTCAAAGGGCACACTGCCTCTGATATGCAAGTAGGCTGTACCCCAGTGAAGGACTAAGCTGTCCCCCTGCCTCCAGGCATATTTGCACCTGGGCAGGCAGGAAAATTAGTTAGTCAGGAGGCATACACCCCCAGAAGACCAGCCACACCTTTGGGGTGGGCAGCTTGCACTGTGCAGCTGAGGAAGAGTCCTGCCATCTTGAAAAGTGGCAAAATAGAGGGTTATGGGTAGAAAAGGTGGTCACTTCAGGGGTGGATGAGCAGCTGGGGCTAGTAGCCCACAACCTTGATGACCCTAAATCTAGAATTTAAGGGGCTCCTCTGGCACCAGAACCTCACATCTACAACAACTTGTGAAGAAAGGACAAGAAAATACCCACATTGATGGCAACGGGAACCTGCACTAACAAACGGAGTGATACCTTGAAACTATGGCAACCTTCCTGGAACTGCTCAACTGCGACTTGTCCTGGACCAAGGACTGCATCCCCCAGCATGAGGGAATCCTTTGTGAGCCAAAAGCAAGACCAGATTCCCTTGGACTAGTGGCACTAGTCTGATGCCCACTGCAGGTAATAAGCATCTACCAGATCCAAAGAAGCGCTGGCCAGTGGGCCCTCCAAGGGATCGCCCAAAGACAGACGGTCCAGTGCATTGTGGGAAGTGTAGTCCAGCTCCATGCCACGTTACATCCAGCTACCATTTTCCACCAGACCTCCAGAAGGGGAGATAGCTTTTCCTCCTCCTTACCAGTGTCATGGCTTATTCGTGGCTACTCCGGTTATCACTACCTTTACTTGAAGCTGCAACACAGAAGGCACACTGCAATACCTTCAACCAACATCACCTGTGGCTCCATTGTCGAGCTTTTGCATCCACTTCGTCACCCGCACCATCTCAGTGGTAAACCCAACAACCTCAGATCTCCTTCAGCACCAAGGATAGCCAAGCACACCTCTGCACCCAAGATTTCTGAGCTAGGTGGAGTTCTTCTGCCTGGTGAATCCTGGTCCAAAGGCCCTCACAAGTTTAACCCCCAGTGGGCTCCCATGAACTTGATCAGCAAGTGACTGAGTGTCACAATTACAATTTTTCAGCACCCAAAGCTTCCGCGTTCAGCACCAAAGACAGCCGGACACTTCTGTATCCAGGCCCTACAAGCCAGGTAAAATTGGTCCGACTGTCTTAGCTTGGACCTAGGTTCCTCTGAACTCATCTAGCAAGTGACCGAGTGTCACTACTGATTTTCCCCTTTGACTGCAATGGTAAAGTTTGACAGCTTGTAACTGTACTGATTTTATTTTCACTCTAAAATCCATATCTGATTTACTTTGTTTTGGTTTTGGTGTCCAAATTTATATAAAAATCGGCTTTATTTTTAGAAGTTGATATCGGATTTCTGTTGAGTTGTGGCAATTTCTTATCGTCCATGTTGGTACTCTGAAATGCTTAACACATGTTCCTCTAGTAAAGCCTGACTGCTCCTTGCCACACTACCAGGACTGAGATAATGATTTATTATTGTGAATCCAAAGGACCATCTTTGCGATATTGTGAGAGTATTATGTAGTGAAGCCTAACCAACATCACTGCATAATACTCCACTTTCGTACAGTGATGTTAGAATAAGTATTTCTCATGATTTAAGGGCACCTATGATTGATGTCCTGGCATCTTTTTCTTCCTGTTATGGTTGTGTTGTAACACCTATAGAGGCAATCCATGTAACACTTGAGCACTAATCTGTTATGTGTTACTTTTTTCAGGTTGTGTGATCTTGTAGGAGTGAGATGCAGTTCCAGAAGTGAGTTCTCAATGCCATCCAAACACTAACACCACATGAATCCTCTCAAAGCTGCCCCAGTCCTTAGGGAATGGATGAATATCCCCGGGGGGACAGTTCAATCTTTTCCTGGGCGTGGATCCTGACACTGGGGATATTAATCCCTTATCAGGGGGATTCTTGGATATATTCATGGATATATATATATATTTGCACTTTCCGCATTTTGACTGATTGCCGCCAGACAATGCATTGATGCAGATTTTCTTAATTCTTTGTTTTTGTGTATCATGAATCTCTACGCTGATATATGAGTATCATATCTGGAATACATATGAAGATGTCGATTTTTGAATATATCTTAACAGCCCTGAGAAAGTCTTGGATAAGACAAAAGACTTGTTGTCTGAGCTCGGACTGAACAGCACATTTATAACATTTGTTTTTTCTGTTGTAAAGTGTATTGGACATATCATGGTCACATTTGTATTCTTAAACTTGACCTTGTATTAATTGGGTAATAAAAGATAAAGACATTTTATATGTCAAATAAATCCATTTTTCTAATATAAATTCTGACTATAGAATGTGACAGTTGGAATAGTCTTTGCTGGATGTTGTGCTCCAAACTTGTGTTGATTGTCTTGTTTGGTATTGTCTTTGGGCACTGTCCATGATTGCACCTTTTTGCAGCAGAAGTGCTGTCTGTTGTAGCCCATGATAAGTTAATTTACTGTCCACACTCCATGGGGGGTTTCAGTGCTGGTTTCTTGTTCCACCTCTGCTACAGGTAATAGTTTATTAACTACCTTAGCACTGGGTGCCTTAAGATTTGTGAGATTGATTTACCAATCTGTGAAAAATGAGAAACTACCCTGGAAACCTTTGTTAGTGTATAATTTGGGAGCATCATTACCAACCATTCCTGAGCACAAAGAGCTGAGCAGAATGAAATGACTCAACTATCACTTCTAGTTCAAAAATGGGTGTAAAAATAATTTGTGCTGTTTTTGCTCTATCACCTATGTGTGTATGCTCCACACTGAAGGAAAGGTGAGCATGTATATTATTCAAATCATAAAATAGATGTGTTGGTTTGGACTCACGTGTCTCCTCTGAGATCATTCGGATCATGGTCCCAAAATTATGGAAAAGCCTCATTCCCCATTTTTGAACTAAAGCTTTTTACCTTTAGCTCGGGCAACTCCCAAGAAACAAGTCTTTCAAAATATCACTAGCTAATCCCATTGTCGACATGGGGGTGATCAAAGAATGCCAGTTCTTGGTGCATCATAAGAACGTGGGTGGACATCATGGCCCATATTTATACTTTTTTAGCACTGCATTTGCGTAATTTTTTTACACAAAATCGGAGCAAACATACAAAATATAATTGTATTTTGTAAGTGTGTGCCGCTTTTGCGTCAAAAAATGACGCAAATGCGGCGCTAAAAAAGTAAAAATATGAGCCTAACTTTCTTATACTTAGAAATTCGCCTTTTCATGTTTTATCTTCCTTTTCAAGGCTCTAAAGAAGTCTAGATGACATGCAGCACTATATTGCGACTACATGAAAAATGACAGCCATCTTGAAAGTACAGAAAATTAAATTACAAAAGGTCCCACGACCGGCTTTGCAAATGCTGCCATAAATCTTCAAGCTTAGTCAAAGCCAATTTCTGCAGCAGTGGGTGGCGAGGGGCAATCGATTTTCCGGGTGTAAGGAGACAGAGGTAGGGCAGGAGAGGTAGAAAGGCAGAGAGAGAGACACCAGAGACGCACCAATGCAGGCTGTCAGCGGTGGATCGAGGGGGGAAAGAAAATACAGAAACAGGGAAGGCAGCACAAAAACCCAAGATGTCTGGGACTAGAAAAAGGGGGTGGGTGGTAGAGAGATAGCACAATCAAGAGAAAGAAATAGAGATGGAAAGAAAGAGGGCTTGAGAAAAAAGGAAGGAGCAGAATATGCACCTTCAATGAGTACCAAAGCTCAATGGCACCGAAAAAAGGAACAAGAATAATAATTCTGTGACATCAGCGGTGGAAGGATACACTCAACCAATCAAAATGCAAGGTGAAACCTAAATGCTTCCGGAGTGGGGTAACACAAGAATAGTGAAGAAAGCTGTCAAATCAGCATACAGGCACTGAAATAAATTAGAATACCATCCCACCAGAAGTTAATGACACACCCAACGCCCACTCTGGTTATAGTGGTTACATTCAATGCTGTCCCAAAAGGCACATATATCGTTGACATGCAAAGAAAGACACGCTAAAGAATCAACCCAAAAATTATCAAACTCTTTCCTGTTTGCACTTTGCCTCACAACCCTCAATCACTATCATGTGCTGTAATGTGTCTCCTGAACAAGGTTTCCAAATTATTTCTAGTCAAGGTAACTCCTATCTGCTACAGGCTCTCTCTATAAATGTCATCAACAAAGAATGTGTTGTGTGACATACAGTAGAAACACCCAAACCAGTCATTCTAGTTTACTTCTCTTACTGTGAAAATGCAACCACTATATTCACTTCCGGGTGGTGTTAGGACACCAGCATTGAAGCAGACTCAAGGCGCTATTGTCACTATAGCTAGGTATTTTGTGCACCTTGGCCACGTATTTTTGAGTATGCAGAAAGCATACTCTGCTCGCCCTATAAGGTGCCCTATGATGAGTAAATAAAGAGGTATTATTGACTTATAGTTTGTGCTTATGTTATATTGTAGATGGAACTCAAATACAATGTATTTATAAGTTATCTAAAGTAACATACTCAGCAATGGTGGTGCCATGAATGAGCCGCGACACAGCTCAGTTTGTGGTTCACTCCATATAAGTAATAAATGCCACAATATTATAATATGGTGCACCTTTATAGTCTACTGGACTACTTCTGATTGAGGCGTTTGCTTGGCATGCACTTTCTGGTAATTGAATCACTTCTGCTTACATTTTTATTAGAGACGGCACATTACTTAGAGAGGGCAAATAACTTTACCCACGAGCGCACAGTTTGGTCAAGTGGGAAAAGCTGGGATTTCAGCCCAAGCATCCTGGTTCTAAAGGTTGCATTGGACCACAACTTCTCTCTTTACCTTTGGATATTTGTACAGTTTTAGTACATACTCGTCTTTCTAGAATTTAATTACTACAGTGCATTAACGTTAACAGCACAGTTCAATACACTGTAGTGGCAGAGGGCCAATAATGGCTATAAAGGAACTTAAGTACCAACATTCCAATGTTTCTTTTTCCTTTCAAACTGGTTGATTTAGAACAGTTCCCCCTCTTTGGGTGGAATGGTCTGATCGCATTGTAGCCATTTTGCTTTGTACTCTGATATTTGTTTGTTGCCCTCTCATCCAGAGCTTAATTTGTAACTAAAAACGTGCTGGTTCCCAAAGCTCTCCTCTGAAACACGCGGCTGCTGCATGTAAATGTGCGAGCACTGAATACTGAGGCATCTTATTCCTAAAGTCATCTAAGTCACCAGCCCCTTCATCTCCCATATGCAGCTTTCTGCTTTCTCCCTTTGTGATGCTTTTTCGTTTTTCTCGTCCTCCGTCTTTCCCATATGTGTTTTTTGCTCGAAGTAAACGCCTGTTGCAGAAAACTAAGTGCCGGCCCTCAAAAATAAGTGCTGGTGCCCCTCACCGGAAACCACTGGCTCAAATTAAGCACTGTCTGTAGCTGATGTGTGCCAGGCTCTGCTGCAAATGAGTCCTTAATGACAGTGTCTTATGAAGTATTTCGCAGCTCATCCAGAGATTCAAGTGCATAAGAAATAGTGGGAACTCTGATCCTGAGTGAATGAAGAGGGGTGGGTCAGAGGTGTGTCTAAAAGAAGAAAATATTCCACAACTATTTTGTTGCCCTTTCACCTTCAGGTAAATGCAAATGAAATTCAATGCACACACTTTAAATGAAAAGTGAATGCAAGTAAAAATAACACATGAAATTCATTATTTATGTTAGGACATCTCAACTGGTTAATGCGGTCGCTGCAGATGTCTATAACAATAGAGTAACAAAAGTGAATTCTGGTAGGTGCCCTGGGGAATAGTGTCATATGCATGTTTATGGCTATAAGGTCCCAGCCTTCGACTAAAAGCACTATGAAATGTACGTCATTATTTTAAAATGTTTCTTGAACCAGAGAGGGGTGAGTCTTTGACAGTTGGAGCCACTGAGGGATCGAGCAATGATCAAGCCTCGTTCAGTTCGAGGTTCTCTTGGAACTTCAAGCCCAAAACAAGCGGAGCTTTTGTTAGCGCGTCAGAACCCTGATAAGTAAACTTACAAGGGGACACGCCTAGGCCGATGAACCTTTTGACCACGTTCGGAGACTTCCTAGAACGAGATATCTTTTGGCATCACAAATCAATATATCAATAACTCAATCAATATTCACAATACCTAATCAACAAGTTAGTCAATAACATTTAATAAGGATCAATAACGCTAGCACACCATGACCTTTCAGTCATGAATAACCACACCAATTTAGTTAAGAGATAGAATGTTTATTTCCCTAGTAGTTACAATCTAATATCATCTCCGTTAATCTCATTAGCAACTCATCTCATTAGTAACTCTTCAACCCTTGTAATTAGAACACAATTTATCAAATGAATAGAGAATATACGTTCAGCATTAACATATCATTAGTAAGAAACAGCTTAGCAAAGTCTCAGTTGTGTAAGATTCAACAAAGCAAGAACCCAGTCATTTGTCTATTTGCGTCAGATATTAGTGAACACCTTACCTAACCTCGAATTAGCATCAGCATGTTGGGCTTCATGCAAAACAATTTAACAAACACAAATTTGGAAAACATCTAACTATGGCCTCTATCAAAAGAGCAGTTGGTACCTAGAAAGAAAAGGCAACCAGACAATTACAATTATCATAAGATAGTTACCCCTCCAACGAATCAGCAAACAGCGTCAGTCTTCGTCCTCAGGGCATCAGTCGATTCAGCATCAGCAATGACAGGATGGGGCCAAGTCTCAGTATGGCATAGCTAAAGAATAAGGTTTTTTCCTCATAAGGAGAAGAAGTAAGTATCAGGTAAAGATTCGATAGAGGATGGTTAAAGTATCAGAAAAATAAACTGCAAAGTCTCAAAAGAATAATGGCAAAGTATGGCTAATAATGGCTCGGTGGAATGGCAAGGAATGGCGAAGAATGGCGAAGAAGAATGGCTGATTTCTCCTCGGTTCATGCGGTTATATCAAAACTGTCGAACTAGCCCTTAATTCCCCATTGGATAATATTTGGTGCATCATTATCTCTGTCCAATAATTCTCCACGCACCTTACTAGAAGTTTCCACAAAACACAGTTCTCATGTAGTTGATTGGCTCCTGTAATTGACGTCTTCATCGGTTGGAATGTCAGGTAAGAAAAGTTACACTTTACGCTCCAGTCAGTAGTCCCATTGTTTTCCCCTAGTCTAGGCAGCCTTGCACCTGTTACGAATTACACTGTTGCATTCAGCAAGAATGTCTCCTTGAGCAAGTCGGGTCCCATGAGGAAGAATTTGCTACAGCTACACACACATCTCTAGCTTTTGGAAAAGTACAGCGTCATGTCCTTCAGGAAAGCAGCACATTGCACGTTAGAAAAACACAGTTTAATATGAGACCAGGCAGCTAGGTCCAGACCCTCGCTAACTAAGGCTTAGTGATTAATTTAGCAAAACCCAAATACATGACTCTAATTATAATATGCTAATACAAATCCATACATTAGTACATTATTAATTCATCATTAATAAGTTTTCATTAGTGTCCGTATACATTGGTGGCCACTCCCCGTGGGCACATTTCAGATGCGTGCATTATTTTCTACGTTAACCCATTTTCTATGCAACTTCATTACACAATATATTGCAAGCTTTTCGTGTTAATATCCATTTTAAAGGTCACACTCTAACAATCCTTCCTCTGATGACTCTTGTCATCACACAAACCTTTCCCCTCAAATTGTACATTCTAAAATTCCTTCATTTCAATTTCCTCTCTTAATCGTTCCCCCTGTGATTTTGCCCTGAATAATTTTTCCCTTCGTTTTTCCTCCCTCCTCTTCTTATTTTTCTCCATTTTAAATTTTAGTCTTTTACTAATTTTACATGACACCCATAATCCAAATAAGCAAGCTATAACAATCAATATTCCCTGTATTATTTTCACCAATATCCCATGCCAAATACTACTAAACCAACTCCACACCGAAGCAAGTCCTTTCCCAACCTTTTCCCAAAAACTGGCTCTTTCAGTTCCTTCAAATCCGTACTCTCCCTAGTTAAGTTAGTAAGCATACTTCTAATCTCATTACTATCGTCCGGTATGTAAGCACAGCAATGACGCTCATTAAGCATCTTACAAACTCCGCCATTTTTCGCTAAAAGAATGTCTAAAGCAAGCCTGTTCTGAAGAGTCATAGCCCTCTCCGAAGCAAGTTCAGTATCCATCAGGAGTATAGCCCCTGAAAAGTTTGTCAGCATGTTGTCCACAATAGTAGACAACTGTCAAATCTTTATGGAGTTTAAGAGATAACTCCCACTGAAGGAATTATCGCCCCAAATATGTCTCCTACTACACCAGCAGCAGTCTCTCTCTTTTGTCTAGTACGATGTAATTCAGACAATTTCGGAAACTTTTTCAAATCCTCAAGTTGATATATCTTTGGGAAAACTATCCCCAAATAACATGTCCCATACCATCCCTTTGGAAGACGGTAATAAGCATTAAGTCCACATATATAATAGATCCAAGGGATCGCTGAATCCTGTCCATTTAACATGAATGTCCACTTACTCTGAAACAAAAACACATGCTTACATTCACTCGTTCCCGCAAACACATTGTCATAATATGATTTCGGCCTATATATGCAAAGCTTACTTACGTGTGGTGCATCTAAAGCTAACTTCCCTTGTTCCCTAATTGCACTGTAACCCTCACTACTAGCAAAAGCTCGCTGCTGCAATCCCTTCTCCAATTTACCCTTCAATGCCCTTCTCCTGTCTTCCGTGTGATCTAGAAAGCTTTTCTCTACAGGTGTAAGCAAACAGCGACCCTTGACCCAAGGGTAGGTCGCTCCCCCTGCCGCTGCAGCTCCTCCAGGTTCCTGAGTTCCTGAGACCCACCCCACAGTAAGTACCCCCCACCTCCCAGCCCCTCGTTCTGCCCCGCGCTACTCACCCTCTCTCCTGCTCCTGCTTCTTTTCCTCTTTCCTTCTTCTCTGTTCTTCCTCCTCGCTCCTCGTCTGTATTCTTCTTCTGTACTCCTCTTCTCCCCGTCTTCTCTCCTCTTCTCTTCTTCCTCATCTTCTGCTGTGGTATTCTGCACCCTGTTTCTTCGTTTTTTTGTATCTCCCTCCGTGTTCTTCTGTGTTCTTCTGTGTTCCTCTGTCTTCTTCTGTCTTCCTCTGTCTTCCTCTGTCTTCTTCTGTCTTCCTCTGTGTTTTTCTGTCTTCCTCAGTGTTCTTCTGTCTCCCTCTGTGTTCTTCTGTATTCTTCTCTGTTCTTCTGTCTTCTTCTGTCTTCTTTTGTCTTCCTCTGTCTTCTCCTGTATTCTTCTGTGTTCTTCTGTATTCTTCTCTGTTCTTCTGTACTCCTCTCTGTTCTTCTGTGTTCTTCTGTGTTCTTCTGTGTGTCTTCTGCTCTTCCGGTCTTCAGTCCTTCCGGTCTTCTGCTCTTCTGTTCTTCTTTTCTTCTGTTCTTCTTTTCTTCTTGTCTTCTGCCTTCGGCTCTTCTGCCTCCTCCGTCCTCTTCTCCCCGCGCCTGCCATACTGCTCCTGCCTCATCCCCCTCCCCCACTCGCATCCCCCCCTCTATCTCCCCTATCTAACCCGTTCACTTTCTACCTCCCTCACTCCTCCTATCTACCTATCTCTCCATCTCTCTATCCCACTATCCAACTCCCTCACTCTCCACCTCCTCCTATCTTCCTATCTCTCTATCTTTTTCCCTATCTATCGATTTCTCTATCTACCTTTTCTCTCTACCTATTTCTCTATCTCTCCCGCCACCCCCTCTATTACCTATCTTCCTATCCCCTCACTCTACCTCTCACCCTCACCCACCTCTACAACCCCCCCTCCCCTATCTTCACAACCCTACACCTATCTTTCTCCCTAATCTCCTAAACCTCCTAACACTCTCCCCCCTCCACCCTTAAACCCCCCCTCCCCCAGCTCTTCTCACTCTACCTGTCCCCCCCCTCCCTCGCGCTTTCCCGCCGCGACCTCCTGCACGCCCCCGCCCCCCAGCTCCCATTCGCCCCCAGCTGACCCCTCCCCCCCTCCTACCTCATATGGCGGCCGCTGCGCGACAGTGGTAGCGACCCTTGACCCAAGGGTAGGTCGCTACCCCTGCTGCTGCAGCTCCTCCAGGTTCCTGAGTTCCTGAGACCCACCCCACAGTAAGTACCCCCCACCTCCCAGCCCCTCGTTCTGCCCCGCGCTACTCACCCTCTCTCCTGCTCCTGCTTCTTTTCCTCTTTCCTTCTTCTCTGTTCTTCCTCCTCGCTCCTCGTCTGTATTCTTCTTCTGTACTCCTCTTCTCCCCGTCTTCTCTCCTCTTCTCTTCTTCCTCATCTTCTGCTGTGGTATTCTGCACCCTGTTTCTTCGTTTTTTGTATCTCCCTCCGTGTTCTTCTGTGTTCCTCTGTCTTCTTCTGTCTTCCTCTGTCTTCCTCTGTCTTCTTCTGTCTTCCTCTGTGTTTTTCTGTCTTCCTCGGTGTTCTTCTGTCTCCCTCTGTGTTCTTCTGTATTCTTCTCTGTTCTTCTGTCTTCTTCTGTCTTCTTCTGTCTTCCTCTGTCTTCTTCTGTATTCTTCTGTGTTCTTCTGTATTCTTCTCTGTTCTTCTGTACTCCTCTCTGTTCTTCTGTGTTCTTCTGTGTGTCTTCTGCTCTTCCGGTCTTCTGCTCTTCCGGTCTTCAGTCCTTCCGGTCTTCTGCTCTTCTGTTCTTCTTTTCTTCTGTTCTTCTTTTCTTCTTGTCTTCTTGTCTTCTGCCTTCGGCTCTTCTGCCTCCTCCGTCCTCTTCTCCCCGCGCCTGCCCTCCTGCTCCTGCCTCATCCCCCTCCCCCACTCGCATCCCCCCCTCTATCTCCCCTATCTAACCCGTTCACTTTCTACCTCCCTCACTCCTCCTATCTACCTATCTCTCCATCTCTCTATCCCACTATCCAACTCCCTCACTCTCCACCTCCTCCTATCTTCCTATCTTCCTATCTCTCTATCTTTTTCCCTATCTATCGATTTCTCTATCTACCTTTTCTCTCTACCTATTTCTCTATCTCTCCCCCCCTCCCGCCACCCCCTCTATTACCTATCTTCCTATCCCCTCACTCTACCTCTCACCCTCACCCACCTCTACAACCCCCCCTCCCCTATCTTCACAACCCTACACCTATCTTTCTCCCTAATCTCCTAAACCTCCTAACACTCTCCCCCCTCCACCCTTAAACCCCCCTCCCCCAGCTCTTCTCACTCTACCTGTCCCCCCCTCCCTCGCGCTTTCCCGCCGCGACCTCCTGCACGCCCCTGCCCCCCAGCTCCCATTCGCCCCCAGCTGACCCCTCCCCCCCCTCCTACCTCATATGGCGGCCGCTGCGCGACAGTGGTAGCGACCCTTGACCCAAGGGTAGGTCGCTCCCCCTGCCGCTGCAGCTCCTCCAGGTTCCTGAGTTCCTGAGACCCACCCCACAGTAAGTACCCCCCACCTCCCAGCCCCTCGTTCTGCCCCGCGCTACTCACCCTCTCTCCTGCTTCTTTTCCTCTTTCCTTCTTCTCTGTTCTTCCTCCTCGCTCCTCGTCTGTATTCTTTTTCTGTACTCCTCTTCTCCCCGTCTTCTCTCCTCTTCTCTTCTTCCTCATCTTCTGCTGTGGTATTCTGCACCCTGTTTCTTCGTTTTTTGTATCTCCCTCCCTGTTCTTCTGTGTTCTTCTGTGTTCCTCTGTCTTCTTCTGTCTTCCTCTGTCTTCCTCTGTCTTCTTCTGTCTTCCTCTGTGTTTTTCTGTCTTCCTCGGTGTTCTTCTGTCTCCCTCTGTGTTCTTCTGTATTCTTCTCTGTTCTTCTGTCTTCTTCTGTCTTCCTCTGTCTTCTTCTGTATTCTTCTGTGTTCTTCTGTATTCTTCTCTGTTCTTCTGTACTCCTCTCTGTTCTTCTGTGTTCTTCTGTGTTCTTCTGTGTGTCTTCTGTTCTTCCGGTCTTCTGCTCTTCCGGTCTTCAGTCCTTCCGGTCTTCTGCTCTTCTGTTATTCTTTTCTTCTGTTCTTCTTTTCTTCTTGTCTTCTTGTCTTCTGCCTTTGGCTCTTCTGCCTCCTCCGTCCTCTTCTCCCCGCGCCTGCCCTCCTGCTCCTGCCTCATCCCCCTCCCCCACTCGCATCCCCCCCTCTATCTCCCCTATCTAACCCGTTCACTTTCTACCTCCCTCACTCCTCCTATCTACCTATCTCTCCATCTCTCTATCCCACTATCCAACTCCCTCACTCTCCACCTCCTCCTATCTTCCTATCTTCCTATCTCTCTATCTTTTTCCCTATCTATCGATTTCTCTATCTACCTTTTCTCTCTACCTATTTCTCTATCTCTCCCCCCCTCCCGCCACCCCCTCTATTACCTATCTTCCTATCCCCTCACTCTACCTCTCACCCTCACCCACCTCTACAACCCCCCCTCCCCTATCTTCACAACCCTACACCTATCTTTCTCCCTAATCTCCTAAACCTCCTAACACTCTCCCCCCTCCACCCTTAAACCCCCCTTCCCCAGCTCTTCTCACTCTACCTGTCCCCCCCCTCCCTCGCGCTTTCCCGCCGCGACCTCCTGCACGCCCCCGCCCCCCAGCTCCCATTCGCCCCCAGCTGACCCCTCCCCCCCCTCCTACCTCATATGGCGGCCGCTGCGCGACAGTGGTAGCGACCCTTGACCCAAGGGTAGGTCGCTCCCCCTGCCGCTGCAGCTCCTCCAGGTTCCTGAGTTCCTGAGACCCACCCCACAGTAAGTACCCCCCCACCTCCCAGCCCCTCGTTCTGCCCCGCGCTACTCACCCTCTCTCCTGCTCCTGCTTCTTTTCCTCTTTCCTTCTTCTCTGTTCTTCCTCCTCGCTCCTCGTCTGTATTCTTCTTCTGTACTCCTCTTCTCCCCGTCTTCTCTCCTCTTCTCTTCTTCCTCATCTTCTGCTGTGGTATTCTGCACCCTGTTTCTTCGTTTTTTGTATCTCCCTCCGTGTTCTTCTGTGTTCTTCTGTGTTCCTCTGTCTTCTTCTGTCTTCCTCTGTCTTCCTCTGTCTTCTTCTGTCTTCCTCTGTGTTTTTCTGTCTTCCTCGGTGTTCTTCTGTCTCCCTCTGTGTTCTTCTGTATTCTTCTCTGTTCTTCTGTCTTCTTCTGTCTTCTTCTGTCTTCCTCTGTCTTCTTCTGTATTCTTCTGTGTTCTTCTGTATTCTTCTCTGTTCTTCTGTACTCCTCTCTGTTCTTCTGTGTTCTTCTGTGTGTCTTCTGCTCTTCCGGTCTTCTGCTCTTCCGGTCTTCAGTCCTTCCGGTCTTCTGCTCTTCTGTTCTTCTTTTCTTCTGTTCTTCTTTTCTTCTTGTCTTCTTGTCTTCTGCCTTCGGCTCTTCTGCCTCCTCCGTCCTCTTCTCCCCGCGCCTGCCCTCCTGCTCCTGCCTCATCCCCCTCCCCCACTCGCATCCCCCCCTCTATCTCCCCTATCTAACCCGTTCACTTTCTACCTCCCTCACTCCTCCTATCTACCTATCTCTCCATCTCTCTATCCCACTATCCAACTCCCTCACTCTCCACCTCCTCCTATCTTCCTATCTCTCTATCTTTTTCCCTATCTATCGATTTCTCTATCTACCTTTTCTCTCTACCTATTTCTCTATCTCTCCCCCCCTCCCACCACCCCCTCTATTACCTATCTTCCTATCCCCTCACTCTACCTCTCACCCACCTCTACAACCCCCCTCCCATATCTTCACAACCCTACACCTATCTTTCTCCCTAATCTCCTAAACCTCCTAACACTCTCCCCCCTCCATCCTTAAACCCCCCCTCCCCCAGCTCTTCTCACTCTACCTGTCCCCCCCCTCCCTCGCGCTTTCCCGCCGCGACCTCCTGCACGCCCCCGCCCCCCAGCTCCCATTCGCCCCCAGCTGACCCCTCCCCCCCTCCTACCTCATATGGCGGCCGCTGCGCGACAGTGGTAGCGACCCTTGACCCAAGGGTAGGTCGCTCCCCCTGCCGCTGCAGCTCCTCCAGGTTCCTGAGTTCCTGAGACCCACCCCACAGTAAGTACCCCCCACCTCCCAGCCCCTCGTTCTGCCCTGCGCTACTCACCCTCTCTCCTGCTCCTGCTTCTTTTCCTCTTTCCTTCTTCTCTGTTCTTCCTCCTCGCTCCTCGTCTGTATTCTTCTTCTGTACTCCTCTTCTCCCCGTCTTCTCTCCTCTTCTCTTCTTCCTCATCTTCTGCTGTGGTATTCTGCACCCTGTTTCTTCGTTTTTTGTATCTCCCTCCGTGTTCTTCTGTGTTCTTCTGTGTTCCTCTGTCTTCTTCTGTCTTCCTCTGTCTTCCTCTGTCTTCTTCTGTCTTCCTCTGTGTTTTTCTGTCTTCCTCGGTGTTCTTCTGTCTCCCTCTGTGTTCTTCTGTATTCTTCTCTGTTCTTCTGTCTTCTTCTGTCTTCTTCTGTCTTCCTCTGTCTTCTTCTGTATTCTTCTGTGTTCTTCTGTATTCTTCTCTGTTCTTCTGTACTCCTCTCTGTTCTTCTGTGTTCTTCTGTGTTCTTCTGTGTGTCTTCTGCTCTTCCGGTCTTCTGCTCTTCCGGTCTTCAGTCCTTCCGGTCTTCTGCTCTTCTGTTCTTCTTTTCTTCTGTTCTTCTTTTCTTCTTTTCTTCTTGTCTTCTTGTCTTCTTGTCTTCTGCCTTCGGCTCTTCTGCCTCCTCCGTCCTCTTCTCCCCGCGCCTGCCCTCCTGCTCCTGCCTCATCCCCCTCCCCCACTCGCATCCCCCCCTCTATCTCCCCTATCTAACCCGTTCACTTTCTACCTCCCTCACTCCTCCTATCTACCTATCTCTCCATCTCTCTATCCCACTATCCAACTCCCTCACTCTCCACCTCCTCCTATCTTCCTATCTTCCTATCTCTCTATCTTTTTCCCTATCTATCGGTTTCTCTATCTACCTTTTCTCTCTACCTATTTCTCTATCTCTCCCCCCCTCCCGCCACCCCCTCTATTATCTATCTTCCTATCCCCTCACTCTACCTCTCACCCTCACCCACCTCTACAACCCCCCCTCCCCTATCTTCACAACCCTACACCTATCTTTCTCCCTAATCTCCTAAACCTCCTAACACTCTCCCCCCTCCACCCTTAAACCCCCCTCCCCCAGCTCTTCTCACTCTACCTGTCCCCCCCTTCCCTCGCGCTTTCCCGCCGCGACCTCCTGCACGCCCCCGCCCCCCAGCTCCCATTCGCCCCCAGCTGACCCCTCCCCCCCTCCTACCTCATATGGCGGCCGCTGCGCGACAGTGGTAGCGACCTTTGACCCAAGGGTAGGTCGCTCCCCCTGCCGCTGCAGCTCCTCCAGGTTCCTGAGTTCCTGAGACCCACCCCACAGTAAGTACCTCCCAGCCCCTCGTTCTGCCCCGCGCTACTCACCCTCTCTCCTGCTCCTGCTTCTTTTCCTCTTTCCTTCTTCTCTGTTCTTCCTCCTCGCTCCTCGTCTGTATTCTTCTTCTGTACTCCTCTTCTCCCCGTCTTCTCTCCTCTTCTCTTCTTCCTCATCTTCTGCTGTGGTATTCTGCACCCTGTTTCTTCGTTTTTTGTATCTCCCTCCGTGTTCTTCTGTGTTCTTCTGTGTTCCTCTGTCTTCTTCTGTCTTCCTCTGTCTTCCTCTGTCTTCTTCTGTCTTCCTCTGTGTTTTTCTGTCTTCCTCGGTGTTCTTCTGTCTCCCTCTGTGTTCTTCTGTATTCTTCTCTGTTCTTCTGTCTTCTTCTGTCTTCTTCTGTCTTCCTCTGTCTTCTTCTGTATTCTTCTGTGTTCTTCTGTATTCTTCTCTGTTCTTCTGTACTCCTCTCTGTTCTTCTGTGTTCTTCTGTGTGTCTTCTGCTCTTCCAGTCTTCTGCTCTTCCGGTCTTCAGTCCTTCCGGTCTTCTGCTCTTCTGTTCTTCTTTTCTTCTGTTCTTCTTTTCTTCTTGTCTTCTTGTCTTCTGCCTTCGGCTCTTCTGCCTCCTCCGTCCTCTTCTCCCCGCGCCTGCCCTCCTGCTCCTGCCTCATCCCCCTCCCCCACTCGCATCCCCCCCTCTATCTCCCCTATCTAACCCGTTCACTTTCTACCTCCCTCACTCCTCCTATCTACCTATCTCTCCATCTCTCTATCCCACTATCCAACTCCCTCACTCTCCACCTCCTCCTATCTTCCTATCTTCCTATCTCTCTATCTTTTTCCCTATCTATCGATTTCTCTATCTACCTTTTCTCTCTACCTATTTCTCTATCTCTCCCCCCTCCCGCCACCCCCTCTATTACCTATCTTCCTATCCCCTCACTCTACCTCTCACCCTCACCCACCTCTACAACCCCCCCTCCCCTATCTTCACAACCCTACACCTATCTTTCTCCCTAATCTCCTAAACCTCCTAACACTCTCCCCCCTCCACCCTTAAACCCCCCTCCCCCAGCTCTTCTCACTCTACCTGTCCCCCCCCTCCCTCGCGCTTTCCCGCTTCGACCTCCTGCACACCCCCGCCCCCCAGCTCCCATTCGCCCCCAGCTGACCCCTCCCCCCCTCCTACCTCATATGGCGGCCGCTGTGCGACCGCGCAGCGGGCGCGTGCAGCGGGTGCGCCGCTGGCGCGCCGGAGGCGCACCAGAGGCAAGCCCGTCTGCGCCTGGCCCGCGCCCAGCGCCATGACCCCTGGTCCCCAGCGCTCCCAAGCCCCGATGATCCGCTATGACCCCACCACCCTCCATGCCCTCAACCCAGGACGCTCCAACACCTGCTTCCAAGCTCACCCCAAACGCACCCATGGACCCTTCGCCTGCAACTCCTGCAAACGCATCTTCCACCACGCAACAACTACGACCACAAGCCCACGCGCCATCAACCACCTCAAGTGCATCCTAGTCAACGCTCGCTCCATTCACAAACACACCGTTGAACTCTGGGACCTCCTAGACTCCACAGCACCGGACGTCGCCTTCATCACGGAGACCTGGATGAACGCCTCCTCTGCTCCAGACATCGCCACCGCCATCCCCGAAGGCTACAAGATCTCCAGGAAAGACCGCACCAACCAAGTAGGAGGAGGCATCGCCATCGTCTTCAAAGACTCCATCAGCGTCACCACCTCCACTGAAGACTCCCCTCTTGCCGCTGAACACCTGCATTTTCAGATTCGCACCGACCCGAGGACCACCCTCAGAGGATCCCTCGTCTACCGTCCTCCCGGACCTCGCGCCCCTTTCAGCGACACCATCGCCGACTTCATCTCCCCGCACGCCCTCGCCTCACCGGACTACATCCTCCTAGGCGACCTCAACTTCCATCTGGAACAAAACAACGACCCCAACACCACCACCCTGCTCGACAACCTCGCCAACCTCGGCCTCAAACAACTGGTGAACACTGCCACCCACATCGCCGGACACACACTCGACCCTATCTTCTCCGCCAGCAAACACGTCTTCTTCAGCCACGCCTCCGCCCTTCATTGGACCGACCACAGCTGCGTCCACTTCACATTCCGACGCGAGACCCGCCACCTCCGCACTCAACCCATCCCTCGCCGACAGTGGAACAAGATCCCTGAAGAGCAACTCTTCGCCGCACTCGCCACCAACCAACCCACCCTCACCACCGACCCCAACGTCGCAGCCCTCAACCTCTCAAACTGGATCTCCAACTGCGCAGACAACCTTGCTCCCCTGAAACGCTCGCAGCGACAGAACAACACCAAGAAACCCCTCTGGTTCTCTGACACCCTCAAAGAATCAAAGAAAACTTGTCGCGCACTTGAGAAAGCCTGGCGCAAGGACCGCACCGCTGACAACATGACCGCCCTCAAGAACGCTACCCGCAAACACCACCACCTGATCCGCACTGCCAAAAGGAATTTTTTCACCGACAGACTGGACAAAAACAGCCACAACAGCAGAGAACTCTTCAGCATCGTCAAGGAGTTCTCCAACCCCAGCGCCAACGCCAACGCCGTCACGCCCTCACAGGATCTATGCGAATCCCTCGCCACTTTCTTCCATCGCAAGATCAGCGACCTCCACGACAGCTTCGGACACCAGACCCAACCTAACACCACCGAACCCACATCCCCGACCATCACCCTCAACAACTGGACCCACATCAGCACGGAAGAAACCAAATCCATCATGAACTCTATCCACTCCGGCGCCCCTTCGGACCCCTGCCCGCACTTCATCTTTAACAAAGCCGACAACATCATCGCCCGCACCTCCAGACCGTCATCAACTCTTCTTTTTCTTCTGCTACCTTCCCCGAATGCTGGAAACACGCCGAAGTCAACGCCCTACTAAAGAAACCTACGGCTGACCCGAGCGACCTGAAAAACTTCCGCCCCATCTCCCTTCTGCCTTTCCCAGCCAAAGTATTAGAGAAGACCGTCAACAAACAGCTGACCACCTTCCTGGAAGACAACAACCTGCTCGACCCCTCACAGACCGGATTCCGAACCAACCACAGCACTGAAACCGCCCTCATCTCAGTCACAGACGACATCAGAACCCTAATGGACAACGGTGAAACAGTCGCCCTCATTCTTCTTGACCTCTCGGCTGCCTTTGACACCGTCTGTCACCGTACCCTAATCACCCGCCTCCGCTCCACCGGGATCCAAGACCAGGCCCTGGACTGGATCACCTCCTTCCTCGTAAACCGCTCCCAAAGAGTCTACCTCCCTCCGTTTCGCTCAGAACCCACTGAGATCATCTGCGGCGTACCTCAAGGCTCATCACTCAGCCCGACACTCTTCAATGTCTACATGAGCCCCCTCGCTAACATCGTACGCAAGCACGACATCATCATCACCTCCTACGCCGACGACACCCAACTTATACTCTCCCTCACCAAGGACCCCGCCAGCGCCAAGACCAACCTACAAGAGGGTATGAAGGACGTCGCAGATTGGATGAGGCTCAGCCGCCTAAAGCTGAACTCTGAAAAAACTGAAGTCCTCATCCTCGGCAACACCCCGTCCGCCTGGGACGACTGCTGGTGGCCCACGGCCCTCGGCACCGCACCGACCCCCGCAGACCACGCCCGCAACCTCGGCTTCATCTTGGACCCCCTTCTCACCATGACCAAGCAAGTCAACGCTGTGTCCTCCGCCTGCTTCCTCACCCTCCGCATGCTCCGCAAGATCTTCCGCTGGATCCCCGCCGACACCAGAAAAACCGTGACCCACGCCCTCGTCACGAGCCGCCTGGACTACGGCAACACCCTCTACGCTGGGACCACCGCCAAACTCCAAAATCGCCTGCAACGCATTCAAAACGCCTCAGCCCGCCTCATCCTCGACGTACCCCGCAACAGCCACATCTCCGCACACCTGAGACACCTGCATTGGCTCCCAGTCAGCAAAAGGATCACCTTCCGACTTCTCACCCACGCACACAAAGCCCTCCACGACAAGGGACCGGAATACCTCAACAGACGGCTCAACTTCTACGTCCCCACCCGCCCCCTCCGCTCCTCTGGCCTCGCACTCGCCGCCGTCCCTCGCATCCGACGCTCCACGGCGGGTGGGAGATCTTTCTCCTTCCTGGCGGCCAAGACCTGGAACTCCCTCCCCACCAGCCTCAGGACCACCCAGGACCACTCCGCTTTCCGGAGACTCCTAAAGACCTGGCTGTTCGAGCAGCGATAACCACCCCCTTTGTCCCTAGCGCCTTGAGACCCGCACGGGTGAGTAGCGCGCTTTATAAATGCTAATGATTTGATTTGATTTGAACATGTCAAATTATTGCAGTGTGAATAAGATGTACTAATTGTTAATGTTGCCTCAAAGAATCCCTTAACTAACTTTATGCTATAGTATTCAGCTACACTACTCAAATCCTCTATGATAAAAATACTGAATCTCTTCCTGGTTATAGAATCTTGTTAGTAACAGACTACAACTTATCCCATATGTTAAAGGCAGACTATGATAGGTAACCCCCTCTTGTACGGAGACAGGAATCTGTGTATACACATAACAATCTTTCGCATCCATTGTGTCAACATACTCACTCAGCAAGCCATAGAAAACATTAGTTGATAATTCCCCTTTTGCGTTAGTTCCCTCATGCAAATACTTTGAATCCTGCTCAAACCTCTCCCAAGCTGTTAGTGCAGTGGTAGTCTCAGGAATTGTAGCATTGTTAGTTCCATGCGGGGAAAGGGACAGTGGTGAATTTGAGGCACATTGGGAGAGCAGGAGGTCCATTTAGCAGAATGCAACTGGATTTTATTGAGATGCCTGTATTTGGAGGTTTGAGATACGTGTTGGTGATTGTGTGTATCTTTAGTCACTGGATTGAAGCATACCCTACACGTAGGAATGATAGTCTCACAGTAGCGAAGCTGCTGCTTAGGGAATTAATACCACGTTTCGGGTTTCCCATCTCTTTAGAATCAGATAGGGGAAGTCACTTCAACAACGAGGTGGTTAAGCTATAATGTGCAGCATTGAACATTGAGCAGAAGTTGCATTGCAGTTACCACCCTCGAGCATCGGGACTAGTGGAGCAGATGAATGGCACCCTGAAGTCAAGAATGGTAAAGATGTGTACAGCCATGAATTTGAAATGGCCCGATGAGTTGCCTTTGGTGTTGATGTCAATGAGAAATACACCTTATAAGAAAACAGGACTGTCTCCTCATGAGATTCTCATGGGCCGAGCTATGAGACTGCCCGCAGTGCCTGCGAATGCTCTTGTGAATATCACGGATGATATGGTGTTGGACTACTGGAAGGATCTGGCTGACGTGGTCTGCTCTTTTTCTCACCAGGTGGAAGCTACCACCCTGCCACCGATAAATAATCCAGGACACAACCTGAAAGCTGGTGACTGGGTTGTTATCAAGAAACATGTAAGGAAGTCGTGTTTGGAGCCACGTTGGAAGGGGCCATATCAAGTAATACTAACGACTAATACTGCTGTAAAGTGTGTGGGAATTCCAAACTGGATCCATGCCAGTCACACGAAAAAGGTGACGTGTCCAACTGATGAGGAAGTTGAGTTGTTGAAAGTACCAACAACAGAGAAGGAAGTATCAGGGACGGAGAGTGATCGAAGGGGAACTGAGACAGAAGGAGAGCCCATGAGGACGGCTTGGTCACTCCAGTAAGAGACGAAGGAGAAGAGACCCAGAGGGGTGACGGTGAGCCTATCTCAACTGAGGCAGCAGGAGAGCCAAATCAGAGGGAGGTTCTCCCAGAGCAGACGAATATGGAAATGACAAGGCCAGGCCTAAGGCAAGAATCAAGGGGTAGTAAGGGTGAAAGGTGCCGCACCTCCAGGGAGTATACACAGTGGGTATGAGCCGCAAACGTCAACAAGGTCAAAGCTGGTGCCAGTGGTCAGGTGCCTTACTACCCTATAGACACAAAAATGTATATAGGAATACACAATATACAATAAGCAATATAGGACCACAGCCCACAGAAGTAAAACACGATCAAGTGACATGAATTAGTATCCAAGGTAAGCTGATGAAGTTGAAGAAAAAACGTGTAGGTATCCCAAATTAATTGAAGGAAGTTTCTTTAATCGAAGACACAGTTTGCTTCATTCAGAAAAAACGTTCACCAATCACAGCCAACACGTGTTTCGTCACACAGGTGACTTTTTCAAGGCTGCAAAACAGACATATAACATACTCGTGTATCATTTTACTCATAACTGAGCACTGTATTGGCAATATCAATCAATAAGATACAAAGTAACAAACAGAGTAAAGTTACATAGCCAGAAAAGCACAACCCAAGTGAGTAGAAAAGGGAAAGGTAGTATGGACATGGCAAATCAAAGTCAAGAGACAATGATGATTGCAATAAGTTAAAGGGACACCAGGTGGGAAAAGCCTAAGTGAAAAAAACCTGAGTAAGACAGAAAAATGCCAGAGTCAAAAAGAAGATCAATTAGGAATGTACTCAAACCTAATGATACGGACCCGAAATAGCAGTGAGTGTTGACATGTCAAGCGTGAAGTGATCAAACACATGTATTTAAGGTTCGGCGTGCTCAGGAAAGTAAATGAAGTAAGGTAGGAAATAAAAGACTAATAACTATACCTAGACCGCCAGGCCTGGTTGGTAAGACTGAAATACCTCCAAAAACTATGTTGGGTTCATATCTGTAACAAACAAATCTGAAAATCACTGACAAGTGTATACCCACCGAAAAAGGGTACCGGCAAATGTGCGGAAAAAGTGCAAAAACTAAGTAGTGAACTACCTGAATTTAGAATGGTAATTCAAGCATGACGGGCAACAAAAGGGAGGGTGTAACAACTCGATCCGTTGCAAGGACCCAAAGAACATGAACCTATGCAACAATCTTACTGTAGAGCATGTAGCTCCTGTGTCAACCAAGAATGAAATCATGTGACCCATTACCTTCCCCTGAACATAGGGCCCTTTCTGATCTACTTCTAGGGATGCTGCAAGCCTACACTCCTCACTGTCTGAACTCTCATTTGAACATTCATTGTTTATTCCATTCTCACCACGCAATGGGAACTGTTGCACTGTGTTATTTTGACTCATTCTTTGACCTGTGACCTGTTGAGGAAGCATCACCTGTTGCTGTTCCATTGGCGCTAAGGGCACTTGCATTTGCTGTCTAGGTACCATGGGAACCTGCTGTTGCATTTGCTGCATCTGCATCAGCTGTATACGTGGTATCTGCACCTGTTGCATAGGTTGAAAACCCTGCATCTGATTCATGTTATTCTGAAAGTTTGGGTTAGGACCTCTCAACCTTGGTCCCTTCACATTTTGAAATGCACTCATATCATTGCTTTGTTGAACAACACCCTCCTGCACCATCATCGGGCACTCCCGCTTCCAATGTCCAACGCCCCCGCAAGCATGACAGGGCGACATCTTCTTCATCCCCTGTATATCGTTTTGAACTACTATAGTTCTTAAGTCCTTGCTCCTGTTCACAAAACCTCCTCGACCTGTGCCTCTCACTTGCGCCTGAAAGATCCTGTTACCTTGTGGCTGTTGTACCATCTGCTATAAACAACCTCCCTGCATCCCTGACTGTGCTGCCTTAATTTGCATCACCATCACTTTCTCCTTCAGCTTCCTCTGCTTCAACTCAATCTCGTCACTACAGTACTTTGCATACTGCAACACCTCGTCTATCGGCTTTGCTGACCAACAGATCAAGTGATTCTTAATCATCTGACTAATCTCAGGTCTCAACCCTTCAACATATCTGAACACAAGGTGATTCATGTCCTTCGCCTCAACAACCTCTGTACCGCTTTAGTGCTTGCACGTTTTCAACAACCTCTCATAATAGGCATGTATCGAGTCCTTGGCTTCCTGTGCTGTCCGATCAATCTTTTGCCAATCAATATTCTGTGGCGAAACCCTCTGTTTCAAGAACTCAATCACCTTATAGTAGTACTTCATCAACTCAGGAGACGGTGCTCCTGTGACTCTATCCCTTCCCGGTTCCATGGCCGGCCAACCCATACTTCTCTTGCACTCGAGCCACAAATCAGTTGGAACTATGATCTCAAAGAGGGTATTGAGCTCTTCCCAGAGACATTTCGCAAGCTTCACAAACCTGTCTGTCTGCTGATACCACTCTATTGGTTTCTCCCTCAGCCTGGGAAAGTCATTTGTGAATGACAGAATGTCACCTCTAGTCAACGGCACATGGACAAGAACCCCTCCGGCTGTTTCTTCCATTGGTAACATCTTTACCGCACCCGCATCCTGTGGGGCTTTAGCTGGCTGCTCTATGCAGTCACTCTTCCTCTTGTCTCTTTTCTTCGCCCATCTACCTTCCCACTTCTCTAAGGCTCCCCAAACTTGTGCACTCTGCAGTATCTCCTTGAGGTGTGCCTTCATCCCAGTAAACCTCATGTGTTCAAAATCCTTAGGCTCAAAGTCTAACCTGTAACTCCTCTTGAGATGTTTAGTACTTTCGAAGTCTATTCCATATTTATCTGCCAAATTCGCCAACCTCTGGTGCACCCTGCTCACTTCTTTGGTTATTTTTGGACACAAGTACCTCAACTCTGCTTCCGTGTATGACTCTAACCTGTTCACTCCCATGCTCCCTTCAACTAGTTCATTTGCCTCCATGCCCAACCTCACAAAATTCAGGTACTCTTCCCCTTCTGACCTTCCTGCAGCTGCAGGAGTAGTCTGTGGTGAATTTAACTTGTCTAACCAATCGTTCAGCTGTTGCGCAGTTAAACCTTGTAAGGAGATATTCCCAGCCTGCACTATCTGTGTTTGCGGTATATTCGCACTTGAGATCTGCGGAGTTAGCAGTCCCAAACCTGATTGTCTCATGGCATCTGGAGGAGCCCCAATCGGACTGAAGTCTAACAAAGACCTAGATCTCTCGAATGTCGGTTCCACTGGAGTCATCCCTTGAGAACTCCCTACGAACCCTCCTCTTGTCATCTCTTGAGTGATTATCCCTTGATCGCATACACTAGGCTTCGCCTGTGCATAAAATGGTACTGGTGGACCAGCCGTAATGGGCAAAGATATGGCAGCTGGTGGCTGCCTGTTTCCCAAAACCTGTGGAGCATTAACTCCCATATTCTGGTTCATTACTGGAGCTAGGGCTGACTGTGGTTCAGTGACCGAAGTGTAACTCGGAATCATTTGTGGCTGCACCTGGGGCAGTAAAGGTGGAGTTGGATCGGTCTGAATCAGTTTTGGTCTCGAATGTGCCGGCTCTGACGACACCATCAGATTTGTTGTAGTCTCTAAGATTGGGACATCAGGGTATAGTCTCTGAACCTGTGGTGGCTGTAGATTACGTTGCATATCTGGAGCAGTGGGCACACTAATACTACTCTGCATCGGAGCTGGTGTCGAGACAGGACTAAACTGTATTGGATTTGCTGTCACCTTGTTCTGAGTCGAACTTGCAGGACATGTACTAGTACTCAGTCTATTGTCATCTATTGCATATGGCGGCGGTCGGTCATTCAGTAACTGATTAAGGAACTCATCATCGTCTGAGTCATCCATCTCTGACCAGGGCTTCTTAGCTTCTTTCTCTTTTGAGGAACTTTTGTCAGTCTTACAAGTTGCTTTTCCCCCTTTGTTTTCACCTTCTTGAGCTATTGCTGGAAACATCCTAATTCTGTCTATTGTTTTTGTCCTCTAAACTCTCTGTGAACTATCCCACTTAGCCTCCGCTACTGTCTTTTCTGTTTTCCTCAGTCTCCTCTCAAATTTCTGTTGCTCTTGTCGTATTGCCATCAGCTCCCAAATTGCTAGCGCCTCAAACTGTGCTGGCCTCGGAGGTGGCTTAGCTCATCTAGCACCCTCCGCAAATTTCCCAAAACCCTTATATTGAACGTTCCGTGCTCCGGAAACGCCAAACACCCTTCTTTTTCTGTCGCTTTGCCCCATTGCTTTAGCCAAAGGTATGGCGCGATTCCCCTCTTCTCCATTACGGCATAACCTCCCCTACACTCGCAGTAAAGTATGTATCTCCCCTCAAGGCGCTCTTTAAAACATTGAAAAATGTCATATTTGCGTCTTTTATTTTGTTCACAATCGAATTAGGAAGTGACTTTGATTCCCAGAACTCCCTTTGTCTACCTTCTCAACCAATCGCCTCTCACGGACGGCTGCCAATCCGTGCGTGACCCTTCTCACTAGCCGACCTATCCCAGCGTGGCTCCAATGACGTCACACTCACACACACTACGGCTGACAAAGTCTTGCAGCTTGTCTTCCTCACTCTCGATTCACACAATACTAATGCAATCTATTGCGAGCATCAATAAAACTCAAATTTGCCGGTTTACTACAGGAAAGGGTAACACAATCGCTTTAGAACTTTACAGAGATTTTGCTTAGCCTCGGCCGCTACTCTCTCCTTCTCGCACTTGCAAGCAAAATTTGACCCGCAAAGTTTACTCTCGACTTGTCAATGGGTTGATCTAGTGCACTTTAGAACTCACCAAATCTCCATCGAAGTTTTCATTCACCCACTTTGACTCAAACTCGACTTTTCGATTTCACCATCGACCTATTAAACCGCACAAATTACAATATAAACAAAGTGTCTAATACACTTATCAATATACTCCGGAGTCTTAGACCACGCAGGGTCCGTACATCACCAACAACCACGTGGACAATTTTTTAGCACAAAGCGCCACACTCAAATGAAGTTTGCCGACTTCCCTACTCTCATACTGTGGAGTACGCACACACCTACTAAAACTTCATCACCTGGCCTAAAAATCCTCACAGACCTCACAATTCACCTGCGATATGCATAAGCTGTGCAAGCGCAACTCTACTTCACTCACACTATCACTAGAACGCCGAGAACATACTCAAACTCACTTCAGCAGGCTCCGAGATTCCGGGAAAGTAATTCGGGACTTAGGGGCACATCATCTCTCCAATTTGTATCATCGAAAAAGAATAATTTTCCCCAAACCCAATTTTCTGATACACCTTGCTTACTTCCAAACTACACTCATCAATTTCTACCAGACCTTTGGATGTTTTGAACCAACATTCTTATCAAACAGTGGTCTCTCATCCTGGGGCCCCAAAGGGCCAAACCATTTACCTCTGCTACCAAAACTGTTAGCGCGTCAGAACCTTGATAAGTAAACTTACAAGGGGACATGCCTAGGCCGATGAACCTTTTGACCACGTTCGGAGCCTCCCCTGAATGAGATATCTTTTGGCATCACAAATCAATATATCAATAACTCAATCAATATTTGCAATACCTAATCAACAAGTTAGTCAATAACATTTAATAAGGATCAATAACGCGAGCACACCATGACCTTTCAGTCATGAATAACCACACCAATTTAGTTAAGAGTTAAAATATTTATTTCCCTATTAGTTACAATCTAAAATCATCTCCGTTAATCTCATCAGCAACTCATCTCATTAGTAACTCTTCATCCCTTGTAATTAGAACACCATTTATCAAATGTATAGAGAATATACATTCAGCATTAACATATCATTAGTAAGAAACAGCTTAGCAAAGTCTCAGTTGTGTAAGATTCAACAAAGCAAGAACCCAGTCATTTGTCTATTTGCACCAGATATTAGTGAACACCTTAACTAACCTCGAATTAGCATCAGCATGTTGGGCTTCATGCAAAACAATTTAGCAAACACAAATTTGGAAAACATCTAACTATGGCCTCTATCAAAAGAGCAGTTGGTACCTAGAAAGAAAAGGCAACCAGACAATTACAATTATCATCAGATAGTTGCCCCTCCAACGAATCAGCAAACAGCGTCAGTCTTCGTCCTCAGGACATCAGTCGATTCAGCATCAGCAATGACAGGACGGGGTCTAGTCTCAGTATGGCAATGCTAAAGAATAAGGCTTTTCCCTCATAAGGAGGAGAAGTAAGTATCAGGTAAAGATTCGAAAGAGGATGTTAAAGTATCAGAAAAATAAACTGCAAAGTCTCAAAAGAATAATGGTAAAGTATGGCTAATAATGGCTCGGTGGAATGGCATGGAATGGCGAAGAATGGCGAATAAGAATGGCTGATTTCGACTCGGTTCATGCAGTTATATCAAAACTGTCAAACTAGCCCTTAATTCCCCATTGGATAATATTTGGTGCATCATTATCTCTGTCCAATAATTTTCCACACACCTCACTAGAAGTTTCCACAAAACACAGTTCTCATGTAGTTGATTGGCTTCTGTAATTGACGTCTTCATCGGTAGGAATGTCAGGTACGAAAAGTTACACTTTACTCTCCAGTCAGTAGTCCCATTGTTTTCCCCTATTCCAGGCAGCCTTGCACCTGTTACGAATTACACTGTTGCATTCAGCAAGAATGTCTCCTTGAGCAAGTCGGGTCCCATGAGAAAGAATTTACTACGGCTACACACACATCCCTAGCTTTTGGAAAAGTACAGCGTCGTGTCCTTCAGGAAAGCAGCACATTGCACGTTAGAAAAACACAGTTGAATATGAGACCAGGCAGCTAGGTCTAGGCCCTCGCTAACTAAAGCCTAGCGATTAATTTTGCAAAACCCAAATACATGACTGTAATTATAATATGCTAATACAAATCCATACATTAATACATTATTAATTTATCATTAATACGTTTTCATTAGTTTTCGTATACATTGATGGCC
The DNA here is from genome assembly GCF_031143425.1 of Pleurodeles waltl. Classification (NCBI taxonomy): domain Eukaryota; kingdom Metazoa; phylum Chordata; class Amphibia; order Caudata; family Salamandridae; genus Pleurodeles; species Pleurodeles waltl. Next base: position 102,435,766 of record NC_090438.1, read on the forward strand.
ACTCCCCGTGGGCACATTTCAGACGTGTGCATTACTTTCTACGTTAACCCATTGTCTATGCAGCTTCATTACACAACATATTGCAAGCTTTTCATGTTAATATCCATTTTAAGGGTCACACTCCAACACTTTCACGTGCACTGAGACCTCATGAGCCAAGAATTAAAGACAAAGCATTAACCTGTGATCTAAACGATAAGAAAGAAAAATATAACTATCTTATGGCTGAATTGCACAGTATGAGACCAGAAAATCTGGTCCTGAATTCCTGCTCGAATTGTGTCATCCTAAGCATATATTTTATTTCACAGTGCCTCTTTTTCTTCATTATTGCATGAGAGCCTTTTGAAAAACATGAGTTTAGAATGTGTGTTGTACAAAAAGCTGTCTTGTGTTTGATGTAATACACTGTAATGTTGCACCATGTATAGTTACAATTTAGGCCATATTTAGAGTGCACGTCAATTGACTTGCCTCTTAGTTCACCAATGACATTGCTGTCAGTTCACAGGGACATTAGTGTTTCTAAGTTCCTGATTAACTATCAGTTTTAAGACATGTGTCTCAAAGCAGTGATATATTCTGATGTACTAAGGTGAAATGCTTCCACATGTCCTCTTTTTAATTAGGTGGGTGCATTTACAAACCTATTTCATATCTTTAAGATATTTTTTTACGATTTTTTAAGGTTTTAATTTGTTTACCCTAAGGCCTGTGTTCAGTGGCCCGGGTAGTTGGACAAGCTCTCGTTCATCCTTATATTTACTGGGGTCGCCCTTACCCCTACGCCAGGTCTAGTCGCTGGTATTGTTGCGATCGCCATTTTTCCTATCATTGGTGGTGGCACGTCTGCCAGCTGCCATTTTGGTGGGTTGGCGGTCTAGCTGACGCCAGCTCCACATTAGGCATCCATAAATAGTGCAATGCTGTGGTTGCGCAATGGGCGCGCCTAAGGCAAGGCCGTCTGCGCCCGTCGACGCCAGGACGGGCCCAGAGGCCAGAACCCTTAGTCCTGATAAGAGAAAGGGGCCCTTTTACTCCTCAGAGGCTCTCCATTTGCTCAGGTCACCACCATCCGATCTATGTCAATCCTGTCCGGACCCTAGCAACTATAAGTGGTCTTGCTCTTCCTGTTTGTTGACCCCTCAACCCGAAGTGATAGCGGGCCCATCATCTAAGGCACATCCAAATAGTGTATTTTTGCTGGTTAACTGTCGATCATTACCAGCTCATAAATTAGACATCAAACTTCTATAAAGTGACGTCTCTCCCACAGCCTTGTTTCTGACTGAGACATGGTTGCACAAGGGATCTTTGCCAGATGTCAACGTGGCCTTACCCAAAGGGTATCGAATAACAAGATCAGATAGAACCACTTCAAAAGGGGGTGGAATTGCTACTATCTATAAGGAATCCATTAAGCTCATATCTTGGCCTCTCCAGATAACTGACTGTGAAAGTATGTTTTTTTCGATGTCTCTAAATTCCCAATGTACGTTCTCTGGCGTTCTGGTATATCGTCCTCCTGGCCCACCAGATAATTTCTTACACTCTTTCTCGGATCTGATGGCCGATTTAACATGTAAAAAACCCAATTTCATGATTTTAGGTGATTTTAATATACACGTAGATAATTTAGATAACCTGGCAGCTAAAGGCCTCCTTGCTGACATGGAGGCTTTAGAGCTGGATCAATTAGTCAGAGGCCCTACCCATGACAAGGACACACCATTGATCTAGTCTTTAGTAATTTAGTAGGCTTAGATTCCAAACCCCGCTCCCTTTGGCTTGGTCAGATCATTTTTTAATCTTGTTAAATTTAGCCACATCCACCAGTAAATCAGACAATACATCTAATGTACCAGAAACAGGCCATATCATCATACAGATCACTGATTGTCCCTGAGGCAGTACATGCCAAGCCAGCCTATACATGCCCTATTATCAAACAGCACAGCAAACTTCTAAAAGATGGGTAACAACGTGAATGACTTTGGCATCATTGTTCAGCCATTTGTCAGGTAAAAATAATGCTGCAAGTCCTCCACCACTGACAGGCCAATGAATTACTATGTTCTTGATGACAATCTAGGGCCACAAGATCTGCAAGTTGTAAATGGAATTGCCAGGATAGAATGCAGTTGCTAATCATGAGTGGGTATCCTAGGTTTGGGCAAGTGACTTACAGATATACATGTCTGTGTACTAAATTTGGATCATCAGTCCTAGGTACACTAGTTACAACCCTACGCCTGTGCCTGAGTGGAGGGCGTGGACAAGCAACAAATACTTTCAAACAACAAGGACACCCAGGAAGCTTTGGACAGCTGTACATGGGTTTGGCCAGTACACCACAAGTAAGGAGGAAGTCCAACTAGAATACACCCAAACCTTGGACAATCCCATCCACAATCATGTTTGGAAATGCAGACCATTGTCAACATAATTTCCTACCAGTAACCCACAACTTACAATAAGCAGATAGATGCAAGCACACATCTGGCCATGAGCTGCATGCACACCTAGGCAAGTGTACTCAAGTGCCTCATACTCGTAGCACAACATGTTGAGCTACATGCTGCTAGGAAGTTAAACATACAGTCAAACATGTTCGTTAGTGAATAGGGAAGCTGAAGTCTGTGGGTAAGACTTTGGGATCCCTATTCTGAGAGAATCAGGGTCTGACCTGCTGACTAAATCACTGATATGGTCCTCTGCTACATTTTCTGAATTTAAGTTTTATCCACATAACTCATCCCTATTCACATTGCCGTGCCTACAGGACTGACCTACAATCCCAAATTATGACAATACGCTAATGATTGGCCAACTCAAAGATGGGGAAAAAATGATACTCCACTCAAGGAACATATCCGATCATTGACCAGCACATCACACCTTGCTGTGTGTCCAACACACAGGAGTCAATCACACATCATCAGCAAACACAACACAGAACAGAAATATCAACACTTACTGGAGATGTCTGGCTCTGCAAATCTAGCCACCTCTCCGATAGTGCAGGGGGCAGGTCCACCTGTAAGGCATGGAAGAGAGAAATGTGCTCAATGTCTGTGCACTGTACAACACTTCCAAATATAAATACTATGGCCCTCATTCTGACCCTGGCGGTCGGCGGAGAGGCGGCGGTCGGACCGCGAACAGACCGGCGGTCAGAAAAATGGCATTCTGACCGCGGCGGTCACCGCCGCGATCGCCCGCCACTTCCCCACTCCGACCGCCACGGCGGTCATGACCGCCGGGCTGGAGTTTGCGCACTCCGGCCCGGCGGTCGTCCCAAGACCGCCAACGGTATCATGACCTTGCCTACCGCCGCGGTTTCTTGCGGTCGGGAACCGCCATGCGAACCATGGCGGTAAGCACTATCGGGGCCAGGGAATTCCTTCCCTGGCACTGATAGGGGTCTCCCCCACCCCCCACTACCCACCCGAGTCCTCCCCCCACACCCTCCACCCCCCTGCCACCCCCCAGAGGTGGTACGAACCCCCTCCCCACCCCCACCCCGACATGCACACACCCCCAACATGCACATATACACACCCCCTACACACACATACACAACGGGGACACATACCCGCACACATACATGCAGACATGCGCACCTGTCGAACAGCACACATTACCCATAGACACAGCAGCACCCCCCGCCCGCATACACGCACTCACACACCCCCTCTACACACTCACACGCACACCCCCATGCACGCCCACATCACACAACACCCCCCCTCCCCCTCCCCTCACGGACGGTCAACTTACCTTGTGCGTTGGTCCTCCGGGAGGCGACGGGAGCCATGGGGAGGTGACCGCCAACAGAACACCGCCAACAGAAGACCGCCACACAGATATGTGGGTCGTAATTCTGTGGGCGGTGTTCTGCTGGCGTGGCGGTGGAGGTTGACCAGTCTCCACTTTTCCGCCGACCGCCAGTGTGGCTGCTGGCGGTTTCCCGGCGGAACGCTCCCAGCGGTCGGAATGCGCACAGCGGCATACCGCCGCGGTCGGCGGTCTTCACCGCGGCGGTAACTCGGCGGTCTCGCGAAAAGACCGCCAAGGTCAGAATGAGGGCCTATGTGTAGTATTAACTCAGAAAGTCAAGCCTCTCAGACATGATGATACTATATCCTACATACCACTGCAAACATGTACAGACCCGGGGACTCCGGTGAGTGATACACACATATCTGCACACATGCAGTGGCCCTAACTATCATGTGGTGGCAAACATGCTCCTTCATTAGTTAGCAGACTAATTCATGGAGTGTATTCCTCTCATCATGTGTATCCATCAGAGACATGCCAAGCCACTTTCTGGGAGGACTGCAATAGCAGTCACCCAGCCATTGTGACTAAGACTAATTTAAAACACACAGGTACAATGTACAGAGGGCCAGGGCCAGTTGTTAGCCCTCAATTTGTATCATTTTCTTCATTTGATGTGCCACAGCTATGGTTAGTTGCACCAACCATAGAGATATGAACCCGTGTGCATACCTTTTGGCATCCATCCCTAATTTAAATGTGGCACTACAAACTCCAAATATCAGTCTAAGATGTTACCTGAGGTCAGCTATAACTTGTTACGTATGTGTCAGAATCCAGTTCAGACATGTATCACAAAACATTGAGAAACACTATATTTCCTGTAAAAATCTGGATTTAAAACATGTGTTTCCTGATACACTCGCAGACCATGCATGAAACATATGTTAGAGTCACATTAGCATCATCAATTGACGTCAAGGCAGCACTAATTTACAGGCTCCTGTTGTGTTTTGAAAGTTAGTCTAGCTGTTGTGTCAACAAATGACAGTAATGTGTAGGAATTATTGTATATCTCACAGGCAACTGTGGCGCATATTTATACATTTTTTGCGCCGCATTTGTGCTGCTTTTTGACACAAAAGCGGCGCTAACTTACAAAATACAATTGTATTTTGTAAGTTTGCGCCGCTCTTGCTTCAAAAAATGATGCAAATGCGGTGCTAATAAAGTAGAACTATGGGCCGGTATGTTGAACTTGCATTCCACATGTTCAAAAACATTGCCTGCAGCATATGAACAAGTCAGCTACTGTCACTACAGAGCATTTAAATGTGCACATTACTCTGATTTGTACTCACCAACAGGGCCACCAATCACAATCCCCAGGTGGTCCAGCAGGTCTTGCTCCTGGGCAATCAGGTCAGCCCAACGGTGTTTCAGCTAGTGATCATTGCGCGCTGTGCTGTAGATTCGCTGTAGATGGTACAACACCTTTGCCCACCGGAGCCTCCTTGCCTCTGTGTGATAGCCCTGTATCACACGACCACCTGCTTCAATCATTAACGGCAGGAAGTGGCACACCAGCCAAATAAAGCCACCCAGCTCCTCCTCTCCCATCCTGCCAAGACGAGTCCTACCCAACATGCTTGCACCAAAAAAAGGGAATAAAAGGGTACAGAGGAGAATACAGGGAAAGTAGGACAGGGAAATGCAAAATAACTAACAGAACACAGCACAACTATCCCCAAGCTAACACTACCCACAACAGACACCCAACACTACAAAGACAAATGTTGACACCAGAAATGACCAAAAAAACACTAACACAGGATACCACAGACAGTTATGAAACACAAAAAGACAATTTAAAGACCACACTGGAGACAAATTCACAAAATGCACAGAGAGACAAATCAAAACACAGCCACACAGTCAGGAAATATCACAGACTGCAAAGTGAAAGTGAAAGTACACCCAATGTACCAATTCTGTAAACAGGATATCCTATTACATCACTTCCTGCCTCAAATGTGGTGCGTTTTTATTGTTATGCTTCAAAATATTATGACGCTTACAGTCTGTGCGTCATTTTTTTTTACGCACATGCTTAGAAATAACCTGGCATCCATATTTTGAAATATGTTTTATACTTAGCCAATTTCAGAGGGTACAGTGTGGGAATTACCGCTCAGGGCCAATGGATGTTTCATGGCAATGTGCGTCATATTTCGACGCATATGCATCATTTTTTGATGCATGTGCATCTTTTTTGACGCGTATGGGTCAAAATTTCTGTCTTTAACTGGGTTTGGGTCATTTCTCATTTTTAATAGTACATGACAGTTGTGACAATACAGAGATAGGCTGATTGCACCAACATTGTGCATTCCGGTGTATGGTCACATGTGACTGATCAGACTACTGTGGACCACGATCCTCTACTTGTTGTACCGGATTTGCACTCTTCACTGACGCAATAGATGGCCAAACATGTGGAATACAATTAGGTATTACCCAGTTTGGCCATGTTTTGCGTCGAGAGGATAGCAAGGCGACGCAACTTAATACAGTAACTCAATGCCTATGGGTCAATGTGTGTGATTTGGCTACTACTATTGTTGTTGTCCCACTGTGTGAACATCACAAGACACATTTTTGCAAATCTGCTTGTATGTATGTGGAGTCAATGTGTCCAACCCTCAGATGCTATTCAGTGTGGAAATGAGAGAGGACATGTGTTAGTCATACCCGAAGCAACAACTGCTGTGTGCACTTCTTAGGTTTTTTGGAACATGTCCTGGAATGTTGGATGCTACTTCCTAGGCACTTGTTTGTTTACTCACCATGAGTCAGGCATGGGATAATGCTATGTGGGTACCGTGTTTGTGACACTGAGTCCCAAAAATAATACACAAATGTCATGTCACGCCACAGTTGGAGTCATATAAATGAGCCATGTCTCTCCTGTGGCAGTGGAGGACCAGCAGACCAAGCAGCACATGTTCACATATTTCCAGTGGTAAAATGCACAAAGGTGTCCGGTTCAAGTGTGTGGGCCAATGTTTAGCCTCTATCATTATTGGGGTCCATGTTGTCACAGTTACGTGCAGGTCTAGTCATGAGTCTGTGGAGCCATTTCCTGCATCTACAAAGTATCCTTCACATATCAATTGAAGGAAAGCCAATAAGGAACTGAGAACACACATGGGGATAGTCCAGCTATGGCACTGCAGATGTGTTATGAGATTGACAACAGGGCAACCTTGGTGTGCTGACAAAGTTAATGTATCAGGATTCTTAAACCGGCAGTCATCCTCACAACATTTGTACACAGTTGGCCTCTAAAATTCCCATTGCATCCGGGAACATCAGTGCCTCTGTGCTGATTAATCTCACAGCTATTCACCACGCAAGCCCCATCAATATCTGGGGGGCAGTGTGAATCAGTGTGTGGACTGTCAGGGTCCTAACATGAGTTGACATGTCATGCACATTATCTGACGTTGTTTGTTGTGCTGGAGGCACCATACCAAATCCATGCATACAGCCATGCTACACTATCACTATTTGTCACTCATGCATACATGAAACCCAGACAAGGGGTCCCTTCTGGTGTTGTGGAAGCTGCTGTTGTTGGTCCTGTGCTCTGCGTCTGCGTGCATGCTGAATGAAAAGAACCTCCATTTCTTCCTTTTGGAGCTCTGCTGTTGCTTGTGTGTGTTTTCATTAAGTACAGGTGTGTTTGCCCCATTTTAATGCCTGCCCTGACCCAGGTGTTATTTTTTACGCAAATCGGGCTGTGCGTCATTTTCCGACTCCGCCTACCTGCCCTGCAGGATTTTTGCACAGTAGCATAAATAAGGTGCACAGGTGTTTAAGTCATTTTTTGGACGGGAACGTACCTTGCATGTCATTAACGCAAGGCGGTTTCCCGCATCCAGAAAATGATGCACACGCCGGAATATTGGGGTTCGTGGGCTCGGGCGTCAAAGTTTAAATATGGTGCATGGTTTGTGCCGATTGTGCGTCAAATATTTGGATGCACATTCGGTGCAAACAGAGTATAAATATGCACCTTAGTTTGTTCCAATGTTTGTAGATGGTTGAAGTCAGTGTTGAGGTAGCATTTATCATGAAGGGAGACTAACAGTGAAAGATTTGAGTTGGTGGTCATGCAAGCGGTGTGGTATGTTCCCTGTGATGAATCCAGCCATTGCAAAAACTGCTGTTTTTCCCACTGTGTGTGTATTTGCATAGCCCTTGTGACTAGCCAAGAGAAGCTGAAAACTTCCAGATTTGTTGTAATGGTTCTTGTCAGCAATGCATAGATAAGTATGAATGTGCGTGAGAATGTAGGGGGTGGATGTGCAGTGAACCATCAGAGATTTGGAAACTATCAAGGGCATATCTTCTTTGTTGAGAGTTTCTAAATATTCTTTAAAGATCAGCACTAAAGCTGATAGGACTGCTATGAAGACAACGCTTGGTTTCAAGTCCATAGCAGGGCAAAAATGTTTTGTTGTGTTTATGTCCAAAGATTAACTGAATGTACTCTAATCAGCAGACAGCCCAGGAAGGGTATTAGAGAGCAATTGGAGGGTGGTTAGGATGAGACATTACTATGTGGTGTAGACATTAGAGCGAAAAGGAGTGGTATTTTGAGGGTAAGTGAGAAGTAGGCCCTAGCAGGAAGAGATGAAGTTGAAGGGGAAGAAGAGATGGGTGCAATTCTTCCTACATCAATTTATAGCCATTTCCATATCACGTATGGTCTTCCTGTTTTACTCATACCATATTATTTTTAAGTTAAACGCCCTATTTTGTATGCTTCTTTTTAAGTTGAGCTTCCTAGAAAAAGCAATCTGTGCTTGAAACAGAGAATCAGGATCTGTGGATTGACAACCACAAAGGTAATGCATAAAAGTAAAAGGTTCACTAATACTACATGAGATGATCTACAGTATTTAATTTGAACTGAACTGTGCACACTACAGGGACTGTAACTGAAGAATATCAGACATAGGCCCTCATTCTGACCCTGGCGGTCGGTGATAAAGCGGCGGCCAAGCCGCCAACAGGCCGGCGGTCTAAAATATGCAATTCTGACCCTGGCGGGAACCGCCAACACAGCCCGCCGTATTAACACTCCGCCCGCCACGGCGGTACAAACAAACAGCGCGACGGTCCCCGCCAACAGCCAGGCGGCAGACAATGTACCGCCCACCCTATCACGACCCACCAATCCGCCACCTTTTCCGGGGCGGGAGCACCGCCGATAAGAACACGGCGGAAACAGACTACGAACGGGAAAACGCTCACCTCTACGCACTCCACGCGAGATTCCGGCAGTATGGAACCAGAGTTACAGGTCATCCCCGCACTCCTATACCTGCTCATATACCAGGAGCACGCCCGGCGGCGCGGAAGACATCGGTGAGTACTGCACCTACGACACAGGGGAGGGAAAAGATTACCGGCACACACCCACCCACCCACACCCACTACAACACACACATCAATGCATTCCCACAGATCACTGTCACAACCCACAAACCCCCCCCTCCGAAATAATGCAAAGACCAAAATAAGAGATCATAAACGGGCAGATATATTGAAATATGTACACCAGTAATCCCAATAAACAAATAAACTATGTACAAAATATACACAGCTACTAAATGTAGTCCAACCACTGTCCGTGGATCACAGGGGTCCTGTGCAAAGGGGCAAGGCCCAGTCCCACGACAAGAACTCCACGGAGAGAACACTACAGGGGCATCAGAAAGAAAATAGGACAGGCACCTCAGGGGGAAGGGAAGGGGGAGCACCTCAGCCACTTGAGTACACGACGCCAGATCCACGAGGGGACTCCATGACCACTGGGCCATCCTGGGGAGTGCTAAGCCACAGTCCATACAGTCCATACAGTGGGTGGCCTGCCCACTGGGCCATCCTGGGGAGAGCAAAGCCACAGTCCAAACAGTCCATACAGTGGGTGGCCTGCCCACTGGGCCATCCTGGGGAGTGCAAAGCCACAGTCCATGCAGTCCATACAGTGGGTGGCCTGCCCACTGGGCCATCCTGGGGAGTGCAAAGCCACTGTCCATACAGTCCATACAGTGGGTGGCCTGCCCACTGGGCCATCCTGGGGAGAGCAAAGCCACTGTCCAAACAGTCCATACAGTGGGTGGCCTGCCCACTGGGCCATCCTGGGGAGAGCAAAGCCACAGTCCATACAGTGGGTGGCCTGCCCACTGGGCCATCCTGGGGAGAGCAAAGCCACAGTCCAAACAGTCCATACAGTGGGTGGCCTGCCCACTGGGCCATCCTGGGGAGTGCAAAGCCACGGTCCATACAGTCCATAACAGACCCCACTGCCACTGGAGGAGGCAAGTTGGCCAGAGGACATCCTGCAGCCCTGCCCGAGATAGATCCTGCCCTGCCACGTCTGCCAAAGGGCCAGCGGTTCTTGCCTTGAAGGGCCCAGTTCAGCGCTCCTTGCCTTGAAGGGCCCAGTTCAGCGGTTCTTGAGACGGCGGGGCCCAGTTCAGCGCTCCTTGCCTTGAAGGGCCCAGTTCAGCGGTTCTTGAGACGGTGGGGCCCAGCGGAGCGGTTCATGAGACGGCGGGGCCCAGTTCAGCGGTTCTTGAGACGGCGGGGCCCAGTTCAGCGCTCCTTGCCTTGAAGGGCCCAGTTCAGCGGTTCTTGAGACGGCGGGGCCCAGCGGAGCGGTGCTTGAGACGGCGGGCCCAGTTCAGCGGTTCTGGAGACGGCGGGGCCCAGTTCAGCGCTCCTTGCCTTGAAGGGCCCAGTTCAGCGGTTCTTGAGACGGCGGGGCCCAGCGGAGCGGTGCTTGAGACGGCGGGGCCCAGTTCAGCGGTTCTGGAGACGGCGGCCGGTCTATGGCCAACTGCTCATTGCCTGGTGGTGCCCTCCTGGGCAGCGGGGATGGTGCTCCTTCAATGCCCACCTGGGCTGTGGGTGGTGGGGCCCTCCTGGCCAGCTGGGCTGGGTCCTCCCTGGGCAGCGGCTATGGGGGTGGTGGGCTCTCCCGGGGCAGCTGTGCCGGTTCCTCCCGGGGCAGCGGCTATGGGGGTTGTGGGCTCCTCCTGGGCAGCAGGCCTGCTGCCTGACCTCTCCGACTTGCTGCCCTTGCCCTCCTTAGTCGTGGGCCTGTGGCCCTTTCCTCCCTTTGGAGCTGTGGCTGGTGACTGTCTCTGGGTGGTGTCCGGGGGGATGTAGAAGGCGGGCTCCTGCGGCGCCCCTTCCGCCTTCTGCTCCTCTTCCCAGGGGGTGGGCTGGCTGTCCCCTTGCTGCTGGGCGAAGATCCAGACATGCGGGCTGGCGGGCTCCAATACCCCTGCACCCTTGTCAAGGGGGCTGCAGGGCTGGTGGTGGCTGAGGTGCTCTTCTTACCCCGACGAGAAGGAGGGGGGGGCTCAGGGTCAGGAAAGAAGTTAGTAGTGGCGAGGAAGAGCTTCTTGGGACAATGGAGAGTGGTAGGTACAGTGGGAATGGGAGTGGAGGGAGAGGATGTGGTTGTAGGTGAGTCACGTTTGCTGTCTTTGGGTGCAGGTGCAGGAGGGATAGGCTGTCGTGAGGTGGATGGCTGTTGGGTGGGTGGGTGGCTGCGTTTGTGTGGTGTGGAAGAGGGGGTGACAGACACAGTGGGAGAGGACACAGGGGACGTGTAAATGGCAGTGGGGGTGGTGACTGCACGTGTGCGGACTGGAGTGGAGGGTGTGCTGGTGATGGAAACACTGGCTGATGGTGAGGTGAATGGAGGTGTGAGTGTAGACGTCACAGGGAGGGAGGAGGGAGACGAGGAGGTGGGGGTCACAGAGGTGGTAGTGACTGTTGGCATGTCTGCATCGGAATGTTGCGTGTGTGAATGTCTGCGTGATCTGTGGTGCTTATGTTTGGATGAGCTTCTCTTGGGTGTTGAGGTGTGTGCAGGCTGGTCTGATGGTGTGGGTGGGACAGGCAGAGGAACAGGAGACTGGGAGGAGGGAGTTAGTAGAGGGAGGCAGGAGACAGGGACAATGGCTGCCGTCAGTGCTGAGGCCAGAGCCTGGAACGATCGCTGATGGGCAGCCTGACCCGAATGAATGCCCTCCAGGTACGCATTGCTGCGATGAACCTCCCTCTCCACCCCCTGGATGGCATTCAAAAGGGTAGTCTGCCCAACAATGAGCGTTCGGAGGAGGTCAATGACCTCCTCACTGAGGGCAGCGGGGGTAACAGGGGCAGGGCCTGAGGTGCCTGGGGCGAAGGAGATGCCCAGCTTCCTGGCAGAGCGGGCACGGGGCGAACGCTGAGGGGCTGCTGGGAGGGCGGAGATGGTGCGCTGGGTGGCGGCTGTACCTGTAATGGCGGGGGGCACGGATGGTGCCACCCCCGCAAGGGAGCCCCCTTCCGAGGACGTGTCCGTGTCGCTGCAGGGTCCAGTCGTCCCCGTCGTGGAGCTCCCCTCGCCCTCCGTCTCACTGGTCCAGTCTGACTCTGTGGCATGGCCCTCCTGGGCCATGTGAGATGCAGCTCCCTCCTGCCCCGATGCCACTTCTCCTCCGCCTGATGATGCTGATGCACACAAGCACAGAAAGACAAACAAAAAGGGGGGGGGAGAGAGAGAAATAAAGGGATATTGAGTACATGGATCTCCGGTACAGTTAGCGGACATGACAGACACAGATGCCCCCTGCACTAAGTTGCGCACTTGGGGTCCGCTACGCATTCCGTGGAACATGCCCTACACGCCTAGAGTTGACAACTGCACCCATGGATGACACGGCCCAGGGATGGCTGTACTGACAAACTACTGAGGGTGGTGGCTGGGGACACAGGGGCTTACGGGGGTGCCCAGCCTACAGATATCGCCCTGGCCTAGGGGGACCCCCAGCCCTCCTCCCCCACCCAGACACCTCCACTGCGCGACAACAGAGTAGATAATGCTTGTACTCACCCCCTTGTGTCTGCTGTGCTGCCCTCACGCGCCCATCCAAATCAGGGTAGGCCACCGCCAGGATCCGGAACATCAGGGGGCTCAGTTGACGGCAGGCACCCCGCCTACGTTGGGAGGCCATCCCCAGCAGAGACTCGGCGGTCTTCTTGGTCCCGCGGCGGATGTCCTCCCACCTCTTGCGGCAGTGGGTGCCCCGTTGATGGTGGACCCCCAGGGTCCGGACTTCCTTGGCGATGGCACGCCAAATCCCGATCTTCTCATGGGCGCGGACCTATGTGACACGTACAGGGAGGGAGAAATACCACGTTCAAGTTTGTCAGCATTTTCCTTGCCAGTGGCCCAACGCCCCCCATCCCCGCCAGGCCCCCCGCCATGCCCCCCGCCAGGCCCAACATGCCCCCCATCCCCGCCATGCCCCCCGCCATGCCCCCCGCCATGCCCCCGCCAGGCCCAACATGCCCCCCATCCCCGCCAGGCCCCCCGCCATGCCCCCCGCCAGGCCCAACATGCCCCCCATCCCCGCCAGGCCCCCCGCCATGCCCCCCGCCAGGCCCAACATGCCCCCCATCCCCGCCAGGCCCCCCGCCATGTCCCCCGCCAGGCCCAACATGCCCCCCATCCCCGCCAGGCCCCCCGCCATGCCCCCCGCCAGGCCCAACATGCCCCCCATCCCCGCCAGGCCCCCCGCCAGGCCCCCAAGCCAGCCAGTGGCCCCAAATCCAGATTGAATTAAACTCACTTGTTGGTCTGGAGGACCGTAGAGTAGCGCATACTGGGGGAGGACCCCATCCACAAGTTTCTCCAACTCCTCTCCAGTGAAGGCAGGGGCCCTTTCCCCAGGCGCAGCAGCCATTGTCCCTTCCAGACCGAGGTCACAGCAACACTTGCAGTATAGGTCCTCTCCTGTGAAAGTTCAAGTCGCAAGTGGATAAGTAGATAGAAAATGGCGGTCACGTCCGCGGCGGTGCGTACCGCGGCGGTGCGTCCCGCCACCGCCGGCGCCCTTCGCCATTGGCTCCTGAAACCCATAGGCTTCAATGTTAACCAATGCGGCTTCGCGACGCGGTCTTCGCCCGCCGCCCGCCGCGGTGTGCCACGCCAGCGCATTGACCTCACATCCCATTGTCACACTTCACAGGTCAGGCAGCCGCCATTTCCAGGGCCCACATGGCTCAATTTCAACTGCGTCACACAGGCCTAGGCCTTGCATAGCCACTCAGACACGCCATTCACTGCATAGAGAATCGTTTACTGTGCTAGCTGTGAGCACGTACCTGTGGGTTGCTTGACTGTGTGCTCCATGTTGTCCTTCCTAGGCACCGTCCGCTGGGTTGGGCGAGGAGACGGATGAATCCTCCCGTGTACCGACCGCTGGTGGACCTGTCGACAATGGAAGAACGCCACATTATCCTGAGCTACCGTCTTAACCGTGCCACTATCCATGAACTGTGTGCCCAGCTGGAGCCCGACCTGATGTCCCCCATCCGCCAACCCACAGGGATTCCCCCTCTGGTGCAGGTCATGTCAGTACTCCATTTCTTGGCAAGTGGGTCATTTCAGACAACAGTGGGAATTGCTTCTGGGATGTCTCAGCCCATGTTTTCGAAGGTGTTATCCAGAGTGTTGTCTGCCCTGATGAAATCCGTGAGGAGCTACATCATTTTCCCTGAGGTGGGCGAATTGGCTACAGTGAAGGGTGATTTCTACGCCCTTGGACATATTCCCAACGTAATTGGTGCCATTGATGGGACCCATGTGGCTTTGGTTCCCCCAAGAGACAGGGAGCAGGTGTACAGGAACAGAAAAAATTACCATTCAATGAACATCCAGGTGGTGTGTTTGGCTGACCAGTACATCTCGCATGTAAATGCCAAATTCCCAGGGTCAGTGCATGACGCCTACATCCTCAGGAATAGCAGCATCCCTTACGTGATGGAACAGCTACAGAGACACCGTGTATGGCTAGTGGGGGACTCTGGGTACCCCAACCTGTCGTGGCTACTGACCCCAGTAAGGAATCCCCGGACCAGGGCAGAGGAACGGTACAATGAGGCCCATGGGCGTACTAGGAGGGTGATCGAACGCACCTTTGGCCTCCTAAAGGCCAGGTTTAGGTGCCTGCATATGACAGGTGGATCCCTAATGTACTCACCTAAGAAGGTGTGTCACATCATCGTGGCCTGCTGCATGCTTCACAACCTGGCTTTGCGCCGCCAGGTGCCTTTCCTGCAGGAGGATGGTCGAGACGGTGGTGTTGTGGCAGCGGTGGAACCTGAGGAGAGTGACGAGGAGGAAGACGACGGGGCTGAAACAGACAACAGGGACAGAATCATTGAACAGTACTTCCAATAGGACACAGGTAACATTTCAAAGATAATTTAGTAAATGTTAACTACTCTCCTGCATCTCTGCTGCCTGTCTATTTGCCTCAGTGTATGATGACTGAGTTTTGGCTTTTCCCTCCCTATTTCAGATCTGGGGTCCCCACTACGAGTCCTGTGCTTCGTTTCCCCATGGACTACAGCTTTGTGGCAGCTGTTTGTTGACTTCACCATGTACAAGGACATATTTGCACTGTCATGTCAATTACAATATATTGAAATCACAGCCAGACTCCAGATATTTTGGTGCAAAATAGGTGTTTATTTAAGTGCTCAAAATGGGATGGGTGGTTTCAAGTGGGTGGGGGCTATGGTGAAGGAATGTCCATGGCAGAGTCCAGAGTAACAGTCACACAGGTGCATTGTCCAGAGGCCTGTGGAGAGATGGAGCATGGGCAGTTCAAGGATGGACAGGGTGACAATGTGGGACAGTGGGATGACATCAGGTGGTATCCATTGCTGGCGGGGGTCTTGACATCCTACTCTGTCTTCTTGCGAGATCTCAGGGCCCTCTTGCGGGGTGGTTCTTCTCCTGCAGGAGGTGGGGGTCTGGTGGGCTGCTGCTGTGCGGGGGCCTCCTGTCCACTAGCGCCGGCGGAGGTGGTTGGCTGTTCTTGGTCCAGGCTAGTGGCAGGGGCCCTTGGGTGTTGTTGAGTGTACGCCCTGGTGTTGACGAGGTCCTGCAGCAGCCCTACCATGGTAACCAGGGTGGTGTTGATGGCTCTGATGTCCTCCCTGTACCCCCGATAGTGTTCCTCCTGCAGTACCTGGATCTCCTGGAACCGGGCCAGTACCGTCGCCATCGTCTCCTGGGAGCGGTTGTATGCTCCCTTGATGGTGGTGAGGACCTCGTGGAGAGTGGGTTCCCTGGGCCCGTCCCCCCCCTGTCGCACAGCTGCCCTCCGAGTTGCCCTGTTTCCCTGGGCCTCTGCCCCCTGGCCGGTGTGCCCACTACCACTGCCCCCAGGTCCCTGTTGTTGTTGGGGTGGTGGGTTATCCTGGGTGCCCTGTAGTGGTAGACACACCGCAGATTGACGCGCCCTGAAGACAGAGGCATGGGCCCGCTGGGTGGGAGCTGTGCTGGTGTTCCCAGAGGGGTTTGGGTCTGTAGTGGCCTGGGCCTGTGTGAGGGGAACCGACTGTCCAGAGGTCCCCGATGGTCCGGGCTGGTCATCGGTGTCCAGGTCGACAGAGCTGCTGTCATCGCTGACGGCCTCTTGGGTGGGGGGTGTGGAGAATTCTGGCCCCTCCGCCGCGGTGTGTTGACGGTTGGGTCCTGCAGGGGTATAGAGGTATGGTTATAGTTTCAATGTGTGGCATATGGGTGTATCTATGGGTTCTCGTGTCCCCAAGTGCTGGCATTCGTGTGTGGGGGCTTTGGTGAGGGTGGCTTGTGGGGGGGATGTGTATATGCATTGGGCATGCTTTGGTGATGGGTGTCCATGCTTAGTGGACGCATGCAGGCCTAGGTTTTGGGATGTGTGGGTTGTGATGGTGAGACATTGGCGGGGAATAGGTGTGCTGGGGGTGGGGGTGAGGATGGTGGTGGGGGTGAGGATGGTGGTGGGGGTGAGGGTGGGGGTGAGGATGGGGGTGGGGGTGAGGGTGGGGTTCGAGGATGGGGGTGAGGGTTGGGGTATGATTTGGCATGCAGGTGGGGGGGAAGCAGTATTGAAGCTTCAACTTACCAGTATCCATTCCTCCGCCGACTCCTGCGAGGCCGTCAGGATGCAGGATGTTCAAGACTTCCTCCTCCCATGATGTGAATTGTGGGGGTTGAGGTGGGGGTCCTCCGCCAGTCTTCTGCACGGCGATGTTGTGCCTGGATACCATGGAACGCACCTTCCCCCGTAGGTCGTTCCATCGCTTCCTGATGTCTTCCCGATTTCTGGGGTGCTGTCCCACTGCGTTGACCCTGTCGACAATCCTCTGCCATAGCTCCGTCCTCCGGGCAATGCTGGTGTATTGTATCTGTGTGCCGAACAGCTGGGGCTCTACCCGAACGATTTTCTCCACCATGACCCTGAGTTCTTCGTCTGTGAAGCGGGGTTGTCTTTGGGGTGCCATGGGGTGGTGTGTATGATGTGTGGGGTGGAGTATGTGTAGTTAAGTGTGTTGAGTGTGGTGGTGTGTGTTGTTTTGTGTGTGGATAGTGTGTGGGTGATGGTGTTGAGTGGCTGTGGCTGTTAGTTTGTGGATGCTGGTGTCTCGCTCTGGCCTTCTTTCAGAATTTTTTTGCGTAGAGGTTTGTGGGTGGGTGTTTTATATTGTATTGTGTGTGTGGGAGTGGTGTGTGTATGTGTATCAGGTGTGTGGGATTCAAATCGTCCAATGTGGCTGAGTTTTGTTCGTTTGTGTGTATTCTGACCGCGGCGGTGTGTCCCACCAATGGAATACCGCGTTTGAATGACCGCCGCGTGGATTCGTGGGTCGTAATGGCATGGGCGTATTTCTGTTGGCGTGACGGTGGAGGTTTGGTCACCTCCACCTTTCCGCCGACCGCTGGTCTGGCGGTCGGTTGTGGCTGTCGGATTTTCGGAGGTTTGCCTTCTGCGGGTCAGAATGACCGTGGCGGGTTTCCGCGGCCGCGGCGGTGTTATGGCGGTCTTCTGACCGGCGGTAAGTGCATTTTACCGCCGGGGTCAGAATGACCACCATAGTTACTAACTTCACCCGAGTGAGCTCTGCCTTCCCCTCTTCCGTCATGAAGTTGTATTTTTGGGATCAAGGATGCATTTACTATGACTGTAACAAAACACACACTTTTCAAATGCATTGCCTGTATAGACATCAATAATGCATTTAATACGATTTTACCAGACCACATACTTTGTGAAAGAATTGCATAATGTACTGTAAGTTGTGTACAGTAAATTGTGTTAATTGCAGTACTTCCTTGATGTTTCTCATGCAGCTTTTTGCTCCTGTTTTAAATTTGGATGGATTCTCCATAATCCATACCTACTCTTGGTACATTTATTTTCTTTAATACCATTAGCAAAATTGATGTGTACTGTAGGATAGTCAGTGCTCAAAAATATTACCTTTCAAATTATAAATAAAGTAGATGTTACTTTTTACCATATTAGGTTTGATTAATTTGTATATATTGTGTACATCATTGACCAGGATTTGTAGATACTTGTTCAAATTATTTGCTATGCTCTAAATTACTCATTTATAGAACCCCAACATTTCCTGGGGCTAAGGTCCCAGGAATATGACTTTAATATCTGACAATTGAATAACTTTCCAAAAGATGTGGTACCCACAAGACAATACTTTGGCATTTGATAGCTTACACCAGTCCAAGAGGCTGTGTATGGACTTTACATTCTGCTCCTGGGCATATGATGGTTGAACCTTCACTTATGAAGCTCTAGTATGTTAAGTTAGCATATAAGGATTTTCATGAGAGATAGGGAATTGGTATAGGTATTGTGTGGGCATGCCAGGGTTTACCAGAGCATAAAAGCTTGGATCTTTATGATGAAGTCTTTCTTAGTGATTTAGTTGGTCTTGAAGATGATTCAGACTGGAAGGGGTGCGCTGTAGGTCTTTTATCATAGCGTCATGAGGTTGAATTGCTTCAAGCACTTGAGGAGCTGTGCTCCTGTATGTAAGATACATTTTAGGGGCGCTTGTATGATATCTGATACAACACTGGCCAGGACCTTGCCTCTGTCCAGATGGGAGAGGACTAATGGTTGTACAGCTTCTTTGAAGTCATCTTCCAGGAGAAAGAGCTTCACTTTCTTCAATTGGGAAAGTTGTAACCAAGCTGTCTTGGTTTCTTTTAGTGATGTGTTGCTTGAATGAGAGGTCTATTTTGAGGGTGAATCTCAGAGATTTTGCATGGATTATCTGTTGGGGGGTGAAACACAGAAGGTTTAATTTGGAGAAGCAAGCAGCTTAAGGAAGCTAGTAGACATTGTCAGTTTGAGGCAAGATTTAGGTTTTTGCATGCAGCTGGTTGCAGATATTTTTAGGTAGAGTATTGATGGATCTTGTTGCTGCTGTTTGTAAGAATGGATCTGAGGGGTTTCATGTAGAGGTTAAAGATGATGGGAGAGAGGATGGAGCACTGGGGTGCTCAGCAGAAGGCTATGAGTGTTGGTGATCTTCTGCAACTTGCTATATGAGCTGTCACTTGTTGGTAAGGTAGGATGTGAACAACTATTTTAATATAGCGCATGAATGTCCCATGTGTGTTTTACGAGTGTTGATCAGAGTTGAGTGGTTGATTGTGCTGAAGGCTGCAAAGAAGCCAGAAAGGGTCAGGAGGCAGCAGTTGTTCCTGTTTTTAAGGAGAAGGGCTCTATCGACTACCGGGTGTGAGGCTGTCAATGTGCTACAACATGGCCTGAAGCCTCTCTGTTAGTCCTGTAGAAGATTATTCTTGCTTTCTTGTTGATTTTGGAAGGTGTGTAATAAGACAGAAGTTGGTGAAGTTGGCTAAGAGCACTATAGTGAAACTCTCTGTACTTACAGCAGTTAGTTATTTGAAGTTATTGTATAGAGATACATCCACCACCAACTGTCTAAAGTTCAAGAATGCCAATTACATTCCCTGTTACGTGAAACACAAGGAACCTAATTCTATCCCACGTGCTACCCCAACCTTATAAGCCAACCCATCAACTTTTCATAACAAACAAGAAACAAACCCCATAACAATTATCAAGTGCACATTTTCCCAACACAAATAAACTTAACAAAAATAATTAACCTATTACCACAGCAGTAAAACAACAAAAATGATTTCCAAACAAAACTTCCAAAACCCTAGGTTTTGTCAAAACTCTCCCAAACATATTCTTCCTTATCTAACCACGAGTCACCATTTCACTGCTCTTCTCACCTCCCCATTCAACATTACTCTCTCTTTCATTCACTCTCACATCACCCTAAACATTATTAAGCTCTGCTACATCCTGTGACACATCAGCATCTTCTCCTTTAAATCTATTATCACTTCCACACTGTGAATTACCTAACCACCAATACTTACTGCCTCTCTCATCTTGCATTGCTTCTTCTCATCATTTTCATTACCAGACTTAGCAATGGCAATGTAACTCTTATGACAAATGCTACCATCATCCAATTCAACGGTATTCTTCATCACATTCCTGATCCTAATAAGCTTGCCAAATCTACGCTCTCCTTTGGCTACTTTGTTGACATTTTTTACCCGAACCCAGTGCCCCACTTTTACATGCACGTCTTTGGTACCATACCTTTTATTCTTTTCCTGTGACTCTTCCTCACATCATCTATATCCCAATTCGCCTGTTTACTTCTCTGCATCCATCCCAGGTTAATTCTTGAAAAAGGAATCCTGCCTCTCATTAAATCAAACGGGCTTTGTCCAATAGTTTCATGCAGTGTCACTCTATACGCCCATAACATCCTCTTTAGTTCATTCTCCCAATCCTTTCTTCCTTTACTTGCCATTTGGATAATACCTTGAATCACTCTATTCATACGTTCTACCACAGAGTTTCCCCTGGGATGATTCAACTCCATGAATCTTTGTTCAATACCAGCTAATCTTACAAGTGTTTTCATCTCCTCTGACTTAAATTGCACCTCATTATCTGTTTATATGGTAGCTGGAAATCCCTCTCCCAAAAATACTTCCTCCAAAAACTCTATCACAATTTTAGTCCTGATCTTTTGCACAATTGCAAACTCAACCCACTTTGAACACATGCCAATCAACATGATTATGTATTTACGCATACCATCACTCCACGTAATTGGACCTATGATATCCAACGTTCCTTCTTCCCACGGCATATCAGGACAATCCAACAAAGACATGGGTGGATTTAACGTCTTTTGAGCCTTGTCGCTATTCACACAGTCCATAAACTCTCTTACATACCTCTCAATTTCCACATCTATTTTAGGCCACCAATACAAAACTTTGATGCCCCTTTTTGTACTAGCAATACCTGAATGTCCTTCGTGCCCAAAAGAGATAAGCATCTGCCTAATCCCAAATGGAGGAATAATTTTTCGCCCCCTACACACAAATATATCCTCCACACTCAATTCGTCTCTAATTTCCTACAATGCTCTAAATTCCACCTTGATTTTTATTTGCTTGTCCTCATTCGAACCATTCACTATTTTTACTTTTACCTCTTTCAACACTTCATCTTTAATGTATTCCAACATCCACTCTTCTTTTTGCATAGTACTCCCAGTGCCATCTGTAAATACTCCTGCAACACACCATTAATTTCATGGGTCCTGATCCACTTCTTTCAAAGGTAACGACATCCTGCTCAAAAAATCTGCAGTAACATTTTTACTCCTGGCACATATTGCACCTCATACAAAAAAACTTGCAGCATAATAGATAACCTAGCTATTCTTGCAGACGCTCTAGATAACCCTTCAGAGGTTAATAATTTTGTGAGGGGTTTATGATCTGATCTTAAAATGCATTTTTTCCCCCAAACTAATTTTCGAAAATTCTCTAACACCCATACACACGCTAAGGTTTCTCTTTCTATCACTGAATACTTTTCCTCTGTGGGAGACAATGAACTAGATGCAAATGCCATAACATGCTCTTCACCTTTCACATTATTTGTGTTGAAACACTTCCCAGCCCTTTGCTACTTGCATCAGTGGTAATCATTGAACATGCTCTAGGATCAAAACCTTGTAACACAGGATCATTAACAATCACATTTTGTATATCCTGAAAAGTTTTCTGGCAACTGTCATGCCATTCAAATTTGACTTTGTTCTTAAGTAGAGTTCTCATTTGATATGTTCTATGTGAAACTTTCTCTACAAATTTTGAATAGAATTCGGCTAACCCCTGAAAAGATCTTAATTCATCCTTTGGTTTAGTTAATGGTGCCTTCACGATTGGATCAAGTTTCTAGGGAGTGTTGTTTTTGCTTTGTGGAAGGAGAGCATAAAAGAAACATACAAGGTTTTGTGAGAACATCGGAACAGTTTACTGCATGCTGCTGAAATTTATGAGGACTTCTGCAGCAAGTGATCTGTAATTTTTTTTATTGCCAGTGCAGCAGTGCCGATACTTGTAAATATTATGCTGATAAACGTACTGTTTAAGGAGCGCAAGGACAGCAGTGCAATTTACCAACTGCTGATGTAAGGGCGTGAGTGCTCCTATTAGCTGTGCTCAGGGATGCACAGTACGCTGCAATACAAGCCCTAGTGCCCACAGAAACACTACGTTGGACAACGTTTGGTGGCCATCTTGGAAGATTTGGCTGCATATCATTGGCTACTATGAGGAGCCTGTCATACCGGGGCTTAATAAACGAATAGAAACCTCTGTGTGGTTTCTTCTTGTTTTCTTAGTATCGATTTCCACCTAGAAAAGGATATTCGTCTAAGATCTCAAGATTTTCATTTGGTATGTGATATTTGATGTTTTTTTTGTTTGTTTTTCAAGAATTTCATCGCCATTATTTACTGTCATGGTGAAGGTATTAGGAACAATTTTAGTAGTGGAAATTCTTTCATTTGCAACAATATGTCATCTAGTGGGAATTCAGCAAGTGCAAGCATGGTACATTCTCTTCATTTAAGCTCTCCAAAAGAGTTTTTGGCATCTCCTGGAGAACCGGCTGTACAATGGAATGAGTGGAAAGAATATTTTTTTAATTACATTGACAATTTGGAAGATTGTAATGGTACATTCACTGCAGGGAAGAAAAAGAGGATTCTCGTGCATTATCTAGGACCAGAAGGTTTACGTATATACAAACAAATACAAAAACCTGACAGAAGTGATAGTGTTTTTATGGATGCTATTCAAGATTTAAATGACCATTTTCACCTGCTGTTTGTATTGCGGTCACACGTCATGCATTTTCTCAGAGGAAACAGAAAAAGCATGAAGATATTGAAAGTTATGATTCGGTCCTAAAGCAATTGGCGAGTACTTGTAGATTTGGAAATTTGCATGATGAACTGGTACATGATCATATAGTGATGTATACAAAAAATAAAACTATACAAGAAAGGTTGTGGGTGGAGGGTGAGGCTAATCTGAAAGACATAATTGCCATGGTCAAAAAGGCAAAACTTTCAGAACGATGTGCCAAAGCTACGTTTGCACAGGACGGAGAGCAATAGAAGTACTGGGCAAAGTGTCTGATGAGAAGCAGAAGAAAGGACCTAGTGGAGGATGAGAAGCTGATATATGGAAAGATAAGAAGAAAATAGACAGTTCAGAATGAACAACATTCTCGTGTTTTCGGTGTGGAAGTACTACGCACTCAGTGAGATCTGAAGGGTGTCCGACTAAAACGGCCAAATGCTTATAATGTGGAACAGTAGGGCATTATGCTAGAGTGTGTAAAAAAAATATAGGAACAAAAGCTTCAGTAGTAAAGTTGCTTGTGTGAAAGAGAATAATGAAGAATTATCCGAGGACGGTGAAGAGGATAGAGGAAATACTAGGCAGTTAAGAAGAGGGAAAGTGGTTCTGTATATCGCAGGAAGGGGTTGCAATAAACCATTGTGTTGGGTATCTTTGGCAGAGTCACAATGCAGGTTGCAGCAGATTCGGAGTCTCCATACACTATTATTTCGGAGAACACATGGAGGAAGTATTTTGTTAATAGTATTGGAGACCAGTTGGAACCATCAGATATTAATCCTGAGAGTTTCACAGGCAATAGTATAGAAATGGTAGGATTTAGACATTTGGGCCCATATTTATAGTTTTTTAGCTCCACGTTTGCGTAATTTTTTGACGCAAAAGCGGCGCAAACTTACAAAATACAATTATATTTTGTAAGTTTGCACCCCTTTTGCATCAAAAAATTATGCAAATGCGGTGCTAAAAAAGTCTAAATATGGGCCTTGGTCTTTAGGTTTAAGCATAGGCAGTCTAAGGGTAAACTATACATAGCCAAGGATGTACCTTTTGTGTGTGGATGGAAGGACCAAGAGAACTTGAATATAATCTTAGATTCTAATAGTGAAGAACAGGTTTTGGTAGCTTGCGATGAGGAGGACACCAAGAATTGGGTGTTACAAGAATTTCCAGGAGTATTCCAAGGGAATGTGGGTCATTTGAAAGGATTCACGCATCGCATTAGACTCAAGGAAGGAGCCAAACCTATGATTCGCAAAGTGTGTAACATTCCATTTATTGTAAGAGAGGAAGTAAAAAAAGAATTAGAGAAGTTACTGGAATCTCAAATCATTAAACCAGTGGAAGCTTCTGAATTGGTTTCACCATTGGTGGTAGCACGGAAATCCAATGGTAAGACCAACTGTCTCCAGTTCAAGAATGTCGATAACATTCCCTCTCACGTCAAACACAAGGAACCTAATTCTATCCCACGCGCTACCCCAACCTTCTAATCCAAACCATCACTACAAGCACGGATGGTTTCCCGACCAGGGGAAGAACCTGACCTCTGTAAAGGAATATCCCTTGGCCTAAGGAGGCATTAATAATGTGGAGAAGGGGCATGAGGGCTTCTCTTTGAAGCAATTTGATGATAGAAGAAGGAAGGGCATCATCTTTAGAGGGGTTTGCCTTGAGAGAGTTCAGGATATTGGAGAGATCCACGTGCGAGACTGGATTGAAGGAGGTTCATTTAATGTTGATGCAGTGGGGAGTGGCTGGAAGTGAGGGGGCTGTAGACATGGTGATGATGTTGGATTTGATTTTATCAATCCACTTAGGAAAAACGAGGTTGATCTTGTATTTTTCAACTGAGCAGGGACTGTATGTTCTGAAAGAGATTTAGTTCAGTGTTTGACAGCCGTGAAGAGAGCTTTGCTTTGGTTGTTTGCCTGAATGATAGTGGTCATGTAGTAAGAGGCTTTAGCTTTGCTGATTAGAGTGGAGTGTTTTTGAGTAGGGTGAGGTCATCCAGGAGTTTTGATCTTTCTCATTTCTTCTCCTGTGTTGGTATGGTATGTTTTATTTTCTTCAAGCTCTTGAGTGTACTAAAGTGTACTAAAGTGTTGAGAGCTTTTGCTTAGTGGATCAGCATTTCAGTAGAACAGATCACAAATTGATTTTGTGGCAAAGTGACCATAGAAAAATACCTTTTTGTAGAAAATTGCCACACTTTTTGCTCTAGATGCTGTTGGTTATGACTTTGAAAGTGCACTGGAGCCTGCTAACCTGGCCCCAGTGCCAGCACTCTCTCCCCAAACTGGTAAAGGTAAATTGATATCCCATTTGTCAAGTACTTTAACCCCTTTATAGGTCTCTAGTATGTTGTATCAGTGGTACCCAGGGCATGGGTGTTAAAGGGGTCATCAAGGCATGAAGCACTGTTTGTGCCCACTGAGCGACCCAAGTAAACTACTGACAGCCGACCTGCCATTGCACAACATAGGAGCAGTGCATACTGTTCAAACTCGACTGTGCCCATACCTTGTGTGCTACATCCCCAGCACTGTCTTTAAGATATGTCAGTCACCCCTAAGGTAGGCCTCCTGACCCTGGAAGGCAAGGTGCACTATATTAAAAGTGCAGACATATAAGTACAAGTTTTTATGGATAACATAGGCAGGTGCCCAGGCAAACCCAGGGTTATCGGTTCCGTTATGGTACTGCAAAAATGGGTCATGTTTGGTATCAGACAACATGCCCTGTCACCCTTGATGTGAATCTTGTGTCGGGGGCAATGTGGCATGGACCCAGTAAGCAACTTTTGAGGTTTCCACCTGTGTTACCCCAGTTTTCCTGTGCTCTGGCTGTCAGCCCGCAGCTGCTGCTGCCAAGACTGGATTCTGTCCCCCTGGGCAGTCCTGTGAACACTCCCACGAATCAGGACAATGGCCTGGATGGGAAGGAGGTCACACCTCCCTCCCAGGAAGGCTAGTGGAGTGGCACATCAAGGCGGTGAGCTTCAAAGGGCACACCGCCTCTGATATGCAAGTAGGCTGTACCCCAGTAGAGGACTACACTGTCCCCTGCTTCCAGGCACATTTGCACATTTGCACCCGGGCAGGCATGAAACTTAGGTAGTCAGGAGGCATACACCCCCAGAAGACCAGCCAAACCTCCATGGTGGGCAGCTTGGTTTGCACAGCCGAGGAAGAGTCCTGTCATCTTTAAAAGTGGCAAAATAAAGGGTTATGGGTAGAAACGATGGTCACTTCAGGGGTGGATTAGCCGCTTGGGCTAGTAGCTCATTGTCTACGTGCACCCACAACCTTGATGACCCTAAATCTAGAATTTAAGGGGCTCCTCTGGCACCATAACCTCATATCTACAACAACTTGTGAAAAAAGGACAAGAAAAGACACACATTGATGGCCATAAGAGCCTGCATTAACAAAAGGAGTGATACCTTGAAACTGTGGCTACCTTCCTGGAACTGCTCAACTGCGACTTATCCTGGACCAAAGACTGCATCCCCCAGCATGAGGGAATCCTTTGTGAGCCAAAGGCAAGACCAGATTCCCTTGGACTAGTGGCACTAGTCCGATGTCCACTGCAGGTAATAAGCATCTACCAGATCCAAAGAATCGCTGGCCAGTGGGCCCTCCGAGGGATCGCCCAAAGACGGGCTGTCCAGTGGATTGTGGGAAGTGTAGTCCAGCTCCCTGCCAAGTTACATCCAGCTACCGTTTTCCACCAGACCTGCGGAAGGGGAGATAGCTTTTCATCCCCCTTACCACTGTCATGGCTTGTTCGTGGCTACTCTGGTCATCACTACCTTTACTTGATGCTGCAACACTTAAGGCACACTGCAATACCTTCAACCAACATCACCTGTGGCTCCATTGTCGAGCTTTTGCATCCGTTTTGTCACCCGCACCATCTCAGTGGTAAAACCAGCATCCTCAGATCCCCTTCAGCACCAAGGATAGCCAAGCACACCTCTGCACCCAAGACTCCTGAGCTAGGTGGAATTCTTCTACCTGGTGAATCCTGGTCCAAGGGCCCTCACAAGCTTGACCCCCACTGGGCTCCCATGAACTCAACCTGCAAGTCACCAAGTGTCACAATTACCATTTTTCAGCACTCGAAGCTCCTGCATTCAGCACCAAAGACAGCCAGACACTTCTGTATCCAGGCCCTACAAGCCAGGTAACATTGGTCCGACTGTCTTAGCTTGGACTTAGGTTTCTGAACTCACCTAGCAAGTGACAGAGTGTCACTACTGATTTTCCCCTTTGACTGCAATGATAAGGTTTGACAGCTTGTAAATGTGCTGATTTTATTTTCACTCTAAAATCCATAACTCCATTTATACATATCCGATTTACTTTGCTTTGGTGTCCAAATTTATATAGAAATCTGATTTATTTTCAGAAGTTTATATTAGATTTCTGTTGAGTAGTGTCAATTTCTTATCGTCCGTGTTGGTACTCTGAAATGCTTAACACATGTTCCTCTAGTAAAGCCTGACTGCTCCTTGCCACACTACCAGGACTGAGATAATGATTTATTATTGTGAATCCAAAGGACCATCTTTGCGATATTGTGAGAGTATTATGTAGTGAAGCCTAACCAGCATCATAGCATAATACTCCACTTTCGTACAGTGATGTTAGAATAATTATTTCTCATGATTTGAGGGCACCTATGATTGATGTCCTGGCATCTTTTTCTTCCTGTTATGGTTGTGTTGTAACACCCATAGAGGCAATCCATGTAAACCTTGAGCACTAATCTGTTATGTGTTACTTGTTTTAGGCTGTGTGATCTTGTAGGAGTGAGATGCGGTTCCAGAAGTGAGTTCTCCAT
This sequence comes from Pleurodeles waltl, assembly GCF_031143425.1. NCBI lineage: Eukaryota > Metazoa > Chordata > Amphibia > Caudata > Salamandridae > Pleurodeles > Pleurodeles waltl. The sequence goes on from NC_090438.1 coordinate 102,463,622, forward strand.
GCCGTCCAAATACTGACATCTCTCAAAGCTGCACCGGTCCACAGGGGATGGATAAATATCCCCAGTGGGCTAGTTCCATCTTTTCCCAGGCGTGGATCCTGACACTGGGGATGTTAATCCCTTATCAGGGGGATTCTTGGATATATATATAATCACTTTGCACATTTTGAATGATTGCTACCAGACAATGCACTGATGCAGATTATCTTAATTGCTTGTTTTTGTGTATCATGAATCTCTACGCTGATATATGAGTTTCATATCTGGAATACATATGAAGATGTAGATTTTTGAATTTATCTTAACAGCCCTGAGGAAGTCTTGGATAAGACGAAACACGTCTTGTCTGCCCCCGACTGAACAGCAAGCTCTCTCTATAAATGTCATCAACAAAGAATGTGTTGTGTGACATACAGTAGAAACACCCAAACCAGTCATTCTAGTTTACTTCTCTTACTGTGAAAATGCAACCACTATATTCACTTCCGGGTGGTGTTAGGACACCAGCATTGAAGCAGACTCAAGGCACTATTGTCACTATAGGACTTATAGTTTGTGCTTATGTTATATTGTAGATGGAACTCAAATAAAATGTATTTATAAGTTATCTAAAGTAACATACTCAGCAATGGTGGTGCCATGAATGAGCCGCGACACAGCTCAGTTTGTGGTTCACTCCATATAAGTAATAAATGCCACAATATTATAATATGGTGCACCTTTATAGTCTACTGGACTACTTCTGATTGAGGCGTTTGCTTGGCATGCACATTCGGGTAATTGAATCACTTCTGCTTACATTTTTATTAGAGACGGCACATTACTTAGAGAGGGCAAATAACTTTACCCACGAGCGCACAGCTTGGACAAGTGAGAAAAGCTGGGATTTCAGCCCAAGCATCCTGGTTCTAGAGGTTGCATTGGACCACAACTTCTCTCTTTACCATTGGACATTTGTACAGTTGTTTGTACATACTCGTCTTTTTAGAATTTATTTAGCACTGCGCATTAACACAGAAGAATGTTAACACCACAGTTGAAGACACTGTAGTGGCAGAGGGCCAATAATGGCCATAAAAGAACTTAAGTACCAACATTCCAATGTTTATTTTTCCTTTCAACCTGGTTGATTTAGAACAGTTCTCCTTCTGTGGGTGGAATGGTCTGATCGCATTGCGGCCATTTTGCTTTGTGCTCTGATATTTGTTTGTTGCCCTCTCATCCAGTGCTTAATTTGTAACTAAAAACGTGCTGGTGTCCAAAGTTCTCCTCTGAAACACACGGCTGCTGCATGTAAATGTGCGAGCACTGAATACTGAGGCATCTTATTCCTAAAGTAATCTAAGTCACCTGCCCCTTCATCTCCCATATGCAGCTTTCTGCTTTCTCCCTTTGTGGTGCTTTTTCGTTTTTCTCGTCCTCTGTCTTTCCCATATGTGTTTTTTGCTCGAAGTAAACGCCTGATGCAGAAAACTAAATGCCGGCCCTCAAAAATAAGTGCTGGCGCCCCTCACCGGAAACAACTGGCTCAAATTAAGCACTGTCTGTAGCTGATGTGTGCCAGGCTCTGCTGCAAATGAGTCCTTAATGACAGTGTCTTATGAAGTATTTCACAGCTCATCCAGAGATTCAAGTGCATAAGAAATAGTGGGAACTCTGATCCTGAGTGAATGAAGAGGGGTAGGTCATAGGTGTGTCTAAAAGAAGAACATATTCCACGACTATTTTGTTGCCCTTTCACCTTCAGGTAAATGCAAATGAAATTCAATGCACACCTTAAATGAAAAATTAATGCAAGTTAAAATAACACATGAAATGCATTATTTATGTTAGGACATCTCAACTGGTTAATGCGGTCGCTGCAGACGTCTGTAACAATAGAGTAATAAAAGTGAATTCTGGTAGGTGCCCTGGGGAATAGTGTCATGTGTATGTTTATGACTATAAGGTCCCAGCCTTCGACTAAAAGCACTATGAAATGTACGTCATTATTTTAAAATGTTTCTTGAACCAGAGGGGGGTGAGTCATTGACAGTTGGAGACACTGAAGGATCGAGCAATGATCGAGCCTCGTTCAGTTCGAGGTTCTCTTGGAACTTGAAGCCCAAAACAAGCAGAGCTTTCACGTGCACCGTGACCTCATGAGCCAAGAATTAAAGGCAAAGCATTAACCTGTGATCTAAACCATGAGAAAGAAAAATATAACTATCTTATGGCTGATTTGCACAGTATGAAACCAGAAAATCTGGTCCTGAATTCCTGCTCGAATTGTGTCATCCTAAGCATATATTTTATTTCACAGTGCCTCTTTTTCTTCATTATTGCATGAGAGCCTTTTGAAAAACATGAGTTTAGAATGTGGCTTGTACAAAAAAACTCTCGTGTTTGATTTAATACACTATAATGTTGCACCATGTATAGTTACAATCTAGTCAGTGCTTAATTTGTGCTTGTTGTTTCCGGTGCTGAGCACTGGCAGTTATTTGTGAGGGCCGGGGCTTATTCTTCTGCCTTAAGCATTTGTTGCAAGCAAAAGGCACATATGAGAAAGACGGAAGATGGAAAAACTAAAAAGCGTCATAAAGGGAGAAAGTAGAAAGTTGCAGGATGAGCTGAAGGGGCAGGGGTTGCCGTAAATGGATTGAAGAGGCCCGAGATGGCTTCAGGATTACGCTGCCTCAGTATTCAATGCTGGGAGATTTAATTACAGCAGCCTCGTGTTTAAGAGAAGGGTTTTGAGCACCGGTACCTCTTTATTTACAAATTAAGCACTGAATCTAGGCCATATTTAGAGTGCACGTGTCAATTGACTTGCCTCTTAGTTCACCAATGACTTTGCTGCCAGTTCACAGGGACATAAGTGTCTATAAGTTCCTGATTAACTATCAGTTTTAATACATGTGTCTCAAAGCAGTGATATATTCGGATGTACTAAGGTGAAATGCTTCCACATGTTTGACATATATATTTTGTAATTTAAAGTGGCTTTAACATATTTTTACATGATGTTAGTTGCACTATTTACATGCCATACATTTTCATGGTTTGGCTTGTGCACTGACTCTTGAGACCAAGGCAGACCTCTGCCTGGACTCAGCTCTGATTCTACTTTCCTTGTGAATTGTGTTGGCTCATCCTCCTTTGTATTAAGCACGTTATGAGACGGGCTACTGCATCCAAAAAACATTTAAAGCAACAGGAGGCTTTGTTTTTTTCTTTGCTTCTCGTGCCTTATGGCGTCAAGCTACCTCGGCCCTACACAGCCCACTTGCAAGGTGCCCATAAAAGACTCAGGCCCCCATTGGGAACTGTGGAAATCCTTGGTGGAATTCAGCTCCGCACAATTATAAAAGGTCTGGTGTTCCTGCACATGGATTTACTGGGTAGCAAAACAACAAACTTTTATAGGCTGGAAAATGCAGCAGGTAATATCACTTTGGGAAAAGCCTGCCTTGCAGCAAGGACCTTTCTATAAACTCTGCCCAAACCTCAGAAAAACTTAGGGGAGCATTACAGGCTCTCCCTTGTGGGCCAACATTCTCCACTCCTTCCTTCAACCTACGTACCCCTTCCGGTTAACGCACATTTACCACTGCCTCCTGCTCAGGTTTACCACCTGCTCAGAGCAGTTGCTAAATATGCGTGTTAAATATCAAAGAAAAGGGATTACCATGCAGAATACCACCTGGTAAATACGGCTCCTCACAAAAAAACTATTTCTTGGGGTTTAACTCATAACTGCAAAGTACTGATGGGTTTACTGCAAAGTACCACTCCCCCATTACCGTGTAATTTGTAATCAGGGCCATGGTGGGCTATTTAAAGTCCTTAAGGGATAGATCAAAAGGGGTAAGAGGCCCTGTTATCATGTCCTGCCACCACCACAAAACCTTATTTTTATTCCTTGCCAATGGAAAACTTGTGTTGTTAATGCCACCATCATGTCTAGATTCAACCATGCCAATGATTCTTTGTTGGACTTCCTGAGTCAGCTATTTACAAGTGGCTAGGTGTTCAGAATATGGCAGCATGACTTGTCATGTATTTCAGGAAATTGGATCGGTTCTCCAAGGCTTGCCGGAAGCTACATTGGGTGTGTGTTTCCAGAAGGATATTAAGAAGGGCTCCTGCTTTTATCTTATTTGTTACTTTGACATTTCTGTTTGTATTTATCCATATTTATTGTTTTTGATCATTTTATCTGTATCTATCCATATTTATTTTCTGCTTAGTGTAAAAAATGAAGCAGCAATGGATATAATTTCATTTATTTAACCAACAAATGTTTACTCATGTTTGAATGTCCAGTTAGTTTCAGCAATTTACAGTACAATGAAGTCATTTGAAACCATTTACAGTGTAGAGCCAGTTAAACAGCATTACTGCTGCAATTATTTAAGCTTCATTAGGAAATCTTTACAATTGTTTTATCTCCCCTACCTGTCAATCTGCATAGCTATTGACCTAGCACTCATGATTGACAGAAGTGGGAATTCTCCAAATGAAAAGCTATATTCCTTGTTTATCCATATTTAAAAAAAATCCAGACATGAAAAAATATGTTTTTATCTCTGTATATATCTCCAAAAATCAGAAAAAGCGCAAAACGGAAGCCTTAATTATAAGGCATTCCACTTTTTTCTCAGAGCTTATTATGAAACAAGGCCTGTGTTGCTTATGCGATGAAACGGTTGAACCACATAGTGGGACTGGAGTTGTAGGGCACTGACATGGCATGTCTATTAGGCATGCTGCCATGGTACAGAGACTTTAATTTGCAGACTTGAATGGCTGTTCTGGGTTTGATGTTGGCACAACAATGCATTGCTGTTCACTGGATGTCGGCAAGGACTCCTGAGATCAAGCGGTGGGCTTCAGACATCTTGGAGTGCGCACTCGCTGATGAGCAGGATATAAGACACCCAACAGGACGAGAGGGTGGCAGATGAATTGTTGATGTGGGGAGACCTGCTTTGCATGATCAATGAAATGCCTGAGGACCTCACATAGGTAGGCAGAGTGCCGTTCCTGCAGGTGAGAGGGTTACGGCATGCGTATAAGCTCTATGGCGTGAAGGGATCTAGGATGCAGACATGGACTATTGTGTATAGTGAGGACGTAGTTTACGTCTATGAGGAATTGCATTTGGAGGGGTGGGGGCACATCTGCTCAGAAGCAAAAATATGATTGTCTAATGTTTCAAAATTGACCAACCATGGTTTAAAAAATAACAATTATCTTTTACTGGATGTGACACTTTCTGTGCTGCAGGCATCAGATCAGAATTAAAAGCATGGACGTTGTTATTATAACATATGTTATTAAGAGGCATGATTTATGTTCGAGTGACCTCTTTGCAGAATAATGCTCATCAGTCACACATTCTTTGTGTCCTGGAGCTTGAAGGAACACTTGCATCCTTTGCATGCTAGAACAGCATTCATTTGCTAAGTTTTTTAAGGCAATTAGCCAGTTTGCCTTTTCTTTAGGTCTGGTGGATGTAGCTCGTGATCTCATATGAAGCCTGCTCAACGTGGTGTGCTAACAAAACCTTTTTATTTTGATTTAGAATAGCGCAGTTTCCAGGCAGAGTAAATTAACAGACGTTAATACTGCCATCTGTTTGGCACTCATTTATTCGACCTCAGGAGGAATGGAAGATGCATTAGGAATCAGACCTGAGATTTGCCAGTCCTACATACCAAAATCAGGTATGCTAACTAACCAATTAGGCTCAATATTCTGTTACCTATACAGTTTGTGGTCTCAAATAAGCATATGTTGGATGGTCCCAATCGGCAGACTGAAAATATACCTTTGGGCAACAGTTATACAGAAGGGTGTTTCTAAAGTTTGAATTAAAAATAGTTCATGAGCTCATTGTCATTTCACAGAAGTCATTTTCAGGAAATTGGCCGAAGGGCCATCAGCTTGTAATAACTTTGCAAAACCTTGTTCTAAAGTGCTTTGTATGGAAATATGAAGAAGCTGTTTTTTAGTTGTCATATTAATCATTGTCCTTTTTAAAGATCTTTGTCAATAGACTATAAACATTGCCCACTAAAACATGTCTATTGTTATCCTATCATGTTTGATTACTATGTTTAAAATGTGCAGTTTGTCACTCCATTTTCTTGTATTGGCTTTAAGAATAGCTCCGCCCCCTTGCTTGAAGTGTTACATCCACCTCCAATGGCTAACCTGTTAACTCACCCACCCCGATGTTCAAGTCTAGTTGCACCCCTGGCCCACAGTGGGATATAAGTAAAACATACTAATAGCCATTTGTTTGTGACCTCTACTACTATCTAAAACTAAACTTCAGGTTAATGGCTATTCCTGTTTTTGTTGATACAGCCACCTTCTGTCTTTAGTCATGTTAAAGGCACCTTGAGAGTATACACTTTGTAGCCATACCTAGTTGACAACTACATTTTCCAGCCAGACTCACTGGAGTGCTCGAGTTGTGCTCTACCGCTGCTGGAGAAGGGGGTCATATTCCCCAGGGCGGCGCTGCTTGCAGCACTTTCCTGGCGCATTAGGACCGCCAGCACCGCCTGAACTACGTGTTGACGAAAACTGGCAGTGCAGGCGGTCCGACCGCAGTGCTACCACCGCGGTCGTAATGTGACGGTCCAAGTGCTACCGCCGGGGTCATAATGAGGCCCCTAGGTTCTTGGTAAATTTATCACTTACATTTATGCTTTTTGCATAACATGCAGACAGCCTGTCAGTTCACACAGGGGTCAGGCAACACACTTTGCTTGTCAAAATAAGGGTTTCATGAGCTCCCCCGCACACAATAAGATGGTGCACAGCCACATCGCTCTTGGTAGGCTTAACAGCCTGGGCGCTGCTGCTACAGTGAACCTGTGTGTCTCCTGATGCGCATGTCGTTTTGCTTGGCAGCTGTCCTAGTATGGTGGCCCCCACACTCTGCAGATGAGCCGGTCCTGGGATGTTAGTTGTGCCGTTATAATTGGTTTACACACTTGCCACATACTGAGCCGGCCCCTGGGAGAATTCAGCACCACATGTGATTGACGCTTGTCTGTCACGTCCAATGGTTATCCACCTTGGATTTTGCAGCCAAAAGAGATCCTGATGGCCCGCAGGTCATGGCAATTTACTCAAGTGAGAACAATTAGATATGATTTAAATAACCCCTTCTCCAGCACCCTCTTTACCTCCAGGCTGGCAGAGATGGGTATGTCACAGGTGAGTCACTGTGACGGTCCTAGTGAGTCTTACAACTAGACACTATTTTGTCCTTGAACTATATTCTCTGTGTTTTTTTATTATTATGTATTTTTTTGAGCTACGCGCTTCCTGCTAGATTTACCTGCAGCACATCGCAGTCCTCTGCCCAGCCTTAAGGGGCTCAAACACGACTCTAGTAGGGTAAGCCATTTCCTCCACCGGCATTTGCAAATGCAATATAGGAACTTATATGTTCCCTATGTAGGTGTGAGATTGTGCAATGCTGTCACATGTGTTCACTTGTTTGCCTGTTTTATAATTTTGCACACATCACAGTGGAGCAATGTACTCCCCCACTATTTGTTCATCATTGACATAAAGTTATTAGCCTTTAATATCAATAGAGGTATCTTAATTGGTGGCATTGATATTGAGCTGTCATCTAATTCTACAGGTCGGATTTCCCTGTACCACAATAGTTACAGCTGCCACAACACTATCAGATTTGGTATTTACAGTCACATACATCTTGCTTCCCAATCATGTGTCATTTGGTCCTGATGAATTGCCTAAGATCCGGTTGGACCAAACAGGGCAAGAAACATGTTGCCCCGATCCACATTTTGTGAGCTGTGAGGCTCGTTGTCTCCTAGCACTGCCACCGCTTGCTTTTAGCCATGTCAAGTGGACCATCATATTAAATTACAGAGCGTTACCCGTAGACATTTTTAATGGACAAACCTCACTACCCTACACATTTTATCCCCTCACTTACATTCATCATCACAGCATTTTCTCACTGAAGATCTTCGGCAAAGAGCCCGCCCCCCAGGTGCCCGTCAAGCATCTCATCGCGGCTCAGACAAGGAGCAGCCGGATGAGCAAGCATTACACGCATCAGGGTGAGTGAGGGCTCTCACTTCTGATCTTTTGGATCCTCTAATCCAGTTGATCAGCCTCCCTTCTGACTGACAGCCCCAGCTGATTTTCCCCCAACCACTTTTTTTAGAAACAGCATAAACTTCTATTAACTACAGTGAGATCCTCGCATGTGCAATCCCCACCCACACTCTGTTGTTCCCCTCTTAGTTCTTCCCTCTGTTTTGAGTGGCACCTCCCCTTCCTGTCAGAATTAAGGGGTGGGTCACAACCCAGAAAGATTTGTGTTTGCTCCCTCTGCTACCCGTCTTTGATTTTATCTTTTAATTTATAGGGTACACATACCAACATAAATCCTTGTTAAAATGATTCTTTTGACGTTTTTGGAAGCTTTCAAGAATGCATATTTGCAATATGCTGCAATTTCGTTTTTTAATGAATAGGTTGTTAAAATGGTTTTGAGGTTTTAATTTTCTGTAAATTGAATAATAAAAATAAACCATATTTCATTGACTGCCAATTAAACTGCAAAGTACCACAAGCAACATAAGGAATAAACAAAACACATTATTTGACTGGGGGAACTCTGGCCAGGGTCGTGAGGTCAGGTCAATGTTATAAATAATAGAAGACTCACAGACCATTCTTAAATTCAGCAATGATAATAAAACTCTACCTGGAATACCTCAGTGCCCAGTTTTTAGAAGTTTGCTTTGACTATAAGTAAATGTACAGGGTGGCACACATTGGGGAAACTTCAGCTGGATCCTAGGTGGGTCTCAGCTGCCCATGTGCCGGGTTTCATCAAGCGTGTCTGGTGGACTGTGTGGGTACCACAGAACAGCAGTGCTCGCTTACACTATAAGTGATGGCCAGCAGTCAAATGTACAAAAATGTAGTGCAGTAATTGCACAGGCAAATGATTTGCAATGTTGCGGGCACAATTATCGCATTAATCTGAGGTTCAGACCCCTAGTATGTCCAGTCAAGTAAGAATTAACTGTCTCCACCTCAAATCCTCCCACCAGCTCAAACCATAATATTCTTTATTCTGCATTGCTGTGGCAACACATTCCATGAAGACATTCCCATTAAAGATGCAAACATCTTCTTTCCCATAAAAACAAACAAAACCATAAGGACTTATTTTCAATCACTTATACTTGTCACATGTAAAGAATAACTCAAAAAAGAATGATGTGTCTGCACTTGACAATCTCTTCTTGGTCAAAGAGCAACATCATTCTTCTCTATCGCTCTAGTGAAAATGTTCCCTGAAAATTGCTTCTTGGGAAACTTCCAAGGGGTAGCATTGAGTCACCTTCCTAACACTCTCCACACCTCCGCCTTCCATTACAGCCGTGTGCCTGTATGCCCTAACAGCACTTTTCGGAGCCAAACATTTTGATTCTGCCTTCCTAGTTGCCAGTCCTGACATGGCGTGCACTTAGTCATTCGTGTGGTACTTCCTAGTAAAAGACCCAGACATTCATTCAGGACTGTGGATACTTCTCTTTCATCACCTCAACCTTTTCATGAACGCTACCCACCCTATTATCCTTTCACCCTACTTTGCCCATCCACCAGGGACACACCTTTGAGCATCTTAGCAACCAAAAAGGTGTTTTATCAGTCACAGACTGTGGAGTAGGTCTGTAGTTCCATGCCTTTTCTTTCCACTCCATGCTACCATGGGTGATCTACATTACACACTTTCACAACACATGGTTAAAGCGCACTATAAAACCATTCTTGCTGGGATGGACAATGCAGTCATGTGGTTCTTGGTAACATGCATCTTCACATATTCGTCTTTGCATTTGGATGTAAATTGTGATCTATTGTCAGTCACCACACATTCTGGGTATCCTTCCCTGGCAAAAACGTCCACCATGACGTCTATCAGTGCCACTGTTGTGATGCAATTCACAGATTTGACTTTCACCCATTTTGAATAATAATTAGTCATCACTAGGGCATGCTTTCTAGTCATCCCTTTCCTTAAAATGGTCCCTAATATGCATTTCAATGTTTTTGCATGCAGTACACTTGGAACAACAGTGGCCTCCTAGTCCTGTGAGTTATGTCACTCATGGTGCACGGCACTCGTTTTCTGATAAATCGTTCATTCTGCTGATCCGTGCTTGCCCATAAGATATCTCACCCTGCTTTCCTTTTCATAGAGGATATCCCCCTTGACCTCCATGGAATTGGACTATCAATCTTTCCCTCAAGCCATTTGGCACCACCAACCAGTTGGTTCTGGACAAAACACCATCAACCACTGCTAACTCAGACTAAACCAACTTGTAAGGACTCAACAGCTTTTCTTCATCCCTGCCTCTAGCAAATCCTTCTCCCACAAACTCCATAGGTTACTATGATCTTGTACTTTATTACCTGTCATTTCTCTTCAGTAAATACACGAAAACAACTATCCTCACTCTAGCTACCAATCTTCCTTAACTGTGCTAACATGTTCACACACCAAGGGCAAACTTGAAGAAAAAATCCACATTAATGTGACAATATCCTGGTACATACAATAAGATAAGTGTGTATTATTTTAGGTAATGCATCCATTTCACTAAATGCAGAGTGGCCTTACCACCACATTTGGTAGTAAATATATCCATTAATGGTGTATGGCTTGAACCTATCTCAAACTCAGAGCTTCAGACAAAGGTTTAAAGTGCTTGCCTGCCCACCTGCATACTAATGCCTCGATTTAAATCACTGAATAGCTGCATCCCATTTCTTCTCATGCACTAAAAGGGTTTCCATCCTATATACATTGGCAGCTGTTTCTGATATTGTCCTGTCCCTGGGATAGCAAAGCCACCATCTGACAAAAATCACTTCTTTGTTGTCCGGAAGGCATCTTCACAATCTTCAGTCCAGTCAAACCTTTCATTCTTTTTCACTATCAGCCTAAGCCTTATCAGAAAACTGATCAGCAAATTTTGCATAGTATTCCACCGTTCCCAAGAAGGGGCACACTTGCTCCTTGATCTTTGGTGATGGAGCTTGCTCAGTGGTCTTCACAAACTTGAACTTTGGTTTTATACCATCACTCAAAACCGCATGACCCAAATATTCTACATCTGTACAATTGTCCACACTTTCTCCACACCCACTGTCACACCAAACTTCTTCAAGATTCTTTCCTCAACATAATATCATGTTCTTTGCAATCTTTTTCCGACACCAAAATAGCATTCTGGAAGTACATGAACTATGCTCCACCCTCAAATAATCTTTGCATCACACATTGAAAAATAGCTGACACAGAAGCTAAGCCAAGTGACACCCTCTCTAATACACATGCAGTTTTTTGTGTAACAAAAGAGTAGGCTGAGATTTACTAAGCCTGTCCATTGTCCTTGTACCTTGCAAGGCGACACAAAGACAATGTAAAGGCTTCAGTGAGATTTACAAATCCACACAAGGGGAAATATGCGCTGCCTTGTGTGACTTCGTAAAGAAAAGCAATGCAACGCAGCAGTTTTGCTTCGTTATGTTACATTTCAAGTTGGTAGGGGTTCAATGGGTGGAGCATGGGCGTTCCTGTGTATCCACCCACAGATCTGATGCTATGCCAGATTTACAAAGGTTTGTAAACCTGGGGTTGGGCCAGATCAGCAAGCTCTCAGAGGATGGTGTAACAAGAAGACATTTGTTTCTTCTTATTATTATTTCCTCTTTCCATACCTGTTGCATTCTGAATCGCTCATCGAAAGAGCAAGCTGGTTCTTTAGATTGTTTTTGTGCAGAAAGGGATTGCTTCCTGCACAAAACAATCCTGCCTGTAGTGCATGCACCCTCTCAGCATGGTGCAACGGTGCCCGCCTTGGCACTAGGTAGCACAGAGTGGGCTGGCCCTAGGAGAGAGCAGAAGTGGGCCAAATCTTGGTAGATCTGGTGCATTTCTGCTCTCTCCCTTTGACAGAATGCAGCACATCAACTTTGCAGCTCTGCATCATATAAAACATTAGTAAATATGCTCTGTAAGGTGTTTGAAGAACATTTGTTTTTTAATCTGTGTAGGAAGTTGGCTCTGTATGTGCTATTTCAAAGTAAGGAATAGCATGCACAGAGTCCAAGGGTTCCCCTTAGAGGTAAAATAGTGGTAAAAAGAGATAATACTAATGCTCTATTTTGTGGTAGTGTGGTCGAGCAGTAGGCTTATCCAAGGAGTAGTGTTAAGCATTTGTTGTACATACACATAGACAATAAATGAGGTACACACACTCAGAGACAAATCCAGCCAATAGGTTTTGTTATAGAAAAATATATTTTCTGAGTTTATTTTAAGAACCACAGGTTCAAATTTAACATGTAATATCTTGTTTGAAAGGTATTGCAGGTAAGTACATTAGGAACTTTGAATCATTTCAATTGCATGTATACTTTTCAAGTTATTCACAAATAGCTATTTTAAAAGTGGACACTGCAATTTTCACAGTTCCTGGGGGAGGTAAGTTTTTGTTAGTTTTACCAGGTAAGTAAGACACTTACAGGGTTCAGTTCTTGGTCCAAGGTAGCCCACCGTTGGGGGTTCAGAGCGACCCCAAAGTTACCACACCAGCAGCTCAGGGCCGGTCAGGTGCAGAGTTCAAAGTGGTGCCCAAAACGCATAGGCTTCAATGGAGAGAAGGGGGTGCCCCGGTTCCAGTCTGCCAGCAGGTAAGTACCCGCGTCTTCGGAGGGCAGACCAGGGGGGTTTTGTAGGGCACCGGGGGGGACACAAGCCCACACAGAAATTTCACCCTCAGCGGCGCGGGGGCGGCCGGGTGCAGTGTTAGAACAAGCGTCGGGTTCGCAATGGAAGTCAATGAGAGATCAAGGGATCTCTTCAGCGCTGCAGGCAGGCAAGGGGGGGCTTCCTCGGGGAAACCTCCACTTGGGCAAGGGAGAGGGACTCCTGGGGGTCACTTCTGCAGTGAAAGTCCGGTCCTTCAGGTCCTGGGGGCTGCGGGTGCAGGGTCTTTTCCAGGCGTCGGGACTTAGGTTTCAGAGAGTCGCGGTCAGGGGAAGCCTCGGGATTCCCTCTGCAGGCGGCGCTGTGGGGGCTCAGGGGGGGACAGGTTTTGGTACTCACAGTCGTAGAGTAGTCCGGGGGTCCTCCCTGAGGTGTTGGTTCTCCACCAGCCGAGTCGGGGTCGCCGGGTGCAGTGTTGCAAGTCTCACGCTTCTTGCGGGGAGATTGCAGGGTTCTTTGAAGCTGCTCCTTTGGATAAAGTTGCAGTCTTTTTGGAGCAGGTCCGCTGTCCTCGGGAGTTTCTTGTCGTCGTCGAAGCAGGGCAGTCCTCAGAGGATTCAGAGGTCGCTGGTCCCTTTGGAAGGCGTCGCTGGAGCAGAGTTCTTTGGAAGGCAGGAGACAGGCCGGTGAGTTTCTGGAGCCAAGGCAGTTGTTGTCTTCTGGTCTTCCTCTGCAGGGGTTTTCAGCTAGGCAGTCCTTCTTCTTGTTGTTGCAGGAATCTAATTTTCTAGGGTTCAGGGTAGCCCTTAAATACTAAATGTAAGGGCGTGTTTAGGTCTGGGGGGTTAGTAGCCAATGGCTACTAGCCCTGAGGGTGGGTACACCCTCTTTGTGCCTCCTCCCAAGGGGAGGGGGTCACAATCCTAACCCTATTGGGGGAATCCTCCATCTGCAAGATGGAGGATTTCTAAAAGTTAGAGTCACCTCAGCTCAGGACACCTTAGGGGCTGTCCTGACTGGCCAGTGACTCCTCCTTGTTGCTTTCTTTGTTCCCTCCAGCCTTGCCGCCAAAAGTGGGGGCCGTGGCCGGAGGGGGCGGGCAACTCCACTAAGCTGGAGTGCCCTGCTGGGCTGTGACAAAGGGGTGAGCCTTTGAGGCTCACCGCCAGGTGTTACAGCTCCTGCCTGGGGGAGGTGTTAGCATCTCCACCCAGTGCAGGCTTTGTTACTGGCCTCAGAGTGACAAAGGCACTCTCCCCATGGGGCCAGCAACATGTCTCTAGTGTGGCAGGCTGCTGGAACTAGTCAGCCTACACAGACAGTCGGTTAAGTTTCAGGGGGCACCTCTAAGGTGCCCTCTGGGGTGTATTTTGCAATAAAATGTACACTGGCATCAGTGTGCATTTATTGTGCTGAGAAGTTTGATACCAAACTTCCCAGTTTTCAGTGTAGCCATTATGGTGCTGTGGAGTTCGTGCAAAACAGACTCCCAGACCATATACTCTTATGGCTACCCTGCACTTACAATGTCTAAGGTTTTGCTTAGACACTGTAGGGGCACAGTGCTCATGCACTGGTACCCTCACCTATGGTATAGTGCACCCTGCCTTAGGGCTGTAAGGCCTGCTAGAGGGGTGTCTTACCTATACTGCATAGGCAGTGAGAGGCTGGCATGGCACCCTGAGGGGAGTGCCATGTCGACTTACTCGTTTTGTTCTCACTAGCACACACAAGCTGGCAAGCAGTGTGTCTGTGCTGAGTGAGAGGTCTCCAGGGTGGCATAAGACATGCTGCAGCCCTTAGAGACCTTCCTTGGCATCAGGGCCCTTGGCACTAGAAGTACCAGTTACAAGGGACTTATCTGGATGCCAGGGTCTGCCAATTGTGGATACAAAAGTACAGGTTAGGGAAAGAACACTGGTGCTGGGGCCTGGTTAGCAGGCCTCAGCACACTTTCAATTGTAAACATAGCATCAGCAAAGGCAAAAAGTCAGGGGGCAACCATGCCAAGGAGGCATTTCCTTACAATCTGATAATAGGCATTCGACAGGGGTAAGTGGTGAATACATTGGCTTCTTCGACCATTGCCAGCCTCTCACTATAATGTTGAGCAAATGGTGCATATTGACCCAAATGCATTTATTCAACTGTCTCGGGTCAATGCAGATACACACTTTGCCAGTTACTTCTCTCAACAAAATCAAGGACTCAACCATTGAGATGATTCGAATGGTTCAATAACACCATTTTGCAGATTCCTTAGTTTATGAACATATGGGTAACCGCTTTGTTCAACACAATGCCTGAGAAAAACCTCTCAACCACCCCAGGCTTTTAGTAAATACTTCATAGAATATTCCTTCCACATTCCCACCACATTTCAGCAGCTAACAGGGCGATTCACATTCAGAGTTGTTCATTCTTGCCTTTGTTCACACTCCCCACGCACCATTGTATCTTTCTACGCGACACATAATTTCCCACGTGCCTTTCTCTCTCTAAATACAAATTCTGCATCAAAACAACATATCGCTTGTATTCTGACACCACAGTAGCCTGGACAAATCTCCACTTTGCATAGTTTTGCACCTTTGATAAAGAAATGTTTTAAAGAAACGATCACTGTGTACTGAGAGCTTGAGTGTACCCTTATTTTGTTTCCTTTCTGTTCGCTTCCATTTTACATGATGGGGGTGGGGACTGTACGGCTGTAACACACTGTGCACTGAATCACCCTTCATTATCCTCACTTTTGTCTTTTTCTTTCTTGTTTTATTAAGCTCACTTTTGAAACAACAAACCTTAACAGCAGGACAATTGCTTCATATGTCAAGATGCTTTGCATTAAACATTTCAATGTATTATTCAATTCAACTTTAGACTCTATTTTTTTCAACAGCCATTTCCACATCACTTCTTTTGCTCCCAATCACCACACTCACAGAATATGTCCCCCATGTTTGTCTGTCCTACTATTTTTATCCTTACAGTTCAAATCTCATAGGTACAACAAGGTCTACTTGGTCCCTTGTTATCTCTTCATGTGTGTTTCTGAATCTACACAACAAATCTCAAGTTTCTAATACCTTCACATATTGTTCAGTGCTTCCCCTGGCAGCTGCTCTCTCGAGAAACATTTAGGTTCAACTACTAAACTTACCTTTGTTTTGGAATTATCCTCAGTGCACACAAACCACACTTACACTCACCATCTTCCTATTCCATATCACCATCACTCAGTGTTTTGTTTATTAGGTGTGTGCAGCTGTTTCAAAACTTTCCTATCTTCTACACCAAAATTGTTTGCCAGTATTGCTAACTTTCGTTTAGATATAAATATATCACCTCACTTCCAGATATCTTTTTCAATCCTCCCAGCACATAGACAATTCTACAGGAGATAGTGGGAAAATCAACATAAGTACGACCAATTCCATGTCCATGTAAAATGTCTGAGTCCATGTAAGTACCAGCGGCACCTCCTCCGTTAAGGCTCTTGCAGCAGTGGAAACATGAAATAATGAAAAATAATGATAATAACACAGGTTATTATCATTTTATATTTGCTCACTAACATGAGCCAAGCCTAGGGCCTGGCGGGCCGGGCCATCCTGATAGACAGCTGCAGCAAGGAGGAGTGGTGGCACTGCTGCAAGTGCGCATCTCTGTTTGGCCAGCCTTCCTAGGACAGCCAAACTGACATGCGCACTTAGATTTCTCCACCTGATATATGCTGTACAGCTGGGTGGGGAACAGGCACAGGGTCGTAGTCCCTTAGTGAGTGCCAAACAAGGGCACTCAGACCAATCCCGGCTGCTCTCAGGCTGGGTAATATCAGCATGAAAGCAGCATCTGGATTGACGTAGGGGAGCCTGTGAACTGTCAGGAGTCAAGGAGCAGAATCGCAGAAGAGCACCGAGGGGGCAGATGGCAGGTAAGCACTATTTTTTATAGTCTTCTACATGCGCTGGCCCCCACACTGCCCCCTGCGCTGCCCCACCACTTTAATGCCACAGCAGCCGCCACTGATAAGCACTACTAATTCTGTGGTCCACATAAAATTCCTGTGTTAGCAGAAAGGATGTACTATTCCAACATAATAAACTGAAATAAAGGATGCTATCACCATTATTCCCAGGAATAAAATACCTTCCTCACAAGATGTTCAATAATGTTATGTTATGTCATGTTATCTTTTGTTACATGTTTTTTTAGGTTACTCAGGAGGGTATCCTAGCACTGAGCAGGTATGGATCTAACCAGACCTTGGGCCTAGTGGGTCTATACGAAAAAGCCAGGACATCAGGTTCTTGCAGAACTCAAGAAGTGAGATTGAGGGTCTTATGTGTAGCAGCACATCATTCCACACTTTAGATGTAGGAGAAGTCTCAACTGCCATATCTGGTTTTACATGCACATGGGATTTGCGTACCTAGGAGTTCGAACGAGTAGATGTACCTCGAATAGGTATGAAAGCAGATTCAATTGATGAAGTATGTTGGGCTAGTGTTATGTAGTGCCTTGAAAATGTGGGTGAGTGTAAGAAATTGGGTTATTGGTTGAGGGGGGTGAATCCCTACTTAAGCAGCAACAACAATTCTTGTCAGGATGAAGACACAAGCAAACCCTAAATTAACCTGTGCTCCACCCTCGGGTAGTTTGACACAGAGCACTTAGGCTGAATTCAAAGGCAATGTGTAAAGTATTTATGTAGCACTTCAAACACACCAAACTGAAAACACAACTGAAAGAAAATCACACACCAATTTAAAAAAAAAGAGTATATACTAATAAATAAATCAAGACTAAAACAACAAAACTCCAATCAATGGAACCGGAGAAATGTAAATGTAATGATTTCAGTGAAAATAGCACCAGAAAGCACAAAGCACCAACTGTGGATATCAGGCTGTCCTTGATGGAGCCCAGGCCTTCGGCAGGGACCCACTTAGATCCACTGAACAGTACCATAGTCCTGGTTGCAACGAGTTGCAGGGCCCCGAGTTTAGGATGCTTCACACATCAGAGGCCATGCAGGGTCCTGGCAAGGAGATGCATCCTGCAGCAGCGGTTCCTATGAGCTGCATTGGGTGATGCAATGTCCTTGCATGGCAATGAGTTGTGCAGTGGCGGTTCCAGGGAGCTGTGGTGATGATGCAATGCCCTTGCGTGGAGATGAATCACACAACGTCGGTTCCAGCAGGCTGCTGTAGGTGATGTGGAGACCTTGAGTAAGGGAACTTTTCGCAGCAGAGGTGATGCATTGGTTCTGCTCTGGGTTGCACTGCACAGCAGAGGAGATGCATCAGTTTTGCTGGGTTCACAGATGGACTGGTAGAGCACCTTCAGGTCCTCTTCCGTGATCAGGACTGGGGCTGCACTACTTGGCAGGGTAGAGCTCACAGTTGCAGAGTCCAGGTGCTGGTTACAAGAGTCTAGCACTTGGAGTCACTCAGGTGGACCAGAGGGCAACAGGGCAGCACACCAGGGCAGCAGTCCTTAAAGGCAATACTCCAGCAGAGTGACAGTCCTTTCAGCACCACAGCAGTCTTGGGATAGTCTTTCACATGTCCAGATGTGTACTGAAGGGTTGGTGACTGAGGTCCAATATTCCTACCTGGTGCCTTCTTTGAAGTGAGAGAGAGTCTAAAGAATTTCTTTTAAAGTGCACAGGCTTCCTACCTCCATAGACTGGCTGGGTCCATCTAGGCAGGAAGGAGTAGATCAATTGGAGTACATGACTTTGGATTCTGATGTCATGTAGGCATTGCATATGGCTGGGGTGAGAGATTGTCAAATGCTGCAGAGAGGTCCAGGAGGATGGGGGAGGGGAAGGAACTTGTCTCCTCTGTCCAGAGTCATGTGGATGTCATCCATGGCAGTGATGAGGGATGTTTTCATGCTGTGGTTGGGTCTGAAACCAGGGTAAGTGGTGTTGAGGAGTTCTGTCTATTAATAATTTTTCTTGATAATGATTATCCTGCATACAACCGGTTTTTAAGTTGTTGCTCAAACACAATTGTGACTTGCAATGTTCCTCACATAGCATTGTGTTTTTTCTTCATCATTCCTATAGCATCAAATACATTCTGTTGATGTGAGTCTTGGCTACATGGTTCTCCTCTTTTCTTCAACTTTATGGCTGATGTGAGATTTTTGGCCGTCTTCCTTTGTGTGTGCCTTTTAACAGTCAGCCATGCATTGCTTGCCATTGTCTTGGAAATGCTTGATGACACAGAGCAATCATAGATGCCCTCCACTTTGCGCGTAATGTGACATGCACACAAACGCTCCATGCTGATGCCCTATGCACATCCTTGACCTGACCACGACCATTCACGTCAGACGATGCAACATTGTTGTTTGTCAAGGAGAATGTTAGCAATGATTTCTTCGAGGATGACATTCTTCATTCATCGAAAGAGAATTTCCTTATCCACTAATAAGTTACATAAAAAGGGTTGTGTGTAATGAAGGTTTCTTGAGTAGCCACAACAGAAATCTCTAGTGTGTCCAGAAACACAACATCTGCTTCGGCTTCCACCTCGAATCCTCCCATCGGCGCAAACCCTAACATTTATTATTCCACATTGTTGGGGCTACATATTTCAAATTGAGTGTAAGTAGCTGCGTTAGATTGAGGGCCATAGACTAGTTGATCAAGCCACTTGAAGTTTCACTGCAAGTTGGAAAGGATGGGGTTGGGTATATTGCCGTCCATAATACAGAAAAGGAGTAAGTGGTGTACTTTCCAACTCATATCTGTTGCAGCCTTCAGTGTAGGGTTACGGGTGATGGGTGTCATTATTGGTATTCTTATGGGTGTGCACAGTGGTTGCCAGTGATGGTTCCAACTCTTTTAGCATATGTAAATCCACTCCTAAAATGGTGTGACAAGTTGTGCAAACAGGAGTGGAAACGTTCCTACAGCAATCTTGTGTGGAAAGGTTTTCTTTGATAGATGACTTGGATTTTCATGAGACTCACTGTCAATATATTTGTGCCAAATAGTCATGCAACTGGTTAGTAGCAATCTGTGTGTGGTCCAGAATGACTATGGCGTTCATTACAACATTGGCGGTAAAAGCCGCTTACCGCTGTGCAGAAGACGCCAACACACCGCCGCGACTGCGGAACTCCGCCACAGCTATTATGACCCACATCTCGGAACCCGCCAAAATTCAGACACCCACACAAGTCTGCCACACCAAAGGTCAGTGATAAACTGGCGAAAATAAAACCTCCACCGTCACGCCAACAGAAATACACCCACACTATCCCGACACACGAATCCACGCAGCGGTCTTTCAACCGTGGTATTCCATTGGCGGTACACACCGCCGCGCTCAAAATACACACACTCCTACAAAACACAGCCACATTGGACAATTCAAAATGCACACACCTGATACACATACACACACCACTCCCACACACCCAATACTATATAAAACACACACCCACATCACACACAAACCCCTACTACCAAAAATTGAGAACGAAGCACAGAGAGAGACACCACCAACAAGTACAACAGCATCCACAGGCACATAACACCATCACCCACACAACTTCCACGCACCCCACGCAACACACCACTACATATCACCACACTTATCACCACACACACCACCCCACACATCACCCACACCACCCCATGGTACGGCAAAGAAACCCCAGGTTCTCGGAGGACGAGCTCAGGGTCATGGTGGAGGAAATCGTCCGGGTAGAGCCACAGCTATTTGGATCACAGGTTCAGTACACCTCAATTGCAAGGAAGATGGAGCTATGGCGAAGAATAGTGGACAGGGTCAACGCAGTGGGACAACACCCAAGAAATCGGGAGTACATCAGGAAAAGGTTGAACGACCTACGGGGGAAGGTGCGTTCCGTGGTCTCAAGACACCACCTGGCGGTTCAGCGGACTGGCGGCGGACCCCCACCTCCTCCCCCACAACTAACAACATGGGAGGAGCAGGTCGATTCTGCATCCTGAGGGCCTCGCAGGAGTTGGTGGAGGAATGGACTCTGGTAAGTCAAATCTAAACTATTACATCCCCCACCCTACCTGCATGCTATCACATACCCCCACCCTCGCCCTCACCCCTATCACTCCAACTCCTCACAAATGTACCAATATCACAAACTACACATCCCAACACCAAGCCCTGCATGCAACAACAAAGCATGGACACCCATCACTAAAGCATGCACACTGCACATACCCATCCAACCCCCTAAACCATCATCACACAAGGTCCCACACAGGAATGCAAGCACTGGGGTACACGGTCACCCACCCATTGCACACCATGACACACACAGATGCAATAAACATGCCTTTCCACCCCTGCAGGACCACTACCCAACCTCACCAGACAGGAGGGTCCAGACATGTCCACTCCACCCACAGAAAAGGCCCACAGTGATGACAGCAGCTCTGTCCAACTGGATCTAGATGACCAGCCCAGACCATCGGGGAGCTCTGGACAGTCGGTTCCCCTCACACAGGCACAGGCCACCACAGACCTTCCCCCCTCTGGAAACACCAGCACAGCACCCACCCAGCGGGCCCATACCTCCGTCCCCAGGACACGTCAATCAGCTGTGTGTCCACCACTACAGGGAACCCAGGATAACCCACCACCCCAACAACAACAGGGACCTGGGGGCAGTGGCAGTGGGCACACGGTCCAGGGGACAGAGGCCCAGGAACACAGGGAAACTGGGAAGGCTGCCGTACGACAGGGGGCAGACAGGCCAAGGGAACCCACTCTCCACGAAGCCCTCTCCTCCATCATGGGAGCATACCACCACTCCCAGGAGACGATGGCAACGGTACTGGCCAAGTTTCAGGAGACCCAGCGCATGCAGGAGGAACAGTATATGGGCTTCAGGGAGGAACTCAGAACCATCAGCTCCACTCTGGGCACTATCGTAGGGGTGCGGAAGGAACTACTTAACACCAGGAGGGACACTGTGGCACTCCAAGGGGCCCCTGACACTAGCATGGACGATGAACTGCCCACCACCTCCGCCGGCGCTAGTGGACAGGACGCCCCGTCACAGGACCACCACACCAGCACCCCACCCCCTGCAGAGGGAGAACCACCCCGCAAACGGTCCCTGAGATCCAGGAACAAGACAGAGCACGATGCCAAGACCCCCACCAAGAAATGAGACCACCCTGAATGTCATGCCACTGTCCCACTTTGTCACCCTGTCCATAATTAAACTGCCCCAGCTCCACTTCCTATGCCCATGTGGGCAATGCACCTGTGAGACTAATAGACTGGACTTTGCCATGGACACTCCTCCGCCATGACCCCTCACCATTTAACTTCCCCCTCCAATATTTTGCATTTAAATAAACACACCTAAAGCACAAAATGATCTGGAGTCTGTCTGTGATTTCGAAATAGTGTATTTGCAATTAAAGTGACAAAATGTTCTTGAAATAGTAATGTCAACATACCTATGTCACACAGCTCTAGTCCATGAGGAATCTAAGCAGATGACACACATTGGGACCCACATCTGTGAAACCGTAAGGGAAAGTGACACTCAGTGACCATACACTGGGTGAAAACGACAGACAGTAGAGAGGTAGTAGTTGAAAAGTACATGTAGTAGGCAGGAATGTATTCTCACTTGTGTTTCACTGGAAATATTGCTGGATCACTGAGTCCCTGTTCTGCATGTCTTCTTCCTCTGCTTCATCCTCATCACTGTCCACAGGCTCCACAGCTGCCACAACACCGCCATCTGGACCATCCTCCTGCAGAAAAGGCACCTGTCGTCTCAAAGCCAAGTTGTGAAGCATACAGCAGGCCACGATGATCTGGCACACCTTCTTGGGTGAGTAGAATAGGGATCCACCTGTCATATGCAGGCACCTGAACCTGGCCTTCAGGAGGCCGAAGGTCCGCTCGATCACCCTCCTAGTTCGCCCATGGGCCTCAGTGTAGCGTTCCTCTGCCCTGGTCCTGGGATTCCTCACTGGGGTCAGTAGCCATGACAGGTTGGGGTACCCAGAGTCACCTGCAAATGGCAAGGGACAACTGTTAGACACACACTAACCTGGAGGGATGACCCCAGACACCCATTCCCACTGTCTTGCTTCCAGGGGCTCACCTAATAGCCACACACGGTGCCTCTGGAGTTGACCCATCACATAAGGGATGTTGCTATTCCGCAGGATGTAGGCGTCATGCACTGAGACAGGGAACATGGCATTCACATGGGAGATGTACTGGTCTGCCAAACATACCATCTGTACATTCATGGAATGATAACTCTTCCGGTTTCTGTACACCTGTTCACTCCTGTGGGGGGGGACCAAAGCCACATGGGTTCCATCAATGGCACCTATGATGTTGGGGATATGTCCAAGGGCATAGAAGTCACCTTTCACTGTAGGCAAATCCTCCACCTGAGGGAAAACGATGTAGCTCCGCATGTGTTTCAGCAGGGCAGACAACCCTCTGGACAATACGTTGGAAAACATAGGCTGGGACATCCCTGATGCCATGGCCGCAGTTGTTTCAAATGACCCACTTGCAAGGAAATGGAGCACTGATAGCACCTGCACTTGAGGAGGATTCCTGTGGGATGGCGGATTGCTGACATCAGGTCTGGCTCCAACTGGGTACACAGTTCCTGGATTGTGGCACGGTCAAACCTGTAGGTGATTATGAAATGTCTTTCCTCCATTGTCGACAGGTCCACCAGCGGTCGGTACACCAGAGGATTCTGCCATCTCCTCACATGTCCCAGTGGACGGTGCCTATGAAGGAAAACAGCGACCACAGAGTCAAACAACTCAGAGGTACGTACCCACAGTTTACCCAGAACACCAATCATACACAATAGGTGGCCTGTATGTGTGTTGAGACTAGGCCTAGGTATGTATGACGCAGTTGGAAATTAGGCCCTGTGGGCTCCTGAAATGGCGGCTGCCTGACCTCTAAAGTGGGACAATAATGTGAGGTAACTGCGCTGGCGTTGTACACCGTCGCGGTAGGCGGTCGGAGACCGCGGCGCAATGCTGTATTGGTTAACATTGGACCCTATGGGTCCCAGGACCCAATGACGATGTACGCCGACGGTGACGGTACGCACCGCCGCGGACGTGACCGCCATTTTCTATCTGTTCAATCACTCGATACCTGATCTTCGACAGGAGAGGACCTACAATGCAAGTGCTGCTGTGACCTCGGTCTGGAAGAGACAATGGCTCGTGCGTCTGGGGAAAGGGCCCCTGCCTTCACATCGGAGGAGTTGGAGAAGCTTGTTAATGGGATCCTCCCCCAGTACACGCTACTCTACGGTCCTCCAGACAAACAGGTAAGTACACAGGGAGCATGTCGTATGGGCTATGCCTGTGTGGAGAGGGCTGGATGTAAGAAGGAAGGGGGCAGAGTTCTGCGTGCATGAAAGACGGTGGGTGCATGTGCCACATGGCAAAGGTAGGGATGGGGGCCACTCACTTTGATGGTGCAGTTGGTAATGACTTCTCTTCTTCCCCTGTATATTTCATGTAGGTCAGCGTCCACCAGAAGAAAGATATTTGGCGTGCCATCGCCAAGGACGTCCGGACCCTGGGGGTCTACCACAGACGGAGCACCCACTGCCAGAAAAGATGGTAGGACATTCGCTGCTGGAGCAAGAAGACGACGGAGGCTCAGCTGGGGATGGCCTCCCAATGTGGGAGGGGTGCCCGTCGAACCATGACCCCCCTGATGTGCAGGATCCTGGCGGTGGCCTACCCGGAGTTGGATGGGCGCTTGAGGGCATCACAGCAGACACAAGGGGGTGAGTACACTCTCATTCAGCTGACTTTGCGTGCAGTGGAGTTGTCTGGGTGGGGGAGGAGGGCTGTGGGTTTCCCTCGGCCAGGGCGAGTTCTGTAGGCTAGGCCCCTCTGTAAGGCATGGGCCAAGTACAGCTATTCATGCCCCTGTGTCATCTATGTGTGCAGATGTCGTCCTTAGCCTTGTAGGCCATTTCCCAGGAATTGCACTGTGGAGCCCAAGAGCGCGGCGTAGTGCAGGGGGCTTCTGTGTCTGTCTTGTCCGCCAACGGTAGCGGTAATCCATGCACTCAACATGCATTTATTCTGTCCCCCCCCTTTTTTTGGTTTCCCTGTTCTTGTGTGCATTAGCATCATCAGGCGGAGGAGCAGTGGCACCGGTGCACGAGGGAGCTGCATCCCACATGGCCATGGAGGGCCACACTACGGACTCTGAATCCACCAGTGGGACGGAGGGCGAGGGGAGCTCCACGGCGGGGACAGGAGCTGACACCAGTGACACGGACTCGTCCTCTGAGCTCCCTTGTGGTGGCGGCAACATCTGTGCCCCCCGCATCTACAGGTACAGCCGCAACCCCCCCTACCAGCACTGCCCTCCCAGCAGCCCCTCAGCCTTTGCCCCGTGCCCGCTCACCCAGGAGGGTGGGCATCACCTTCGCCCCAGGCACCTCAGGCCCTGCCCCAGTCACCCCTGCTGCCCTCAGTGAGGAGGCCATTGACCTCCTCAGGTCCCTCACTGTTGGGCAGTCTACCATTTTGAATGCCATCCAGGGTGTAGAAAGGCAGTTGCAACAAACTAATGCATTCCTGGAGGGCATTCATTCTGGTCAGGCAGCCCTTCACGAGCCTTTCAAACTCTGGCCTCAGCACTAATGGCAGCCATTGTCCCTGTGTCTAGCCTCCCCCCTCCAACTTCCTCCACCCAGACCCAATCCCCTGTACCTCTGCCTATCCCAAGCACACCATCAGATCAGCCTTCACATACGTCACCACACAAGGGAAGCTCAGGCAAACATAAGCACCACACATCCCACAGGCACTCACGCAAGCATCAGACACATGCAGACACACCAACATCCACTACCTCCACTGTGTCCCCCTCCTCGTCGTCTCCCTCCTCCCTCCCAGTCTCGTCTACACACACACCTGCATGCACTACCTCTACAGCCACTACGTCCCTCACCAGCACACCCACCAGCACACCGCACTCACGTGCATTCACCACCCCCACTACCATTCACATGTCCCATGTGTCCTCTCCCAGTGTGTCTGTGACGCCCGCTCCCAAGATACACAAACGCAGGCACACACCCACCCAACAGCCTCATGACAGCCTCCAGCGCATGCACCTGCACCCAAAGTCACCAAACATACACCTCCTACTACCACCACCTCTTCCTCCACTCCCAAACCCCCTCCAGCTACCCGTCCCAGTGTGTCCCAAAAACTTTTCCTGTCCAGCCTTGACTTTTTTCCCACACCTCCCCCACCCCGTCCATCTCATAGGTCCAGAAGTAGCACCTCAGCCACAACATCTCCGGGACCAGTGGTGCCTGTAGTCACAGGTATGTGGAGTGCACCGGCCACCAGGACAGCCAGTGTGGCACGGAGCCACAGCACAGCCAGTCCCCCCCCTGTGAAGCATCAGAAGTTGGCCAGTGCCTGGCGGGAGAGGGGGAAGACTCCAGCCACCCAAGCCGCTCCCAGGGGTCCCGGTGGGAGTGTGGACTCAGCTGTGACACCTCCCAAGGTGGGGAAGGGCCACAAGAAACCCGGCAAGTCTGGGAAGAGCAGCACGGCGGAGAAGACCGCCATCATTCCCGCTGCCCAGGAGGGCCCCGCCAGCCCCATCCCAGCTTCCCAGGAGGGCCCCGCCAGCCCCATCCCACCTGCCCAGGAGGGCCCCGCCAGCCCCATCCCAGCTGCCCAGGAGGGCCCCGCCAGCCCCATCCCAGCTGCCCAGGAGGGCCCCGCCAGCCCCAGCCCAGCTGCACAGGAGGGCCCCGCCAGCCCCATCCCAGCTGCACAGGAGGGCCCCGTCAGCCCCATCCCAGCTGCCCAGGAGGGCCCCGCCAGGCCCAGCCCAGCTGCCCAGGAGGGCCCCGCCAGCCCCAGCCCAGCTGCCCAGGAGGGCCCCGCCAGCCCCAGACCAGCTGGGCCATGAAGGACCGCCAGCACAAGACCCGCTGGGCCATGAAGGACCGCCAACTTAAGCACCGCTGAACAGGGCACCGCCAACTCAAGCACCGCTGAACAGGGCACTGCAAACTCAAGCACCACTGAACAGGGCACCGCCAACTCAAGCACCGCTGAACAGGGCACTGCCAAATCAAGCACCGCTGAACAGAGCACCTCCAACTCAAGCACTGCTGAACAGGGCACCGCCAACTCAAGCACCGCTGAACAGGGCACCGCCAAATCAAGCACCGCTGAACAGGGCACCGCCAACTCAAGCACCGCTGAACAGGGCACCGCCAACTAAAGCACCCCTGAACAGGGCACCGCCAACTCAAGCACCGCTAGCCCATGAGCGGCGGGGCACTGACGCAACTGGGACCGTCACGGGGTGAGTGATGCACTCTGGGCACCAGTCCCCCTCCAGAACCAGTGGAGACATGCATCCACTACCTCTGTCCTTCACAGGATGAAGCACTCTGGGCACCAGTCACCCTCCAGAACCAGTGGAGACATGCATCCACTAACTCTGTCCTTCACAGGATGAAGCACTCTGGGCACCAGTCCCCCTCCAGAACCAGTGGATACTGTTATCCACTTGAGAGACTGTGGCTTTGCACTCCCCAGGATAATGCAGTGGGCAAACCACCCACTGTAGAGACTTGAGAGACTGTGGCTTTGCACTCCCCAGGATAATGCAGTGGGCAAACCACCCACTGTAGAGACTTGAGAGACTGTGGCTTTGCACTCCCCAGGATAATGCAGTGGGCAAACCACCCACTGGAGAAACTTGAGAGACTGTGGCTTTGCACTCCCCAGGATAATGCAGTGGGCAAACCGCCCACTGTATAGACTTCAGAGACTGTGGCTTTGCACTCCCCAGGATAATGCAGTGGGCAAACCGCCCACTGGAGAAACTTGAGAGCCTGTGGCTTTGCACTCCCCAGGATAATGCAGTGGGCAAACCGCCCACTGTATAGACTTGAGTGACTGTGGCTTTGCACTCCCCAGGATAATGCAGTGGGCAAACCGCCCACTGTAGAGACTTGAGAGACTGTGGCTTTGCACTCCCCAGGATAATGCAGTGGGCAAACCACCCACTGTAGAGACTTGAGAGACTGTGGCTTTGCACTCCCCAGGATAATGCAGTGGGCAAACCACCCACTGTAGATACTTGAGAGACTGTGGCTTTGCACTCCCCAGGATAATGCAGTGGGCAAACCACCCACTGGAGAGACTTGAGAGACTGTGGCTTTGCACTCCCCAGGATAATGCAGTGGGCAAACCACCCACTGGAGAAACTTGAGAGACTGTGGCTTTGTACTCCCCAGGATAATGCAGTGGGCAAACCATCCACTGTATAGACTTGAGAGACTGTGGCTTTGCACTCCCCAGGATAATGCAGTGGGCAACCCACCCACTGTAGAGACTTGAGAGACTGTGGCTTTGCACTCCCCAGGATTGAACAGTGGGCATTGAGCCCCCTCGTGGATCTGGCGTCGTGCACCCATCCGGCTGAGGTGCCCCCCCTTCCCTTCCGCCTGAGGTGCCTGTTGTATTTCTATCTGATGCCCCTGCAGTGTTCTCTCTGTTTTGATCTGGTATCGAGTGTGGGCCTCGCCCATGCAGTATGGGCCCAGTGGTCCACGGACTATAAATGGTGCAATACCTGGACTACTATTCTTGGTGTATATTCCGTTAATAGTGTATATATGTATATATTTGCGTACTGCATTTTAATATATTACAATGGTTACACTCATTTCCTTTTGTCTTTGCATTCTTTCAGGGGGGTTGGGGGGCGTAACTATAATGTATAGATATGTATAAGTGTGTGTGTTGTAGTGGGTGAGGGTGGGGGTGGGGGTGTTGTGTGTTGCGTGTCCCTGTTTTTTCCCTCCCCCCTCCCCTGTGTCGTAGGTGCAGTACTCACTGTGGTCTTCCCCGCCGGTGTTCGTGCTCCTGGTACAGGAGCAGGAAGACTATCGCTGGTAGGATTTGGAGTTCCAGGTCCATGGTATCCTCGTTCCTCGTGGAGTGTGTAGAGGTGAGCGTTTTCCCTTCGAAATTCCTGTTTCCGCCGTGTTTTTATCCGCGGTGAATCCGTCCCGGAAAAGGTGGCGGATTGGCCTGTCATAATAGTGTGGGCGGTACATTGTCTTCCGCCTGTCTGTTGGCGGTGACCGCCAAGCTGTTTGTTTGTACCGCCGTGGCGGTCTGAGTGTTAAAGTAGCTGTCTTTGTTGGCGGGTTCCGCCACGGTCGTAATTGCTAATTTTTTACCGCCGGCCTGTTGGCGGTCTTACCGCCGCTTTAACACCGTCCGCCAGGGTTGTAATGACCACCTATGTCTTTCACATGAGATAACATCCCTACTGGCTCACTTCAATATGTAAGCGAATGCAAAAGTCCCTGTAATATTTCATCACGTACTTCACAAGTATAATTTAAAAAGTAAATAAACTAACATAAACCTTGTCAAGCTCCTTATCTGCACATCATGTTTGTCCACAGCTCATAATCAGCCCTTTAAACTTGCACCCACGTTTTGCTACAATATTTACAATTATAAAAAGTTGTCTCTGGAACATGCTTATGGAAGCTCTTCTATTGTAATGATCTAAAACTTAGGTGTCAAACTCCTAACATTGTGGTGTAGTGCCTAAAACACAATACAATGGAACAGTAATCCAGCTATGAGGATGGTTCAGCAGAACATTAGCAAATACGTGATCAGATTGTCTAAGCTGCAAGAAAAACTTGCAATCTGTCTGTATGAAATGCAATATTAGCACCGCATGTGTAGTCCTGAAGAAATCAACCATTTCCTCAAATATGTATGTTGTGTATATTATCATGTAGATTTGTTTGACATTGAGTATACTCTAAACCTTTTATGGCTCTAGAAGTTCTGGAAACCATAGAATCCTGTGTTGTACCTTGCACACCATCTTCCAACTACCTGGCAAGGAAATTGGCATTTTGTGAGAAAAATTATTGCACTACATGAATAATATCTTCTCCTCAAGCCCATTTTGGGCTTCCTTCAGGGGAAGATCCTGACACCTGCACATTGGATAGGATTTTGAATAACAAGTTTTGTCATGTGATCAAGCTCCTTTGACTTGCACTGGGTGTAAATGTATATATACTAAGTTGATTTTCTATGAATTTTAGCTTTTAGCTCCAAATGACCTTTTTCTAGAGAACCCTGGTGATTGAAATGACAACTGTCTTTGATCTTCTGCTTGGCTGCCTGCTGTTTTGTATTTAATGCTAAGTGGACTTTAGACTTCCCTGCAAGTTGTGTTTTATTTTTAACATCATTAACTAGAAGAAGTAAACTGTTTGCCCTTTTTGTGGCAGAGATCAGCGCATCTTGGATTCAAAGATGCTTTCATTAAGCTTCAAACTTTGAGGGGGAACACTATTCCCCACAATTGCAGCAGATCTTTCAACTAAGATTATTTGTAGCAAATGTACTCCATGAGTAGTTGAGGTTTTACAGCATGTACAGGATGTATAGCTTTAACCACTGACATCCAATTGGGATTTTCTTTTTCCTTTGAATTTATTGGACATAAAATAACAGTGGTGTGAAGGCATGGCATTATTTCTGAATGATCAGGAAACAAAGGGCTGGCTGAGGGTGTTAATTTGCAGACTCTACAAAGAAAATGTTTCTTTAGAATCCCCTAATGAAAAAATATAAGTGATTCTTTTAGTTATTTGCTTAAATCGTGATTTTGGACAATAAAGTGATGCGTATAGAAAGACGCACATACATGTAGGGCGATCCATCGTTCTTCACCCTTTCCCACCTTCCAATCTCACTGGCAGCCTTAGGGCCAGATTTATAGGAGTGTCACCTAATGCAGTGCAGCTTGACAGGGAAAGAGCAGGAGAGCGCCATACCTGCAGAGATATGGCTCCTCCCCCCCCCCCCCCAGCGCCAGTGCAGAATTTTGCTGCTGTATGCCATGCATACACCCTTGCGCCATAGTGCACGGGTGTGTGTGAGAGTCTAGCGTACGTCTTGTACTGGAACGGTTCCCTACCACCTCCAAAAACTATGCCAAGATAAGTTTTAAAACATGTCCTACTTTGTATGTATGCTGTACCCTGCAGCACGCATGCAACGTCAGAAAATAAAGGAGAAATGAAAACATTTCTTCTTTTAACACCTGCTTTCAAATGGCGTTAGTTTTTGAAGCAAAACTACATCTCAGAATTTTGGTGGATAGGGTTTTGCGTCAAAAAGCATGGGTAGTTGCAAAGGAACGCCCTTGTAATGCCCACTTGACACTAAGTAAGGCAAAGCAGAGCTTTGTGCTTCTTTGTGTTACTTTTAGGCAATTTCCAGCTCGAAACAAGTTATGCGCTGGAAAATAAATAACGAAAAAAACAATTTGTGCCAGTTTGCGTATCTTTTACAACCCGAACACAGTGTGAAATTCGTAAATCTGTCCCTCAGTCTTTAGTGCATTCAAGCTCAAAGAATGTACATTGTGTAGATCCACTGGAATATCAATTCTCAGACACTTTACAAATTCGGCTTTCCACAAAAGACTAGGCTGTGAATTGATTCTTCACTGTAACCCTGGTTAGAGGTGACAAACTCAGTTTTGTCCAGTCATTTAATATCTGAACATTATTCCAAGCAAGGCTTTCATGTTCAAAAAATGGTGGCAAGGAAGTTGTGGGAACTTTTAGGACTCATGTAAGAAAAGTGGCGCTGCATCTAATGCACCCCTTAGAGCCCCACTAACGCCACCATGTGTGCGCCGTAATTAACGTACGGTTCCCCATGGTGGTAGTTAGGAAACTAGCATCAAAGTTTTTGACGCTAGTTTGGCTCTTTGCAGGATTAGCGCCAAAAATGTTGACTCTAATCCTGCAAAGCACATTGAGGCTCATTGAAATCAATGGTGTACCTCCTTTTAGCGCCTGCTCTGTGCAGGCGTTAAAAATACTGCAAAAAATGGTGCAAAGAAATCTTTTAGATTTCATTGCACCATTTTTGAAGTCCCCCTAAAGGGAGAGCGCCCCCTCTGCATACATTATGCCTGGCGCAGGCATAATGTGGCGTGAGGGGTTACAAGTGGCACAATGTATGTATTGCACCACTTTGTAAATATGGCCCAGCATTTTTGACATAATATCGCTACATTAGATTAAAAAATTACACTAATGTGGCGATATATGTCACTAGGCCGTCTTAATTCAGTGCCTTAATGTCCAAATCATGTTGTCATCATATAATACAGTTTCTGTTTAAGATGCTCAACTTTAATTCCGGCAGTCCCTTTCTATTTTCTGATCCCTAGTACCAAAGAGTTTAAAGCTAGTAGAAAAGCTGCAGTTGAAAGTAGACAGCCTTCTTTTGTTGCCTTTCAGATGTTAGTTGGTTCTGGGTCAAGCCTATTTCTACATACTTTCATTGATCCATTTGTGTAGAATGCTTTCAAGACCCTTCTGAAGGTTTCAGCAAAGATTATATCCTGAACAAAAACAGAATGTCGAATGCAGTCCTACATGGCAGCATTTTTTAAGCCTGTGTTTCCATATCACGCCAAATAAACTATGTCTCAGACAATATCCTGGGGATGGACCAAAAAGAGAGGCCTGCATGATAGAAATGTTAAAAAACAGTGTTGCCATCCCTGCTATCCTTTGCTTGCCATGTTACCACCTGCTCAAAACTCCTGACGTTTTGCTTTAGAATTTGTCTTGCTCACACTAGACACAGCTTGCCAGTCCACCTTGGCACACTGGCAAACCAGATGAGATTCTTCTGTTCCCTTGAAGCAAGATTGGGTAAGGCTACTTATGGCACCAGGAAAAAAGTCGTGTGACAAGGGAAAGCCTACTGCAATGTGATAAAGCTGCCAAAACAACCTGAGGGCAGAGAAGATCCAGAACAAAGAGGCCATTCATCTATGTGCTGAACTGGCACTTGGCACCGAAGTAGGTCAGAATTAAGCATTTAAGTAATCATACAGTGTGCATCACCATCTGATGCTCCCTTGCGTTCCTGAAAGCAGACAGACACACCTAATGTATTATGCCATGTAAATTATACACCAGAGTTGTGCTGCCCATTTACAGTTTCTTGGAAAAGTGACTCAGCATAAAATCCTGCCTCTGGGCAGACTCAAACCATTGATCATTAATTTTCTGTATTTATTTACTCAAGCAATAAACTAGGTTGATCTTGAGGTAAACTAGAGACAATTATCAAATGTGGTTTAGGTCACCTTGCAACATGGTAGGCGGTAACCTACTCTGTTGACTGCCAACTCAATCATCAAACTGGCACCTCAGAGATAAATTCATCTACAAGTGTGTGCCAAATCATTCAGCGGGCGTGTTCCACGTTATGTAATGGATTGATGCCCTGTGCACCAGATAACAGAAAATTACATGATATTTTATAATGAAGTTTATGATTCTAGAATGCACACAATGGATAAGCAATAACCCCATGGAAGTCTACTGCACTTTTGGCCTACTACTTTGAAAAATGCAGGGGTGTAAGAAGACATTAAGACTTAGGACCTGATTATGACCTTAGCGGATGGGATACTCCGTCACAAATGTGACGAATATCCCGCCAGCCATATTACAAGTCCCATTACATCCTATGGAACTTGTAAAACAGCGGGTGGGATATCCATCACGTTTGTGACGGAGTATCCCATCCGCCAAGGTCGTAATCAGACCCTTAGTGTACCATTTAGAGGTTGGCAGATACAGAGCATCCTCAAAAATGGCAGATGCTCTGTCCGCCAACGTTGAGGTCCCTCTACCTCATTTAAAGAGCCACGACCAACTCCAGTGTTTCCAAAAGTCCAGCCTCAGCTGCCTCTGTCTGAAGAATCTCCTGGCACTAGGGCAGTGTGACCATCCAGTCCAGTAGGACTTTGAGTATTACTTTGTGGCCAATTAAAATCTTAATCTCTCCCTAGTTACCTATAGGGCTGAGGACCAGGTCTTGTGTTGCAAATAGTTAGACATTCATGATACAAAAAACCTTGTTTGAGGAAGTGTACAATTATATTTTTGAAAATTTGCAACTTAAGTATGGTTTCAAAGGAGTTCTGATCGGAATACTTAGTTTCACGATGATTCAAAACATTGCACCAGTTTTGTTGCAGATTTCTTTTCACTTCCTTAAATTATATGAAATATATTAAGTGATATATTTTATCCTTTTACACAGTCTGTGAAAAGAGGACATTCAACATCTCTCTACACCAGCAGGAGTTACAATGTATTAATGAAGTGTTGAATATCACATAGGATTTTTTTTTTTTTTTAAGTTCAAAATGGTTTTCCAGGGGAAAATAGATACCTAACAACAGCAGATGTATCTCCTATAGCTGCAGCATCCATAAAGACATCCAATGATCCCAGTATATGTTCGATGTATGGTATAACTATAGACCTTCCAAATATTCTGAAGGCTAGAATCTCAAAACACTTCCTGTGGGTGAGCTGAACTGTCCCAACTCTCACCATGAAAGTCTAATGAGGTTACAACCCAGGTGTTCTGATATTTCAGCAGGGGTATTTAATTGTTTGTAGTGTCTTTCACTGCTCAGTCTTGTGTGTAGGTACCTTCAGGGCTAAAGCTCCCAATCAGTTGCGAGTCACCACTCAGAAGAAAGGTGTGCACCAGAGACCACGGTCTCTTGGCGTAGAGGCCCTCAGCAGCATTGCTGCATAGAGCTCAGCAACCATTCTTGAACTGTGCGAGTAGGACCCCAGCAGTCAATTGACATGAGCCAATAGATAAGCAATCATAGCATACCAATTTAATGCTGGTGATTTCTTATGGATGTAACTCAGCAGGGCTACTGGGGCAAGAAGGGTCCAGCACAGCAGGTATAATTTTTTTACCAAGATATAGAATACTGCCACCTAGTACCCCACTGCTTGTAGACAGCTAGATGGATGACGACTGTGTCAGCAGTGCAACATCTATGACAACGAGAGTCTTCTCTTAGGCCCCATTCATGCCGGGTGACATGTCTATGGTAGACCTTCTTCAGGAATTTCATATGGATCAGTCTGTGCCTTCCGTAGGGGGAATCCACACCAGTTTGAGCACCACAGTAGAAACCACTGTGCCTCATAAGGAGAAAATGGCATGTCCTCTTCTCATCTGCAGAAGACCACACTTGTAGCTGTCCCAGAGGGTTATTTAGGGGGACGAACTGAGAGAAAGAAGCTTGTTCTCTCTGAACATCTGCCATGCCCATGGAGTGCAGCGGACTGAGTTTGCATCCCTCCAGGGGCTGGTGAAGTAGAGGGATCGCATGCCTGGCAGACAGTAATGTTGGGCTCTATTCACTTCCACCATCAGCTGCGCAGGAAGGGGGAGAATGCAACTATTAATGAGCAAATTGCACCTAAGCACAGTCATAGTATAATTTGAAATCAAGGGCTGCAATTCATCCCCTTCCATTGGACAATACCTCACTTTTAATGCACAGGTGACTTCCAGCTCATGCTAATCTAAATATAAGTGTCTGCAGTGATGTGAAGAAATGTTGGGTCAGGGCATGGGAATGTTGAGGAACAGATACAAGGGCATACTCAGGGTCATCATTTTCATTAGTGTAACTTTACTTTTCAGAGAGAAAAGCAGGCGCATTTCGCAGTTGGTCTTGCAAGCTATCCTTCCATAGGCAACGCAATAGTCACTTGGGGCTCTCAGTTAACCTGTAGACCTAAGTGTCCAACTGACGTGTCACTCCACTGTAGCAAGTAATCTAGCTCACAATGAGTAATGGGCAGATTATGGATTTATTCCAATTAATGGATAGTGTCCTAGAGCAGTAAAACTCCTGCACTACCGGCAACAGGTTACTATCAGCGTTTATGTAGAAAAGAAGGATATGATCTGCTTATTGAGGTCACAGGCCCAGCTTTCCCAATGCTCCTGTCTTCTCCTTGCTTTTCCCTCTTTTTTGAGAGTCTTTTCTTTGCTATTCCCTCATTCTCACTGCTTTCTCCTTGCTTTTTCTGTTTTTTTGTGTGCCTTTCTCCTTGCTTTTCCCTAATTTTCACTGCTTTCTCCTTGCTTTTTCCCCCATTTTTTTGGGTGCCTTCTCGTTGCTTTTCTCTTGTTTGCACTGCTTTCTCCTTGCTTTTCCCCCTTTTTGCTGTGTACCTTCTCCTTGCTTCTTCCTCATTTTCACTGCTTTCTCCTTGCTTTTTCTCCTGTCTTTTTGTGCTTTCTCCTTGCTTTCCCCTTGTTTTACCTGCTTTCTCCTTGTTTTTTCACCTGTTTTTTGTGTGCCTTCTCCTTGCTTTTCCTTCATTTTCACTGTTTACTCCTTGCTTAATCCCTCCTTGCCGCTCCCGCATGGCACCTATTAATTCCCGTCTCCCACTAGCCCCAACCACTGCCTTCCAATGCCCCTACCTCCTGACAGGACCTACTTAATGGAGGCTGCAGCGTGACCCTGATAAGCAGGTCCCAGGCCCAGCTCTCCCTGTGCTGCTGCATTTCTATTGCTCCTGTGTTCTCCTTGCTTTTTTCCCTATTTGGTGAGTGCCTTCTCCTTGCTTTATCCTCATTGTCACTGCTTTCCCCTTGCTTTTTCCCCTGTTTTTTGTGTGCCTTCACCTTGCTTCCTCCCTTGTTTTCACTCCTTTCTCTTTGATTTTTCCCTCAGTGCCCCTCCTGCATGCCACCCAATTTTTCCTGCCTCCCACCTAGCCCCGCCCACAGCCTAGCAGTGCCCCTCCCTCCTCCTAGGATCTAATTTATGGAGGCTGCAGTGTGACCCCATTGAGCAGGTCCCAGACCCAGCTCTCCCTGTGCTGCAGCATTGCTCTTGCTTCTGTCTTCTCCTAGCATTTCCCCCTGTTTTTTTGTGTGCCTCTCCTTACTTTTCCCTGGTTTTCACTGCTTTCTCCTTGCTTTTTGCCCTGTTTTTGTATGCCAGCACCTTGAGACCCTCACAGGTGAATTGCTGCACTTTATAAATCCTTGATCGACTGATTGATTGAGCAGCTTACAGTGCAGAAAGCTACAGCTGCTCATGGAATGCTTTAGGTGCAATGCATAGATACTTAAATGATCAAATAGAGGATTGTTAGGGGTAATTTTCAATTTTCAAAAACATGGTGCACATCTTTGAAATCTAGAGTGTAAAACTGCAGGCTTGCCTGTAAGAATGAACGACCTGGAAGGGCTAGAATTTATGCCACAGAATGAAGGACACACAGTCCCTGGCAGTTGTTTCATAAGCCCATAAAGAAGAAAAATAATGGCTGCGGCAAAGATAGTTTTTGGAATGTAGTTCCTCTCCATCCAACTGGAAAGGTGTCACAACTTCAACCATAAACCCTAGTCCATGGCCACAATCACCATCTCATTACCTGTAATGTACCAAGTAATGGGACCGAAAGTACCAGGCGACATATCATCTAGCAAGGCCAATCTGCAACCATTAGCAACTTGGTGCCATGGT
The DNA here is from genome assembly GCF_031143425.1 of Pleurodeles waltl. Taxonomy (NCBI): domain Eukaryota; kingdom Metazoa; phylum Chordata; class Amphibia; order Caudata; family Salamandridae; genus Pleurodeles; species Pleurodeles waltl. The sequence continues at coordinate 102,500,876 of NC_090438.1, forward strand.
TAAACCCCCTTAAATTAGATCTACGGACATACTAAATCATGGTTTAGTAACAGCAAATGGTGTCAAGACTTCCCTTCACATGGCAGTCCAACCTTTGCAGGTCACTTCTCAGGTGCAGTGAGACTGTGCTCAGCATAATCCAGAAGACCATTAGCAACCACAAGTGCAATGACCACCAGTTTTAGTACCAGCATGTGCAGAATGCTGATCAGGCAATTTAAAGAGGATGACCAGCCAAACCAGAATATTGTATTTTCCAAACATCTGCTCCACCCAGCACCACAACCACTGTGAAGCCATTTTAAAAAGGATAAGGTAAGAGCAGGTGGATAGCCTTGAAGACAGGATATCCCGTAGGTTTTCAAATTCCAGTTTTACAGTACAAAATTTAATGAGACTATGGGACCAGAAAAAAGGAAGATTAAACTAGAAGAAAGGCAGGACAGAAGACTTTTCAGCTGAAAGAAAGGGATGATGTTGACACAAGTGAGGTTAAAGCAGAGAAGATACAAGCTAGAACAGTGTCAGGCCAGAAGAGAAGCCAGAAAATGACCAAGTCAGAAGAGAGGGGCTGCAAGCAGCACAAAGAGGACCAGACAAATGGGAGTAAGCCAGAAGATCAAAGACGAGGTTCCACATAGAACAGGAATAAGCCAGAGGAGGATCTTTCCAGAAGACAATGATATCATCTCCCCATGCTGGCAAAGCAGATGTGTTTCTTCTGTTCTTATGAAGTAAGATTGGGTACGACTACTAATGCCACCACAAAGAAAGTCATGTGATGAGGACAAGTCTACTGCAATGTGATAAAGCTGATAAAAACAAGCCTAAGGGTGGAGGTGATCAGGAACAAAGAGGCGATTTCATCTCTATGCTGAACTGGCACTTGGCACCGAAGTATGTCAGAATTAGGCATTTAAGTAATCATACTGTGTGCATCACCTGCTGATGCATCATTGCTTTCCTGAATGCAGACAGACACACCCAATGTAAATTATACACCAGAGTTGCTCTGCCCATATATAGATTTTTAGAAAAGCGACTCAGCATAAACTTCTGCCTGTGGGCAGACTCAAACCATTGCTCATGTGTTTTCTGCATTTATTTGCTAAAGCAATGCACTAATTTGAACTTGAGATAAACGAGAGACAGTTATGAAATGTAGTTTATGCCACCTTACAAAATGGTAGGCGGTGATCTGGGGCCAGATGTAGAAAGGGTTTTATGCGTCGCAAACAGCGAAAATCCCTGTTTGCGAGGCGCAAAACCCACATCGCGATGCCCATTCCCATTTTGCGAGTCGGTAACCTGGTTACCAACTTGCAAAACGGGACTGCGAGTCGCAAATAGGAAGGGGTGTTCCCCTTCCTATTTGCAAGTCGCAGCGCGATGCAGGATTGGTTTGTGACCGCCAGTGCCACACTGGTGGTAACCCATTCGCAAAAACCCCTTCCCCTTTGTGAATGGCCTTGGAAACATTTTTTCAGAGCAGGCAGTGGTCCTAAGGACCACTGCCTGCTCTGAAAAAATGAAACTGACACGTTTCATTTTTTTCATTTTGTAATGCATCTCGTTTTCCTTTAAGGAAAACGGGCTGCATTACAAAAAAAAAAAATGCTTTATTTAAAAGCAGTCACAGACATGGTGGTCTGCTGTCTCCAGTAGGCCACCATCCCTGTGAGTGCTGCGAGTCGCAATGGGGTCGCAAATTGCGACCCACATCATTAATATTAATGAGGTGGGCCTTTGCGACTCGCAGATGGTGTCAGGGACACCATCCTGCAAACTGCATTGCGACTCGCAAATTGCGAGTCGCTCAGACTCACAATTTGCGAGTCGCAATGCAGGATTTTCCTACATCTGGCCCCTACTCTATTGACTGCCAACTCGATAGGCAAACTGGCATCTGGGAAATAAATGGATCCATGAGTGTGTGCCAAACCATTCAGTGGGTATGCTTGACGTTATCTAATGGACTGGTATCCTGTGTCCCAGATAAAAGAAAATGACAACATTACATAATGGAGTTTATGATCTAGAATGAAAACAATAGAAGAGCAATGAACACATGAAAGTCTACTAACATATCGGCCCATTCCTTAGAGAAATGCAGATCTGTAAGAGGACATAAAGACTCAGGGCCAAATTTATTAATGGCTTTGTGTTACCCTGGGCAACGCAAGGGGATGCAGGGCAACACAAAACCTAAAATGAGATTTAACAAGCGACGCAAGAAGACCTTGGTTGGTCCTGCATGGCTTGGTAAATCTAGAGTAACGCAGGCAGTGCAACTCTCTGCCTTGCTTTACTCTGCAGCAGGGAGGAATGCTATGGGTGGGGCATGGGCACATCAGTGCCATTTTTTTGTCTTACTGAAGAGAACTCCTGCCTTGCCAGCTTGTTTCAGTAAACTGAAAAATTTGCCGAGCGGGGCCCATCGGCAAGCTACATTGCCTTCTGCAACTGCTGTACCATCAGATGTGCTGAAGAACTAAAGATCCTCACCGAGTAGGCAGAGATCTATAAATACTGTGGGTATCCTTCGCCAGGGGAGCGGAGGCCACAGTTATTACTCAACTGGAAGCAGTGCTTAATTTGAGCAGGTGGTTTCCGTGCTCGGCACTGTCACTTAATTGTCAACACCAGCACTTATGACAGCCTGCACATGATGGCACTGTTTGTCTAAATTAGTAATTCAATATGCAATAAAAATAACTAATACCTGCTGCCCAAGCCATTCTTATGGTTTTGGGGGCCTGGAATAGCATGAATTGTCACATTTGTAGGGTGTGAGGGTTAGTTGTGTTGGTTCTGACACTGGCAGCGTGGCAGGGGCAATGAGTGGTGCAAGCTGCAGTGGCCTTCTCAAGAGGGACGTGGCACTATTTTTTTTTTTACAAATTAAGCACTGCATGGAAGCCATCCTTCCACCCTGGAATAAAAACTGGGATTGTAAATAGAAGCACACTAAATCAATAGTACCATCTGTATGCATAGACTAACTGTCCAGTAGGACTTTGAATATTTCCTTGTGGTAAATTAAAATCCTAATCTGTCTTTAGTTATCTACAGGGCAGAGGACCAGGTCTTGTGTTGCAAATAGTTAGACATTCACGATTTACAGAACCCTGTTTGGGGAAGTTTACAGTCAAATCTTTGGAAATTTGCAACTTAAGTAGAGTTTCAAAAAAGTTCTGATCGGAATAGATCGGGGCATATTTATCACTCTTTCACGCAGTGCAATGGAGCAAGCCACCCTGTTGCGCTGTGTGGAAGGGCAGAAATGTGCTATATTTAACATTATACAGTGCATTCCTGTCCCTTCCCTGTGCTGGTGCACTATGTGCTGCCTAGCGCCAACGCAGGAACCCTTGGGTCTTGTTGCAAGGGTGCCTGCATTGAAGGCAGGATTGTTTTTTGTGCAGGAAGAGATCCCTTCCTGCACAAAAACAATCCTACGAGGCATTTTCCTGTTCCTATGTGTGCTGCAGGATACAGGATCATACTGTGCAGGATGTAGCACATGTAGAAAGAGGAAAAAAAGACGAGAAATGAAGTTACTTCTCCTCGTTATGCCTCCCCTGGGGAGGCATAGCATTTTGACGCATTTCCACACCTACCACTAATGATAAATCTAGGAAGGTGCCAAAATGTAGGGGTTGGTGCGTGGGAACAACCACGCTCCACTCATGTAACAGCTTCCTGGGGCAGAGGAATGCAAGGTAGCAATTTGCGCTGCGTTGCGTTACTCCTGATTTATCAAGCCATGTAGGGCCACACAAGGCGGCCTTGCGGGGCTTGAGAAATCTGACTTTATTGTTGCGTCGCCCTTGTGCTCCCTTGCGTGGAGCAAGGGTGATGCAACACTATGATACATATGACCAAATGATTCAAAATTAAGCACCAGTTTTGTTGCACATTTCTTTTCATATCCTCAAATTATATCAAATATATTTAGTGATTGTTTAAATAAGATCCGTTTTTTAAATATGTTTACAAAAATTATATTATATTTTGTTCTTTTGCACAGTCTGCGCCTACAGGCCACCCAACATCCTGGTAGTCATACAGGAAGAGCGTGTCTCTCAATTTCTTGGTCTTGTTTTCTCCCTCGGTGAAGGCAGTTACAGGATCATGCTTTCCTTTTTTGAAAAGCCTAAAAAATATTCTTAGGTTAGGCCCTAAATTCACTAGGAAAACCATCTTACACTCTTTGATTACATCTCTTTTGGATTATGCCAATGCTTTATTTCTGGATCTTCCAGATTACCTTCTCAACAGTTTGCAGTGGCTACAGAATGCAGCTGCAGGGCTACCTCTGAATCGCCCCTGACAGGAACCTATTTCATCACACATGAGGAACCTTCCTCGGCTTCCTGTGCGGCAACTAATTCATGTCAAATGTCTTGTGTTAACGTTTAGGGCATTTCACAGCAGAGGTCCTATATACTTGAGAGACGGGAATCAAGCAAATCATCCAGTGAGATCGTTAAGATCCCCTAATCAAGCGCTGTTGCTAGTACCTACAGTACGTCGCGCTCGCTTCGGAGGCCGACCTTTTTCTAATTTGGCCCTTAAACTATGGACTGCCCTTCCACAGACAATTTGAGTCTCTCCCAATGAACAAGTTTATAAAAAAACAACTGAATACCTGGCTATTTTAGGCATGAAAACTCAATCAATCAAGGATTTGTATAGCGCAGTAATCAACCATGAATGCATCCAGGCGCTGGGCTTCTGATAACTAACTTTCACTCCTCCCATCTCAGCCATAATGTTGAGCTGGGATGTCTGTTCGACAGCTGCGTGCTTTACAAGTGGTTGATTCCTTCATTCATTCATTTAAGTGCTTTTCAGGTTCGATAAATGCGCCTCTGCAATATATGTTGCCTATTGTTTTGAATCCCAGTCGCCACAGTTGTACCTGTCCCTGACTGCATTGTGGGTAGGACCAGAGGATTATTAAGAGGGCTACTCATAGAGAGCTTCTGCCTTGCCCCTCAAGTGCCTGGTGAGGAGAAGGATAGCATGCTTGGCAGAATATAATAGTGGGCTATATCCACTTCCATTATCAGCTGTGGCAAAAGAGGGAGGATGCAATCACTAATGAGCAAACTATGCCTGTCCACAGTCATAGTATAATTCGAAAACAAGTGCTGGAATTCCTTCCCTTCCACAAGCAATGCCTCCTATTTAACTATCAGGTGCCTTCTGGTCCATGCTAATCTAACCATCACGCATGAGTCAGTATTTCCACTATGATCAGGCCCATGTTCCTATAGCAAAGTGTTCCAAAGCTCATTTAAAGATTCAGTACCCACAACTAACAAGTGAACAATCCACCCACTGAGTCCATCTTTCCTTAGTAGCTCACCCAGGTGCAAGGTCCACATGTTATGGTATCATGCAGGGCACACACTCAAGGTCCACCAATGCACTCCTCTGGAACATAAAATTATGGAAGGCCGGGTCCAACAAACCAGCACTATATACAGTTATCTTCGAACCTTAATGTTTGCAAAGTCTGACCTCTAGGGCGGGTTATCGTCCAAAGTAGGGTGAATAGCTCTGAGGAGCGGTTCCCACAAAAGCATGATCCAAGGCCTAGATGGTTCACCAGTTGGGCATGAAGTCATATCCAACTCAGCTTTGGCACACTTGTGGAGATACCGTTTCTAGTCCCACAAGCCTAGAGCAGCTGGGGATCTCCAGTTCATGGCTTTTTGGGGCTTGACGAGAGCCATAGCTAAGTCTATGAACTTAATAGTAGATTTGCTAGCTTTAGATCTTGATGCAAGCACCAACAGGAAGACTTTTTGGTGAATCTGGGCTGCTTTGAAATGTCCACTCTGACAGACGAGATGTAACCTCTTCCCACCAGTGCCCAATGACCCAGCAAGACCACACCAAGTGAATAAATGTGTCCACTTCTTGCTCACATCGAGGGCACACTTAGAGTGTCTAGGGGTATATGGCTTGTAAGCATGCAGGAGTTAGATTTCTTTGTTCTGTGAATGTAGTTATATTGAATAAGTTTGAGAAGGGCTTTTACCAAGAAGTGGCAGACATACTACAGGACCTGATTCCTTTTGACCTCTGTGAATATATCGCTCAGGTCTTCTTCCCATTTGGTTTTCAGGGAGGCCAACCTTTTGGATCTTGTAGCCCTTATTGCTCTGTAGGCCAAAGTAATGAAGTGCCTATTGATACCCAGTGCCCATAATATCTGCATGAGTGTCTGAGTTGTTGACTTTGTTCTCCCCCCCCCCATGTAACTGCTACCGCCTTAGTCAATGCTGCATGAGTCAGAAATTGACCCAGTGGAGACCATAACTTGTATCACCTCATCAAAATGTAAGAGGCAGCTAGAGTCATACAGTTTACACAGTGTGGTTATCCCCACCCAGATCTAAAGAGATCTGTCTACTCTTTTAGCAAGACGGGCAAAATGTGGGCACAACAACAGCGAGACCTCAGATACGTGCATGACTACACCATGCCTATGGCGTGAGTACCCATCCTAGTTGTAACGCACAGCCCGCAACAAAACGGAGGTACGCCGGAATCTACATGTCCTGTCCAGCAAATACTCGCAAACATCGATAGGGGCCAATCCGCCTTTCAAGCAGGCATGTTCAAAGAAGACTTCCGGGCTGAGCCAAACCACCCACATGCTGCAGCTGGGCGGCTAGATAGCACAACTCAAAATGTAGGCCTCCCAATCATCCCACCTATTCTGAGGTATATAGGCCCTCATTATGAACCTGGTGGTCGAAACTGCCGTGTTCATGCTGGTGGTCATACTACTGACCGCCAGTGCCCCCGGATGCCCGCCGGCCGTATTACAAACATTCCTGTGGGCCGGCAGGCCGAATTGTTTCGGCCCGCCGGCCCACAGGAATGCCTGGCCGGGACATTGATGGCGGCTCCACATGGAGCCGCCGCCAATGCCCCTGTGCGGCAGGTGCAGCTGCACCCGTCGGGCAGTGACCTGCGCGATGGGGCACTGCACTTGGGCCCCTGCACTGCCCATGCCAATGGCATGGGCAGTGCAGAGGCCCCCAGGGGTTGCCCTGGTGCACCCCTTCCGCCAGCCTTTCCCTAAAGGCTGGAGGCTTAGGGATCATTATCTGAGGGGCAACACCGCTGCCCTGTCGGATAATGATTCTAACCGCCGCCAGGCTGCCTGACAGAGGCAGCCTGGCGGTGAGTGAGGGCCGCCTATGGAGGCCCTCATAGGGTTCATTATGTGGCGGTGTGGCCCACCATGCCGGCTGGCAGGTTTTCCCGCCACCGCCAGCATGGCGGGCCACACCGCCCGGTTCATTATGACCACCATAGTGTCTTCTGCCACTCAAGTTTAAAAACAATCCAAATAAAAATATATATAGGTGCTCCTATCAAGTGATGGCACAGTGAAGGTGAATAAGTAAACTTTAAGTGCACCAGTGATATTTACAAGTATATACATAACCATAGGGCTCCATTTTTGACAGGCACATGGTTATGTATGGTTTGATTGTTTTTACTATTGAATTTTTGATAGCACATGATACGTTGATAAATGACAAATCGGTTACACAGGAATTTATTGTACATATGGAAAAAAAGAAATATTATCTAAATAAAGTTGATTTACAATACCCTATCTTAGGGAGACGTTGTTGTATTACTACTGCGAAAGTCGAAGTTTACACTTCCCCCGCAGGGACCACTCTTATCTGATACTTACTTACCCAGGTCCTCGGGTGACAGGGTTTGCCCCTTTTTTTAACCTATCCATCAAGCAATATCGGCAGGCCTGGGGTGTAATCTTGCATAAATAATAACATTTCAACTTGTGTAGAATGATAAAGGATGTGTGTGTGTGTGTGTGACCATAATTGGTGGTCCGCACATCATGCCCTTACCTCGGATATAGCATGCTCAAGGTTTGATGGTGAGTGCAAATAATAGCGGGGAAAAGGGTCACTCTTCCACCATCCCCCATTGCATAAGGAAAGCTTTCAAGATCATGCCTCCTGTCCTGACCCAGGCCATATGTATTGATTCATTTGTGTATCATTCTGTGGTGTACATGAAGTGCATAATCTAGGCTAGCAGGCAAAGAAGGACATATTCATGTCTGTGATAGTGTGCTTAATGTGTCTATTGTCATTGCACAGATCAGTAAAGTCCGTGTTCAGCACTGTGGCTTTAATCAGTCTTGCCATTAGGCAACCAGTCTTTTCCTTTTTGGATTGACTAGGGCCTAGATATTCCTGGTTGTCATATAGGAAAGACTATCTCTCAGTTCTTTGTATGAACGCTGCTGTTGCTCGGATTTAGGCGGGAGGGCGGATTTGATCAGTATCATACGTTCTGTTGATGTTGTGCCCTGCTCCAGGTTTTTGAGTTGGCCCTCTAGAGCCCTACCATCCCCTATTTTGGATTTTAAGCATATCCCACTGATGTGCACCTTAAAGGTGTCCCACACTGGTAAAGGATCAGGTGAAGATCCTGTTTTGATGTCAAAAAAATGTGTAATGTCCCCACGTTTAGCAGGCCAGAACAAGGCATCTCCCAGCATCCATATCTGCAATGTCCAAGTGAGTAACACAGCAACACCATCTTCACCACTACTAAGTCATTAACAATGAATTGTAGTCAGATAAAGTTCTTGCCTTGCTAACCTAAACATAAGTGTTTGAAGTGATGCGAAGAAATGCTGGCTCAGTGACATGGAAATGTTAAAGAAAAGATAAAAGAGCCTAGGCAGGACCACCACTTTGATTAGTGTAAGTACTTGCCAGAGAGGAAAGTAAGCACACCCAGTGATCGATCTGGCAATGCCATAATCACTTGAGGCTGTCAAGTAACCTGTAGACTGAAGTATCTGACAGTGATTCGCTCCTCTGCAGCAGGTAGTCTAGCTTACAATGGAAAGTCACAGAAATTGAAAAACTATTCATTTATTCCAATTAATGGGTATCCCCGATTGGTTCCCAAGGTGCTGAAAGTCCCACACTACCATCAACAGGTAAATAGCAGGATTACTGGGGAAAAGAATAATATCATCTGCAAATAGAGATCAGAGCAACTTGCAGTCTAGAACAGCGGTTCTTAACCTGTGGTCCACAAATTCGACTCAGGGGGTTTGCGACTGCTTAGAAAATTAAATAATATTAACAGATTAATAAAGTTTATACACATAAAGAAGCACAATGTAAAGATGAAAATGTAAAAGCGTTACATAAATATGAAGGAATTTGAAATGGAGACTAGAAATTAACAATATTTCCTCAGATTGGTTTGTGGAAGCAGTGCAAGGAGATCAATCAGAATGTAGTACGGACAATGAGCAGCCTCAATTGAACTAAGGAAAGCTCTCACCTTCCAGTTAAAGTTTACATTTGTTTTTCTATATTTGTGAATCAAAAAAGATATTTAATTGGTTGTGTATTTGTTCGATTAATGTTTGTATCCTCATCTTTGTGTATTTTTTTATGGTTCAATCCATCAACAACGCTTAGGCTGGTGTTTCCAGCATCCAGTAATGACTCAGTGGGGGTCCTCGGATTCCAATATTGATTCAGTGGGGGGGGGGGTCTGGTTTCAGTACTGATTAAGTGGGAGCCCATAGGATTCAAACGATTAAGAATGACTGGTCTAGAAGGCTAACCCCGCTTATTGCATGCTTTTGGCACAACACATTTACCAGTGGCAGCCCTGCATGCATAGTTACAGGACCAAATAGTGATTTGTTAAGTAAGTTTTGAATTTTCAATATCCAGGGACACATCTTTGTAATCTAGAATGTAAAGCTGCGGTCTTGGCTGTAAGTATGGATGACCTGGAAGTTCTTACGCTACGATTGATACCACTGAAGCATGATGACACAGTCTCCCAATGTGACTCAGTGCTACTGCAGTTCTTTTGCCTACATTCATCTGCTGACAGGTAACACACCTGCTTCTGCCATCAATCAGAACCTAGGATTAAACCATGTCTGCCAAAACAGTCGCACCATGGCATCTCTTCATATGTGAGCCAGTCCTATAAATGCCTCATCAGAGAGGGCATCAAGCTATCTGGCAATACAGGTCTTCAATGTGCTGAAACCGAAATATCGTCCTCATCTCTTTTAACACTAACCACCTCTAATCCAACGCTGTAAGGAAATGCCTCCTTGGCATGGTTGCCCCCTGACTTTTTGCCTTTGCTGATGCTATGTTTACAATTGAAAGTGTGCTGAGGCCTGCTAACCAGGCCCCAGCACCAGTGTTCTTTCCCTAACCTGTACTTTTGTATCCACAATTGGCAGACCCTGGCATCCAGATAAGTCCCTTGTAACTGGTACTTCTAGTACCAAGGGCCCTGATGCCAAGGAAGGTCTCTAAGGGCTGCAGCATGTCTTATGCCACCCTGGAGACCTCTCACTCAGCACAGACACACTGCTTACCAGCTTGTGTGTGCTAGTGAGGACAAAACGAGTAAGTCGACATGGCACTCCCCTCAGGGTGCCACGCCAGCCTCTCACTGCCTATGCAGTATAGGTAAGACACCCCTCTAGCAGGCCTTACAGCCCTAAGGCAGGGTGCACTATACCATAGGTGAGGGTACCAGTGCATGAGCATGGTACCCCTACAGTGTCTAAACAAAACCTTAGACATTGTAAGTGCAGGGTAGCCATAAGAGTATATGGTCTGGGAGTCTGTCAAACACGAACTCCACAGCACCATAATGGCTACACTGAAAACTGGGAAGTTTGGTATCAAACTTCTCAGCACAATAAATGCACACTGATGCCAGTGTACATTTTATTGTAAAATACACCACAGAGGGCACCTTAGAGGTGCCCCCTGAAACTTAACCGACTATCTGTGTAGGCTGACTAGTTTTAGCAGCCTGCCACAAACCGAGACATGTTGCTGGCCCCATGGGGAGAGTGCCTTTGTCACTCTGAGGCCAGTAACAAAGCCTGCACTGGGTGGAGATGCTAACACCTCTCCCAGGCAGGAATTGTCACACCTGGCGGTGAGCCTCAAAGGCTCACCTCCTTTGTGCCAACCCAGCAGGACACTCCAGCTAGTGGAGTTGCCCGCCCCCTCCGGCCAGGCCCCACTTTTGGCGGCAAGGCCGGAGAAAATAATGAGAATAACAAGGAGGAGTCACTGGCCAGTCAGGACAGCCCCTAAGGTGTCCTGAGCTGAGGTGACTCTAACTTTTAGAAATCCTCCATCTTGCAGATGGAGGATTCCCCCAATAGGGTTAGGATTGTGACCCCCTCCCCTTGGGAGGAGGCACAAAGAGGGTGTACCCACCCTCAGGGCTAGTAGCCATTGGCTACTAACCCCCCAGACCTAAACACGCCCTTAAATTTAGTATTTAAGGGCTACCCTGAACCCTAGAAAATTAGATTCCTGCAACAAGAAGAAGGACTGCCCAGCTGAAAACCCCTGCAGCGGAAGACCAGAAGACGACAACTGCCTTGGCTCCAGAAACTCACCGGCCTGTCTCCTGCCTTCCAAAGATCCTGCTCCAGCGACGCCTTCCGAAGGGACCAGCGACCTCGACATCCTCTGAGGACTGCCCCTGCTTCGAAAAGACAAGAAACTCCCGAGGACAGCGGACCTGCTCCAAGAAAAGCTGCAACTTTGTTTCCAGCAGCTTTAAAGAACCCTGCAAGCTCCCCGCAAGAAGCGTGAGACTTACAACACTGCACCCGGCGACCCCGACTCGGCTGGTGGAGATCCGACACCTCAGGAGGGACCCCAGGACTACTCTGATACTGTGAGTACCAAAACCTGTCCCCCCTGAGCCCCCACAGCGCCGCCTGCAGAGGGAATCCCGAGGCTTCCCCTGACCGCGACTCTTTGAATCTAAAGTCCCGACGCCTGGGAGAGACCCTGCACCCGCAGCCCCCAGGACCTGAAGGACCGGACTTTCACTGGAGAAGCGACCCCCAGGAGTCCCTCTCCCTTGCCCAAGTGGAGGTTTCCCCGAGGAACCCCCCCCTTGCCTGCCTGCAGCGCTGAAGAGATCCCGAGATCTCTCATAGACTAACATTGCGAACCCGACGCTTGTTTCTACACTGCACCCGGCCGCCCCCGCGCCGCTGAGGGTGAAATTTCTGTGTGGACTTGTGTCCCCCCCGGTGCCCTACAAAACCCCCCTGGTCGGCCCTCCGAAGACGCGGGTACTTACCTGCAAGCAGACCGGAACCGGGGCACCCCCTTCTCTCCATTCTAGCCTAGGTGTTTTGGGCACCACTTTGAACTCTGCACCTGACCGGCCCTGAGCTGCTGGTGTGGTGACTTTGGGGTTGCTCTGAACCTCCAACGGTGGGCTACCTTGGACCAAGAACTGAACCCTGTAAGTGTCTTACTTACCTGATAAAACTAACAAAAACTTACCTCCCCCAGGAACTGTGAAAATTGCACTAAGTGTCCACTTTTAAAACAGCTATTTGTCAATAACTTGTAAAGTATACATGCAATTTTTATGATTTGAAGTTCCTAAAGTACTTACCTGCAATACCTTTCGAATGAGATATTACATGTAGAATTTGAACCTGTGGTTCTTAAAATAAACTAAGAAAAGATATTTTTCTATACAAAAATCTATTGGCTGGATTTGTCTCTGAGTGTGTGTACCTCATTTATTGTCTATGTGTATGTACAACAAATGCTTAACACTACTCCTTGGATAAGCCTACTGCTCGACCACACTACCACAAAATAGAGCATTAGTATTATCTATTTTTACCACTATTTTACCTCTAAGGGGAACCCCTGGACTCTGTGCATGCTATTCCTTACTTTGAAATAGCACATACAGAGCCAACTTCCTACATTGGTGGATCAGCGGTGGGGTACAAGACTTTGCATTTGCTGGACTACTCAGCCAATACCTGATCACACGACAAATTCCAAAATTGTCATTAGAAATTGATTTTTGCAATTTGAAAAGTTTTCTAAATTCTTAAAAGACCTGCTAGGGCCTTGTGTTAGATCCTGTTTAGCATTTCTTTTAGAGTTTAAAAGTTTGTAAAAGTTTGAATTAGATTCTAGAACCAGTTTTAGTTTCTTAAAAAGTATTCCAACTTTTAGAAGCATAATGTCTAGCACAGATGTGAATGTGGTGGAACTCGACACCACACCTTACCTCCATCTACAGATGAGAGAGCTAAGGTCACTCTGTAAACTAAAGAAAATAGCAATGGGCCCCAAACCTACCAAAGTACAGCTCCAGGAGCTTTTGGCAGAGTTTGAAAAGGCCAACCCCTCTGAGGATGGCAACTCAGAGGATGAAGATAGTGACTTGGAGGGAAATTCCCCCCCTCCAGTCCTACTTAGGGAGAGCAGGGCTTCTCAAGCCCTGACTCCACAAATAATAGTCAGAGATGCTGGTTCCCTCACAGGAGGGACCAACAACTCTGAAATCACTGAGGATAACTCCAGTGAAGAGGACATCCAGTTAGCCAGGATGGCCAAAAGATTGGCTTTGGAAAGACAGATCCTAGCCATAGAGAGGGAAAGACAAGAGATGGGCCTAGGACCCATCAATGGTGGCAGCAACATAAATAGGGTCAGAGATTCTCCTGACATGTTGAAAATCCCCAAAGGGATTGTAACTAAATATGAAGATGGTGATGACATCACCAAATGGTTCACAGCTTTTGAGAGGGCTTGTGTAACCAGAAAAGTGAACAGATCTCACTGGGGTGCTCTCCTTTGGGAAATGTTCACAGGAAAGTGTAGGGATAGACTCCTCACACTCTCTGGACAAGATGCAGAATCTTATGACCTCATGAAGGGTACCCTGATTGAGGGCTTTGGATTCTCCACTGAGGAGTACAGGATTAGGTTCAGGGGGGCTCAAAAATCCTCGAGCCAGACCTGGGTTGACTTTGTTGACTACTCAGTGAAAACACTAGATGGTTGGATTCAAGGCAGTGGTGTAAGTAATTATGATGGGCTGTACAATTTATTTGTGAAAGAACACCTGTTAAGTAATTGTTTCAATGATAAACTGCATCAGCATCTGGTAGACCTAGGACCAATTTCTCCCCAAGAATTGGGAAAGAAGGCGGACCATTGGGTCAAGACAAGGGTGTCCAAGACTTCAACAGGGGGTGACCAAAAGAAAGGGGTCACAAAGACTCCCCAGGGGAAGGGTGATGAGACAACCAAAACTAAAAATAGTAAAGAGTCTTCTACAGGCCCCCAAAAACCTGCACAGGAGGGTGGGCCCAGAGCCTCTTCACAAAACAATGGGTACAAGGGTAAAAACTTTGATCCCAAAAAGGCCTGGTGTCATAGCTGTAAACAGCATGGACACCAAACTGGAGACAAGGCCTGTCCCAAGAAAGGTTCCCCTCCAAACTCCCATCCAGGTAACACTGGTATGGCTAGTCTCCAAGTGGGATCAACAGTGTGCCCAGAGCAAATCAGGGTCCACACTGAAGCTACTCTAGTTTCTGAGGGTGGGGTGGATTTAGCCACACTAGCTGTCTGGCCGCCTAACATGCAAAAATACAGACAGCAACTCTTAATTAATGGGACTAGAATAGAGGGCCTGAGGGATACAGGTGCCAGTGTCACCATGGTGACAGAGAAACTGGTTTCCCCTGGCCAATACCTGACTGGAAAAACTTACACAGTCACCAACGCTGACAATCAGAGAAAAGTACATCCCATGGCAATGGTTACTTTAGAATGGGGAGGGGTCAATGGCCTGAAACAGGTGGTGGTCTCCTCAAATATCCCAGTGGACTGTCTGCTTGGAAATGACCTGGAGTCCTCAGCATGGGCTGAGGTAGAGCTAAAAACCCATGCAGCAATGCTGGGTATCCCTGAACTGGTGTGTGTGAAAACGAGAGCACAGTGCAAGGCACAGGGTGAAAAAGTAGAGCTGGAGTCTGGAAAAATGGCCCAGCCTACCAAGAGAACAGGAAAGTCAGTTGGGAAACCAACTGCAACACAGCAAAAGAAAGGGAACCTCTCTTCTCAGGAAGAAGTTCTGCCCTCTGAGGGAACTGAGCCTTTGGAACTTGAACCTTATCAGGTTGAGCTCTTAGGCCCAGGGGGACCCTCAAGGGAAGAGCTGTGTAAGGGACAAGAAACCTGTCCCTCTCTTGAAGGCCTTAGGCAGCAAGCTGCTGAAGAGTCCAAAGGCAAGAAAAATGGAACACATAGGGTCTATTGGGAAGATGGGCTCCTGTACACTGAGGCCAGAGACCCCAAACCTGGTACCACTAGGAGAGTGGTAGTGCCTCAGCTGTTCAGAGAGTTCATCCTAACATTGGCCCATGACATTCCCCTTGCTGGACATTTGGGACAAACCAAGACGTGGGAGAGGTTAGTCAACCACTTCTACTGGCCCAATATGTCCAACATGGTTAAGGAGTTTTGCCTCTCCTGCCCCACCTGTCAAGCCAGTGGTAAGACAGGTGGGCACCCAAAGGCCCCCCTCATTCCACTTCCAGTGGTGGGGGTGCCCTTTGAAAGAGTGGGTGTGGACATAGTTGGTCCACTGGAACCTCCCACAGCCTCAGGAAATATGTATATCCTGGTAGTAGTGGATCATGCTACCAGGTATCCTGAAGCTATTCCCCTTAGGTCGACTACTGCCCCTGCAGTAGCCAAGGCCCTCATTGGTATCTTTACCAGAGTGGGTTTCCCTAAGGAGGTGGTGTCTGACAGAGGTACCAACTTCATGTCAGCATACCTAAAGCACATGTGGAATGAGTGTGGAGTGACTTATAAATTCACTACACCTTACCATCCACAAACTAATGGCTTAGTTGAGAGATTCAACAAGACATTAAAAGGCATGATCATGGGGCTCCCAGAAAAACTCAAAAGGAGATGGGATGTCCTCCTGCCATGTCTGCTTTTCGCTTACAGGGAGGTACCACAGAAGGGAGTAGGGTTCTCACCCTTTGAACTTCTGTTTGGTCATCCTGTAAGGGGACCACTTGCCCTTGTTAAAGAAGGCTGGGAGAGACCTCTCCATGAGCCTAAACAGGACATAGTGGACTATGTACTTGGCCTTCGCTCTAGAATGGCAGAGTACATGGAAAAGGCAACCAAAAACCTTGAGGCCAGCCAACAGCTCCAGAAGTTTTGGTATGACCAAAAGGCTGCACTGGTTGAGTTCCAACCAGGGCAGAAAGTCTGGGTTCTGGAGCCTGTGGCTCCCAGGGCACTCCAGGACAAATGGAGTGGCCCTTACCCAGTACTAGAGAGGAAGAGTCAGGTCACCTACTTGGTGGACCTGGGCACAAGCAGGAGCCCCAAAAGGGTGATCCATGTAAACCGCCTTAAGCTCTTCCACGACAGGGCTGATGTCAATCTGTTGATGGTAACAGATGAGGATCAGGAGGCAGAGAGTGAACCTCTCCCTGATCTTCTGTCATCAGACCCAAAAGATGGTACAGTAGATGGAGTGATCTACTCAGACACCCTCTCTGGCCAACAGCAAGCTGATTGTAGGAGAGTCCTACAACAGTTTCCTGAACTCTTCTCCTTAACCCCTGGTCAGACACACCTGTGTACCCATGATGTGGACACAGGAGACAGCATGCCTGTCAAGAACAAAATCTTTAGACAGTCTGACCATGTTAAGGAAAGCATCAAGGTGGAAGTCCACAAGATGCTGGAATTGGGAGTCATTGAGCGCTCTGACAGCCCCTGGGCTAGCCCAGTGGTCTTAGTCCCCAAACCTCACACCACAGATGGAAAGAAAGAGATGAGGTTTTGTGTGGACTACAGAGGGCTCAATTCTGTCACCAAGACAGATGCTCATCCAATTCCAAGAGCTGATGAGCTCATTGATAAATTAGGTGCTGCCAAATTTCTAAGTACCTTTGACTTGACAGCAGGGTACTGGCAAATAAAAATGGCACCTGGAGCAAAAGAAAAGACAGCATTCTCCACACCTGATGGGCATTATCAGTTTACTGTTATGCCCTTTGGTTTAAAGAATGCCCCTGCCACCTTCCAAAGGTTGGTGAATCAAGTCCTTGCTGGCTTGGAGTCCTTTAGCACAGCTTATCTTGATGATATTGCTGTCTTTAGCTCCACCTGGCAGGATCACCTGGTCCACCTGAGGAAGGTTTTGAAGGCTCTGCAATCTGCAGGCCTCTCTATCAAGGCATCCAAATGCCAGATAGGGCAGGGAACTGTGGTTTACTTGGGACACCTTGTAGGTGGAGGCCAAGTTCGGCCACTCCAACCCAAGATCCAGACTATTCTGGACTGGGTAGCTCCAAAAACCCAGACTCAAGTCAGGGCATTCCTTGGCTTGACTGGGTACTACAGGAGGTTTGTGAAGGGATATGGATCCATTGTGACAGCCCTCACTGAGCTCACCTCCAAGAAAATGCCCAAGAAAGTGAACTGGACTGTGGACTGCCAACAGGCCTTTGACACCCTGAAACAGGCAATGTGCTCAGCACCAGTTCTCAAAGCTCCAGATTATTCTAAGCAGTTCATTGTGCAGACTGATGCCTCTGAACATGGGATAGGGGCAGTTTTGTCCCAAACAAATGATGATGGCCTTGACCAGCCTGTTGCTTTCATTAGCAGGAGGTTACTCCCCAGGGAGCAGCGTTGGAGTGCCATTGAGAGGGAGGCCTTTGCTGTGGTCTGGTCCCTGAAGAAGCTGAGACCATACCTCTTTGGGACTCACTTCCTAGTTCAAACTGACCACAGACCTCTCAAATGGCTGATGCAAATGAAAGGTGAAAATCCTAAACTGTTGAGGTGGTCCATCTCCCTACAGGGAATGGACTTTATAGTGGAACACAGACCTGGGACTGCCCATGCCAATGCAGATGGCCTTTCCAGGTTCTTCCACTTAGAAAATGAAGACTCTCTTGGGAAAGGTTAGTCTCATCCTCTTTCGTTTGGGGGGGGGTTGTGTAAGGAAATGCCTCCTTGGCATGGTTGCCCCCTGACTTTTTGCCTTTGCTGATGCTATGTTTACAATTGAAAGTGTGCTGAGGCCTGCTAACCAGGCCCCAGCACCAGTGTTCTTTCCCTAACCTGTACTTTTGTATCCACAATTGGCAGACCCTGGCATCCAGATAAGTCCCTTGTAACTGGTACTTCTAGTACCAAGGGCCCTGATGCCAAGGAAGGTCTCTAAGGGCTGCAGCATGTCTTATGCCACCCTGGAGACCTCTCACTCAGCACAGACACACTGCTTACCAGCTTGTGTGTGCTAGTGAGGACAAAACGAGTAAGTCGACATGGCACTCCCCTCAGGGTGCCACGCCAGCCTCTCACTGCCTATGCAGTATAGGTAAGACACCCCTCTAGCAGGCCTTACAGCCCTAAGGCAGGGTGCACTATACCATAGGTGAGGGTACCAGTGCATGAGCATGGTACCCCTACAGTGTCTAAACAAAACCTTAGACATTGTAAGTGCAGGGTAGCCATAAGAGTATATGGTCTGGGAGTCTGTCAAACACGAACTCCACAGCACCATAATGGCTACACTGAAAACTGGGAAGTTTGGTATCAAACTTCTCAGCACAATAAATGCACACTGATGCCAGTGTACATTTTATTGTAAAATACACCACAGAGGGCACCTTAGAGGTGCCCCCTGAAACTTAACCGACTATCTGTGTAGGCTGACTAGTTTTAGCAGCCTGCCACAAACCGAGACATGTTGCTGGCCCCATGGGGAGAGTGCCTTTGTCACTCTGAGGCCAGTAACAAAGCCTGCACTGGGTGGAGATGCTAACACCTCTCCCAGGCAGGAATTGTCACACCTGGCGGTGAGCCTCAAAGGCTCACCTCCTTTGTGCCAACCCAGCAGGACACTCCAGCTAGTGGAGTTGCCCGCCCCCTCCGGCCAGGCCCCACTTTTGGCGGCAAGGCCGGAGAAAATAATGAGAATAACAAGGAGGAGTCACTGGCCAGTCAGGACAGCCCCTAAGGTGTCCTGAGCTGAGGTGACTCTAACTTTTAGAAATCCTCCATCTTGCAGATGGAGGATTCCCCCAATAGGGTTAGGATTGTGACCCCCTCCCCTTGGGAGGAGGCACAAAGAGGGTGTACCCACCCTCAGGGCTAGTAGCCATTGGCTACTAACCCCCCAGACCTAAACACGCCCTTAAATTTAGTATTTAAGGGCTACCCTGAACCCTAGAAAATTAGATTCCTGCAACAAGAAGAAGGACTGCCCAGCTGAAAACCCCTGCAGCGGAAGACCAGAAGACGACAACTGCCTTGGCTCCAGAAACTCACCGGCCTGTCTCCTGCCTTCCAAAGATCCTGCTCCAGCGACGCCTTCCGAAGGGACCAGCGACCTCGACATCCTCTGAGGACTGCCCCTGCTTCGAAAAGACAAGAAACTCCCGAGGACAGCGGACCTGCTCCAAGAAAAGCTGCAACTTTGTTTCCAGCAGCTTTAAAGAACCCTGCAAGCTCCCCGCAAGAAGCGTGAGACTTACAACACTGCACCCGGCGACCCCGACTCGGCTGGTGGAGATCCGACACCTCAGGAGGGACCCCAGGACTACTCTGATACTGTGAGTACCAAAACCTGTCCCCCCTGAGCCCCCACAGCGCCGCCTGCAGAGGGAATCCCGAGGCTTCCCCTGACCGCGACTCTTTGAATCTAAAGTCCCGACGCCTGGGAGAGACCCTGCACCCGCAGCCCCCAGGACCTGAAGGACCGGACTTTCACTGGAGAAGCGACCCCCAGGAGTCCCTCTCCCTTGCCCAAGTGGAGGTTTCCCCGAGGAACCCCCCCCTTGCCTGCCTGCAGCGCTGAAGAGATCCCGAGATCTCTCATAGACTAACATTGCGAACCCGACGCTTGTTTCTACACTGCACCCGGCCGCCCCCGCGCCGCTGAGGGTGAAATTTCTGTGTGGACTTGTGTCCCCCCCGGTGCCCTACAAAACCCCCCTGGTCGGCCCTCCGAAGACGCGGGTACTTACCTGCAAGCAGACCGGAACCGGGGCACCCCCTTCTCTCCATTCTAGCCTAGGTGTTTTGGGCACCACTTTGAACTCTGCACCTGACCGGCCCTGAGCTGCTGGTGTGGTGACTTTGGGGTTGCTCTGAACCCCCAACGGTGGGCTACCTTGGACCAAGAACTGAACCCTGTAAGTGTCTTACTTACCTGATAAAACTAACAAAAACTTACCTCCCCCAGGAACTGTGAAAATTGCACTAAGTGTCCACTTTTAAAACAGCTATTTGTCAATAACTTGTAAAGTATACATGCAATTTTTATGATTTGAAGTTCCTAAAGTACTTACCTGCAATACCTTTCGAATGAGATATTACATGTAGAATTTGAACCTGTGGTTCTTAAAATAAACTAAGAAAATATATTTTTCTATACAAAAATCTATTGGCTGGATTTGTCTCTGAGTGTGTGTACCTCATTTATTGTCTATGTGTATGTACAACAAATGCTTAACACTACTCCTTGGATAAGCCTACTGCTCGACCACACTACCACAAAATAGAGCATTAGTATTATCTATTTTTACCACTATTTTACCTCTAAGGGGAACCCCTGGACTCTGTGCATGCTATTCCTTACTTTGAAATAGCACATACAGAGCCAACTTCCTACAAACGCTGTCCCCTAACATTTGTTCCTGTAACCTCTTAACCTCCCAGGTATCTGCTGTTGTGAGTAAAAGGTTGTAATTAGTCTCATCTTTTCCCTCATTTTCATATTCATCATTGAAAGTACAAACATTTAAGGCACAATATTTGGCAACCTTGCTAGCATACCTGTTTCCCACTGTTACATAATCATCCTCTTTGCGGTGTGCAGAGCACATGACAATCGCAATTATGGCGGTATCAGTAATGCTTTCAACAAGTTACACTCTCCTCATTATATATGGGAGAACCTGAAGATGTCATAAACCCTTGTTGTGCCCATAAGTGTTCAAGTCATGCATGACACCAAAGCCATAGTGACTATCAGTGCAAATGATCACTTTCAGCTGGTCTCAAACAAAGCACGCTCTTGTAAGAGCAATCAATTTGGCCACTTGTGCAGAAAACACTCCTTGAAGCCAGGAGTCTTCGACCACACTTGAGACAGCACAGACAGCGCAGGTAGCTCCCAGCTTTCCTACACGGTCTCCTATGCAGGAGCCATCAAAAAACATTACATGATCTGATTCAGAGAGTGGCACATCTTGAATGTCAGGTCTTGGCTTGGTGCATAGTTCAGTATCATGTAGGCAGTCATGCTCAACTTCACTGTTCTCTAACAGTTTAATGCTGAAACCTATTGAAGCCATGGCTTTAAGACAGCCAGGCAATGTAGCAGCTACTGGGTCAAGAGTAGCTGACAATATGCAATGGATCTGCAAGCTTTTCCGTTCATCTGAGTTAGCACTGAGAGACCGCATTCCTCTCTCTTACTGCAAAACAAAGTACAGCATTTGTTGTAATCAGGCATTCCCAGAGCAGGGGCAAAACAGAGACGTTTTCTCAG
Source organism: Pleurodeles waltl (assembly GCF_031143425.1). Taxonomy (NCBI): domain Eukaryota; kingdom Metazoa; phylum Chordata; class Amphibia; order Caudata; family Salamandridae; genus Pleurodeles; species Pleurodeles waltl. The sequence continues at coordinate 102,522,347 of NC_090438.1, forward strand.
CTCTGAAAAGGCTTGGCCACTATGGAGAAGTTGGGAATCCACTGATGACAGCAGCCCGTCATTCCCAAGCCCATCGTGACTTCTTTCTGAATTGTTGGTGGATTCATTTGCACATTCGCTAAGATTCTTTCATGTGATACCTTCCTTACTCCTTTCTCAATGTGATGTCCGAGGTAAAGAACTTCTGTCTTAAAGTACTGCAATTTTGTCAGGGATACTTTATGTCCATTCTCAGCTAAGTGGTTCAACAGGGCAATGGTATCATGTTTATACGCCTCTCAGGTATTTGATGCCACCAGCAAGTTGTCAATATAGTGAAGACTGAATGAAAGGGCATTTCCAAGGATTCCAGATTATTTTTAAGGATCTTGTTAAAATTGGAGGAACTCTTGGTATACCCTTGTGGGACTCAGCACCATGGCCTCCAATGGAATCTGAAATAAAATCACAGCTGGATTAGGTACAACAGGACAACAAGGAACTACAATGGCATTCATCTTTTGCAAGTCCTTCACTATGCGGCACTTGCCGTTAGGTTTCTGCATGGTTGGTGAGTTACATGGGCTTCCCATAATCTCTTTCAGGATACTCTGTTGAATCATTGAATCAATCACAGGACTAATCCCAGCAATGGTTTCACGGGTTAGGTTACATTGTGGGATTCTTGGATGCTCCACATTAGGTTATGCAGCTAGGCTCAACACCTTTAATGAGACCTATGTCTTTCCCTTCAGGTAGTACTCTGTCTCTCAAATCTTGAGGCAAAGATTTGCTTGTCAGCATGGGATACAATCTGATATCTGGATTCTGACTCACAGGCTTGAAGGCAATGTCCTCATCATGAGTGTGTAGTTTGATACCCTCTTGGGTACAGTAAATGGAACAGTTAAACTTGAACAAGAGATTGAGACTCGGTGAGTCTCTTCAAAGGACCCTATTTGAACCGGTAAAGCCTGTGTATCAGGGATAATCAATTGTTTATTGGCAACTCCCACAACTTGGATTCTTTTTCCTGAGAGGAGTAGGTTGAGAACCTCTGCTTTTCTCACAGTAGAGCAGGTAGCACCAGTATCAATCAAGAATGATACGGGTCTCCATTCATTTCACCATTCACGAATGGTCAACTCTGGTCTACCTTTAAGGTTGCACCAAGCACACAATCTGCTCCACTCTCAGGCACAGCCAGTGTGACAGGTCCGAGTTGTAATCCTCATCTGCTGGAATCATAGGGTATTGTCGAGACATACCCTGATTCACAGAAGCATTTTAGTTTGCATTAGGGACCTGCTTCAGATTAGAACTGGGAACATTTGCATTTTGTTGTGTCATTGGGGCTTGTGGGTCCTGCATTCCCTGTTGTTGGGGAAATTCAAATTTTGACATCTCTATCTCTGCACATGCTGTAACTGAACAGGATTATTTCCCTTTGTCTGTAAAGATCCACCATTCTGTACCGGGTTCTCATGTGCCATATTATTTCTATTGAAACAACATTCCCGCTTCCAATGCCAAATCCAGCCACGAACGTGGCAAGCATTTGTTTTCTACAAAGTAGCTCAAACAATTCCTGTACTCGGATCAACTGGGACACCACAACCTCTATTCTGCTTCTGAAATCTATTGCCACCTTGCATCATCGGAACTCCTTGCTGATGCTTTCCCTGCATGGGACAAGCATTGCCTACAAATAATTGATTTTGACTTCATTGGGTGGCTTTCATTTGAGACATCATTAGCGTTTCTTTCAATTTCTTTTACTTCGTCTCCAATTCATCACTACAATATTTCCCGTATCTCAGGATTTCATCAATTGATTTACTTTGCCAACACATCAAATGTTGCTGAATCATCATGCTAATTTCAGATTTCAATCCATGCACAAATCTAAACACAAAATATCCCATGTCTTTAGTCTAAATAGTTCAGTTCCACTATAGTGTTTAATTGCCTGCAACAATCTCTCATAATTGGACTTATTCAAAACAACTTTGTATTTCTGAGCTAGGTCAGGCAGTCTTTCATATGCCTGTCCTGCACGTCTAGGAATGTCCTTACATAAGAACACTAGCTCATTTTCTTGGTAGGTATCTAATTGAGACATGTCAAGAGTTCCAAGTACCATCTCCTTTAATTCCAATTTTAATTTAGCCACGTCTATTGCCTTTTTTCTTTTTGGGTTTGAAATGTTTTTCCCACTCATCTCTGAACCTTCACCTCCATCCGGAATGTCTACATCTTTAAGCCAATTGTCTAATTCTTGAGCACAAAGGGCCAGATGTACAAAGGCCTTTTGCATTTTTGGTCCATTAAGAAATGCAAATCGGCCTTTTCCTATAGACAAAGACCTTTAGGGAATCACCAAATACTATAGAAATCTCATTTTGTGATTCCCTAAATAGAAATTCACAAATAGGGATTACCTATTTGTGATTTCTTAACATATGTACAAAGCATTTCCTGAATGCAATATGAGCATTTAGGAAATGCAATTATCCATGTGCAATTTTAAAAAAGCACCAGAAAATGCTTGGGCGTATGTGTGCTCTACATATGCACCACTATTTTTGGACTGCACCAAGGGGAGCCTTTTGACCATAGCCATCCTTGCTTTTGCATTTCCCAAATAGTGATTTCCCTATAGGAAATCAGTATCTGGGAAATGCAAAACGGCCCATTGTCTCAAATGGTAAGGGATTTCTTATTTGCGGTTTTCCTAATAGTGATTCCTACTTTGTAGGAATCGCTATAAGGAAATCTGTATCTTTGTACATAGCATTTTGCATTTCCTCTATAGCGATTTCTATGAAGTCGCTATTTATGAAATGCAAAATTGCATTTTAGTACATCTGGCCCAAAGACCTTGTTGTCTCGGTATCAATTATTATTATCTCTCTTCCAGAGGTTCTCGGATTTACATTATCTGGTGTATTTACAATGGACATTGCAGAGTTTGGCGAATTCAAATGTATTCCTGCCCTGGGAGTACTGTAATTAGCTTTGGGAAGTACATTTAATTAGGGTAGGAAAAAAGGTGGCGACCTTTAAGAAAACCTTTCATGCGCTGAAAATCCTGTCTGACTCAATGTTGAATCTGCACTTGCAGTACATGGAGCATTTCCTTGCATCGGGACTGAAGGGATTCTTCTCATTGTCGCTCTCACAAGATTGTTATTTGAAGTACCCATTTCAGTAGGAACAGCTAAAGTATGAGTAGTACTTCCTGCTACTATAGGCTTATAGACAGGAACTAATGGACCTATTGTGACTGGAACTGTCAAGGCATCTAGGGTATTTGAGACAGATAACGTTAGAGGGGTTGTCATTCCTGAACCCTCTCCCATTAAATCTGAACTTCTACTGGTGCAATAGGCACATCAAAATTCCCATTAATATTTACATTACTCACTTCTTCCACTTGGGTCTCATTATATAGAGGTGGATGATTCAACAATAGTTCATTTATGAAGTCCTCATCCGAATCACCATCACTGTCCTCTCTTCTATTCTCTGTGTTATCTGCCTCTTCTTTATTTTTCTTTGGTTTTGTTTATTGTTTTCCCCATCCTCTCTAGTCACTGCAGGATGTAATCTAGTTCCCTTGATTACATCAGTTCTCCATGTCTTTTGTCCTGCATCCCAAATAGTACCCGCACAATTTCTCTTTCTGTTTTAGATGGGCAATGTGTTCCCAGGTATTAAGTGCTTCATATTGTGCAGGTCTAGAAGGGGGTTTCATGTCATATAACGTTCTCCCTAAATGCTCAATGATTCTCAAATTATTTATGCCATAGCACGGAAATGTCAACGCTCTGTCTTTTTCAGTTATCTTATGCCATTTCTCAAGCCAAATACATATGTAAAGACCCACATATACTGCCATACAATGACCTGGTGTACCTTCGGGAGGTGCCTATTCTAATGTTCTAACATGGTAGTCATAATCTTTCTTTATCAGGCTTCAAAGTGCTTTAAAGAGTTTAATTTTTAAAGCAAATATGCATTTCTCACAATTACTTTTTATTTACAAGCAGGAAATACATTTTCACTCACAATTCTCTGATGGCGTCCACAACTAATACCAACGCAACTCTCTCCATGATGTATTCCACCAATACCTGTGCAGTTTACACCAACCGACCTATACCAGCACAGCACTCTGTGACGTCAACCTCACTCCTTGCAGCAGCTCAACCTCCTTTACAAATTTTTCCAAACAGTCTCTCACTCAACAATCTATGTGGAAAAACAAATGCAAGCAACTTCTAGAACTAACTTTGTCTGCTCCTCTAAAGAAATTGAAGTTTTCAATTCCTTCAAGAAATGGTCCGGAGTACAGCTTTCCAACCTATCCTGACTCCCACTCTAAATAAACCTCGACCAGTGAGGTCTCAGTCGGATTGATACAGTTCCTACCTGTCCACTGAGATTCACTATGCCAACCTCTCACAATCATGAAAAAATAAGTTCCCTATCCAAAAGTGCTGTCCACAACCTCTCACGACTAACACCACAACATAGCAGACAAGAACAACAAAGTGTATTCTACACTTTTCATCTACCCCGGAATCCTAGGATATGACTGACCCGATAACCATCTCAACTTCTTTGCAACAAGTGCCACATTCACACACAACTCAAAATCTCTGCAGAAGACCCCACAATCACTGCAAACCGCAAGCAAGGCATAAGCAATCGCAAATCACAGCCCTATTGATAAACCCCTATTGACTTGTAATAGCACTGGAACTCCATTAATCCTCCAAACGAACCATGGACTTTGGGCATTTGGGCTAGGTGTGGGCAATTTCTAAATGGGACACCCTAATTCCCTCAATTGCTTGACAGGACCATCCTCTGCCACCAGCTTGATGGAGCGTTTGGGCAGGCTCTCTCAGTCCTTGGGTGGCGGGTCTTGTTCGGTCAAAGGGAAAGATGTAAGGAGTTAGCTCTCAACTAAATCAATGTTAAATTTCAGTGTAACCAATTTGGTCACACGATGAGGAGTCAAATTTAAAATGGAGTTAAGGATTTTATAAAACGTTAACACTCAAGTTCATGTAAATCAATCTCAGAGTATGCTGTAAAGATAAAATAACATAAAAGGATAACCAAATCTCATGAAGAGGTTTAGGCACATCAACATGAGGCAAGCAATAAGTTCAGTTACAGCAATGCAGAAAATTAGCAATAAGATTTGGTGTTTAGAGAACACTCTTCGATTTTCTCTCCTAAAAATGAGTGATATCTAAAGTCCTCTAACTTGGGAAGTAAAATTAGGATTTCTGTCTGGTCTGGGGAAAAATCTCAAAAAGTAGGGGAAAAGGTAGGAAAAAGGGACATATGCTCATGCAAATTGGGAAGGTATCAGAATTTCAGAAGCTCAGTCAAGAGTCATCTTAGAATCAGAAAATAAGCGTTAGCCAAAGACACACTCTGTAAAAAGGGGGACGGAATGAAGGGGAAAGGCTAGAGGCCTGTCCCTCTCAAAGTCCATAGGAAAGTCTGAAGAGAACTGTCCAACAACCTGTGTGAACCCTAGTTAATATCACACAAATCCTTCTAAGCAACTCCCCTTTTTCACACCATCAGGGCTCCATTGTTCTTTTACATCTTCATGTGGTGAGCTGAAACATCTTTAGTTTCTCTCATAGCAATCCTGAGAAAGATATCAATCTTGGGCTTCTACACATTGCTGGCAACAGTTTTTGAATAAGGACTGTCAGCTTGTCATGTCATGTTTCTCAATGTTCTTACATCAAGGTCTTTTTCCCGAGCTCTCTACATCTAACACAATAGTACATCTATTTCCAAACTTAACACAATAGTACATCAATTTCCAATCTAAATAAATTTATGCAAACACACCTGCAAAGGAAAAGAAATGTAAGCAGAAATGAAAACAGCTTTTCATGTGGAAAGAAATTAAGGCCTAGTCAGGACACCTTAAATATACTTTGCAATTGTGCATATTTAAAATGTGTGTCATTCTGCACATGTAACTTCAAATAAATGAAAATGTCAGTTCAAGAGTTCAAATCAATTTCAGGTTACATATTAGTAAAAGTAAAGAACTTTTTGAATACACAAATATGATCTGCAGTGAATCCTAGTTCATTTTAATGGGATAACAGGAGTTAGCTTAGCCTCTGGCTTGTAGACTTGTGCCCCCGTCACCTAGTGACTTTTAACCTACTTAGCTTGCTCTGTCTTAGCCCATTTAATTATTTATTTCTTCTAAGATGGCTGCCTTGTTTATAGTTAGGCCACTTGTTATGAGTTACATTATCAGTGTCACCGCGCCAAGGCGTCAAGGTCAAGCACCAAAGACAAACAAACAGTAGGTGTTCACACTTAGGGATTTTCCCTCTCTATACTTTCGAGGGATTGTTGATATTAATTGCCGTCCCAAGCATGTCTGTTATCTATTGTTTAGAAATACACCTACGTCAGGGGACCTTGTAGATCTGTATAAATACATCACACTTCAGATAGATAATCAGAGGGATTCCGACCAGAGGGCATCGCCACCATCGCTGATACCGATGCTACAGTCGTCTTGCCGCTGACCCAGTCTTCGTGTCCCTGCGGAGTCTGAGATAGAGACCTCATTCCAAGGTAACGAGGGTTGGGGGCTCCTCTCATGGACACGGCCTTGGCAGATTAGGTTTAACAAACCCAGCTCTCCTTTAGGTAGGAGGTTAGGCCTATTCACATTGGGGTATTAGGACATATTCCATCTCATATATCTTTTTCATGTATTGCAAAATGGTGGGGGTCTTCGTAACAATGACTCTCGTCTTCACAATACTGTTAGTTGCTTTATTCATTATCCTAATCATTGCAGTCCATGCAACTTATCGCAAATTGCAGTTATGTTAAATAAAAACTATTATAACTTTACTGCATCTGTGTCATTGCCTGTGTTTGTATGAGACATAATATATCTGTGAGAAAAGGGTAATCTCCGTTTAACCACGACACTCCCTGAGATATCTTATTCTTGAGTCCATGCGTAAACGGCTGCCATAAATCACATCTTACTATTGTGTTCCTGGTGAGGTGCTGCTAGTGAGCCGGTAGGGTTGGGATAACAGTTGCGACTTTTTGCAGGAAAGACGTAGTCGCCTACAAACAAAAGTACTGTCATCCTTAAACCAGCAGTCTTGCTCAGAGCAAGAGTCCAAACTACGACAGAACTACAATTTAAATCTAAAGTGAAAACATTAGTGCACACATTACATAATTCCTTCTAGTTTTTGGTGCTAATGCATTTCAGTACATTGACGATGGTTTCTAAATGATTTGAAATGAGTATGTTTAATTTAATCCCTGTGATGGCTGTGATTCCTAATGGGTCACAAACTGCAACCTACCTCACTAATTTTCATGAGGCAGGTTGATTTGCGACTCACAAGGAATCCCTAAGTGAAATTCAATGATTTTTATACACTAGGGATACCGATTTCCTAATTGCGATTCAGAGGGAATCACAATTAGGAAATAGATATTCCTAATGTTTGTACATCTGAGTCTTAGAGCCTTTGTTACTATGGGCTGAGAAAATTCCAACCATAAATAAATAAGTAAATAAATGGATAGATAAATAAATACATAAGTAAATAAATAAATAAATAAAACAACTCTTGGTTTTTTTAGTACTCTAGAAAGCAAAATCTAACTCAGTTTAAACAAGCTGTGTGTGAAACAATCGATATATTGAAGCTGTGTTGAAGATTAAAGTATTTTGGGGCTTGGCTGATTCCATGGTTATAAAGAATGCTATTCATCTTTAGTAGCCAAATTGAAGAAGATTTACAGGCAATGGCCTCAGCTATGGAAATAACTTTCATTCAGAAAAGATTTTATAAAAGTCTCTAGGTAGCAGTCCTCTGAATATGTCAGAAGGAAAAAGTTACAATTGCCACATACTGTGAAAAAAAAAGTCTAAAAAAAAGTATTCAATCTCAAAGAGCCATCACTGAGGGAACCGGAACTAAACTCTAAGCCTTCATTTACAAAACCCTTCACCAGTTTTGTAGTATCCAGAATAAATCATCATCCAAGATTTAAATCTTGGATGATAGCTCATTGGAACCCAAGGCTGGGATTTAGGTCAATCGCTCATAAGCACCCATGGTCAGAAATTGTTTAAGTACTATAAATGCCTTCTGTTCACAGATGCTCAAAGATGAAGCTTGTTGTCACACACCTATAAGACCACATTTGCCAAATCTCTATAAAGGCTCTGCTTGTAGTATTGTTTCATTATTATGCAGCAAAACTCAGTTACCCTTATTCTAAGAAGCTCGTCCACCGAAGCATCCAATTACTGAGTATCTTGAAATAGGGTCCAAATATATATTTTTCTGTTATTTGTTTTCTTCTTACTTTAATACTCTTTGGGTCTGATTCACAAAAATAATGTACACCTTTGAGTAAGTTCACACTTTTGAGTAAGTTTACTACTTTTTGGCATTCACAACTGCACTTTTGTAGTAACTTACTGTTAGAAATGGGGTCTCTAGTTGGCAGAGGTATACACCCTTGGCCAAGTAGAGACCACAATCCTAGTCAAGGCAAGTCAGGCACAATCCAAATTATCCTGTGCCTATCCTCTGGTAGCTTGGCACTGAACAGTCAGGATTAACTTAGAAGGTAATATGTAAAGTATTTGTGAAATAAATCATAACACAGTAAGACAGTGAAAACACCACAAAAATACACCACAGAGGTTTAGAAAAATAGATAATATTTATCTGAATAAAATAAGGCCAAAACGACAAAGATCTAATAAGCACAAGTTGAAAATACCACTTTTAGAATGTTTGAAAGAGTCTTACTCCTTAAAAATAAACAGTATTCTCTTTGTTACACAAAGTATCTGGTATGTGTAAAAAATAACGATGCACAGAGACCGCAGAGGAGATGCGTAGGAAAACAGGGTGTGCATCGAATTTTGCGACGCGGCACAGACGATGCGTCGTTTCTTTCCACGCTGCAAGGGGCTTGCATCGTTTTTCGGTGTGCAGTCTTGGTTCCTCACTTCAGTGCAGGGATATTTTGACGCCCAGGGACGATGCAGGGAAAATCCAATGGAGGCTTCACGTAGACTTCGGCAGGCGGTGCGTTGCTTTTCGACGCACAAGGAGTTTCCTGAAGAGATTAACTCTTTTTGACCCTTTAGACTCCAGAAAACAGGAGGGAAGCTCAATTAAAGCCCTTGGAGAGCACTTTTGGGGAAGACAGAGTCCCTCACACACAGTCAGAGGCCAGTAGGGCAGGAGGGCAACAGCAGAGCAGCAGTCCTTCTCAACAAAGCAGTCCAGATTAGTCCTTTGGGAAGTAGGGCAGTTCCTCTTGACAGTGTGCAGGTGTAGGTCCAGAAGTGTCTGGTTTGGTGGGATCAGAGACCCAGTTTATTTACCCAAAAATGCCTTTGAAGTAGAGGAGACTTCAAAGAGGTGTTTTGAAGTGCACACTCTCCCCTTTCAGTTCAGTCCTGTCTGCCAGGGTCTCAGTAGGGGGCTTAGCAGGCCATTATGTGAGGGCAGGCCACTGGCCTTTGAACTTTAAGTGTCAGGGCCTCCACCCTTCCAGCCAAGGAAGACCCATTCAATATGCAGATGAATGCAAGCGTGACTGAGTATCCTGTGTTTGTGGTTGTCTGGGTGAAATGCACAAGGGGGCTGTCAACCAGCACGGACCATACATTGATTGGGCACAGGCTGTAAGGCACAGATGGTTTTAAGTGCAGAGAATTGCTCACTTTCTAAAAGTGGCGTTTCTAAAATAGTAATATAAAAACCAACCTCACCAATGTACAGGATTTTCCATTACAATTCTGGCCATACTAAATATGACCTGTTTACCCCTTTCAGATCAGAATCTACCACTCAAAAAGTATATGAGGGCAGTACTAATGCTAGTCCATGAAAGAAGCAGGGCTCACAATAGTGGAAAATGAATTTAGGAGTTTTTCACTACCAGGACGTATAAAGCACATGTGTAGTTGTCCTGTCTTTTACCTACATAGCATCTTGCCTTATGGGTTACCTAGAGTATGCATTAGGGGTGACTGATATGGAGAGTTTAAGGCTCAGCAAGTATTTTTAAATGCCAAGTCGAAGTGGCAGAGAAACTGCACACACAGGCCTTGCAAAGGCACGCCTAAGACATGGTTAAGGGGCTACTTATGTGGGTGGCACAATCAGTGCTGCAGGCCCACTAGTAGCGTTTAATTTACAGGTCCTGGGCACATGTAGTGCACTTTACTAGGGACTTATAAGTAAATCATATATGCCAATTGGGGATGAACTACTGTGTTTAAGGGAGAGAGCATATGCACCTTAGCACTGGTTAGCAGTGTTAAAGTGTGCAGAGTCCTAAAACCAGCAAAAACAGTGTCAGAAAAGTGGAGGAAAGCAGGCAAAAAGTTGGGGGATAGCCATCCTAAGGCTGTCAGGTCTAACACTTACATATTTGTAGTAACTCCAGCACCACTCAAGGTACACCAATGATACTTCAACACCCTTGCATAAAATATAATTGAGGTAGGGACTTGAAATAAATCCCCACAGAATTATTTTTTTCAATTAAATTAAATTATTTAAAATATTAAAAAATGTAAAATAAATAGAAATTATTGTTGACAAGTATATAAAAATAGTACATATATAATATTTAATATGTAATATTTTATAAATGAATAATGGATATGTACTAAGTTTGTATTTTTTAACATTAATTTAAACTTATTTTTATTTTTAAGTATTATAAATCATTTAATTTTATATTATTACCACTCAGGTTTTATGGTTTTATTTTAAATCTTCTTTAATTGTAAAGCCCGAAATTAAATTACTATCCTGAAACTGCCACTTTCAGAAAGGTGGCAATTTCCTGCTCAAACCAAATGTGCCTTTCTGCCAGTGTCCAGGCTCTCCTGTGATGTGTTGTGTATTCCTTCCAAAATGGGGACAAAAAGGGCCTGCGGTTACAGGGAGAAAGTCTTCCTGACAGGATGGCTAGGGTGGAGCTGTAACCTGCCTTTGTTACACTGCAAAGGAGCCTGCTTGCAGCACACCTAGAGGAACATAACATTAGGTCCTTCCTTTTATCACCCTAGGCATTTCATAGCCCAACCCAGGGAAAGGGGAAGAACTGACCAGAACCAGTTAGGGAGTAGGTGCGGGAATGCCCTACCCTCAAAGGCTGGCACTACGAATAAAGGTGGCACCTGCAGAACCTCTCATCAGAACGCTCATGGGCCTGTGGAAGATTCCGCGGAACGACTGCCCTGCTGTCTAAAGAAGGAAGACTGGATCTGCTTGCCTTGAACCCTGGATCCCCAGAAGTGACTCCAAAGGTCAGTTGACTGACCTCCTGTTTGAGCTATAGGGACACAACAAGCTTCCAGAGGCCTTCCTTGCAACTGCCCGGTTGCCCAGTACATACTGGTTCTGACTGAGCCCTGCTGCTGGACCCTGCTGGAGTCCTGATGCCCAAGAGGCATTCCCCAGGTCCTGGACCCTTGGCTCTTGCATCAGAATTCACTTTTCCTGCCTCAAGACAGAACGCCAGAAGGTCTGAGCTCCTGACAACCACAAGTTGACTCTTCCCTCCAAAATAATGACCCTCCACGATGCTTGCCAAAGTGAAGCTCCAGCTTGACCTACTCTTCACATCAGCAATGACATCCAAGTCTCCTGCCATCGCAACTGCCCGTGTCGACCTACTTCAGCAACAACCTTCTACACACGCCAGCAAGGACTCCTGGCCTCTCCTGACAAAGCGAAGTTCCAGCTGAGGCTCCACACATGGACGTGGACTGTGAGAAGCTAAACTCTTCACAGAGACAAACTTGGTCCCTGTATGTGACCAGCGCTCAAGCGTGGTCGGCCTGAACTTGTGACATTGACCCTGTCCAGCACAACCAGATACCCATGAAATGGCACTTTGTGCTTTTGGGTGCTATGTTTACCTAGAACTTTAAAAACTCATAACTCTGCTTCTACTTATTGAATTTTTGTCATCCTGGTGTCATTTTACTTAGTAAGTTTCACTTTATTGTTCTGCGTTGGTTTGGAATTTTTCTTTTGTTGTGCTTCACTTTCTTATAGTGTGAGTGCTGCATACATACTGTAAACATTGCCACTAAATTAAGCTGACTGATTTTGTACCAAGCTACCAAAGGGTTACAAACAGGTTTATCTAATGACTTTTATGATTCACCATGGCAAGGATTCCGTTTTTGATTTGTCTGGGGCTTCCAGCCCTTTCAATTAATAACCCAAATGCATACAGAAAGTTACTACAAAAATGAAAATTACCACAAAAGTGCAGTTTGTGAGTACCAAAAAGTAGTAAACTTATTCAAAAGTGTAAACCTACTAAAAAGTGCAGGTTGTGAATCAGGCTTTTAGTCTTTGTCATACATAGATGCCTTCTCTTTCAACAGCAGAAAGAGTGCTGAAACGATGATGGATGGGTAACCTTTTTTCAACCCCAAAATCCAAACTTCTTTTACTTATTGCATCCTGGGTTTAATGTTTCTTGAAAGGGATGCAACAACTTAACCTGGGAGTGGAAGTCATGTTAAAAGCATTGTTAAGAAAACATTGCATTACTGATGAGAAATAGTTTACCCAAGTCCCTCTACAGGTGTTTCCCCCTGCATAAACCTAGGACACATAGACATAAACATATTCATATAGCCAATAGTCCTTCTAAAGCTATGTTGTCACTTATTTTAGATTCAAACAAGCTGGGTATCAGGAAAAGGAGGCTCTAACCTGTTGAAGAAATAGTTGATTGTTGCGTCAGCGTCTTAACATCGAAAACTAACAAATTAGGTTTCCTGCAGCTGCTAAATGGGACACCCAACCAAATGCCTTCTCCACAAAAACTATCTACTGCAATCTTCAGTTATAACAAATCCCCCTCCCCTCTGTTTCACCCAGGGCAGAGTATTGGCCAAAGTATGAAACCTGCAATCACCTAGAAGCCCATTAACGCATGTAAAGATAGAACTCTTTCTTGGATACTAAAATAAGAAGCAGAACATTGCTCCCCTCTGGTCAAACCCACTTTGGTGAATACTTTGAAGAAGGGATAGTTGTGAAGTTCCTCAAAATGTAGGTCTTTCCTTGTTTTCAAAGGTGTTTGCCAGGTGGTTGGGTTTCCAGATGGCATGCTGCACATGACTGGACACACCACACCTAGCTCCCGTGTAGGGAAACACTGATGACAGCAGTCGGTGTTCACAGCAGATTAGAGACCCTCAAGTGGCTCTCTACATTGCCATCTTATCGCCTGCTCCAAACTCCCACCGTCTCTGATTGCCATGTACACTTGTGCTCACCAAATACGCAGCTTGGCACTTTAGCTTGTCAAGCTGGGGTTATGCCAGCTGGAGTCATAATTGGTCATCCAGGAGCAAGGTGAGACACGAAATGCAACGCATGGAAGAAAACCGTCTAAACAAACATTAGCATCGGATTTCGCAAGAGTGCTGTACTTGACAGCAGCTTGGCACGGGAGCCTGGCACAGGAGGTGAGGAACACTCATCGTCCGTGCGTCACCCAGAGACGCTAGCGGTGCATTCTTGAAAACAGACAGCCACGCCTAATGGATCATGCATCTGCACATGTGATGTCTTTCCCCACATCTGGGACTGATGCTTTTGTGGTAAAACCCGGTGACCACAAAAGGGATCTTCGTAACGTACAGAAGTCCCTCTACAAGTCAGAAGATTTTTCCCAACTCATGAAAAAGGGCTAGGAGGGAGTGTGCAACCCCCTCGCATTTGTGATGTGGAAAGGAATGATTTGATGGTGTGTGACTGCGACTGAGGGCCAAAACCACTGATGTGTTACCGACCCCCAAGTTGGGGTGGTGACTGATTCGCAAAGGGGAAGATATCCCCTTCAAACTCCTTACCCTGTGGTAATCATGTCAGTGGGTCTGGGAGGAGCAGGCAGGGACTGCTGCCTACTTCCCCCAGTGACTCCCAAGTGGGAAACATCTTTTAAAAGCACCACCAGCGCCATTAATGGACACAGGGCGCTTTAAAAATATTCTTTCCCATTTCAGAAAGCAAATGCAGGGACGGAGGTCGGCTGTGCTTTGCGTGATGCCACCCAGTGCCTAATTTGACCGATAGTTGCATTTATTTTTGGGGACCAGCAGTTATTTTCCAACACCAGATATTTGCTGAGTGCAGGAGAGGCAACAAGACACAGATCGCAACACAGAGTGGGAGAAGGAAGGCAAAACTGTCGGAGAAATAAGGAACCTGCAAGAGTGAGAGAAAGGGGCAGTGGATTAAAGAGTGACAGCCTCAGTGTTCGGCACGCGGATGTTTAATTGCACTGACCGCCTGCTTCTGGACAGAGACTGGGCTTTTGTCACAAATTAAATACTAACTCCAGCCCTGCAAACATCCAATCATAGGAGATCACAAATTGTGACCTGGCAAATATTCATTAGGCAGGTCACTTTGCAAACTCTTGAGGCAACCTATAGGCAACCTCTTAGTAGTAAATAAATTGCACCGCGACTTGCATTCCTATTAGCAAACCAGTTGGTGTGCAAATTGCACATCCTTGTTTAGAGAACAGAATAAATCAGGCCACTGGTGTCGTAGATAACCAACTTAGCAAAAAGTCGAAACTTATACATCAAGTGATGAGGTAGACTCCAAGCACTACTCATCCCTCATCGTTCACCTTTAAGTGGCTGATAAAGCATTACATTAGTTTGACTTGAGTTGCTATGCAAACCACTGCAGAGGTGAGACAGTAGCGCATATTGTTTTGGCCACTTTGCAAGATGCTAGATGGCAATAGATTCTGAAAACAGCCTCTGTGAGCTCTACTTAAAATGGAGACCTGGAGAGATACCTGAGACTCTGGGTCAGTGCGAAATCTCATCTCATATATCTGGCTGGATGCCCGGTGTCCTAGGAAACAGAAACCTCCTTAAAGAAATGTATAATTCTAGACAGCAAACACTGGTAAAGGTTTCTATAGATGGAGCTATGTAGGACCACTGTTGTGAAGATGTCACTGGAAAGAAGTAGAGGTCAGCCAGGGGGCTGTCAAGCAGCTGAGGGATGAAGGCACCACTTCCAGGCTGCAGAGCATGTTGTGATGATCCGGTTGACTTTTTTACATTTTCAAAGACAAACTCAATAAGGAGTTTTGTTTTTCAAAAGTGTGCTTCTCTGCTATAATTTCACTGACACAAATATTGCAATACTAATACAGCGCTGGAACCAGGGTAAAGGACCTCAAGGTACTCAATACCCGACTGCGCCCAAGCAGTGGGGCTGTATACTTTGCGCTGGTCTGGGCCTTAAATTGAGGATACGAGCCCACAGTGCCAGGGAGAGAGCTGGAACCAGGACTAGGGGGCTTACTGGCCCAAGACACCTTGCTGAGCCCCAGAGTTGGGGCTGTGTACTTCGCACCAGTTGGGCATTTAAATTGATGATACAAAGCCCACGGCATGGGACACACTGGGACATGCCCGGGCAAAGATAAGACCCATCTTCGCATGTAAGAGGCTGGGCTGGGCCACCCCTCTTGGTGCCAGGACTGAGAACTTTATTGGTGAGTGTCAACCCAATACCAATAACTTGGGAAAATCTGTAAAATCTATAAAAACATTATTTTTAGTGGCTGATTTTATAACAAAGGACCTGGTTTAGATCTTGACGGTCAAGCCGACGGAGTTATGCCTGCCGTATTTAGATTTATTCCAGTTGAACTGCCTTCCGCCCCGACGGAGTACTCTTCCTAGTCGTCAGGCTGGCGTGCTCCCGCCAACCATATTTAGATGTTACAGTTCTACAGGCGGTGTTCTGGTGGCGGATTACTGACGGAGGGAGCAGGTTGCGGGAGGCACTGTACATTGTACAATGGCAATAGCTATGGAAAGGAGGCAAGTAACACACACCATGTACTTTAGCCGTATGTGTCCACCTGCATAACACACTGCACAACCCACAACATACACACAATGTTCCTTTGCCATAACACCACAACACATGTACATGCAGAAAACACACAATGCCATACATCCTATACACAACACGCACACACTATTGATGCTACACCCACATACAACACAATCACAACTACCAATATAATGACACACTCATCTACACAAACACACTCACACAAAAGCACAAATACACACATCACAACAACAACCACATACACACAACACTCACCCGAATGCTGCACACAGCAACGCACAACCAAACATACACAACAAACATCAAACCCACAGGCAAGTGGCACACCTACAGACACAACCACATCACCCACTACCTATACCTCAACCAGCCTATCCAGTCACACCCCTCACAAGTAAAAGTCTACAGGTGCCAGATAAGTGCCCAATAGATGCCCATTCATGAGGAGGACACTCCTGGATTATAGGCAGGAGACAAGTAAAAGGCAACAGAAAAATTGTACCATCCAAACATTTTTCACTGTGACATATGAGTTACAAGGCCAAAATAACATACATGAGGGTAGGAGTACAGATATGATGACTTGAGTCCAACTTTTACACAGTGTGTCCCACATTATATATTGCAGTACAATTTATTGAGTCAATAGAATGAAATTGTTGTTCCAGTGAGATACATGTACGGACTTACATTGACAACCGGAAGCAGTATATTTCACATACAGGTCCCATTCCACAGTGCACACATGGAAATAGTTAACAAATGTGATATTTGTTTTATTTTGTTGTGAGCATTCTTTTGGTAATGAATACTTGCACCAAAATTAAAATTGGTTAGTGGTAACATATCATACACTCAAGCAACTGATTGCGGGGGCTTGAAGTGATTACATCCCCTTTCCAATTTTGGTCTTTACAACAGAGCTGAAATCATGGGTGATCTTCTCAAAAAGACCCCCACCTTTGTTGGCTGGGGCCAAGGTACAAAAATTAATTACATCTTTATTTCTGAGGGACTGGACCTGTACATCCTTTTTCGGAGGCAATTTAAAATGATCACAGTGACCACAACCCTGCTGAGCTGGTGCTTAATTTGCCTGCTAGCACCGACCCTCCATGTCTCCTGAGGTGACAGACCTTGGCCAGAAGGATAATGGGCTCAGGTTCAACTGGTGGGTAGTTCATAGTCTCACCTTGTTGACCACACTTGGATCACATTTTTACATAATTGTTGATCACCTGTCAATAGTTAATCCTCTGGCACCAGATATATTTGAAGCCTTTGGGGAATTGAACAATTTTATTAGAAACTCCATAACTGGCTGCCACGGCTCTGTGGGGAGATCCCAATCAGGGTTGTTTGATAATGCGCGCAGGGCTACACACCAAAGGCTGCGTGCAGCCCTGAATGATGAACCCAGGAACAAGTTACTTCTTGCAGAAGCAAGGCTAGTTTATGAATTGTTCGACAACTGGCAATCAAGGAAGAAACATGAAGGCACCTAGTCAAAACTTGCAAGAATAAGGATACTAGGGGATTTGGGAGAATTGTGAATGGAAGGCAGATGAATTCCTTACTATCAGAGGGGCTAGGATCCAATATCTTAGCTATGTGGAAGTTTACATGGAAGGTGCCATGCTGTTTCCCTTGCAGTTTAAATTTGAGCTTGAAGAAGTCACTGCTGCCATCCTTGCTAGTCCATCAAAAAGGCGCCAGGTCCCAATGGGGTGCCATTGGACCTTTAAGGAGAATATTCCCCGATGGGCACCCATAATTACTAATGTTTCAAATGCTGCAGCCTCTCATAAAGTTCCTGCCACGTGGCAGACTGCTAGCATAGACCCAGTCTTTAAAAAAGGTAACAGACAGGATCCTCGTTGCTACAGACTGACATCACTATTAGATTCTGTGGTTGTTCACGTTTTCTTGCACAGGAATGAGAAGTGAATGCAGAAAAATGCTATCCTCAATTATACGCAGTAAGGCCCGTATTTATACTTTTTTAGCGCCGCATTTGCGTCGTTTTTTGACGCAAAAACGGCGCAAACTTGCAAAATACCATTGTATTTTGTAGGTTTGCGCCGTTTTGCGTCAAAATGCGGCGCTAAAAAAGTATAAATACGGGCCTAAATGTTTAGGGAAGGACTAGGAACCCCGGAATAGTGTTTGAATTTACATCCCATAATAAGGAAGTACACGATTGGCAAAAAAGGGTCCTTTACCTGGCTTTCATGGAACTTCGCAGCGCCTGTGATTGGGTAACCTGCTCTAGATTATGGAGTATCTTAACCAAGATAGGTCTGCCCCAACCACTAGTAGGATTCCTCCTGCACTGCACTATGGGTTCAGCGCATCAGTTACATATGATTAGGAGGCGAATGCACTGAACCTTTTTGTTTGTCCCGGGGTATAAATCATGGCTGTGTCCTAGCTCACATTTTATTTCTCCTGTATGTAAATAGTTTGAACTCCTTTTTAGTTTTACAGGGGAAGGACCTGCCCAAAGTGAAATCTACCTCTGTCCCGGCTCTGCTTTATGCCAACGATGCAGTCTTGCTCCCTAGTGCATCAAACGGTCTCTGCTGTCTCATTGATACCTTTGTTTGGTTAATGGATGATTTAGATCTAGAAACCAATATTGCAAAACTCATTACATGGCTTGTAGAAAGCAACATTCTAAAAACTGGACCTATTGTAATCAAGGGGGAAAGCATCACAGGGGTTAGTGACTTTCTCTATTTAGGAGTTACTTTTGATTCTCACCAAGGCCTCCATTTCAATCACTTGATTAGGGCCCTGTTTGGGCTGGCGACCAGCATCAACAGTAAGCCTATACTGAAGCTGCTGAAAGTTTATTAACCTAAATACCTCTCAGTTTGGACCTTTGGGGTTGCCATATGTGAATATCATGATTACTATAAATTGCGGCAGGAGGAGAACTGTTTTTGTAGGAAACATCTGGGTGTAGCTCCAGGTACTCACCACTTTTTTCTTCTTGAGGAACTTGGCCTAACCTGTGTGGAAGAGCGTATAAAACTTGTGCCACTCCTCTGGATTGCGTTGTGGGGAAACTAGCATACTTCATTTAATTGTGGTGTTATCACCGATTGCCTAGCTTGTGATGCTGGACATAAGATTCCGTGGCTGAGCTACCTCAAGAGTACCGCTAAAGCGTTGGGAAGGACGACCTATGTTCATCTCCACTTATGCTGGGTAAAGGGGGAGGAGTTTGCATCTGCCACCAGAGTGTGCAGGGAACTCGAAAACACAGATTGTGGGAGACTATATTCTCCTTAAAACATGTGGGGGGACTGGGCTTTATCTCAGAAGGGTCACTTCTAAATAAGTTTCATGCAGGTTTAATTAGAAGGAATCTCTGTTTTCCACAAGGGCAGTACAATCCGAAACGTACACTAGTTTGCCCCTGCGATGATACTTCTCTTTAGAAGTTGGAGCATTTTATTTTTCTTGTAAATGTTATGATCCTTTTATACAAAGTCACCTGATACATATATTTTAAAAATATAGGGGCGTATTTATACTTTTTGGTGCAAAACTGCACTAACGCAGTTTTGCATCAAAAAGTTTTGCACCAGCTTGCACCATTCTTGAGCACCAGCCGAGCACCATATTTATGGAATGGTGCAAGCCGGTGCAAGGAGTAAGCTAGAGTAAAAAACAATGACGTTAGTCGGGTGGGGTTGGCGGTATGGGAGGAGTGGTTTTGCATCAAAAAATGACTTTAGGCAGGTTAGAGTACAAAAAATGACTCTAACCAGGCTAGCATCATTTTCTGATGCAAAACCATCCATACTACATGACTCCAGTCTTAGAAAAGACAGGAGTCATGCCCATCACCCCAATGGCCAGCACAGGGGACCAGGGTCCCCTGGGCATGGCCATTGCACCCAGTGCCATATGGAGGGCCCGCAATGACAGTTAAAAAAAGTACTTACCTGTACTTATCTATACCTACCTGGGATGGGGTCCCCCATCCTCCGTTGTCCCTCTGGCGTGGGTGTCCCTGGGTATGGGGAGGGCACCTTTGGGTTTATTCCATGGTGTTCCACCATGGAAATAGGCCCACAGGTTCCCTAACGCCTGCCCTGACCCATGTGTTAAATAATGGTGCAAAGCAAGGTTTGCACCATTATTTGACCCCTCCCCCCTGTGCGTGATTTTAGCAAAGGGTAATAAATATGGCGCTAAGGCCATAGTCATTTTTAGCACGGGAACGCCTACCTTGCATCTCGCAAGGTAGGTTTCCACGTCCCAAAAATTACTTTAACTCCAAAACTTTGGCGCTAGACAGGTCTAGCGCCAAAGCAAAAATATAGAGTTAGTTTTGCACCAAATTTGCGTCAAACAATGACGCAAATTCCGAGCAAAACAAGTATAAATAGTTTTGTCAATATAGACTGCCATTTTCTTTTCTTCGTATGGTGTCTGAGCCTGCTGTATGCTGTTTGCTTAAACTTTAAGCCCCTTTTTAATCCAATTCCGTACTTAGAACTATATGTGCCATGTTTATTGCAAACTTTGATCTTGAAAGCTTCGCCAAAGTTCTGATTGCATATTGTTGTGGTGTTTTTTCTTTAAGGCAATAGATATGTATTTTTGTACTTTCTTTTTAGATAACCAAGTTTTATTGTTTGTTGTTGAAAATAGTGTTCACACAGCATGTTCCAACGTTGGCAACATTAAATCTGCATATCAAATTTCACATCACATTCCATGTCCACTTGCTTTGACAGTAGCTTTACATTAATACACCATGATAGTTCCACCATTTACCCCATATTCTTTTCTGCAGGCAACCTCGGGCGGCATAAATCAGCTTTTCTTGATGCTGTAAGTTTGAATTTCATGAATGTATTTTGTATTTTAATGTTTTTTTATGATTATTGTTAAAGATCAAATAAAGATGATTGATTGATTGCAATACCAAATACCCACAAATCAGCATCGAAGACACTTGTACCATGCATACTTTCTATGTGTAGTACAAAAATATTGACTCCTAAAATAAAGTGGAGCAAAATATAATTGTTAAATAGGTAAGTATATCTATTTACTATTATTTAGTATTATATAAATTATACAATTATATTAACTTTAAAAATATATTACAAAATATAAATATTACATAGAAAATATATAAATACATATTATAACTTCAAAAATAAAACGCTATACTCTCTAAAATAAATGAAAAAAATAATAAACTATGTTGAATTAAAATGATCAAATAGTTATGAATAACAGAACACTAATAATAATTAAGAATAATTAAAACAATATATTACAAATTATAAATAATAATAATATACAATAAAAAAGTTAAATTAAAACTAAAATAACTATCGAAATTAAATCACAGAATACGTTAAAAATTAAACAAATAAAAAAAATCAATCAAAAACTATTTTCACTTTAGAAAGATCAAATTTACTATTGCCACTTCAAATGCAGCAAAACAAAAATAAAAATAAAAATAATTAGACTTTGGAGGAGTCATAGTTACCATTCCCACTCCAAACTGAGTGACAGTAGAGAAAGTGTAGAACTTTAGTAGCGTCAGGTTTACTTTTTTCACTTCAACCTGAGCAACACGGGGAAAGTTTTGGACTATGGAGGGGTCAAGTTTACTCTTCCTACTCCAACCTGAGCAACCTAGGGAAAGTGCAGGACTTTGGACTTATGGCGTTCTGACGTTGACCAATATAGTGCAGTTTAATTTGGATTGTTTGCCCTTTTTCAGTTGGTTGGACACATGTTAAACTCAATCAGTGTTCAAATGGGTGGACATATGTCATCCATGGAAGGACAGTTTTACTAGGAGCTGAAATTAGAGGTGCAAATGAGGAGACAAAGGGCCTCATTATGAGGCTGGCGGTCACAAGACCGCCAGCCTCGCAGTGGCGGTTGAACCACTCCAGCTGTGGTGTTCTGACCACTACACTACAAGTTTGGCAGTCGAATTGCCAACCAACCGCAGTCTCCGCCAGGATCCATGAATCCGATGGGGTGACGGATGTCTTCGTTGCAGTCAGCCAGGGTGGCGCTGAACCCAGCGCCGCCCTGTAGATTACAATGTTGTTCGCCGCTGGTTTCCCCACCATGAAAAGGCTGGCGGAAAACAAATGCAGAGGGCCACAGGGGGCCTCTGCACTGCCCGTGCTCATGGCATGGGCAGTGCAGAGGCCCGCTGCCCAGCTCCCTTGGAATGTGCACTGTCTACTTTGCATACAATGTGCATTCTGAGGGTGCTGGTCGGCCCCCTCTGTGCTACGAGATAGCACTTGGCTCCTTTAGGGAAGCCGAATGCTATCTCGTAGCACTGTTCCTGCCAGTCAGACTGGCGGGAACGCTCTATTTCAAGGTTTCCGCCGGTCAGCCAGGTCAGGCCAGTGGAAACCTTGTAATAGGGTGGGGGGACGCCACCACCATGGCAGTGGCATCCTCCCCGCGAGTTCAACGATCCCGCATTGAGACCGCCAAACTCGTAATGAGCCCCAAAGTCCCTCAGCAGTCGAGTGGGTTCAGGTTCCAAGGTAATATCAGTTGGTTTAAGGGACCTTAAGGTGCCTTGTAGTGGTGGGAAGTGAAGGAAAAATCTGCCTTTCAAAATCGATTGAGAAGAACCAGCCAGAATGGGGCACTTAATATTTGTGGGAAGATATGTAGTAATTATTTTTATTTTATCAATGAAGAAATGATTTACCTTGTCCAAAAAATTCAATAATGAAGCACTTAATATTTGTGGCCAGATATGTTGTAATTCTTTTTACTTTATCAATGAAGAAATAATTTAGCTTGTCCCACAGATTCAAGAATGAAATACTAAAAAGATAACACCAAGCTGGAGAGATAGCAGAAGATATAGGCTTAAATAAGTCTCTGGATTGATTACGAGGGCTTTAATATCAATTCTGCCTAGTAATATTTTTTGCATCTTGAAATGCTGATTAATAGTTGACGAGAGATGCGTTTCCTTTGTGAACGCCCCAAGGCAGGTTGCACTGATTTTAATTACTTGACGTTTATGACTCGTGTATTGGGAGAGATCTCAAAGATATAAAAGCTAATGCTCGAAAATTATCCCCAGTTAGAGAAGTTGTACAACTGACTCAGGCAGAGTGCCCATGGAGGGAGGCCCCTTGGGGTTGGACCAACAAGACCAAGCCCTCTCTGTAAATAAGTATCCCATTTCTATCACATTAAGGATAAGATAATTTGTTAGCATTTTTAGGATAAATCTCTGAGAGATAGAGCTGGACATTTTACTGAAGGGATGATGAAGAACAATTGGTGTCTACGCTCAGTACAACACCTGTCAACAGCATAACAGCAGAAATCACATCTGTGGCTTCCAATCAGCAGGAGTGGACACGCAAGGTGAGGTGGAAAACTGATCAATGTGAAGAAAGCAATAGCTTTAACGTGATTTACAGGCGTAAAGAAAGCAATAGCATCAAAGTGATCTACAGAGGAGATGATAGCCAGCTGAACGTACCATCATTCACTCCAGCCTCTAGCAACCACGTGAAAAGAATGTGGTGGGAAACAATATCAAGAGCGGTAGAAGGATCCAGAAGAACCACAGCAGCTGGTCTTTTTTTCAATAAAAAAACAGTGAATGTCATCCAAAATGGCGGCTGGCACTGGTTTCATCCCATGATATCTCATAAATCCAGCTTGATCAGGTCAAGAAGCAAGTTATGCTGTGACATATATATTCATTTCTATGAAATACATTTTGATAAATATATTAGTTTAAACATGTCTGTCTAAAATATGAAACAAGCATGAGAGTAATACTCAATTTAAGAATTTCTTGGCATCGATTTGATATTTTTACTTTTCATGTAGAATATTTTGAAAATTGTACTACATAAAAAATCAAAGTAACATTATTAGTTTTCTACAGGTCACAAAGTTCACCTTTTTGAGCAAGGAGGTCACTGTCCTATTTGCTCACAGGGCTTGGCATTGGATCCTTATCATGGCCTATGTATACCACAATATTGCTATGTGCAGTGCTTCAAGTGATGCTTTCTTTGAGGTGATTATTTATGGTGACGATACTGGTAGGTTGATTTGATGTACTGCAAAGGCATTATGATATAATAATAATAAGCTCATTCTCAACTATTCAATTTCAGACTCCTGTTATTTAACAGCAAATTATTGTCCCCTTATAACTCAAAAAAGGAGAATATTCAACAACATGTCTTAAGAGCTGTTGGTCTTTGGAGGGAAAGTTGGCAGCCGCGGGCTATCCTTGCGGGCCTTTTTTGGAGAAGAATAATGTTGGTCAGGATGAGCAAAGGTCAGACACTCTTCTTGTTTAGGTCAGGCAGCCAGGAGTTAGACATGTGCTAAATGTGCAGGCACCTTACTGCCTGAGCTGAACTTTGCAAGGTTGAGAATTTCACATCTGTGTGGGCGTGACCTCCTCCGTTTGGCAAAAGTACCTTTACCCCCACCACCTCCTCATGATGAGGTGGGAGCTTCACTGATTGCCTCAGACCTGAGCGCTACCGTTTTAAGCCCTGAAGTGCCCAGGGCAGAGTGTCAGTCAGTGACATCTCATCACAGAATGGGGTGGGGTCAGCAGTCTCAATGGCCACATCCCACTCTGTGACAAGTGAGGGACGGCTGCCTTCCCACATTGGGTGACCTAGGGTCACCAATGAGGGAAGGCAACAGTGCCAACCTTCCTGGGACCTCTGAGGCTTTCCACACCAGGAGCACGTTTGGTGTGTGTGTGCATGTATGTATGAATTTGTTGTAAGTATTGTGAATGGGAGTGTGTGCGCACATGTGTGTGAATGCCTGGGTGTGAGTGAGTGTGCCTGAGCCGTTTAATTCTAATTTCAAAGAAGGGAGGTGGCTGTGCAGTAGGTTTACACTTCCAATTGTATTGGTGAAGTGAGATACAGCAACTGACATGTACCAATAAATAAAGGTACTCTAACGGGTTCCAACACTAGTGAGCATACAGCCACCAAGAATGCAAATGTGTCAATTGGAAAACTCCAAAGACACCTTGAAACATGATATTATCCAACTAGGGCACACCATAATAGTCCAGATTCTCCTTAGTCGTAGAAAACAACAGTTCAAAGTGAGTATGAAGTAGCAATTCTTTATTGTTCCTTCTAATAGTTCATGAAGAAGACAGACATCATATGTCCAAAGATGCAACAGCCAATACATGTTTCGTCAACAAGACTTTTTCAAGGCCCGAGATTAGGTATTATAGAAATAAAGTCCCAAAAAAGTTTTGTGTGCGGTTCTAATATGAGGAAAAGATCTTTTTTCGAAGTTCTATGAGAAATGCGTCCAGAGATATCCGTCCTGAAATACTAAATATACCAAGCGACCATGATAAGCCTGCAAGCATGAGGAGTGAGGTTTGTGTTTCAAAGAAGACTATTAGAACTATTAGAAGGAACAATAAAGAATTGCTACTTCATACTCACCTTGAACTGTTGTTTTCTTCGACTAAGAAGAATATGGACTATTATGGTGTGCCCTAGTTGGATAATATCCCGTTTAATTCTAATAACTGCCCAGGGTTAGCTTCATCTTGCAGAGAACACAGAAGAAATGTGTTTTCTAGCACATAAAGAATGTTTTCTCCATTTACATTCTTAAGTAGATAATTATTATTCTCTTCTTTTTACAACAAACAACCAGACAGTGTGTCACTGTTTTCACTAAGCGTTTGCCTGTTTAAAAAACAGCCTTTGAAGCCATCTACACCCAAATAAACGTTCAGTTTAAGAGAACAGAAATGCCTCTGATGCAAAGAGGATCAAGATGTTAGAAAAGATAAGAAACATATTTGAAAATCAGAGACAGATAAAGGTATAAATCAAAAGCGTGTGTGGGTGTGAAAGAATTGAGGATGGGTAGGGCACTTAGCTAAGACCTGAGATGGAGACAGAAGGTTGCCACCTTTGTCCCAGCTGGTGCATTATGGTCATTTTATCATTGTGTCATCAGGTTTATTTATAATCACAGCCTTTATATAGATTCTTAGGGGCAGATGTAAGAGCTCCTAGCGAATCCTTGCGTCATATTAGCACCATTTATTTTTTTACACTAATGCGGCCCAACAAGGCCAAAATCGGAGTGCATAAATTTACAAAGTGGCGCAATGCATGCATTGCGTCACTTTGTAACCCTTTGCGCTACATTGTGCCTGCGCCAGGCATAATGTATGCAAGAGGGGCATTCCCCAGTTGGGGGGGAGGGGGGCAAAAAATGGCGCAAAGAAATCTAAGAGTTACCTAACTACCACAAAGGTACGGCGTATCTTTAATACGGTGCACACATGGTGGAGTCTGGGGGGCACTAATTGGCGCAAGAAAAGTGGCGCTCTTAAATGTGACCCCTTAGTGCTGCTTGGCCTTAAAGATTCGAATATTGTCAGCCTGGGTGGCTTGGAACATCATCGGATTCTTTTCTTGCCATAAACATATATACGTGAGGAGAGAGCAGGGTGCATTCTTCCACAATTGCTCACCAGCTGCATTGAACTGCCATGTGCAGATAAATATTTATCAGCACAAAGTTTGACTTTAGTGAGTTATAACTCGGTCCAGCCCCACATTTGTTTTCCAACCAAGGAAGCAGGATGACTCAACATGGCGTGTTGGAGCAGTGAAAGGTCCCATCTCCTTGCAGGGTTGTCCTGCTGACAGTGACTGGACCACGTCACTCCCTCCCTATCCCCCGCCACCGCCCCCCCCCCCCCCTTGGTGCTGGCTGGGTTAGGTGAAGCCTTCCTCATGTGTGTACTGCATGTATTGAATGAGGATGAAAAGGCATGCGGAGGGAGGAGGGGGTGATTTACTCTCAAATGTATCTGTGGAAATGAATGAGAGATTACATTTGGAGAAATCCTTTTTAAGATGAAATAATAAAATAATATTCAGCTGCGAGAGACTCTTTTAAGTCGGTATGGGCTATTAAATGTGATCACACAGTCACATCGGCCGCTATTCTTCAGTTAGGTAAGTGTACAATGGTTTGAAACACTAAGGCCCGATGGACCAACGCTGCATTTTGCAGTTCCGAAATTGCACAAAAATACTGGCCCGCAATTACCGAGCGCATGTCTACAATAACGAAGCATCCTCAGTATCAATTTGTGTTGCCTTATGGGTCGCATCATGTGCAAAGTGCAAATCAGGTGTCGCACATTTCGCAGAGGCATTGACTGATGAAAGCACTAACGGGAAATGCACCCCAAAGGCCCAATTGCTGGCCAGGACAGCCCAGGAAAGAGGTTCCAGGGAGGAGTAGAGGGCGCAGGCCACTTGCAATCCTGTACAGTACAACATCTGGATTCAAATCTATCCCAAGGTTAACAAAGGGGCTCCAAGTGGGAGATGAGCAACAGGCGTGTCTTTATACCATTCTCAGGATTGCGAGCCAAGCAGATGGCAGAGGACGGGCAATAATCCTGGAGTATGGAAGAAAAGAAGGCCACATAATGGTTTGCTGCCTCATGTGTCATTCCATCACTACCAACATTGACTGCTCCGTCATGTAACTTGGTGAGGTTCAGGGAGGTGAAATTTTGGTGCGACCACATGCCCAATGCTGTCTCTCAACATCCATCCAGCGTTGCCTCTACATTTCTGCTTGACTGAAAACTGGTTTCACTTTTGGAGGCTTGCTCCTGCAGTTAAGACAAATCTTTTCATGTTGGTATGGGAACTAATTCAGTTCTCTTAACATGCATAGCATCATCACTGCAGGTTTAGACGAAGCAGCAGTTTTAGCGGCTGAATCAGCTAGGGTGTTACCCCTTGAGACATCCTTGTGAGGGTGCTGGTACGCGGTTA
Source organism: Pleurodeles waltl (assembly GCF_031143425.1). Taxonomy (NCBI): domain Eukaryota; kingdom Metazoa; phylum Chordata; class Amphibia; order Caudata; family Salamandridae; genus Pleurodeles; species Pleurodeles waltl. Next base: position 102,550,191 of record NC_090438.1, read on the forward strand.
CTTTACCACCACCACCTTCTTGAGAAAAGGTAAGGTTTATAAAACCTTTTCAACATTCTATCCATGTTAATTTGTGTTCTGGCCTGTGTTAGGAAACCCCTTTGCATCCATAGGAGCCCAGGGTTGTGCATTACTCCATATGCATAATGTAAGTCTGTGCACATAGTCACAATCTTTTCTTTAGTGAAAACACAGGCTCTTGTGAGCAATAAGCTCCACAACTTCAGCAGATCTCACATTTGGGAAGCGACAACTTTTCATAATTTGATACACGGTCCATACAACATAACAAGCAACCAGAACACCATTATTATTTCTGAGACATGATCCATCAACAAAATATGTTAAGTCACAGTTACGTATGAGCACATCAGTTAAATCCACAAGGAGTTTGGAGCCAGATGTATGAAAAAGTTTGGCACTCGCAAACGGTGCGAATCGGTAAATTCTGCCGTTTGCGAGTGCAAAACAGTGGTCTGCGATGCATGAAATGCATTCGCAGACCACAATTAAGAAATCGCTAAAATTGCGATTTCTTGTGTTGCGACCTGGAAATTGCGAGTCTCAATTTGCGATTCGCAAATTCCAGGTCGCAAGGCTATGCTGGAAAAAATCGCAAATTGCGATTTTTCCAAAAATGGCATTTTGCACATGCAAAATACCATTATATGCAACCAGGTGGTAACCTGGTGCAAAATTTAAAAATGCAGTTAAACTGCATTTTTAAATTGAACATGTAAAGCACACATGCACTTTTGGCATGTGTGTACCTTACATGTTGAAAAAATTATTTTGGGGTGCAGGAGAGGGTGCCTTAGGCCCGCAACACCCTGGCCTTTTGCATTTCCAAAATTGCGATTTCTGGTTCAGAAATCACAATTTTGGAAATGCAAAAAATTCGCAGCTATGGGGCAACAGGCCCATAGCTGCGAATGGGGCCGGTATCGCAATTTGCGATTCGGTAATAGCATTTGCGATTTTTAAGAAATCCCTATTACCGATTCGCAAATGTGATACATGGCCCTTTGCGAGTCGGTAATAGCGATTTCTTAAAAATCGCTATTACCGAATCGCAATGGGCCGTGATGATTCATCTGGCCCTTGGTTACATGGGCAGTGACGAGCATGCAATCATGGGATTTATCTTCCTCATGGAAGGGCATTACAAAGGGAGGGTTCAGAGGTGGACACTGGGTCAGGGTGGTATGAGAAGCAGATAATAAAAAATAACCATACCTGAGCTGTGGAGAGATGCTAGCATTTTGTGATGATGAGGAGGACTTTAACCACAGAATGAGGCACTGTAGCATGTAGGAACTCAACACAATATTTTCAGATGCTGCCACAAGACCTGGGCAGCCGCCTCTGACCATAAGCAAGGTGCAAGCCTCAATCAAGCTGTAGAGAGATGCTGTGTTATGGTAGTGAGAACGAGTGCGACCACAGAATGAGGCATGGCAACAGTTAAAGAGCAATCCAAACAATATTTTCAGATGCTTCAAGAAGTTCTGCGGTAGCCAGGACAAACTGTAAGCAAGGTGGGAGTCCAGCCACAACTGGATCCAGGACTGAAATAAGCTAAGAGCCTTTTCTGATCCCCATGACTCTGTACCAACACTCCAAGTCACGATACATTATGTTCATGACAGTCCAAGGTAAATCATTTGGCATAATCAGGGAGTTCTAAAGTCCCTGATGGCAGGGTGCAGAAATCAATGGCTACTTAATTTTCACAAATGCAGTTTTGACTTCACTAAAAAACTGCAAAGTTGAGGGGTGTCTCATGGAGGGACGAAGAAATGTATTATGCACTCACACCCAAAAAAAACAATTCTGTTTGGCGAACCTTCAGCCAACACCCTAGTGGAACTGTGAAGGGGCCCGGTGGCTGGATTTTACACAGGTTCGTACTCAAAGGATCTGTTGTGTTTCAGATCCTGGTGCTCCTGCCTATCCTCACCTCTACCATGCCATTTCTAGAGCGTGTTTGCTCTAAAGCATGGATTCACACTCAGTTCACCGGCCTTCTCCCTATCCTACCAGACCAACCAACTTATTTTCCCTGTCATCTCCTACTGTACAGCATTACTGCACATCCTTATTAAGATACATTACAACCATAAAACAATACAGGCCATGCAAAGCAAGCAAGCGAGCAAATATATGGTAGGCGCAGTTAGACTTTACCCAACTTTTGGTTGACTCTTGGTCAAACTTTTAGCCAATTCACAAGGTCCAGTACTGGGCCAAGCCCACCCCAGTCCCCCTGGAGAAATTTCTCTTTTACCTCTTGCACCTTGGGTCTTCATGCGAAGTTTGATCCATCACTATCCTGTCTTCTGAATGTGGAGTCGATTTTGTACTCACAGTGCACCATGTGTTAAAAATAAAACACTCGGGAAACCCAAAAGTCTAACATGCATTTAATTGTTTAATGCAAAAACAGCAAGCATCACAGCAAATAATCATGAGGCAAATTTCATTTTAAGGGATCAGATCAAAGCTCTCACCCAAAAGGTCAGGTGGGGTATGTAATACTAAAATGCATGCAAAAATGCCAGACATCTTTCAACTAAGATACAAATACATGACCACATTGCAGAATTAATTAATTTGGTAAAATCATTCTGCTGGTTGTCAACATTGAAAGCAAGGCTACACTTTACTAGGAGATGCAGGAAATGTGCAAAGGTTCTACTTTAAAAAAAATGGACTTCTACAACCATAAAACTTTACATTCATACTAGGAAAATGAGCACTTCAGAATAATAAAAAGTGACATTCACGTGTGATTATAAAATATATTCGGGCACATTGTTATATACATGTGCATGAGGCCATTAACTTTAAAGCAATAGGAACATATGATTATGTTTTCACTACAGGAGGTGTTAATCACTTACCGAGGAAATAGTTGTTTATGATGTTTTTCTGTGTTAACTTACTTCTGCAGCTTTACTGGCATCCACACCAGCACGCAATGCCAGTACACATTTGAATCTTGAGTACTTTCAGGGTGGTGTGCAACAAGATATTTTATTAGGTCTTTGACGTTGCATGCCACCTCTATGTTCAGTGCATAGAGTTCTTCCTTATTGTTAACAGGTTTTCAACCTCTGATGTGAGACATTATACGTGGGTCCCATCCAGACAGCTAAGGACTTGTGAAAATTGGGCAATGTGGTGAAAACACACCTCAGAGCAGTGGTTTTCAAACTTGTTATTGCTGCATCCCCCCAGTAGAAAATAAATAATTAATCGCGCCTCCCCCCTCAGCATTTTTCATAACTATTCTATTAAGTTGGCAATGTTTAAATACATCTAGAATTATTTAAACATTGCAGTTAAGTTGTGTTACCTTTTTACAAATACAATAAACATTTTTCTGCTCCCCCCCCCAACCCGGTATCACTTGAGGTGCCAGTGAGGGGGCCTCCCCCCCAGTTTGCAGACCCCTGCCTTAGAGCCACATAACTGCACTGATGTCTTAGGGAAGGCTTTGAGGGCTTGAATCGTAGACAAAATGGCCTCTTTGACATTTCTGAAGATGCTTTAGAGCGCCATGTGAGATATTCTAGTTGCCACAGCTACTATGCACTGGTACCTACCCAGCACTCTTAGGGGCGAGGAGCACAGGACCTGCACAAGTGGAAATGTCTGGCTTCTATGTGTGTCTGGCCCTAGCACTGGGTCCAGGTCAAGCAGGAGCTCTACAATACCTTACCATCCACACCGCCCCCTCAGAGGTAGTAAGAGCTATTTAAATACAATTACAATTACAAATCAATCAATCAATCAATCAATCAGAGAACTTATTAAGCGCACTATGTACCCGTCAGGGTTTCGAGGCGCTGAGGGGGGGAGCTGCTAGCGTTCGAAGAGCCAAGTCTTGAGGAGTCTCCTGAAGGTGAGGAGGTCCTGGGTCTGGCGTAGCGAGGTGGGGAGAGAGTTCCAGGTCTTGGCGGCGAGGAAGGAGAAGGATCTGCCGCCAGAGGTCTTGCGCTGGATTCGGGGGACGATGGCGAGGGCGAGGTTGGCAGAGCGGAGTTGACGTGTGGGGACGTAAAAGTTGAGTCTGGTGTTGAGGTAAGTGGGTCCGGTGTCGTGTAGAGCCTTGTGAGCGTGGATGAGGAGTTTGAAGGTAATCCTTTTTTCCACGGGGAGCCAGTGGAGGTCTTTCAGGTGGGGGGAGATGTGGCATCGGCGGGGTATGTCGAGGATCAGGCGGGCGGATGCGTTCTGGATGCGCTGGAGTCGTTTGATGTCTTTTGTTGGGATGCCTGTGTAGAGTGCGTTGCCGTAGTCAAGTCTGCTACTGACGAGGGCTTGAGTTACCGTCTTTCTGGTTCCTATTGGAATCCACTTGAAGATTCTGCGGAGCATTCGGAGGGTGTTGTAACAGGAAGAGGAGACGGCGTTGACCTGTTTGGACATGGTGAGAGCGGAGTCGAGGATGAATCCGAGGTTTCTTGCCTGGTTGGCTGGGGTGGGTGGGGGTCCGAGTGCAGTGGGCCACCAGGAGTCGTTCCAGGCCGAGGGGGAGCGTCCGAGGATGAGGACTTCCGTCTTGTCGGAGTTGAGCTTCAGGCGGCTGTTGTTCATCCACTCGGCGATGGATTTTAGTCCCTCGTGGAGGTTGGTTTTGGCGGTGAGAGGGTCTTTGGTCAGGGAGAGGACGAGCTGGGTCTCGTCGGCGTAGGAGATGATGCTGAGGTTGTGTTGACGGGCCACTTTTGCAAGGGGGGCCATGTAGACATTGAACAACGTTGGACTGAGAGAGGAGCCTTGGGGGACGCCGCAGATGAGGTTGGTGGCTTTGGAGCGGAAGGGGGAGAGCCGGACTCTCTGGGTTCTGTCGGAGAGGAAGGATGCGATCCAGTTGAGGGCTTTGTCTTGGATGCCGGCTTCGTGGAGACGGGCCAGTAGGGTGCGGTGGCAGACTGTGTCGAAGGCGGCTGATAAGTCGAGGAGGATGAGAGCTGAGGTTTCTCCGTTGTCTATTTGTTGTCTGATGTCATCAGTGGCGGCGAGGAGTGCGGTCTCTGTACTGTGGTTTCGTCTGAATCCAGATTGAGAGGGGTCTAGGATGGAGTTGGCTTCTAGGAAGTGGGCGAGCTGTGCGTTGGCGATCTTCTCGATGACTTTCGCTGGATAAGGGAGGAGAGAGATCGGTCAGAAGTTTTTGAGATCGTTGGGGTCAGCCTTGGGTTTCTTGAGGAGGGGTTGGATTTCTGCGTGCTTCCAGCTGTCCGGGAAGGTGGCGGTGTTGAAGGAGAGGTTGATGATCTTGCGGAGTATGGGGGCGATGGTGGCGTCGGCTTTGTTGAATGCGTGATGTGGGCATGGGTCCGTGGGAGAGCCTGAGTGGATGGAATTCATGGTTGTTAGGGTTTCGGCGTCGTCCACTTGGGTCCAGGCGGTGAGGCGGCAGGCGTGGGCGGCGTCATCAGGGGTGGGGTCTGGCGGAGGAGCGGTGTTGAAACTGTCGTGGATGGCTGCGATTTTCTGGTGGAAGAAGGTGGAGAGGTCGTCGCAGAGTTTCTGGGAGGGTGGGACGTCGTTGATGTTGGCGTTAGGCTTGGAGAGTTCCTTCACGATGCCGAAGAGTTCTTTGCAATCGTGGGCGTTGTTGTTGAGGCGTTCAGTGAAATGGGCGCGCTTGGCGAGTCGGATCCGTTGGTGGTGATCACGGTTGGCGTCTTTGAGGGTGGCAAGGTTGTCGGGAGTGCGCTCGAGGATCCATTTCTTCTTGAGCTTCTGGCAGGTGCATTTTGAGGTGGTCAGTTCTTCTGTGAACCAGGCTGTTTTTTTCTTTCCTTGGTTGGTGGTGGGTTTCTTGAGTGGAGCTAAGGTGTTGGCGCAGTTGAGGATCCATTGATGGAGGTTGATGGCGGCGGCGCTCGGGTCGTTGGAGTCGGGTGGTGGGTGTTTGACGAGGGAGCTGGTTAGTTGGTCTTTGGTGACTTTTCCCCAGCGGCGGTGAGGTGGTAGAGGGATGCGGTGGTGTTCGGTGTTTTTCTTGAAGGTAAAATGGACGCAGTGATGGTCGGTCCAGTGGAGTTCGGAGGTGTGGCTGAAAGAGATGTGGTTGCTTGAGGTGAAGAGGGGGTCAAGCGTGTGACCGGCGATGTGGGTGGGAGTGTTGACCAGTTGGTGGAGTCCGAAGTTGTGGAGGTTGGTGGTCAGTGAAGCGGTGTTGGCATTGTTGTTGTTTTCAAGGTGGAAGTTTAGATCTCCCAGGAGGATGTAGTCTGGAGAGGCGAGGGCGTGGGTGCTTACGAGGTCGGAGATGGTGTCGCTGAAAGGGGCTCTTGGTCCTGGAGGGCGGTATATGAGGGTTCCTCTGAGGGTCGTGTTGGGGTCCGTGTGGATCTGGAAGTGGAGGTGTTCGGCTGTCTTGAGAGTGTCGTCCGTGTGGGTGTGGATCTTGAGGGTGGATTTGTGGGCGATGGCTATTCCTCCGCCGATTCCGTTGGTTCGATCTCTTCTGGTGATCTTGTATCCGTCCGGTATGGCGATAGCGATGTCAGGGGCCGAAGAGTCGTTCCACCAGGTTTCGTCAGGAAGGCCACGTCTGGGGCGGTGGTGTCGAGCAAGTCCCAGAGCTCGATGGCGTGTTTTCGTGCGGAGCGTGTGTTGAGGAGGATGCAGTGCAGGTGGTTAGTGTTGTTTGTTGCTGGCTTCGTTGTTCTGTTGCAGGAGAAGTTGCAGGTGCGGCAGGAAAAAGGTCCTTTGGTGTGCTTCGGGGTGGCCAGGAAGCACTCTATGGAGGGGCCAGGGTTGAGGGCGAGGAGATCGCTGGCAGAGTATCGGAAGTAGGAGTTGCGGGGGCGTGAGGACCAGGGGGGGTGGCGCTGGGTGCGGTCCAGGCGCGGACGCGCAGCGCCAGCCATTAAGAAGGGAGGGGGGAGGGAGGAGCAGCTGGGAGGCGGGAGGCGGGAGGGAGCGGCGAATGGGGGCGCGAGGGGGGCGGGCCGCAGGGAGGCAGCGGCAGGGAGCGGAGAGCAAGGGGGAGCGCCCAAGGGGCGAAAAACAACTTAAACAAGGCACAAGAAAGTCGGGCACAAAATCGGAAAAACAGTCACAAAATACAGTATTGGCACAAACTACAATCGGGGCACAGCAATCAGAGGGGCACAACGGGGGCAGACGCGCAAGAGGCGAGGCGCAGAAGAAAACAGAAACCACTTACAGGACGGCGGAATACACGGCACAAACGGCTCAAGAGAGCCTCGAACACGCTAGCAGCAGCGTGGGTGGGGGTCAGAGGCAGGAGACAGCAGGTTGGTGCTGCGGACGCGGGGGGCGAGCTCTAGACCTAAAACAAAGGCTGAACTTGCCATAAATCTCCTGCTAAAGAGTGTCACTGTGACCCTAAGTATCCTCTTCTGCTGTCTTTTCTCTACTGTAAGACTCTTGAAATCCTCCTCCTCCTCACCTTTGCGTTCAGACCATTCGTTTTGGAAAAGGCAAATGCATTCTGGGCCCCCTTTTGTTCTTTCCACCTGGTTAATGCTTTCACTTGACATTGCAAGTCCAAAATGTAGTATTTGCAAACGTGCAAATTGTGATTAGTATATTGCAATGGTAAATCACTGGACAAGTCAAAATGATCTTTATTTGGTTAATAAAACCATAAATGAATACGCAACATAAAATCATTGAAAACTAAATTTAAATTACAAGCCTTCAGTACATAAACATACCTCATCAAGATCCAGCCATAGAGCGACTTGTGGATAAAAATGACAGAGACAAATATAGTAACATGAAAAGCACACGAAGAGCTAAAACAGCTCAAATAAATACATCAGCATTGTAAACATTAAATCCCCACTGTAAACCTCAACATTTGTAACAATAGAGATGATGAAAAGAAGGAGCGACTCCTCCGCAATGGGAGGAGCGTCTCCCGACTGGCTAAGAGGCAGCAGCAGAAAAATAAAAGGATACTTGAATATCGTTTTATTTTTATGCTGCTGGCTCAGCCGGCATCTGAAGGGAGCGGTAGGGCAGGGCCAAAGGAGGTGGGAGGGGGGATGAGGAATTGTGTGCACTAAGGCCCATATCTATACGCAAATATGCAAATGTACAAAATACAATAATATTTTGTAAGTTTGCGCTGCTTTTGTGTAAAAGAATTACGCAAATGCAGCACTAAAAAAAGTATAAATACGGGCCTAAGTGCACATGTGTGTTTGGATGGCTTAAGCGGGCTGTCCAAACACACATGCGCACATTTGGTTTTATCCAGTGTACACAGCCAGACAGGAGAAACTGCGCAGGCCCCAGGGTTGTGTCTGAGCAGCAGCCCGAGCTGCTCAGATCATTCCTGACGTTGCTTTCATGCTAGCTTGAGCATGAAAGCAGCATCAGGATTGCTGGGGAGCCTGTTCTGGTGTCCCAGCACATGCTGGGACACTAGAACAGGCAAGAGGACGAACAAGGCGGCAGGTGAGGACAGCGGCAGTGACGAACTGCAAGTCTTTTTTTTTTAAATGTATTGCCCGACCGTCATCCCCCCACTCCTCCACTTGCTATTTACGACAGCTACCGCTGATTAAAAGACGTTACTTCCTCACCATGATCCTCAGTCTTACGGCAGCCAAATAAATGTATGAACATTTGTGCAAATGTAATCGATGTGCTGCAGCTGAAAATAGAGGAAGGCTGGCCGACACCTGCTTATGTTCAATAGCCTGAGCAGTGGGACTAGAAACTGTTTCCATGGCACAGCATACAATTAAAAAAAAAAGATTCACTATTTGATAATTACAGTTAGGAAATTTGTAGAATTACCAACTCACAAGATGGTTGTTTTGCTATGAAATGTTTGCGACTTAGGCATTTTTGACCTATCATACTTATCATGGTGGCATTTATGTGGTTGCAAACCTGTTTAATACTGGTTTGCAATTTGCAAAACATTTGCACATCAGGCACAAAATGTGGGTTTTGTGTACTCAAAGCAGTAAACCAGTTTCATTCTCTACCATTCTTCTTTCTCTCCAATTCCTGCAATGGGTACCGCAGAAATTGTGTTCCATAAAGACATCTGGATATTGATGGGGACATGGAGCAGTCAGATCTGTAGCCCCATCCTCTGGACCCTGCATTACAATGTTACTCCAAGGACTCTAGAGAGCTCTCCAGAGGGAATATATGTTTATTTTTAGCAAGATTTCTGTTTATATAAAAGGAAAGAAACAATTGGACTAGCAAGACAATTATTTGAAATATTAAGAAAGAAAATATCCATCAATAAATGTCTAACAATTAGTAGTAGCTTTTGATGTGTATTTTCAAGTGTATATTTCCCTGGAGGAGGTACTATATTGTGGTAGGGACCCTTTGTTTCTTATGATTTACCTGTACGGCACGTTGCCGAGAGGGGTGTATGTTTTTGCTTAAGTTTTATATATTAGTTGCTTTTGTATTGGGTTGGCTATTTTGCATTGGCTATGATATTTTTTGGTGGTGGATGATTTTACACACTTGATATTCTGCACTTATCGGGAGACCCTTCTGCAGGGATCTCTAGAGTTTACTAACACCTAGAGGAGGTTGGCTAACTATTATATCTGTAAGACAGTTTGGTGACAGATATTCGAGATGAAAACTCTTAATGATTATATAATGGTCCTCTTTACATTTTCAGGGTAGACTACTAGTAGTGTTCCTCATCCTAACGCTTCAGTGACAGTGGTGTAGAGGCATCTTCATTCGGATTGGAGCTGCTCTTCTCCCATATTCTTCCATCCTCCCTAGGAGAGCTGCTCACCTGCATTATGAATAGCATCAAAACTTTTGGGTTTAGTGATGATGATCTATCTAAACTTCTTGGACAATATAGTACAAGTGTGAGTGGAGCTACAGGATTTAACCAACTTAAAGAAGAATGGTACAAACTAGTAGACTGAAGAAAAAAGCCAAACCCACTGAATTACATGCAGATTTTATAATAGAATAGTTGAGAGCTGGGATTATCCCGGCTGGATTAAGCATGAGGAATGTCCCAGGTTTATTTATAGAGATCAAACAATTTTTGGAAAAATGGCCACTGATATCAAATGGATGCTCATGCGACTGGATGATCTTGATAGTTGAGACAGCTAAAGAGATTGTAGAACTATCAATGAAGGAAATCAAAACACTGGAAGATGAGTTCAGAGCAAATGACTCTCTGGAGGAAGCAAAAAAAACGACTAGATGAAGTAAATTTAAAACTAGAATCTTTTAATACCTACCACATCGAAAGAAAGACTGATAAGTTGAGGAAAGATGTCAGATGGTTCTCACAGGAATGGGCCTATCCATTTCTGTCAGAGAATTATTATCACAATACAAGGGAGAATGGAACAGAACAGGATAGACAGTTCTGGACCAACAAAAATATATTCACATTCTCAGATAACTCTGAATCAAAAGGAGAGGGGAGCTCCAACCATTTTGATCAGTATGGAAACAGAACAGGACATCCTGAAGGACTGAGCCGGAGTAATCATTTTTTTATTCTGAAGAGGGACATATAGGACCAGGTTCAGAAACCAACAGAGAGGGAGGTATCAAAATACAGACAACTCCCAACATGTATTACAGACTAGGAGACAGCAATATGGGAGGGACTGAATGCCATTCCATGCTTTAATCTGAGCTTCTTTCAGATGGATCTTGATACTACAGCTCTTCTCATGAAAAGAACTTTCCTTTATTCCGAGTACTTTGGACAAATTTGGATTGATGAGGGGTCTTTTTGCATTCTTTAGACGCATCAGGCTTAAGAGATTCTTTGAGGATAGATCAAGTAGAACTGAAATCAATCTATCGGGCCTTAAACCCGTATCTACCTTTATACCGAGTTTGGACATGGTGGGACCTGAGATAAGAATCTTTGAGAAGGCAGCCTTTGACAAAGTACAAAACATGCTTAAATCTATATCTAAGCCCAAGTGTAATTTGCCTAAGAATGAATATGAGGCATTAATTAGAATACAAAGAGACAAAAGGTTCACAGTCAAATCTAGTGATAAAGGAGAGGAGATTGTCCTAATAGACACAGACAGATATAAACAAAAGATGCAGTTGATGCTAGATATTCCTGAATACCACAGTAGTGGTAAAGCCAATTGGGAAATACACACAAGGCGTAAAATTGAAAGAATCAGTCACGAGGCACACTTGAAGGGCCTCATTTGTGACTAAGAGTATGAGTTCCTGAACCCCCAACATACTAGAACTACTGTCATCTATGGGGTCCTTAAAATCCACAAAAATGAAGTAGATCCCCCCTTTCGCCTGATAGTATCTACAGTAGACTCAATCACAGAACCAATAGCAAAGTATGCGGAAAAGTTCCTTAAACAGAGAGTGGTGTGCCTGCCAGCTTATATAAAGGACACAGGACACATTATCACCAAGCTTGAAGGTACACCATTTGACCCTGAAATACAAATCTTAGTGACCATGGATATTGAGGCACTTTATACAAACGTTCCTCAGATGCAGGCTTTAGAGGCAGTCTCTCGGGCATTTGAAAAGGAGGGGATCACAGACCACCTAAGATTTGTATTGCAATGCCTAGAGTTTGTGCTTGAAGAAAATTACTTTGAGTTTGACTGGGTTATTTATCAGCAGAAGAAAGGAGTCAGCATAGGGGCAGCCTGTACCCCAAGTGTAGCTAATCTGTACATGGGCTTGTTTGAGGAGATCAATATATACCATGAGATGGCTCCTTTCTGTGAAAGCATCCTACAGTGGTTTAGATATAAAGATGATATTGTCTTTATTTGGTCAGGATTTGAAGAACAACTGAATGAATTCTGCTCCTGGATTAATGCCTGTGACCCTAACCTTAAATTTACCATCCATAAGAGTACAGAGAAGGTTGAGTTTCTGGCTATTTGGATAGTGCACAATAATCATGTTATAGAGGTGTCACTATATACCAAACCCACAGCAAAGAACACTATCCTTCACTTTGTTAGTTTTCATCCTAGGTGACAGAAACTAGGATACCTTTTAGCCAATTCCTACGTATACAAAGGCATTGTACCAGTGTGGCAAACAATGACAGACATGCGGAGATGCTGCATCAGAAATTATTGGAACGAGGCTACCCATAATTACTAATTCCAGAATCATATAAAAGAGCTAAATATTTTAACAGAGATAGCATGTTAGAAGAAAGAAATGAAACACAATGGAATGTCTGGTCTGTGTAGTACATCATTCTAATTTAAATGAGAAAATGAGAAAAAGTATTGGGACACAGTGGCACATTCTAAACAAAAATCAAGATCTGCCCCTACTCCAGAAACCATTATTCGCATTCAAAAAGAATCAAAACATCGTTAACAGATTTGTCAGATCAGCTGTCTTCTGACAAGGCCTTTTCTTAAAAATCTATCAAAGTACACCACTTTTAGTGGTAATCATAAATGTGGGACATGTAAAGCTTGTTCGCGGGCTATTGTATTAGATACATTATGGTGGAAAAATAAGGAATTCAAGCTCAGGGAAATGACCAATTGCAGAACATCAATCTGTGTATACTTAACTTGCTGCCCTTGTATACATGGATATGTGGAAGATATAAGAGTTAGAATATCGGAACATGAATCCAACATTCAAAATAAAAGGGAGGTAGCTCCCTTGGTCCAACATTGGGAGTCCATGGAACACCAAGAAAGTGATCTAATGTGGATAGTTCTGGAGAAAATCAAGAAGACCCATACAAGTGACAGTAATAAAATCAGGAAAAAGAGAGAGGTTTTCTGGATTTATAGTCACATGTGAGAATGTCCTCAATTAATATATACCGTGGGAGAATGTGATCATCTAAAGGTATTTCGAAGGCATTATTCTCATTTGGACTTTATTAGACCTTGTCAATTGACTGTATTACAGTTCATTTCACCTTATAGGGGGTGACTAGTCTCCCATCGTTTAGAAGGAGACGTTTAACATCGATATCTCCCTTGACTTACTGTGGTATTACTGTTATTTACCTTGTGTCATTTTCTATTTGGATACAAGATTATAGACAACCCATTGTGCGAATTGCACATTTATCATCCTCTTGTAAGATGGTGGCTCTCCCCGATGGCCCTTATCTGTCGTTGCATCCCTTTGTGGTCAAGTCAGACGCCCTTCCTTATGGGTAGACACCAAGAGTTTGAGGTGGATGCTTTTCGAATAGTGGGGTTAGAATGTTGTTGACACCTTTGAGGTAAGCCCTAGCCTTGTATTGTGGCTACCGAATGATATAGTCTCAGGGTATTCTTGAATATCTGGGATGCCATCCGATTGGGCCATACATTTCTCCATATACAGTAGGATTTTAATATTTTTTCCCCTCTATATATAGTGTTTAACATTATCGGATTGTCCCTGTCAAGGACTGTTAGGCGTGGGAGTTATGGGATCCAACATATGTTTGAATATATAGAGAGAGGCCTACAGTGCTATTTAGCCATGTATTTCGAATCCTAAAACGGAATCTATTTAGGGATATAGCACATCGATAAAGACTTTACAGATTTGCCTCTTGTAAGATGGTGACTGCTTTTTGCTTGCATTTTGCATTCGTTTATTTCCTGATATGTCCTAACATACAGACATCAGGACATCCCTATATTTTAAATAGGACTATTGAACGTTAGAAGAGGGCGCTTGTTTGAAAAACGAAATCACATCGGGAGGGGAGGAAATCGACGAGGTAAGTAACTGAATTAGTAAGTGTTAACTGTAGCGATAGATGGCAAAAAGTTCCTGGAATATCTGGGAAATGGCTTACCCGGCAGGGGGAAGAACAATATATCCCTTAAATTTATACTTATTAGATGCTTCTAGATTGGGCATCACAGATTGGAGTAAACTTTAAAACTTTATAACATTATGGTATTGCAATTTACAGATTTAATGGCAATTTATGCTAGAAGCCAGACCTTGATGATTTATGCACAATAAGGAATTAGTCGGCAATGGATGTCGCATAAGTCTTAGGTAGCTATATAAATTTTGGTGAATTGCATATAAGGTGGAGATTACAGCAGCCATGAATAACTCATTTATGTATAATTTATTACCATTCTCTAGACTATCCATTCTACTTTAACCTTTAGCGATCCTAGGCTAGCTATTGACCATTGAGAGAAAAAAAAAGTTTTGTACTGGAGTGCCAAATGTACCTATGGAAGTGCACAATAATAGGAGAGGACTCTCAGAAATTGTATTATAGGGCAATATAGCCTGGCTACCTAGTATAAGATACCCTAGGGAGTGGATAATGTAGCTACACATAATTCAGGTGATCAGGCTATACCTATTAAAAGAATGTTTCACTCTGGCACAATAACAGCATGGAACACATATGGGGTGGGTTCTGTCTTAACACTGGCCTCACTCTTTGGTGTTTATTAGTTTTTTGTATCAATTATTTTTGGAGACTTGTCTTGTGAACCTCATAGTTATGTCTATTTGTTTCTTGAAACATTTTCAGATGTTGTCCTATTCTTAAGGAGTGGCGTTTGCCACTGTCCCCCTATAAAAGCTGGAAAATCGGAATTGCCCTGATGAAGGTGGTCCCATAACAGGAGTACCGCCGAGCATTTCCAGAGGCATTGGGAGGCTACCCTCCCATGCCTGAAACACCTATTGTAACACCCCTCTCCCAAAGGAAATGCTTTGTTGTGCCTTCCTGGGCTTGGGCTGCTCAAGCAACAGGAGGGCAGAAGCCTGTCTGTGAGGTGGCAGCAGCTGGGGCTGCCTGGAAAACCTCAGAAGACTGGTATGGCAGTACTGGGGGTACACTGTGGAGCCCCCAGAGTGCATAGAATTGTGCAACCAATACTAGAATCAGTATTGGGGTACAAGTCCCAGTTGTTAGACACCTTACATAGCCATATTCGGAGCTACCATTGTGAAGTTAGACATAGGTACTGACCTATGTTCGGTGCACAAGTAAAATGACATCCCCGCACTCACGAAGTCTGGGAAAATGGCCATGGGTGACGTGGGGGCACCTCTGTTAGTGCAGGGGTGCCCTCACACACAGGTACTTTGCACCCAGCCTTCAGGGTTGGAAGGCCTGACATGTATGTGACTTATAAGTTACCTGGTGCACACACCATTTCACACAGGCTGCACTGGCAGCCCTGTAGTAGCCTGTGCATGGGCTCCCTATGGGTGGCAAAAGTAATGTTGCAGCCCATAGGGATCTCCTGGAACCCCAGTGCCCTGGGTACATACGTACCATATACTAGGGACTTATAAGGGGGCACAAAAATGACAATTTGGAGTGAAATACTGGGTTACCAGTATGTAGTGACAAATGTGAGAGGAGAGAGAATATATGCACTGGGGTCCTGGTTAGCAGGACTCCAGTGACACAGTCAAACACACTGACATCAGGCAGACATTGGGGGTAACATGCCAAAAAGAGGGTACTTTCCTACAGTGAGGCAATTATTTGAAATATTAAGAAAGAAAGAAAATCCATCAATGTATGTCTAAAAAAATAGTAGTAGCTTGATGTGTATTTTCAAGTGCATTTTTCCCTGGAGGAGCTACTATATTGAGGCAGGGACCCTCTGGTTCTCATGACTCTCCAGAGTGAAGGCCAGGAGACCATTGACCTCTGTGTCTCAAGCTCCAAGGGGGCCTCAGACTTAGAATGAAGCTATGACTATGCCTAGCAGCCTCAAAAGTTGAAATTGGCCAAGTGGTTGCTAGACCTCCCAGAGGGGTGGTTGCTGCACAAAACGTGAAACTTTTTGGATCACTTTTAGTGTGCAGAAAAACCCTGGAATCGTCAATCTTCGAATATTCCTTCTTTGTCTCTTTTCCGCTGTCCAATACCTGTGAGTCACTCATTGAACAATGAACATTTGACCTTCCGCAACCTAGAATTCTTTACTAATGAGGCTTCTCTGATTTGACAGGACATTTGAATGCACACTAGATACATCTGCTACCCAGGCTATTAAGCCCAAAATCCCCTTTTTCAACAGTTCCTGCGGACATCTGTTATAATTTCATTTGCACATGTGCGTTTTCTCCTTTCACTATGCCATCTTGTTATTAGCCTTACTCTTCTCATGAAAGTGTTGAGTTTGTGTTAATCAGCTTGATTCTTGCACCCTTTGTGGAAGTGCTACACGCATAGAAATTGGTCACTACCAGTTCCTTGTATTTGTCTTTTAGAGGAAGCAATATACAAAGTAGATATACAAAACATGGATCTCCAGCTAGTTGTTGACTAGTGTGACATCACACATTTACTTACCAATATGTTTATCACTTCCTGAACTGAGATATTATCACTAGTAAGACTATGAGTAAGATAATCGAGCAAGTCAACTGTACAGAGATGGCAGTGAACTTTTGAGGGGTTGTTTTTTTAGGGTGGAGCCTGCATATCGCTTGCGAGACGCCGTACTAATTAGAAAAGGGCTCAGAGCCCCGCCCATGTCACATCAGTGTCTTTCATTGGTTTGTGGGCTTGTCTTTTAGACTCTGCTTGCCTTCATTAGTGGAAGGCATGCATATGTCATATGCCTTTTCAAGGGGGTTAGCCTTCCTCGCGCGCAGCGACCAGTACTGAAAACATACGAGACTCGCTGTTTTCCATCCGGTTTATGGACTACTTTTTCTCTTTTTTCGCTGCGCAATCTCGCTTGTTTAGCAGATCAATCGCACTCGTTGTTTTCCTTTTAATGAGGCAAGAAAAGTCCGGTTGGGAGTTTACAACTGCTAATAGCTCTAACTCGGAGAAATGTGAGACCCTCTGCATTACAAATGCTTGTTTCTTTTCTTGTTCCTTTACTATGAAAGTACTTGTTGAAATATTTGACACCTGTCATGGATTTGAAGATGACAATAAAATAAAAAGAATCTGTGTAGTTCAGCAGCACTTTCCATTGAAAAGGCATTTTTGGATTAACCTGCAAAGGCAAGAAAAGCCACTCTTATCCACTCTATATCTTTCCTCAGTAAAAAGCAGGGCTACTGAATATCTCTGGACACCCCACATTATTTAAGGTATTCTTTACATATTTAAACTACTGAATATTTTTGATGAAATATTTTTACATTCAACAAAACACTGTTAAATAGGGATGTGTTCAGTATTTCAATAATTGTGTGATGAGAAAGAACTTGGTTTAGGCTTTCCATTTTCTTTTATGAAATTATCCTTCTCTCTTTTTGTTGTAATTCGTACTGCTGTTGACATGAAGATTTGTTAGTAGGAAAAAAGGTTAAGGTGGGGGCGTACCACTTCCCCATTTCAGCTCCCACAGTAAATTGTGTCTAAAGCTAGAGCAAAAATCACTGAAAAGATTTACACCAAACTTAGCAATAAGTAGACCTTTACTCTGAAAGCATGCTTTTTTTGATTCGGCGTAAATCTATCAGCAATTTCTGATATATATATTAGATAGGTAATAGGTAATAAACTGTTTGAAATACTTTTTGTAGAGTGAGGGACAATAACATCCCCTCTTTACACCACTGGTGCATTAGCCACATGATCAGAAAGCAAAAGTCTCTTCCTCCTGTGTGGATAAATAATGCTATCAATCCCTGAAATCTTTACCGTCAGATCTTAGTATGATGTATCTAATCTTCCGTCCATAAATGTACAAAAACAATTTAGCAATGTTTTGGGTTGGCGGAGTTTTGCTGTACATTGATCTAGTCCCTGTGTAGTGGTACCCATCCAGTATCCACACACTGCATCGTTTTCACATGTTTAAGACGAGGCGCATCCTTGCCTTCACTTAGTGCCCTTTGCGTGTAAAATCTCAAATGGATTTTAAGACGCCTGCTCTGTATATACTATACCGAAGTAAGGTGTAATGTGCACAGAGTCCAGTGGATCCCAGAGGCTTAAACGAGGTTAAAGTAGATAATACTAATGCTCTCTTTTGCGGTAGTGTGGTCGAGCTGTTCGGCTTATCAGAGGTTAGTGATATGCATTTGATGTACACACACAGTCAAGAAATGAGGCACACACTCAATGACTAACTCCAGGCCAATTGTTTTATATATAAAAATATACTTTGTTACTTTATTTCTAGAACCAAAAGGATCTTTGTTGCAGGTAAGTACAGTTTCAAGAATGTATCACTTTCAAGTATCAAGTGCACTTTGTTTCGAATTTGCAGATAAAATAGTTTACAGGTAAGTAACACTTTTCATTTTCAAAAGTGGACACTGTGCAATTTCTCATAGATAGCAATGCAGTCCTAGGGGAGGAAAAGTAACAACACAATTCACATGTACATACTTGCCTTACGATCCCAGTCTATGGGAGTTGAGGTGTCCACAGAGCAAGGTTTAGGAGGGCACGAAGGGTGCACCACCAGCAACACGGGCCCGTCTGGGTGCAGAGGTCAAAGTTAGTATTGGGCGCCTAATAGAATCCTATGGAGACAGGGGGCGCTGAGAAAGAAACTGCTCGCAGGTAAGTACCTGTGACTTCAGGGCACAGACCTGAGGGAGTTTAGATCAGCACCCGGGGAGGACCACAGGTCTGCACTAAGCAAACACCCTCAGCGGCACAGGGGCCCCAGGTGCAGGATGCAAACACAGCATCGGGCACCAAATGCTTTCCAATAGGGGAACCCTGGGGGTCACATAGATGCTGCAGGCTTGGTTCAAGGAGTCGGCCGAAGAAAACCAACTGCTGGACAGGTAACTAGAGAGCCCACTAGATGTTGCTGGACCGTCGGTTGACTTCCCCAAGGCCATGGGGCTGCGGGTGCCAGAATACCTTTAGGCTTCTGGAATTTTCACCTGAGCCAGTCCCGGTCAGGGGATGTCCTCTGGATTTAGGCTGCAAGCTTCTTCATGTTGGCCAGGAGGAGTCAACCCTGGGCGGACTTGAGGTCTGAATCACCTGGGGACCTTCTCTGGACCCGTGGACCACCTGGATACGGGCCGTGTGTGCCGGCTGCAGAGTGGGCAGATCCGGTGCAGTTCTGGAGATCTCCTTGGAGGTTTCTTTGTGGACAGGGCCACTGTCTTCAGAAGATCTTGGTCCTAGGGTAGGCAGGAAGTCCTCTGGGGGATTGTAGAGGTCGTTGGTCCTGCTGGACGAGCTGTCTTCTTGTAGCAGGGTTCTTGAAGCTGCAGACAGGCCAGTAGGGCTGGGGCCAAGTCAGTTGTCTCCTGAAGTCTTCTCTACTGGTGCTGCTGTTCTGTCCTTCTTCTTCTTGTTAGGTCACCAGGGAGCTGAAGAGCAAGGTTCAGGGGTGGCCCTAAGTCCTAGATTTAGGGGCATTACAGGGGTCAGAGGGCAGTAGCTAATGGCTACTGTCCCTGAGGGTGACTACACCCTTCCTGTGCCCACTCCCTTTGGGGAGGAGGACATATTCCTAACCCTATCGGCTAACACCCTTCAAAGCAAGATGGGTGATTCTGCCAGGAGGGGTTCACTTCAGATCTGGGCACCCTAGAGGTGGTACCAGTTGGGGTGGACACACCTCCTGGTGTTTACTAATTTTCCCAAAGGACCTGCCGCCAAAAGTGGGGACTGGTCTGGGGGCAGGGGGGAGTGCCCTGGTGCAGTGTAACAGGATGCAGGAGCCTTTGAGGCTCACTGCCAAGTGTTGCAGTTACTGCAGGGGGGGGGGGGGCTGAAGCACCTCCACCCAGAGCAGGCTTTGTTCCTGACCCCAGAGAGCACAAAGGCTCTCACCCCATGGGGTCAGAAACTTGTCTGCTAGTGGCAGGCTGGTGCAGACCGGCCAGCCCTACACTACAGGGTTGGGTGAAATACAGGGGGCATATCTAAGATGGCCTCTGAGTAAATTTTTCAATAAATCCAACACTGGCATCAGTGTGCGTCTATTGAACTGAGAAGTTTGATACCAAACTTTCCAGTCTTCAGTGAAGCCATCATGGAACTGTGGAGTTTGTAATGACAAACCCAGCCCATGTACTCAATATGGCCACACTGCACTTACAATGTCTAAGAATGGACTTAGACATTATAGGTACATATTGCTCATGCAGCTATGCCCTCAACTGTGGTATAGTGCACCCTTCCTTAGGGTTATAAGGCCTGCTAAAGGGGTGACTTACCTAAGCCACGGCAGTTGTTTGTGGGCATGGCACATGTCGATTTTACCTTTTTATCTCCACCAACACACACACTCTGCAATGGCAGTTTGGCAGTGTGCATGTGTTTGATGAAGGGTCCCTTAGGGTGGCGTAGTATATATTGCAGCCCTTAGGGACCCTCTCTGGCCACAGGGCCCTTGATACTACTGGTACCTTTTACAAGGGACTTATCTGTGTTCCAGAGATGTGACAATTGTGGAAACAACGGTAAAGTTTTAGGGAAAGAACACAGGTGCTGGGGCCTGTTAGCAGGATCCCAGCACACACTCAGTCAAGTTAGCATCAAATATTAGGCATTAAATAGGGGATACTGCAACAGTTTCCTACAGTGATTACCAGGGAAATTCAGAGTTTGGCAACTGAACGCTCAGTGCTTTTTGCCTCCTCCCATTGGACATGTGTACAAGTTCTTGTGCCAGTGATTAAGCCTATGTCTTTGCCTCGAGATGTACTATGACAATATATGTTGCATGGAAATGTACGTTTTATTGAAGAGCTATGGATGGGTTAGGGCCCAATGACTAACAAAAAATGCCTTGATTTTATGCATATGCTTTAAGGCAAATATGTAACATACTGTTCTAAATTGCCAGAGAATTATTAACACAGTAAAGGAATTGACGAATAAATGTTTCCACAGATTTCATTTGGCAAAGTTTCAATTGATAAAATTCACTAATGGCTCTGGAATCATACTCACTTTCCCCATCTTCCCTTCCCATTTAAAATGTTATTTTTTAAGAAACATTTATTATACAATGTTGGATTTTCTATGTAAAGCTAAACCTCTGAGTTAATCCACATAGCCTGTGCATATGAAATTCTGCAAGGGGGCGGAGGGGGGCACCAAATGGAGGAAGCTTGAATATCAACTGGGCTAAGTGCTATCAAATTGCATGTTTTGGAATGTGGTCTGTTAGTATTTACTACCCACTCATCTATGCTAACAACAAAAGGAGGCCCCAAACCTAAGGCCATATTCCCCATTACTTTGCCCCTCTAGACTCTGTGCAAGTAACTTAGTTATTCACTCCTATTTAAAATCAAATTAAATTCTTTGGCTAAAGAATAACTAAAGTCTGATTCTTAATCTAGTTATTCACTAGTCTAACTTCTCAGCTGTGGACAACAAAAGTTATTTTCCACTGTTGCTATGTCATAAGGGAAAGTGCTCTCTTCCCTCACACAGGCCTCCATAGAATGGAGCAAAGAGGCAAAATGGCACCTGGTGGTCTCACCTTGCCTTCTTCAGCTTTACTCGGCTCTCCACTGACCAAAGAGGGCAGGAGAACACGGGTGGGACTGGTCCTTGGCCAACCATCACATTCACAGCTCTCTGCTGACAATGCTAAGAGGGAATTAAACACTTCACTGACATTGCTCTCAGTGGGCCTGTCAGCACAGCAACAGCTCTCTGCTACAAAGAGAGCAGAGGATGTGGCTTTGGCAGGAAGGGAGAGGGAAGACACAGATGGCAGGCAGTCAGGTGTTTTGTATTTGGATAGAGGAGCGTTGCAGAGCTTCTCTAATACAGGGTGGCATGGGGGTGCAGGAAACAAGGTTTTGTTAATTAGGCGGTTGTAGGGAAGGTAAATGCTGATAAGGGAGCAAGTCGATAGCAGGTCATCAAGTATTGTTTTATCCAGTATCAGGGAGGTGTAGGAGTACGTAATGCTGAAGGTGGTGTGGAAGTCTGACAGGATGGCAAGTATGATTTTATAAAATGTGGTTGCGGTAGGGAGGCATGGCAAGATGGGTGGCAGGATACCACATATAAGATGGCACAGTGGGCTGAAGCAGGTAAAACAAGGATTTCTATGCTTGTCTCATGGCTGGTTGAACAAAAGGCTTTTGGGGCCAGATTTATCAAACTTTCATGCAGCATAATGGAGCAAGACAACTTGCTGTTGTGCGCCTGCCTGAAACAGAGAAGGCAGAAGTGAGCCAGATTTAGCGATATATCCATTCCAGCTCTCTGTCTGCGCTGCCACACAATCTGCTGCCTAACGCCAACGCAGGCACCCTTGCGCCGTTGCAGGCAGGATTGTTTTCTTAGCAGGCATGGGGCACCTTCATGCACGAAAATAATCTTTTGAGGCTTTTTCCTCTTTCTAAGTGTGCTGTAGAAAATAGTACACTCAAAAAAAGGAAACAACAAAGAGAAAAATATATATTTCTACTCATTGCGTCTCCCCTGGGAAGGCGTAGCATTTTAATGCATTTCCAGGTTTACCAGTCTTGTGTCAAAATCTATGGGTAGATGCGTAGGAACACCCATGCTCCACCCATGGAACACCTCCCAAGGGCAGAGTAATGCAAGGTGGCCTTGCGTTGCTTGGTAAATCTGACTTTAGTATTCCATTGCCTTTGTGACACCATGCGTGACACAAGGGCAACGCAACACTATGATAAATATGGCCATTGCTGTCTATTTGATGACATTCCGAACCCCTCTCTGAATTTTTTTTACAGTTACCCTTCTTTTGTTCTATAAGTTGAGCATTCAGTCTTTAGCCATTATGTGCAGGAAGGGAGAGGGAGGGAACGGGGCAGGAAAAGACAAAGGAGAGTTGAGGGGGTAAATTGTGGCAGGTAAGTGCAAGTAAAATAGCCAATTACCATATAAGCAGTCGCGGCTTGCAGCGCACAGAAGGGGTGGGCAACACGCGGGTGCAATAAAAATTAAAATATTAATAAAAAAATAAACGCTTACCTTGATTGCCGCCACCGCACCACTCCATCCACTCCTCTGCTGCAGGTACAGGCTCCCCGCCTGCCCTGCGACCAATCTTGACGCTGCTCAGAGCAGTGCTAGGATTGGCTGGTAGCACCCTGGCTGGGCACTCCAACGCAGACTGGGAGCCTGTGCATGCGCTCTCAGGCCCGGCAACTGTGTTGCTGGGCTGGAGAGAGCCTACTGCACATGTGTATTTGACCAGCTCGAAACATACATATGCTGTGCACTCCCCCTCACTGCTCGTCACCTCCGTGGCCCCGCTACTTTACAAGGTAAAGGTTTTGCAGCTGCCGCTGCTGGCAGGGAGCAAAGCTCCTCCGCCCTAACGTAGAAGCCACCCCTGCATATAAGAATTAAAAAATTGAGGTGAAGCCAGCATAAATGACCATTTTTCAGCAGAGAACAAAGTAATATTGAAAGGTCTCAGTCTGGGTCCCACCGACAATTTGCTATTGCATTGGGCAGATACAGGTGATGACATGGGTGATACTAAACTAAAGAGAAGGCGCAGTGAGTGTGAGGGTCATGGGACTGTGTCCAGGTCCCGATGATTAAAACCACGACGGTAGACTTTATTGGACAACCACTGTTTTCAGATGGAATCCCATTGCAATAGGTTGAAAAGCTAGATGTTCAACTTTTTTTTAAACTGTTAAGGATCAAAGCTCTTGTCGAGATTTCTTCCATTCCACACAGTACATGATTGAAAAGTCCCTTCAGTTCACTGCGGCGATTGTTGAGTTCACAGTAATCTGCACAGCATTTTCAGACTCCAGCCTTTGCTCTTTTTACGTAGATGGTGGAGGTTAATCCTTATACTGTTGGAGCGGTTCCCCCACACCGGTCCCAGTACCTGGACACCCTCCTGGGTGATAGTGGGCTATACAAATCAACATAACATAACATAACATCTCAGGGTGAATACATCCCTCATAGCTGACCTTGGAGTAGGCTGCCATCACACTTTCTTCTGGATGTTTCACATTCAGATCATGCAGCTTTTCCCAGTGTTTGCTGAGATCCCAAAGAAGAATGATACCTTCCATGGCAGTCTGGGAGTTTAACCAGCAAACATAAAAAGATAACTTCTCTTGGGTCTGTGATGTATGAGGACATTATTTACTATGGGAGAAGCTGGCACCTGTCGGGTTTTTTCTAGGGTCAGAGTTAAGATATGTGCTTTAGGCTTTTGATTGACGCAGAATTGGACACACATTATTGTTTTTCTTTTTCCCCATCATTCAGATATGTATAGAAGATATGATCCACAATTTGCCTTTACTACCATTAGAAGATGAAAATACCCGAGCTCTACCTTAGCGATATGCCTCTACTTTGCGCTGACCACAATCTCTCGGGTTAGCCTTGCTGCTTCCCGGTCAATTGCTCCTGCTCTGATGACCCTCCCCATTGCCAAAATGATGCCTTGCAATCTGCCTTTATCAGCATCAGAAGATGAAAGTATGCTGAGCTCTGCCAGCCAGAAAAATCAAACTACTCCTTTCCAATGTATGGCTGGTTGCAGTGCCCTGGTCTAACCTTGCCGTGTTGTCAGCACTTGGTCCCATCTCACTGTCCCTTCCCATTATAAAACAATATAACCCACAATATGATTTTATTGCATTTAAAGATGAAAGTATGCTGAACCCTGACACCCAACAAAACTCAAAGTTTGCCCTTCCCCATTTAGACTGGTTACAATGTCTCAGGCCAGCCTTGTTGAATTGTAGCCAATAAACCCCATCCTTTTAACCTTTCCTATTGTGAAGATATGACGTGCAATATACCCTTTTCAGCATTAGAAAAGCAAAGTATGCTGAGCTATCCCAGCTCAAACTACACCCTACTCTTTTAAGGCTGATCACAGTGTCTTGAGATAGCAAGGCTGATTCCTGGGCACTTGATTATGTCCTGCTGACCCATAACATTGCAGTGACACCACCCAAAACATGCCGCCATTTGGCATTTGAAGCTGAAATATATTGAACACTGCTTACTAGTAACTTTAGCAGCCCGGGCATGTCCGTAAGGTGGAGGGGCCACCCCCCACAACTTATTCCAGGCAAGAACAGTGTCTGTCAGGCTGAACAAAGGTCAGCCTGACAGACACTCTTCTTGTTCAGGTCAGGCAGCCAGGAGCTAGACATGCATGAAATGTGCAGGGTGATGAAATTTGACAGGCTGAGGATTTCACAGCCCGGTGGGAATGACCTCTTCAGGCTGGCAAAGGTGCCTTGTGACAAGGGGGAAGGTCACCAATTGCTTCGGACCTAGGATCTTCTTTTTTAAGCGCTGAAGGGCCCAGGGCTGAGTGTCAATCACTGACACCTCATCATAGATTGGGTGGGGTCAGCAGTCTCACTGACCCCATCCCACCCTGTGACGAGTGACAGACTGCTGCCTTCTCTCTATGGCTAGGATCAGCCAATGAGAGAAGGCAGCAGTCCAGTGCTTAATTTGTAAATAAAAAGGTGCTGGTGCCCAAAGCCCTCCCCTTAAACACGCGGCTGCTGCAATTAAATGTGTGAACACAGAATACTGAGGCAGCTTCATCCTGAAGCTATCTCGGACCTCTTCAATCCATATAAATCCACTCCCTGCCCCTTCAGCTCACTCTTGCAGCTTTCTACTTTCTCCCTTTGTGACGCTTGTTCGTTTTTCCCTTCCTCCGTCTGTCTCATATGTGTCTTTTGCTCGCAGCAAATGCTTGAGGCAAAAGAATAAGCCCCGGCCCTCAAAAATAAGTGCCGGTGCTTAGCACCGGAAACAACAAGCACAAGTTAAGCACTGCAGCAGTCCCAACCCTCCTGAAACTTCTGAGGCTTCTCCCCCAGGCAGCTGCAGTGAAGTTGTTTTTTTGTTTTTTGATGCTTGATGCATGCGTGTATATAAATAAATGTATGTGTATTTGTGAGTGAATGTGAATGGATATGTGTTTGTGTGTGTAAGCATGTGTGAATTCATGGGTGTTGGTGAGTGTGTATGTGTGTGTTATGGCCTCTCGCCCCCCTCCCTGCTAAAATGACTTGCCGCCACTGAACTTTACACTTCTCTAACTTAGACCATAAATGTCTTGGTGGCAGGGGCGTCATTTGGTGCAGTCTTCAGGACTTTACCACTCATGTCTATCCCTTAGGAGAGCAGCCCTTGCTCACTTATAGTATAGCATTGTATTGTATTGCACCATTCTCTGTGTGAATCAAACATTTAGACTGCTTTGTTATTCGTTAATATTATTATTACTTCATTTATGTGTTCTCTTATCAAACAAACGTGTTTTGTAAAAAGTGTACATCAAGTTTAGGGGTGGGTAATGTTTGTGGTCTGGCAGTAGAAATGGGTGAAGTTTATAATTTGTCCAGTTTGCGAAGTTTCAAAAAGTGTGCTCTTCCTTCAAAAAGTCACTGCAGTGTTTATTTTAAGCAAAATAAATGAAAACATGTGTGAGGATATTTCTCTCATGTTTATGAATATTACTGTATGTCTGCAAAATACAATCTCTTTATTTTAAAAAGAAAACTTTTAACGCTGTATGAACTGTGCTAAAGCTGTCTTGAAACCTCATTTTTTGGAAGTAAATGTCTTGCAGTCTCCAATAGGCCCAATCCGTTGCTCACATCTAGGTTCAAATATTATAGCGTATAGATTAAGTATTTAAATTCCACAGCAGCAATTATTTTATATACGCTTTCCACTGCCAGTAACATCAAAGCACCTTCCTATTTTTTGGCCCGGATGAGTAGCAGCCGCATATGTGTCATACTGATCCTGGGCCAACGAAAGTAGGAATTAATATAAAAGTCATGTTATGCAAATTTAACCTATTTAAAATGGGAATAATTAGGTGCTGTGCTCAAATAATTCGCAGCAAAGAGAAACCGGTATAGATTTTCCTTTCACTGTCGACTGGGAATACACGCTCCTTACTCCCCTCATCTTTCAGGTAGTAAGTACCCTGGAAGGCAATGCGGATCCAGGATCTGTAAATAACTTCACCAGCCATGATTCCATTGTTTCATCCAATGCCAAACCCTCTCCCAGTAAAGTTACCCCCAGTATAGTCTCCTATCCATTCCCAAAGCCATCATTACATGTGGCCTTTCCTATTGGTTGATGTCTCCGTGCCATTGGTCACTGTGGAGGCATCTGCAGGAACATGGGGTTCCATGGTTCACAAACGCAGCACATTGAGGCTTCTTTCGTGACCATTTTGGTGGCCCCTGTTCCTTTTTCCTGGAAGCCTTATTCACTACGATAAAGATGGCAAAAACCTGTCGGCTTCCACCAGTGGACAAATTATTCAGCTGTGATTGGTGGTTTTGGAGTTAATCGGCTTGGAAATATCTTGACCGTGCAACATCTTTTGTTTGCAATTTGACTGTTAGGAGATGCAGGCATGTTAAGGATCTGGTACGCCAGCGGGACCAACATATTACATCCTTAACAGCGCAGTACAGAAATTCTGCGATACTGTTAGTCCATTGAGAGTCAATTGAATCAAGGGGCCTCCTCCAACACCAGTCATGTGGGACCATATAAGCCAGAGATCTCACATTCACAGCGTCTATTCCAGATGGGAACTAAGCCTGTCTTATTTCTTGAGCTCAGTGGTAAGAGCCAAAGCCCACAGGCAATGAAACATAAAGAAATTGAAACAAGGTAACCTTTCATCGAATGAGTAAGATTACTACACACAAATCTGTTAAAACTGGGAAGAGGGGTCATTATTTCCTAGGGCCCTGTGCTCATGGAGCAACACGGTTTTATGGATTCTAAAGCAAGCCATCTATAATGAGGAGAAATCCAAAAGGGCTATCTCAGTAGTGTCAGGAAATTGAGGAAGCACTCAGGTGAGATGACAGGCCTTGGAGGGGGGACAGCTCAATGGCACAGACAGGGAAGACCACATATGCTAGATACACTTGGACGTGACAGGAGATTTGATTACACAGTTGGATGGAAGCTTTGGAAATCTCAGCAATGGAAGCTAAACTCAAGAACTGCACTTCTATCTCACTTCTGGGTTAGGCCAGCCAGTTCTAGGGCTATCTAGGCAGCGGGAGTAATCTCCTAATATAAGCATGCAGAAACTGCCTGGCAACTTCTGTTTTGTTGTGTGCTTACTGATTCATCTTGTTTGACACTGGGCTCTGATCGCCTCACGTTTCTTGTTTTTTCCCCTTTCCGGTCACCTTGTGTTAATAAGATTTAGGCATGTTCTTGTTGTTTCCTTGTTGTTCTGTTAGTTCCTTCTTCTTTTGGAAGTATTGTTTCTCTCCCCGTCCTGGGGCTCCACACCAATATTCTTTCAGTGTGAGGCTCACAACAGTGGAATTTGCCTAGGATGTCAATAAGGGATGCTCAATAATAAATTGTTGGTTTGAGTGCTTCCATGTAGTTGATCTTCTGCTAACTGTATGTTAGCTGTTACCAAGATCCACATCCATGCTGAGCTTGTCAATCCAAACAAACAGGCGAGTGGCACCTTTGTGTTTCTCTCTTCCCATGTTTCCCCTCATTCTCTCAGTTTGATGTGGGTGCGTCCTATCCATTGACAAAGGATTGAGGGGATCTGAATTCTTGACAACATCGAAGGCCTTCGCTCAAAGTTTGGCAGTTTGCCAGGCCACTGGGAATCCTTTTCAGGTGATGGTACAGGCCATAACAAAGATCCAAGAGGATCATGATGCAGCGAGGCAAGAAAGGACCTCTCTTTTGATAAATCTTATCAATTAATGCCCCACTGTGACTGTGATGACAGACCCTTCCTCTTCTACCACTAACCCACTGCCAGCATCAAGTCTTCATCTATAATTAATTCATCGGTCTCCAGGGGAAAAAACACCTGTACCTGGAACCAATCTTGTAGCACCGCCAGACTGATATGTCCAAGGTCCCATTATTGTATTTTTCTTTTCTTGCACAATGTTTGTTACATTTTGTATCTTGGCTTCAACGGTTTACCTCCAACACAGCCAAAGTTGTTTTTGTTTTGTCTTACGTCACTAGAGATGCTTTAATTTGGGTCACACCTCTTATAACCAGCCAAGCTCCTGGTTAACTGACTACTCTCAATTTTTATCTCAATTCTAAGCAATCTTTGGAAAAAATCAAAACCCACAGATGGCTCATGTCTAATTCTATCTGCATGTGTATAAAGAGGGTCGAACTGTTTTTTATATAGTAGTCTTTTCCAACAATTATCCTTAGAAGCAGCATTGACTGATGAAACACAGGTTGTGTGAGAAATTAAAGAATGCATTAGTTGTGGTGGTTAATGCTCCTACTACAATAACTATACTCATTGATCTTACCTTCAGAATTGAAACTCACCAAGTACCACAGCACCTATAATGTAGAGGGTGTGCACATTAAGTTTATTAATCTCCTTTTCTCTATGGAGATTGAGTTGCCTTCTTCAGATGAAGGACCCATGCAGGTGTGAAGAACGAAAAACCCAATATCAAAGGAAGAGAAGAAATGGCATCAGAAGATTGATATTTGTCTCTACTGCAGTCAGTCTAGTAATTTTTACTGCAATGTTCCATGAAGTTGAGACAAGGAGAGGATTGTCCGTAGCTGAGAGACCTAGAACGGGCCACTCTACTGATTCCATGTCCATCATAGGTAAAACTATAAGTAACAAATCTGTTGTTACAAGGGACTGTGAAGATGATAGCTTTAATGGTTTCATGGGCCTCTGGGTGCTTTGTGGATCAAACATTTCAAGAGAAACATGATATACCATTGCTCAGCAAGAATAAGCCTGAAGAAGTAAAGTTACTGGTCGAATACTACTAACCTCTGGATTAGTAAAATGGTAAATGGAACTCTTAATTGTGGTCACTCAGAATGGAAATTTGGAAAAGAGTCCGTTTGACATTATTGATACCCCAGATTTCTCAACCATCATAGAAACCTCCTGGTTAAGACTATATGACCCAATGATAGTTCCTCATCAATTACCTTTTCCTAAACATATTGTCAATAGGAGTGCTACTTGAAAGCAAAATAAGACAAGAAACAAGGGCCCATATTTATACTTTTTGACGCAAATCAGCGCTTGGGGAGATTTGCGTCAAAAAGTTTACCGCCGGCTAACGCCATTCCAATGCACCAGCCGGGCGCCTTATTTATGGAATGATGTTAGCCGCCGATGCAGCCTGGTTAGCGTCAACATAAATGACGTTAACTGGGCAGCAGAGGCGAAGGGAAAACTAGAGGTTGTGCGCCAAAGAATGGTGCAGGTCTGATTAGAGTAAAAAATATTTGCTCTAACCTGACTAGTGCCATTTTTTGATGCATAACCCCCATGGAAATGACTCCTGTCTTAGCAAAGACAGGAGTCCTGCCCCCCTGCCCAATAGCCATGCCCAGGGGACATCTGGACTTGGCACAATCTCATCCATATTACCTTTAGATGAGATTGAGTGTGCAACATCCTCATACCAAGCCAGCATAAACCCATAATCGCAGCTCCATGGCCACATACATTCTCTGGCCCCTTCGAAGTTTCTGCAGCACTTAAGGCCCAACCAGGACATACTTACCTGTCTCCAGTAATCTACTCCCTGGGCTCCACATGACGGCCCATGTAAGTTGAGGTGCTGGGACATGCAGCAAGGGTCCAGCATTGAGGGGATTATTTGCTCATCCTCCTTGCTATAGCCTTTTTGTCTCTCGTGATAGTTGTTCCTAGGGTCTCTGTCTTACCCCTGACCACGTGTTTGCCGCAGAGGCCTATTGGTCCACTCTTCTACCACCGTCTTTGTGTGCTGTTGGAGGGCTGTGCCTACCTGGGCTCCCAGCTGCTCATGCTTCTGCAAACCATGGCATGAGGGCTGGGTGCACACACACAGCACCTTAAAACTGAATATAGCTGGAATGGGGAAAGACAAGCCAACATTGCCAGATTTACCACCTCAAAAGGGCCACACGGAGGCAACACCATGGAGACCCTGCCTCTTCTGGAGGAGACAGAGATAAAATTCTGCAAGCTATCCAGGTCTCACAATCAGTGGTTGAGACCAGGATCGGAGAGGGACAGGTGGATGTGGCCCTCCTACATCAAGATCTCAAAAATGCAATAAGCCACAGAAGCAGAAGGGAGAATTTCTACAGTTGAAGACAAAATCGTTGACCTCAAAACCAAGGTGAATGGCTTACTTACACGTACACACGAGCTTCAACAGCGGGCAGAAGGCTCTGAGAATTGCTTGAGGCAGAATAATTTGTGCTTCATTGGCTTTCCAGAGGACGCAGAGGGCACTTAATCCATGGAATTTCTTGAGAAGTGGCTGAAATCCTGGATACCAGATGTCAAGTTTTCCCCTTGGTTCGCCGTGGAGTGTGGTCATAGGGCACTTACACCCAAGCCCCCTCTGGGAGCATTGCCCAGGCCCATGATCGCATGCCTCTACAACTTTAGAGATTGTGATTACATATTGAGAGAGGCTCACCTACACACAGACCTTTGCTATCAAAACTCCTGGATCCTTATTTTTCTGGACTATATCCAAGAGGTTCAAGCACTTTGTCGCACCTATAAACCTGTGAAACAAAAGTTATCCTACATGCTTCTATTTCTGGTCTGCCCCACAGGCAAGAAAATCCCCGGTATTAGAAGGGACATGGGGTCATTACTGGGCACACAGTCAAAGTTTGCTTATAAATATATGGGTCCCTTCTAGATTCTAAAGTTAGTCGGGGTGTAAGCACAAGCTCATTCCCTAGAAGTGGTGAAACAAATCTGGCGTGCTTCTCAGGCATGGATCTAATGATGGGGAGACAAGAATAGCAAGCTGCTATATTGGCTCGCCAATGGACCCCGGGCGGGGTGGATCATACCTGAAATAGTGGATTTCCACAGATCCATGCAGACCACCTCCCTAGATATAGCCTCCACATCCATTGAGCACTATGCCGAGCGCTATGTGGCTCCACCTGGCCAGATTGCAAAAGAACTGCACCCCTCATTGATGAGATACCTTTGCCGTGTCAAATGAATTAAAATTGTTGAACACTGTACCAACTCATTACAGTGATGGAGGACATTGGTGAAGCAATCTCCGCCATGAAATCAGGCAAGGTGCCAGGCCCAGACGGCTACTCTGCTGAATTTTACACCAAATTCAGAGGCATCCTCGTCCCTCATCTACTTAACATATACGAGAAGACGATAACGGTGACCAGGCCACCATAGTGGTCATACCACGGACAAAACCCCCGTCCACCTGTTGTGCTCCCTATCGACTGATCTCCCTTATCAATAGGGAGATAAAAATTTAGGCACTGTCCTAGCTAACCGCTTGCAACAAGTCATGGGGTCCTTTATTCACTCTGACCAGTGCGGCTTTATGCCGGCCTGTAGCACTAGACATTGCGTACAACATCTGCATGTGGCGCTCGCCTGGTGCCACACTCTCTCAGGTCCACTACCCTTATTACTAATAGATTTTAAGAAAGCGTTTGATATGGTGGACAGGGACTACCTGTTCAAGGTCCTGGGGAGAATAGGTGTTGGGCCCGCTTCCGGTGCATGATACAAATACTTTATACGGAACAGGTAGCCTGGGTGCAAGTCAACGGGGTGGTCTCTGAGGCCTTTCCGATTTGTCATGGCACCAAACAGGGCTGCCCTCTGTCCCCCCTGCTCTTTGTGCTGGCCATAGAGCCTCTCGCACGACTTCTGCGCTGCAACTCATAGATCGGGGGATGGAGATGGGACGTGGGCCATGAAGACAGAATCGCACTTTATGCTGAGGATGTATTATAATATCTATGAAACCCAGAGGACAGTGACCCTAGATGTCTTCATCTACTACGGCTATTTTCTGAAGCCTCTGGTTTGACCGTGAACCGAGACAAGACCCTTCTGGTTCCCTTGAATGGTACTCAAAACGCTGTGGACTGGCAAACAAACATACCGATCTGGCGCCATAGGTTTCGCTACTTAGGTATCACCTTAGCCCTCGACCCGTCCCTGACCTGGTCCCTGAACATAACACCGGTAGTCCACAGGATCAAAACAGACCTAAAAAAATGGCAATCATTGCCACTAAATGTCATGGGCCGAATTGCGCTATATATGATGATGGTACTGCCTCGTTTCCTATATTTGCTCCAAAACTTTCCACTTAAAATCCCCAGTCATTGGTTCAGAAAGATGCATTCATTAGCTGGCATCTTTCTCTGGCATAACAATAGACAAAGCTTAGCTCTGAGCACTTGTCAGCACACCATTTACAAAGGGGGGCTGAGCATGTCCAACCTATACTTCTACTATCTAGCGTCTCAGATCTTGGTCATTAATGATTGGCTCACCGGGTGCTGGTCTGACTCAGCTTATCGACAGGAACGCACCTTGCTGGGCTTCCTTCATGTTATTGAGCTGCTATAAGGTGGTCCCATCTCTGTCAACATTCCAGAAGTCACCAGGGTGGTGTTTTATAGCTGGAGAATGGTGTTGCCCCGCACAGGGTGGTTGGAGAAAATAACACAACAAGCTCTTTTATGGCAATGGATGTGAATGCAAGATGTGGTCACCCTTGAAGGTTTCTCCCACTGGGACGCTATAGGTATCACCCTAGTTGGGGATGTGTGGTCAGGCATGAGCATTACATCTTTTCAGGAACTCCAGCAGGCCTTCGCATTATCCAACACACAATTTCATAAATTCCTGTACCACGTGTTGAAGGTACACATCTCACCCAGATAGCCCTGTGGTGGAATTCAGCCCTATGCAAGCCAAGGTGATGATGGGGGCTCTGTCTTCCAGTTATACTGCTCTCTGCTACTGGATGCTTCTGATCTTCTCCAATCTCTTAGGTCCCAATAGGAGGCATGGCTTGGGCCCTCAGAGGATGAAGACTGGCAAGATGTGTTGATGGCACCTAGAATCATCACGATCTCGACCAGACTGCGGCTAGTTCAGGCATACTATCTGCACTGTGCTTACCTCACCCCTGACAGATTGTTTTGAGGGGGTCTTCTGGCCAATCCACGATGTACCCGCTGCTTATACTCTCCAGTTGACTTCTTCCACATGATTTGGACATGCCCGGCCATAGTACACTACTGGAAGATGATCCATGATGAACTATCCGAGGTGCTGGGTCAGACTCCGGGCCTGTTTCCGCTTGTGGTCCAGTTGGGAGCGAACAAAGGGGTGGAGGAGATCGATGGCAGACAAGGCTTTACTGTGTACTACCCTACTGGTTGCTAAAAGAGACATTGTGGCACACTGAAAGGCTCCTAACCCCCTGCAGTCTTGAGGTGGAGACGGGGAGTCGACTGGTGTGCCCAGATGGAACGACCAGTGTATGTGGCAGGGGTTCCCCCCAAAAACACACTAAGATCTGTTCCAAATGGCAGAAAACATCACTTACAACACGACAAATGCAACAAGATGCATTTATCATGATGCCTTTACCACGCATATGCGTTTACCATGCATGGCTTTACCAAACATGCCTTTACCATGAATATACCTTTACCAACAAATTTCGTTGTAAAAGCATGTATGGTAAATGTAAATGTGTGGTAAAGGTTTTAATTGTAAGTTAAGGTAAGTATTACGTGGGTTGAGTGATATATATAAACACATATATGGTGTTTTGGGTGGGTACTGGTTATTGGTGGTAAAGGCATTTTTAAGTTTTAGGGTGGGTATGGGATTTAGGGAGGTAAGAGCATTTTTAGGTTTTAGGGTGGACATGGCTTTTCGGGTGGTAAGGGCCTTTTTAGGTTTAAGTGTGGGTAAAGGTTTTGGGGTGGTAAGGGCATTTTTAGGTTTTAGGGTTGGTATTGCTTTTTGGGTGGTAAGGGCATTTTTAGGGTGGGTATAGCTTTTTAGGTGGTGAGGGCATTTTTAGTTTTAAGTGTGGGTAAGGGTTTTGGGGTAGTAAGGGCATTTTACGTTTTAGGGTTGGTATTGCTTTTTGGGTGGTAAAGTCATTTTTAGGTTTTAGGGCGGGTATGGGTTTTGGGGTGGTAAGGGCATTTTTAGGTTTTACTGTAGGTATGGGGTTTTGGGTGGTAAGGGCATTTTTAGGTTTTAAGGTGGCCATGGTTTTTTGGGTGGTAAGGGCATTTATAGATTTTAGGGTGGTAATGGGTTTTTGGGTGGTAAGGGCATTTTTAGGTTTTAGGGTGGGTATGGGTTTTAGGTGGTAAGGGCATTTTTAGGTTTTAGGGTGGGTATGAGATTTGGGGTAGTAAGGGCATTTTTAGGTTTTAGGGTGGGTATGGCTTTTTGGGTGGAATCGGCATGTTCAGGTTTTAGGGTGGGTGTAGGATTTGGGGTGGTAAGGGCATTTTTAGATTTTAGGCTGGGTATAGGATTTGGGGTGGTAAGGAAATGTTTAGGTTTTAGGGTGGGTATGGGAATTGGGGTGGTAAGGGGTGTTTAGGTTTAAGGGTGGGTATGGATTGTGGGGTGGTAAGGGCATTTTTAGGTTTTTGGGTGGGAATGGGGTTTGGAGTGGTATGGTTGTTTTTAGGGTTTAGGGTGAGCAT
Source organism: Pleurodeles waltl (assembly GCF_031143425.1). Lineage (NCBI taxonomy): Eukaryota > Metazoa > Chordata > Amphibia > Caudata > Salamandridae > Pleurodeles > Pleurodeles waltl. The sequence continues at coordinate 102,585,571 of NC_090438.1, forward strand.
GTTATTTGGGGTGTTAAGGGGTGTTTTGGTTATAGGATGGGTATGGATTTTGGGGTGGTAAGGTAATTTTTAGGGGTTAGGGTAGGTAGGTTTTGGGGGTGGAAAGGTGTGTGTATAGATATATAATAATGTATGTTATACTTACCTCTACGTTTTACCATGCATATGCCTTTACCAACCATGCCTTTACTATGGCATTTTCAGGGTAAAGACATGCGTGGTAAAAGCATATGCGTGTAAAAACATTGGGGGCCATTCTGACCCCGGCCGGCGGCGGTAGCCGCCGGCCTGGCTGGGACCGCCAGAAGACCGTACCGCGGTCAAAAGACCGCGGCGGTCATTCTGGGTTTCCCACTGGGCTGGCGGGCAACCGCCAAAAGGCCGCCCGCCAGCCCAGCAGGAAACACCCTTCCACGATGAAGCCGGCTCCAAATGGAGCCGGCGGAGTGGAAGGTGTGCGACGGGTGCAGTAGCACCAGTCGCGAATTTCAGTGTCTGCTGAGCAGACACTGAAATTCAAAGTGGGGCCCTCTTACGGGGGCCCCACGACACCCCTCACCGCCATCCTGTTCCTGGCGGTCGAAACCGCCAGGAACAAGATGGCGGTGAGGGGGTCGGAATCCCCATGGCGGCGCAGCAAGCTGCGCCGCCATGGAGGATTCCCATGGGCAGCGGAAAGTCGGCGGTACACCGCTGACTTTCCGTTTCTGGCCGCGGCTGTACCGCCGCGGTCAGAATGCCCGGCGGAGCACCGCCAGCCTGTTGGCGGTGCTCCTGCCGACCCCGGCCCCGGCGGTCCTTGACCGCTGGGGTCGGAATGACCCCCATTGTGTGGTAAGTGCATGCGTGGTAATGATCATGCGACGTACTTACCAAGTTGTATAAGCATGCGTGGAAAGTGCATGCGTTATTCCATCATACATCCCAAATGGCTAAAGGGCAGAGGCTGGATAATGACTCACCCTAGAGATACTAAGGGGCATATTTATACTCCGTTTGCGCCGGAATTGCGTCGTTTTTTTTTACGCAATTCCGACGCAAAACTAACTCCATATTTATACTTTGGCGTTAGATGCGTCTAGCGCCAAAGTCCATGGAGTTTGCGTCATTTTTTTGCGTGGACACCTACTTTGCGTTAATGACATGCAAGGTAGGCGTTCCCGTCTAAAAAATTGACTCTGAGGCATGTGTGCCGTATTTACACTCCCGGGCAAAATTCACACCCGGGAGTGGGTGGGTCAAAAAAAATTACGTCCGGCCGCTTTTGCGCCGTTTTTTAGTGCCTGGAAAAGGCAGGCGTTAAGGGACCTGTGGGCTCTGAAGGAGCCCAGAGGTGCCCTCCCATGCCCCCAGGGACACCCCCTGTCACCCTTGCCCACCCCAGGAGGACACCCAAGGCTGGTGGGACCCATCCCAGGGACATTAAGGTAAGTTCAGGTAAGTCATTTTTTTTATTTTTTTTTGTGGCATAGGGGGGCCTGATTTGTGCCCCCCTACATGCCACTATGCCCAATGACCATGCCCAGGGGACATAAGTCCCCTGGGCATGGCCATTGGGCAAGGGGGCATGACTCCTGTCTTTGCTAAGACAGGAGTAATTTCTATGGGGGTTGGGAGTCGTAAAAAATGGCGAAAATCGGGTTGAGGCGAAAAATTTGCCTCAGCCTGACTTGCCCCATTTTTTGGCGCCCAAGCTCCATATCCCCCTACGCCGGCGCTGCCTGGTGTACGTCGTTTTTTTCCACGCACACCAGGCAGCGCCGGCTGCTAACGCCGGCTAACGTCAATGATTAAATACGGCGCCCGCATGGCGCTTCAGAATGGCGTTAGCCGGCGCTAATTTTTTTGACGCAAAACTGCGTTAGCGCAGTTTTGCGTTAAAAAATATAAATATGGCCCTAAAAATGTAATGTACAAAATATACTTGCTATACTGAGTTCCCTCAGGCTGTGGGCAAGGTGGCTACTATTTCAATATTTGCCTGATTTGTAACTGTGACTTGTTCTTATCTGCATGAAACAATAAAAAATGGCTATAAAAAAATAAAAAAATCCATCAGAGCCAGCAAAGGGTGGACAACTGTGTTTGGGGAGCAAGGACTCAGTGCAACTGAAATTCCCAGTATTAGATCAGCAACCCATCAATGGGATACCCTTCCCTAGAACTGCAAAGTCAACCCGAGCTTCTTCGTTATTGGGACCAACTAAAAACACATCTTTTCCGCCTGGGCCTAGGCTAACTCGCTCTTCCGAAACCCCACCACTGACACAACCCACCTTATCCTCCTTAAGGATGTAGATTAAATGCTCCTCAGTCAACTGTGCTACAATAACTCAGTCGCGTGACATACCGCCATCTTATCATTTCGCAGGATGTAACGCTATCTGTCTGTCTATTGTATATGTATTTGTGCGGGTACTGGTGCAGTTGTATAATAGAATACTCTATAATAAATCTAAAAATAAATATATAGGCAAAGAGGTAAGTAGACATTATCCAGGGGCATCATGATGGCAGAAGGATGCATACCATTACCTGGATCTTAGAGACTGGTGCTGTGCTTAAAAACCAGGCTGATCTTCAGCATTACAGATGCACATGTTGAGAATGCTTGGATATTCTTGGGGATGAGTCTCAATATTGGGGTGTATTCGATGAAGTGACATTGGAACAGAGCTCCCTTATGACCCTTCCTAAAAGAGTCATCGTAGCGTAGCTGCCAAGTTTCCCAGATCCATGCGTGATGTGCAGACAAGTTTTTTTTCCTTTGAATTCTGGAACTTGTAGTCATGTTTTAAAATAAATTAAACAAGTCTACAATTCCCAGAATTCTGAGAAAAACTGGACTTGATCAGCACACAGTGCATGGACCTGATAAACTTGACAGGGTTGATGTAGGCGGTCATGAGAGAGTGGGTTCCAAATACATGTGACACAGCCTGAAAGGACTGTGGCAGAGTTTTTGACTTTTTAAAGCTGGGCATATCTGGGCACAGTGACTCATTGCTCTGAAGGGAGAATTGCCACCAGAGATCTGTAATTTCTTAGACAGATATTTTAATGAGATGAGATGCTCCACATTATGAAGTGCACTTTTGGTTTTCCGAATGTTTCTAAACTTAAATAAAGGCCAATTAATGGAATTCAGTGGCTAATAGTGTACAAAATAGGACTTCTACCTCATTAATCGGCTAGAGTAAACAAAGCCTAGTGAAGCCCCGAGATTCCACAAAATCTGGGCGGACACAGAATAACGTCAAAGAATGTTGCTAGTCAGGTTAGAGTAATTTTTTTACTCTAACCTGTCTAGCGCCATTCTTTGACGCACAACTTCCTGTTTCCCCTATGTTTCTCCTATGCCTCCCCCACCCAGTTAGCATCATTTATTTTGACGCTAATCGGGCCTTAGCACAGGCTAGCGTAATTCCTTAAACATGATGCCCAGCGGGCGCTCTAGTATGGCGCTAGCTGGTGGTAAACTTTTTTACGCAAAACTGCGATAGCGCGGTTTTGCGTGAAAAAGTATAAATCAGAGCCATAGGGCCTCATTCACAAGCCCCTTGCACGACCGCTGCTTCATTTCTTTTTGATGCAGCACTAGCAGTGCACTACACTAGTCCATACCGGCCCAATGCATCAGTTTGTAAAGCACTGCATTACATTATACCTGCGTTAGGTATAATGTATGTAGGGTAGGCATTCCCAGGGAAAAAGCCACATTGAACTGGCGCATTGTACTTTACCACTTTTTACTGCGTTATTCTACGACTTCCCTGTGCCAAAATTTTACTGCCTGCTCAGACCATGCGTAAAATTGACGCAGGGCTTTTTCCAATGGGACTGCCCTAACATTGCTGGAGTTGCATTAGTTTAACAACGCAACTCCAGCAACGCGTCACTTTAGCATCAGAATGTCTGATGCATCTGTGAAAACATAAGCCATGGAGCGCTGTATTGTAAATACAGCGCATCCATGGTGTCGTTAGGGGATGTGCACCAGGCGCAAGACATCTGATGCATTGATGACGTTGTGTCAGTTTCTTGTAAATTAGGCCCTTACTTTAAAACAGCTGAAATCTTTGACTTTATTCCATCTACTAATAGTCATTGCTGAGATGCATTGTCTGTTTTTTGAGATCATCACAACTTACTAAACTTACTGAAAGTGCTCCAGCACTGGTTGAACACGAGTTGGGTAATAATATTTATAGTCTAATAGAGTAGGAAAGAGGAGCTTGAGGGGTTCCTAAGTATGTCATTGATAAGTGCAAGGTGGCAAACGCCCAGAGAGGCTCCAACAACCACGAAGTCATCTTCTTCTTGCACCAACAACAGGAGTAGAACCCCACTCAGCCGGACAATTTGATCTCATGAGTTTCTCCAAAGGTTTTGAGGATATTGTGCAACACATTTGAAGTCGGGACTAGTTCATTAAACTGGCAATCTAATGAAATTTACAAGGAAGTCATTTTTTGCGGTTGTTGGCTCCTGGCGTTGAATCCAGAGACTCCAAGATGGGTAACATGAAGAGCAGGTTGCTTTCAATTAGGCAGAAGAGTCCTGTGTATAAATGTAACCACTCGCCAACATCAAACAAGCTCTTTATTTACTAACAAGGAAACTGAATTGGGGGGCAAATTAAGTTAGAAACCCAAAAAAATGCTAGGGACAAGGTATTGAAGAAATTTGATGATCAATCACTGATAGATAGAAAGAATGAGAGGGCTGCTCCCGGGGGGGGGCAACAATCAAACTCTTATTGCATTTACATCAGTTTTATAAAAAAAAGAATAGGAAGCTGAGACCAAGAGGACCATTACAAATGTATACTTCGATATGAAAGCAAAGCAGCCAGGTCCCCAAAGGATCTATCTTATACTTAGCAATGCTAGTAAAAAACTGACCCATGATATTATCATCATCACCCCCGGCCGAGCACTCAGGAAAGTCTTGACTCACCAGTGGTGGTTCAAGTTGACAGCAACAGGTAACATACATGGGGAACCATTTCCATAGAGAGCACTTTGTTTATCCCCTGCGGCTGCCGATGAAGGCAAACAGAGCTGATCTCAGAATGTCTCAAAGCTAGGGGATTCAAGAAGTGGATGACTGCAGGAAGATGGTACAAGAGGTAGGGCCTACATGATCTTGGCAATGCGATTGATCAAAATTGAGAAGCAGAAGAGCTTTCATTTTTCAATGTAGGGAGTACAGGTGTTCAGGAGTATGCCATCTATTAATCCGCCAACAAAAGCAGATATCAGTAGTTTGGAACTTTTAAGCAATCACGGCAACCCGGTTTTAGAGCTTCAGTTTCAACAATTATTTGCCCGATGGCAAGTCTGCTGATAGGAAATCATGTATTGGTCAAGACCTAGAAGCTCTGTCATGTTCTTTGGTGTCTTACACAAGGTACAAGTCCAAAGCTTGCTTAACATCAATAAGTTATTGTGTGAGCATCTGGAACTACATTTTCAAAATTCCTGGAGAGATAAACCTTCTCTTCGACAATATGGTCATCAGGGTAGAACGGGTGAGCACGCCCTTTCCCCCAGATACCCAGTGATCCTGCCTGCCCCTACTGCATTGCATAAGACAGGAAAATCCATAATAATAACAGTTTAAGAGTCTAAAGGGCCGCCGCCCAATTGTAAGGGGGGCTCCAGGTCCATCAAATGAGACTAACGTGGTCAGGCTAACCTCACTATTTAGTGGGATTTTGTTAAGGAGAGGGACTTTGTAACACCAGGAGCCCTGGGAGCTAACCAACTACAGTGGTTTGAGGTGGTTGCAGCAGAGGTAGGAGGTCTCTCCCTAATAATTGCAATAGTGATATGAAAATGACAGGGGGTTCCAGGTAGTGGGTTCTTAGGCATACTGTGGCGGAATGTGGCAGACTTGGAATGATTATGGGTGCACGTGAGAGGAGTGGGTTTTTTCTTGACACATGACCTCCTGTGCTTTTAAGTAACTTGATCTCTGATTCAGATGCCCTTAAAGTGGTACAGAAATGTAAGCCTCCCAAGCATCTAGGCACCAGTTCAAGTAAGGGTAGCAGGAGTGTAATGTCTGTATAGCAATACATTCCAATTGCAGTGCAGAGAAGGTAGCAACTAACATGTGAACATTCAAGTGGTCACGGTATAAGGGTCAGCTCGCTAATGTAATTCCCATTCAAGATTTACTTGACAAGGCTACAAGTCAGGAACCAGTGCTAACAAATCTGCCTGTAAGCTGCCATTGCCCCAATATGAGATAACCATAATTTATCCAGAGCATCCATCTATGATCAACACCCATGGATGTCACTGGATCTGAAGGTAGAGAAACCTTTGCTAGACCAAAAGCGCATCATACAGTGTTGAGATACTCAACAATATCAATTAAAGTGTAGAAGTTGACGAAACAGGCAAAATGTTGTCCAACCCTCCAATCAACAACTTCTTTGCTAAATTACCAGAGAGCAAATGCTTGGTGCAGGTGCAATGTCCAGGTTGAAACCCTGCTAGTTCCCATGGGATGATCATGTATGCACTCGCCCATTTCTTGATATAGCCTAGTATCAATAAAGCAAAATTATTTGCCCCGTATTCAAAAAAGAAATCAACTGGAAGCAGCCAGATCTTCACTGCCTGTTTTTTTTTCAAAAACTGATTTAATAATTGAGCCAGACCAGGTTGTTGCCATAAGCCCTCTATTTGCATTTGACCTAAACAGGGAAATATTTTATAATCCAGTCCTCTACTGAGGACACCCTTTCACCACCCTACTGGGGAATCCACCTGGAGCCAGCACTCTATATGTCTTAAGAATCTCAGTGACTTTCTAAATTAAATGTGAGTCAGGTCAGACAAAACAATAATATCTGGGAAATATTCTTAAGAACACAGCATATTATCACCCGAGGGTTTATATAAAGTGGATAGATTTTTGCTTAATCCATAACTCCCCAGGAATATAGAAATCTGGTGATTTCCTAAGCATAGAACTTTCCTTAGACACTAATATCCAGAATGTCCTACTGTCCAGTGATCTACTAGCAGTCTCCATAAAAAACTGATAAGACACCTATGGGTTAAATTCTGATTTTTGAGTATCGGGGGGCCATCCACAGCCAAGGTATATAAACAAGGAAGTATCTTCCCCAGGAGACGCCGGTCCTTCTATACCAGGTATTGAAAGTAAGTAGGAAAACAGGCGTAACTAGGGAAGAACTTAGGTAAATATTCTGTCATCATGGTCATATTGGAGTAAACGCCAGTAGCATTTTTCACTCTTCACTAAAAATGGCAATAACTCAGCCCTTCACACTAGCAAGTTATGTAACACATGGATTAGGTTTTTCTTCTATAAGTAAAAATGTGTTCATTAAAATTTTTTAAACTTTTTTCATTTACCAAATGTGGAATGTTAAGTGAAGTGCAGATGAAAAATGGTCACGTCCGTCCCATGGAAGGACCTCAAAGTTTGTACAATTAGGGCACCGTTTCTAATTGATTGCTAAATACCTGATCAGGAGGCTGCAGGCGCCATGCATACATGTGTGGTGTGCAGGCAGAACATGTGCAGATTGTCCATGCAGAACGTAAACATTAAACTGTCTTACCTTTGTCCTAATGACCTCCCACGTAAACGTGACGTTTAAATTACACTTACGGAATATTATGGAGTTTTCATAGGGCGAGTTCAACCATCGCTTGTTTTCATCCTTACTGTGTGCCGGTCTTAAAGATTGAATTACGAGCATAAAGTCAAAAACATGTATTTATTTTTTTCCAAGAGATGCTGATCTTTGCTTGCATTTAATGATGCTTGGATCCGAATGGCCGCTCCCAGGGGACAGTAGGTTCCATGTGGTGCAGCAGGTGCAGTGGTACCGGGGCCCGGAGCCCCCCTGATAACGGCTGTACTAACTACTCCAAAAGTAGTCACAATTACCGTTTTCCGTGCTTGTACTGTAGCCTATGGCATCCTTGATACGCACTGGCCGGTGGGCGGCCCTTGTGATGAGTTAATCCATTCGTAGAAATGGTCACAATCCCATTTATTTGAAGGGGTTCCATCAGGCATGCCTCCTGCAGAAACAGCACCGAGCAGTGGGGGGAAAGGTCACTAATATTGTAGTGCTTCCGCCAACCCGCAAAACTGTGCACATCCCAGGAGATTAAAGGACTGATTGCAGTGCCACGGACTCATCTGGGGCGTTGAAGCAAACATGCTGTTCTAGACTTTCAATAAACGTGGATATTACGCATCTAATTTGGAATTTCAGCTCCAGTCTCTTTTGGGGCAAGCGTGAAGACTCTCAGGGGCATATTTATACTCCGTCTGCGCCGAATGTGCGTCAAAAAATTTTACGCACATTCAGCGCAAACGTTGCCCTGTATTTAAACTTTGACGCTCGAGCCTGCGCACGACAAAATTCCGCGGTGTGCATCATTTTTGGGATGCAGCAACCCGCCTTGCGTTAATGATATGCAAGGTAGGCGTTCCCGTCCAAAAAATGACTTAAACGGCCATGCGTCGTATTTATGCTTTAGGGCAAAAATTACGCACGGCCGGGAGGCGGAGCCGGGAAATGACGCATAGCCCGATTTGCGTAAAAAATTAACGCCTGGGTCAGGGCAGTCGTTAAAATGGGGCAAACACACCTGTATTTAATCAGAACACACAGAACAAACAGCAGAGCAGCAGAGCAGCAACAGGGAGCCATGGAGGTGATTCTAATCCAGCGTGCACGCAGACGCAGAGCCCAGAAGCAACAACAGGAGCTACAACACCAGCAGGGACCCCAAAGGCAGCGCAGAAGGCAGGAGAGGATATTCCGCCCCAGAACCACCCTTCAGGGCCTCAGGGAACACAACATCATCCAGAGGTACCGGTTGAACTGGCAGGCCATTCAGCAGCTGCTGCGCAACATTGAACCGCAGTTGACCCCCAATTTGCTGACACCCCGCACCATCACAACAGAAACCAAGCTGCTTGCCGTACTTCATATGCTGGCAAGTGGCTCTTTTCAAACAACTAGTGCCCTGGTTGCCGGAATATCAGAACCATCATTCTCTGCCTTTTTGCCCAAAGTACTGGATGCCATCATTCGACTGACACCCGCCACATCTGCTTCCCTAACACACTGCAGAAGCAGCAGGAAACAAAACAGGGGTCCTACCTCATCAGTGGCTTCCCACACGTCCTTGGTGCAATCGACTGCACACATGTACGACTTATGCCACCTGCTGCAACTGAACACCTCTACCGCAACAGGAAGCACACACATTCCATCAACATGCAGGCCATAGTCGATCACCAGGTATTGATCACCAACATCGTGGCTAAATATCCTGGGAGTGTACATGACTCATTCATCTTCCGTCACTGCACCATCAATGAACACTTCCAGGATGGACGGTATGGCAATGGACTACTTGTTGGTAAGTACAAAAACCTACTTATACACACACTGCACAGCAACCCTCTAGGACACACAACACATACACCAAAACAGCAACATGTGAACAGGAATACACTGAGGTCGTGACATTGCTAGCCATGTTTCTCAGGTCACCATTGAACCTGTCACACATCGGAAATTACTGTACAGCCTAATGTTAAGACGTCAAAGATCACAACGTGTGGAGTGGGTTGCACAAATGTCACCTTGCAAAATGTAAGTGTCCCAATGACCTTTACATTAATCCATTGCATAAGTCTAAAGGTATGGGATGTCCAGGGTACATTGATATGAACGTGTTAACAACACTGTCAATTGTAACCTGTGTATGGAACTATCATCTCACCCCCAGTGAAGACACACGGACACCTGTATCACAAGTTACAATGCTAGGGAGGGCACACTGTACTGCAAATCCCAAAACATACTGCTGACAACCGGTTAGCAGACAAACACTTGTTCAGCCAAGGAAACAACACAATGCAGATGGTACATCCTACAAGCCTAGGATGCTACATTATAACACAAAAGAGTCACAGACAACACAAGACAACTACTGCCATGAAAGGTCATTTCAATAGGGCCAGCTACATCAATATGATCCCAATCATTTTCTCTTGCAGCTGATCAGGGGTATGGCATCCAGCCATGGATTACGACACCATTTGGCAACCCGAGTACTGCTGCAGAGCGTGCCTACAACGACGCACATAGGAGGACACGCAGCATTGTCGAGAGGACCTTTGGCATCCTCAAGTCAAGGTTCCAGTGCCTCGACATCACTTGTGGTAGCCTCCTATATTCGCCGGAGATGGTTTGTAGGATCATCCTAACATGTGCAATATTGCACAACATTTGCATCAAAAGGAACATTCCCCTCCTGGAACCAGAGCCACACATGCCTGAAGAGGAGGAAGAGGAGGATGCTGGCCTGCAACATGAGGGGGAACTACAGAACATGGCCGCTGGTATACGCAGGCAGCAACAGATCATCAACAATTTCTTTTGAATATAATCACCTTCACCACTTTAGTTAACTAATTTCAATAAACACCTATAATAATCACCATATCATGGTCTGGCTATTCATTTGTGCACGCCTTCATCTCTACTTATCAGAATAAGAGTGTTGCCTTATGGAGCATTGCTGAGATACTGATTAGGACACTGAACATCCCAGAGCTAATGTAATGCCTAACATACAGTGGTCACATACACACACACTGTTAATGACATATATCATGTACATTTCTCCTTTGAAGGCCAATAGCAGAGGACCACACCTATTTCACACATACATGTTGAAATCAAGGTCCAACGCAGCATATGGCACACAACTAAGACACCATCACTCAATAAGGGGAAAACAAGCCTCATACATGAGGCAGTCAATGTGCTTTTGCATCAGTAACAGGAATGTCTGACCAGACCCTTGACAGCAGTAAGTCCAACTGCATCCAATATTTGCATGGACTATCTGTGACCAGAGTTCCATAGAATCAGAACATAGACAGCGCAAGTGCCACACACATGAGCAGCATTGCACACATGACATTCCATGTACATGTCAGCCCATTTCATAACTCCTGACACACCCATGCACCTGGTCACAACCCACCTGTCGGAAGAGGTACCTGGAATACTAAGATGTGTACCCTGATATTCCCGCCTCTACACACACAGACCAACATTAGCAATCCAGTATGCTACACCCTTTCCTATGGTATGCCATTGTCATAGAACATCTGACTGCATGGACGTCAGGTTAATTTATACACTGGCTTCTAGTTTCAAAGCCCTGTTAGCACCTGTAGATTGCTTCCTGTGTGAAAATGTCTGTTGGCCCTTAGAATGCAAGTCTCACCTACAGGACTGGTGAGAAACAGATGCAGCCCACACCTGTGATCACCTCCATGCACACCACCCATTTCAAAAAGTACTGCCCCTGCTGATGCCTGGAACAGCATAGGAGTTGCCATTTAGTCAATTACACCGTTAAGCATTGATAATAATTAAGCTGTGTAACAGAGCCCTTGGGTTTATTTGTCATCTTCAAAAACACAGGACATACACAGTTTGACATGTCAACTCTTTAGTTTGTCCTCCAAACAGTCTAAGTGAGACCGCTGATTATGTAACTTGTCAAATTGCTGGATCCTGAATCACCCTGCATGCTTTCAGCCTGACTGGCATCTGTCTGTGTGTCACACTAAAGTATCCCTGTGTCTACATATGTACCACACTTGCATTAGCAAACCTCTCATTCATCAGGGGGTATTGGGCATGGGCTTCTTCAATGCATACACAAATACATTGGATAGCATCATCTGCCTTTTAACTGTACCATTTGAGTTAAATCCTCTTGGAAAAGCAAAATTCATGGCCCATCCCTTGTCTGGGTCGCATTTATGCATGAATGACAAAGTGTGACAGTGTCCCAGGGCCGTAGGCAGGGATTGGGTACGGGGCTTTCAGCACAACCAGCAACCTCTAATAATGTTCATGAAAAATACACACATGTCAGGACCATGACAGTTCACACACAGAATCACAGTGCTCACAACATAGTGATGGGCCATGTGTGGTGAATAGCTGCAAGAATAATCAGCACAGGGGCTATGATGTTCCCAGATGCAGTGGGAATTGCAGAGGCTAACCTGTGTACAAATGTTGTAATGACACCTGCCGGAAAATGACACCTGAGACATTATCTCACTCAGCACACCAAGGTTGCCCTGTTGACTGTCTCATTACACGTCTTTAGTGACAGGGTGGGACCACCCCCATGTAGGTTCAAATGTCCACATCCACTTTACTCACATTGATCAACCAAGGATACTCAGTAGATACAGGAATAGCTGCCACTGACTCATGATGAGTCCTGGACCGAACTGTGACAAATTACACCCCCAAAAATATACAGGATCATCATTGGACCACACACATGAACAAGACACCTATGTGCAATTGATCACTGGAAATATGTGGACACGTGCTGTCTTGTATGCTGGTCCACCACAGCCACTTGATAGTTGGGGGTCACTTCTATGGCCTCAACTGTGGTGTCATCATACATTTGAGATTCACCCTTGTCTGTCTGTGCAAACAACATGGTACCCACTTCCTCAATGCATGTGTATGACTCACTGTGGGATTCACCAACTAGTGCCTAGGAAGCTCTTACCAATACTCTAGGACATAGGATGTTGAAAATGTGGACCCTTGACATGAACAAGCATCTGCCATCTATCTGGTGCATTCTATGTCACATGTAGTGTCTACATGACCCTAAATCCTGGAAGTCCACTTTACGGATGTTGCTACATGTATGACTAACACATGCCCTCTCTCATTTCTACAATGACTTGCATCTAAGGATTGGACACATGGACGTCACATTCATACAAGCATATGTACAAATATGCTTCATGTGATACACACACACTTGGTCAACAAATACATTAATTGCCAAAGCGCACACTTTGAGCCAAAGGCATTTAGGTATTGTACATATGTGCGTCACATTGCTATCCTCTCCTTATGCCAAACATGCACAATTTGTGCAACACATATATGTAGGCCACACTTATAACCAACTATTGCGTCAGCCAACCGTAAAAATACTGTGAAGGGAGTAGCGGATCATGGTCCGCTACAGTATGATGTCACACATGTGAACATACACCATCAACACCATAGTGTCTTCAATCAGCCTATCACTGATATGTCCCAAATGTAACATAACAAAAAAACAAGAAATATTGCCCAAAACCAGTTAATGCACTGAAATTTTGACGTTCCTCGCGTTATGCGTAATTTTTTGTCTACCAAAATTGTATTTGCGTCATTTTTTTTTACGCACAGGAGTGAACATTAGCCCGCATCCAGATATTTGTACAGGCCATGTACTATTATGTGGATGCGGGCTCATTTTCACTCCTGTACGTCAAAAAAAATGACGCAAATACAGTTTTGGTAGACAAAAAATGACGCATAACGTGAAAAAGGCGGGACTTTTCATACAGGAAGTGATGTAATAGGATATCCTGTTTACAGATCATGTACAGTGGGTGTACTTTCACTTTCACTTTGCAGTCTATGATCCTTCTAGACTGTGTGGCTGTGTAGTGAGTGGTGTCCTGAGATTTTGTGCTTTTTTGTCCTGTGTGCTATCTGTAAAGTTCATTTGTGAAATAAATATTGTTGCTGTATACTGTACTACTGTGTTTTGTCTATGTAGGAAGTTGGCTCTATATGTACTATTTCAAAGTAAGAAATAGCATGCACAGAGTCCAAGGGTTCCCCTTAGAGGTAAGATAGTGGCAAAAAGAGATAATTCTAATGCTCTATTTTGTGGTAGTGTGGTCGAGCAGTAGGCTTATCAGAGGAGTAGTGTTAAGCATTTGTTGTACACACACAGGCAATAAATGAGGAACACACACTCAGAGACAATTGCAGGCCAATAGGTTTTTGTATAGAAAAATATATTTTCTTAGTTTATTTTAAGAACCACAGGTTCAAGATTTACAAGTAATACTTCAAATGAAAGGTATTTCACTTAGGAACTTTAGGAACTTTGAATTAGCAAAATAGCATATACAGTTTTCACACAAATGACATATAGCTATTTTAAAACTAGACACTGCAATTTTCGACAGTTCCTGGGGGAGGTAAGTGTTTGTTAGATTGGCAGATAAGTAAACCACCTACAGGGTTCAAGTTTGGGTCCAAGGTAGCCCACCGTTGGGGGGTCAGGGCAAACCCAAAGTTACCACACCAGCAGCTCAGGGCCGGTCAGGTGCAGAGGTCAAAGTGGTGCCCAAAACGCATAGGCTCCAATGGAGAAGGGGGTGCCCCGGTTCCAGTCTGCTAGCAGGTAAGTACCCGCGTCTTCGGAGGGCAGACCAGGGGGGTTTTGTAGAGCACCGGGGGGGACACAAATCAGAACAGAAAGTACACCCTCAGCGGCACGGGGGCGGCCGGGTGCAGTGTGCAAACAGGCGTTGGGTTCACAATAGATTTCAATGGGAGACCAAGGGGTCTCTTCAGCGATGCAGGCAGGCAATGGGGGGGCTCCTCGGGGTAGCCACCACCTGGGCAAGGGAGAGGGCCACCTGGGGGTCGCTCCTGCACTGGAGGTCGGATCCTTCAGGTCCTGGGGGCTACGGGTGCAGTGTCTTTACCAGTCATCGGGTCTTTGAAGCAGGCAGTCGCGGTCAGGGGGAGCCTCGGGATTCCCTCTGCAGGCGTCGCTGTGGGGGCTCATGGGGGTCAACTCTGGCTACTCACGGTCTCGTAGCCGCCGGGGAGTCCTCCCTGTGGTATTTGTTCTCCACAAGTCGAGCCGGGGGCGTTGGGTGCAGAGTGCAAAGTCTCACGCTTCCGGCGGGAAACGTGTGTTGTTTCAAAGTTGCTTCTTTGTTGCAAAGTTGCAGTCTTTGGGGAACAGAGCCACTGTCCTCAGGAGTTCTTGGTCCTTCTAGATGCAGGGTAGTCCTCTGAGGCTTCAGAGGTTGCTGGACCCTGTGGAACGCGTCTCTGGAGCAGTGTCTTTAGAAGTGGGGAGACAGGCCAGTAGAGCTGGGGCCAAAGCAGTTGGTGTCTCCGTCTTCCCTGCAGGTTTTCAGCTCAGCAGTCCTTCTTCTTCTTAGGTTGCAGGAATCTATCTTGCTGTGTTCTGGGAGCCCCTAAATACTCGATCTAGGGGTGTGTTTAGGTCTGGGGGGGTAGTAGCCAATGGCTACTAGCCCTGAGGGTGGCTACACCCTCTTTGTGCCTCCTCCCTGAGGGGAGGGGGGCACATTCCTATCCCTATTGGGGGAATCCTCCATCTGCAAGATGGAGGATTTCTAAAAGTCAGAGTTACCTCAGCTCAGGACACCTTCGGGGCTGTCCTGACTGGCCAGTGACTCCTTGTTTTTCTCATTATCTCCTCCGGCCTTGCCGCCAAAAGTGGGGCCGTGGCCAGAGGGGGCGGGCAACTCCACTAGCTGGAGTGCCCTGGGGTGCTGTAACAAAGGGGGTGAGCCTTTGAGGCTCACCACCAGGTGTTACAGTTACTGCAGGGGGCGGTGAGAAGCACCTCCACCCAGTACAGGCTTTGTTACTAGCCACAGAGTGACAAAGGCACTCTCCCCATGTGGCCAGCAACATGTCTGGTGTGTGGCAGGCTGCTAAAACTAGTCAGCCTACACGGATAGTCGGTTAAGGTTTCAGGGGGCACCTCTAAGGTGCCCTCTGGGGTGTATGTTACAATAAAATGTACACTGGCATCAGTGTGCATTTATTGTGCTGAGAAGTTTGATACCAAACTTCACAGTTTTCAGTGTAGCCATTATGGTGCTGTGGAGTTTGTGCATGACAGACTCCCAGACCATATACTCTTATGGCTACCCTACACTTACAATGTCTAAGGTTTTGCTTAGACACTGTAGGGGCATAGTGCTCATACACTTATGCCCTCACCTATGGTATAGTGCACCCTGCCTTAGGGCTGTAAGGCCTGCTAGAGGGGTGACTTATCTATACCTGTAGTCAATGTGAGGTTGGCATGGCACCCTGAGGGGAGTGCCATGTCGATTTAGTTGTTTTGTCCCCACTAGCACACACAAGGTGGCAAGCAGTGTGTCTGTGCTGAGTGAGGGGTCCCCAGGGTGGCATAAGACATGCTGCAGCCCTTAGAGACCTTCCCTGGCATCAGGGCCCTTGGTACCAGAGGTACCAGTTACAAGGGACTTACCTGGATGCCAGGGTGTGCCAATTGTGGAAACAAAGGTACAGGTTAGGGAAAGAACACTGGTGCTGGGTCCTGGTTAGCAGACCTCAGCACACTTTCAAATCATAACTTGGCATCAGCAAAGGCAAAAAGTCAGGGGGTAACCATGCCAAGGAGGCATTTCCTTACACAACCCCCGCCCCCCCCCCCAAACGAAAGAGGATGAGACTAACCTTCCCCAGGAGAGTCTTCATTTTCTAAGTGGAAGAACCTGGAAAGGCCATCTGCATTGGCATGGGCAGTCCCAGGTCTGTGTTCCACTATAAAGTCCATTCCCTGTAGGGAGATGGACTACCTCAATAGTTTTGGATTTTCACCTTTCATTTGCATTAGCCATCTGAGAGGTCTGGGGTCAGTTTGAACTACAAAGTGAGTACCAAAGAGGTATGGTCTCAGCTTCTTCAGGGACCAAACCACAGCAAAGGCCTCCCTCTCAATGGCACTCCAAAGCTGCTCCCTGGGGAGTAACCTCCTGCTAATGAAAGCAACAGGCTGGTCAAGGCCATCATCATTTGTTTGGGACAAAACTGCCCCTATTCCATGTTCAGAGGCATCAGTCTGCACAATGAACTGCTTAGAGTAATCTGGAGCTTTGAGAACTGGTGCTGTGCACATTGCTTGTTTCAGGGTGTCAAAGGCCTGTTGGCATTCTACAGTCCAGTTTACCTTCTTGGGCATTTTCTTGGAGGTAAGTTTTGTGAGGGGTGTCACTATAGATCCATATCCCTTCACAAACCTCCTGTAGTACCCAGTCAAGCCAAGGAATGCCCAGACTTGAGTCTGTTTTTTTTGGAGCTGCCCAGTCCAGAATAGTCTGGATCTTGGGCTGAAGTGGCTGAACTTGGCCTCCACCTACAAGGTGTCCCAAGTAAACCACAGTTCCCTGTCCTATCTGACATTTGGATGCCTTGATAGAGAGGCCTGCTGCTTGCAGGGCCTTCAAAACCTTCTTCAGGTGGACCAGGTGATCCTGCCAGCTGGAGCTAAGGACAGCAATATCGTCAAGATAAGCTGCACTAAAGGACTCCAAGCCAGCAAGGACTTGATTCACCAACCTTTGGAAGGTGGCAGGGCATTCTTTAAACCAAAGGGCATAACAGTAAACTGATAATGCCCATCAGGTGTGGAGAATGCTGTCTTTTCTTTTGCTCCTGGTGCCATTTTGATTTGCCAGTACCCTGCTGTCAAGTCAAAGGTACTTAAGTATTTGGCAGTACCTAGTTTGTCTATCAATTCATCTGCCCTTGGAATGGGATGGGCATCTGTCTTGGTGACAGAATTAAGTCCTCTGTAGTCCACACAAAACCTCATCTCTCTCTTTCCATTTTTGGTGTGAGGTTTGGGTACTAAGACCACTGGGCTAGCCCAGGGGCTGTCAGAGTGCTCAATGACTCCCAATTCCAGCATCTTGTGGACTTCCACTTTGATGCTTTCCTTAACTTGGTCAGACTGTCTGAAAACTTTGTTTTTGACAGGCATGCTGTCTCCTGTGTCCACATCATGGGTACACAGGTGTGTCTGACCAGGGGTTAGGGAAAAGAGCTCAGCAAACTGTTGCAGGACCTTCCTAGAGTAAGATTGCTGTTGGCCAGAGAGGGTGTCTGAGTAGATCACTCCATCAACTGAACCATCTTTTGGGTCTGTGGAGAGGAGATCAGGGAGAGGTTCACTCTCAGCTTCCTGGTCCTCGTCTGTTACCATCAACAGATTCACATCTGCCCCGTCATGGAAGAGTTTGAGGCGGTTCACATGGATCACCCTTTTGGGGGTCCTGCTAGTGCCTGGGTCTACCAGGTAGGTGACCTGACTCTTCTTCTCTAGCACTGGGTAAGGGCCACTCCATCTGTCCTGAAGTGCCCTGGGAGCCACAGGCTCCAGAACCCAGACTTTCTGCCCTGGCTGAAACTCAACCATAGCAGCCTTTTGGTCATACCAAAACTTCTGGAGTTGTTGGCTGGCCTCAAGGTTTTTGCTTGCCTTTTCCATATACTCTGCCATCCTTGAACGTAGGCCTAGTACATAGTCCACTATATCTTGTTTAGGCTCATGAAGAGGTCTGTCCCAGCCTTCTTTTACAAGAGCTAGTGGTCCCCTTACAGGATGGCCAAACAGAAGTTCAAAGGAGGAAAACCCTACTCTCTTCTGAGGCACCTCTCTGTAGGCGAAAAGCAGACATGGCAAGAGGACATCCCATCTCCTTTTGAGTTTTTCAGGGAGCCCCATGATCATGCCTTTCAAGGTCTTGTTAAATCTTTCTACAAGACCATTGGTTTGTGGATGGTATGGTGTGGTGAATTTGTAAATCACCTGTGACGGGTTCGTTATCCCAAGTGAGAGAGATATTGGAATAATGTGACAGGCGCAAGAATTGAGGGGGATAACAGATTTATTTGAGTTCTGTTTACTGCGGACTGTTTTAATCTCTTGTTTCTTTTCACAAGATTTGTCCGGTTATATTCACTCAAGACCCATTTCTTTTCCTTGCAGGGCTCTTGCGGTGATCCCGATGTGGTCTGGTCCAACCTTGAGAGGGGTCCGGTCTTCCCCTTGTTCCAGCCGCCCAGGTTTCCCAGAAACGAAATAAAAAGAAGAACAAAAGCAGGTAAGTGGGGCGTACGGGGAAAGAAGTCTCTACAGGGTTAGTAGGGTATTGCGGGGATAGGTAGAAGGGGTGGCGGTTGTGACGGGATAATCTTTAATTGTTGTGCCCTTAGCTCTTTTGGTGTAATCCCAGGAATTTCCCTTTCTCATTAGAGTTTCTTGTAGCGGCGCTCCTATATGTGGGTTAGGGAGTTCAAGGTCAGGTTTCCCTTTCCATTAGAGGGTCTCCCCTGCTCTGCAGGACCTCCCCGGCTTCCTCCCTTTATTCCCCCAACTGCCCCTTATTCCTGACAGCCACTCCGTCAGAATGCCCCAGTTATGGGACACACGTACCTGAGGAGGCCACGCCACTCCGGGGACGCGGCCGGCTCTTTGGCGGTCTCCCGGCTTCTCTTCCAGAGGGGCGGGAGGTGCCCTGTGGTTCCTCTCCTTTCCGGGAGGTTCCGTTCGGCCGGGTTCCGTTTCTCCTTTCCTTCTGTCCTCGGTTCGTCTCCACGGCGCATCTCTCTCCATCCCTTCTCTCGCGTCTCGTTTCCGTCCGTCTTCTCTGTTTTTGAACGTCCCGACGCCTCCTGCGTCAGACGTCATACCCCCTAGGCTCTCTCTGGTGCCCCGGGTATATGTTGCTATGGACGCGGCCAGCACTGGGGACCCGTTGTCGGCGGCCGTTCCGTCACATCACCCCACACTCATTCCACATATGCTTCAGGTATGCTGACATGAAGTTGGTACCTCTGTCAGACACCACCTCCTTAGGAAATCCCACTCTGGTAAAAATACCAATGAGTGCTTTGGCTACTGCAGGGGCAGTAGTGGACCTAAGGGGAATTGCTTCAGGGTATCTAGTAGCATGATCCACTACTACTAGTATGTATTGGTTCCCTGAGGCTGTGGGAGGTTCAAGTGGACCCACTATGTCCACACCCACTCTTTCAAAGGGGACCCCCACCACTGGAAGTGGAATGAGGGGGGCCTTTGGGTGCCCACCTGTCTTACCACTGGCTTGACAGGTGGCACAGGAGACACAAAACTCCTTGACCTTCTGGGACATGTTGTGCCAATAGAAGTGGTTGACTAATCTCTCCCACGTCTTGGTTTGTCCCAAATGCCCAGCAAAAGGAATATCATGAGCTAAGGTCAGAATGAACTTCCTAAACTCCTGAGGCACTACCACTCTCCTAGTGGCACCAGGTTTGGGATCTCTTGCCTCAGTGTAAAGGAGTCCATCTTCCCAATAGACTCTATGTGTTCCTGTTATTTTTCCATTGGACTCTTCAGCAGCTTGCTGCCTAAGGCCTTCAAGAGAGGGACAGGTTTCTTGCCCCTTACACAACTGTTCCCTGGAGGGTCCCCCTGGGCCTAGAAGCTCAACCTGATAAGGTTCTAACTCCATGGGCTCAGTTCCCTCAGAGGGCAGAACTTCTTCCTGAGAAGAGAGGTTCTCTTTTTCTTGTTGTGTTGAAACTGGTTCCCCAGTTTTCTTTCCTTTTCTCTTGGAGGGTTGGGCCCTTTTTCCAGGCTCCAACACCACTTTTTCACCCTGAGCCTTGCACTGTGCCCTTGTCTTGACACACACCAGTTCAGGGATACCCAGCATGGCTGCATGGGTTTTGAGAACTACCTCAGCCCATGCTGAGGACTCCAGGTCATTTCCAAGCAAACAGTCTACAGGGATATTTGAGGAGACCACCACCTGTTTCAGGCCATTGACCCCTCCCCACTCTAAAGTTACCATAGCCATGGGATGTACTTTAGTCTGATTGTCAGCGTTGGTGACTGGATAAGTTTGTCCAGCCAGGTATTGACCAGGGGAAACCAGTTTCTCGGTCACCATGGTGACACTGGCACCTGTATCCCTCAGGCCTTCTACACTTGTCCCATTAATTAAGAGCTGCTGCCTGTATTTTTGCATATTAGGGGGCCAGGCAGCCAGTGTGGCTAAATCCACCCCACCCTCAGAGACTAATGTAGCTTCAGTGTGGACCCTGATTTGCTCTGGGCACACTGTTGATCCCACTTGGAGACTGGCCATTCCAGTGTTAGCTGGAGTAGAGTTAGAAGTGGAACCTTTCTTGGGACAGGCCTTGTTTCCAGTTTGGTGTCCTTGCTGATTACAGCTACGACACCAGGCCTTTTTGGGATAAAGGTTTTTACCCTTGTACCCAAAATTGGATTGTGAAGAGGCTCTGGGCCCTCCCTCCTGAGCAGGTTTTTGGGGCCCTATAGAAGACTCTTCACTATTTTTCCCTTTGGATGTCTCAACACTTTTCCACTGGGGAGTCTTTGTGACCCTTTCTTTTGGTCCCCCCCCCTTTGGAAGTCTTGGTCACCCTGGTCTTGACCCAATGGTCCGCCTTCTTTCCCAATTCTTGGGGAGAAATTGGTCCTAGGTCTACCAGATGCTGATGCAGTTTATCATTGAAACAATTACTTAACCGGTGTTCTTTCACAAATAAATTGTACAGCCCATCATAATCATTTACACCACTGCCTTGAATCCAACCATCCAGTGTTTTCACTGAGTAGTCAACAAAATCAAACCAGGTCTGGCTCTAGGGTTTTTGAGCCCCCCTGAACCTAATTCTATACTCCTCAGTGGAGAATCCAAAGCCCTCAATCAGGGTAGCCTTCATGAGGTCATAGGATTCTGCATCTTTTCCAGAGAGTGTGAGGAGCCTATCCCTACACTTTCCAGTGAACATTTCCCAAAGGAGAGCACCCCAGTGAGATCTGTTTACTTTTCTGGTTGCACAAGCCCTCTCAAAAGCTGTGAACCATTTGGTGATGTCATCACCATCTTCATATTTAGTTACAATCCCTTTTGGGATTTTCAACATGTCAGGAGAATCTCTGACCCTATTTATGTTGCTGCCACCATGGATGGGACCAAAACCCATCTCTTGTCTTTCCCTTTCTATGGCTAGGAGCTGTCTCTCTAAAGCCAATCTTTTGACCATCCTGACTAACAGTAGGTCATCTTAACTGAGGCTATCCTCAGTGATTCCAGAGGTGCTGGACTCTCCTGTGAGAGAAGCAGCCTCTCTGACTATCACATTTGGAGTCAAGGTTTGAGGAGCCCTGGCCTCCCTAACTAGGACTGGAGGTGGGAATTCCTCCAATTCACTAGCTTCCCCCTCTGGGAGGTCATCCTCAGAGGGGTTGTTCTTGGCAAAATCTGCCAAAAGCTCCTGGAGCTGTATTTTGGTAGAGTTTGAACCAGTTTTAATCTTTTTTGTTTTGCAGAGAGACCTTAACTCTGACATCCTAAGATTCAGGTAAGGGGTGATGTCGAGTTCCATCACATTCTCTACTGCATTAAACGTTATGTTTCTAAAAGTTGGAATACTTTTTAAGAATCTAAAACTATCTCTAGAACTTAGTTTAAACTTTTATAAAACTTTTAAACTCTAAAAGAAATGCTAATAGGGACTAACACAAGGCCCTAGAAGGACTTTTAAAAATTTAGAAAAATAGCTCAAATTTCAAAAATCAGTTTCTAATGACAATTTTGGGAATTTAGTTGTGTGATCAGGTATTGGCTGAGTAGTCCAGCAAATGCAAAGTCTTGTACCCCACCGCTGATCCACCAATGTAGGAAGTTGGCTCTGTATGTACTATTTCAAAGTAAGAAATAGCATGCACAGAGTCCAAGGGTTCCCCTTAGAGGTAAGATAGTGGCAAAAAGAGATAATTCTAATGCTCTATTTTGTGGTAGTGTGGTCGAGCAGTAGGCTTATCAGAGGAGTAGTGTTAAGCATTTGTTGTACACACACAGGCAATAAATGAGGAACACACACTCAGAGACAATTCCAGGCCAATAGGTTTTTGTATAGAAAAATATATTTTCTTAGTTTATTTTAAGAACCACAGGTTCACGATTTACAAGTAATACTTCAAATGAAAGGTATTTCACTTAGGAACTTTAGGAACTTTGAATTAGCAAAATAGCATATACAGTTTTCACACAAATGACATATAGCTATTTTAAAACTAGACACTGCAATTTTCGACAGTTTCTGGGGGAGGTAAGTGTTTGTTAGATTTGCAGGTAAGTAAACCACCTACAGGGTTCAAGTTTGGGTCCAAGGTAGCCCACCGTTGGGGGGTCAGGGCAACCCCAAAGTTACCACACCAGCAGCTCAGGGCCGGTCAGGTGCAGAGGTCAAAGTGGTGCCCAAAACGCATAGGCTTCAATGGAGAAGGGGGTGCCCTGGTTCCAGTCTGCCAGCAGGTAAGTACCCGCGTCTTCGGAGGGCAGACCAGGGGGGTTTTGTAGGGCACCAGGGGGGACACGAATCAGTACAGAAAGTACACCCTCAGCGGCATGGGGGCGGCCGGGTGCAGTGTGCAAACAGGCGTCGGGTTCGCAATAGATTTCAATGGGAGACCAAGGGGTCTCTTCAGCGATGCAGCCAGGCAATGGGGGGGCTCCTCGGGGTAGCCACCACCTGGGCAAGGGAGAGGGCCACCTGGGGGTCGCTCCTGCACTGGAGGTCGGATCCTTCAGGTCCTGGGGGCTGCGGGTGCAGTGTCTTTACCAGGCGTCAGGTCTTTGAAGCAGGCAGTTGCGGTCAGGGGGAGCCTCGGGATTCCCTCTGCAGGCGTCGCTGTGGGGGCTCAGGGGGGTCAACTCTGGTTACTCACGGTCTCGTAGTCGCCGGGGAGTCGTCCCTGTGGTGTTTGTTCTCCACAAGTCGAGCCGGCGGCGCCGGGTGCAGATTGCAAAGTCTCACGCTTCCGGCAGGAAACGTGTGTTGTTTCAAAGTTGCTTCTTTGTTGCAAAGTTGCAGTCTTTGGGGAACAGAGCCACTGTCCTCAGGAGTTCTTGGTCCTTCTAGATGCAGGGTAGTCCTCTGAGGCTTCAGAGGTTGCTGGACCCTGTGGAACGCGTCGCTGGAGCAGTGTCTTTAGAAGTGGGGAGACAGGCCGGTAGAGCTGGGGCCAAAGCAGTTGGTGTCTCCGTCTTCTCTGCAGGTTTTCAGCTCAGCAGTCCTTCTTCTTCTTAGGTTGCAGGAATCTATTTTGCTGTGTTCTGGGAGCCCCTAAATACTCGATTTAGGGGTGTGTTTAGGTCTGGGGGGTTAGTAGCCAATGGCTACTAGCCCTGAGGGGAGGGGGGCACATTCCTATCCCTATTGGGGGAATCCTCCATCTGCAAGATGGAGGATTTCTAAAAGTCAGAGTTACCTCAGCTCAGGACACCTTAGGGGCTGCCCTTACTGGCCAGTGACTCCTCCTTGTTTTTCTCATTATCTCCTCCGGCCTTGCCGCCAAAAGTGGGGCCGTGGTCGGAGGGGGCGGGCATCTCCACTAGCTGGAGTGCCCTGGGGTGCTGTAACAAAGGGGGTGAGCTTTTGAGGCTCACCGCCAGGTGTTACAGTTCCTGCAGGGGGAGGTGAGAAGCACCTCCACCCAGTACAGGCTTTGTTACTAGCCACAGAGTGACAAAGGCACTCTCCCCATGTGGCCAGCAACATGTCTGGTGTGTGGCAGGCTGCTAAAACTAGTCAGCCTACACGGATAGTCGGTTAAGGTTTCAGGGGGCACCTCTAAGGTGCCCTCTGGGGTGTATGTTACAATAAAATTTACACTGGCATCAGTGTGCATTTATTGTGCTGAGAAGTTTGATACCAAACTTCACAGTTTTCAGTGTAGCCATTATGGTGCTGTGGAGTTCGTGCATGACAGACTTCCAGACCATATACTCTTATGGCTACCCTGCACTTACAATGTCTAAGGTTTTGCTTAGACACTGTAGGGGCATAGTGCTCATGCACTTATGCCCTCACCTATGGTATAGTGCACCCTGCCTTAGGGCTGTAAGGCCTGCTAGAGGGGTGACTTATCTATACCTGTAGGCAGTGTGAGGTTGGCATGGCACCCTGAGGGGTGTGCCATGTTGACTTAGTCGTTTTGTCCCCACTAGCACACACAAGCTGGCAAGCTGGCAAGCTGGCAAGCAGTGTGTCTGTGCTGAGTGAGGGGTCCCCAGGGTAGCATAAGACATGCTGCAGCCCTTAGAGACCTTCCCTGGCATCAGGGCCCTTGATACCAGAGGTACCAGTTACAAGGGACTTACCTGGATGCCAGGGTGTGCCAATTGTGGAAACAAAGGTACAGGTTAGGGAAAGAACACTGGTGCTGGGGCCTGGTTAGCAGACCTCAGCACACTTTCAAATCATAACTTGGCATCAGCAAAGGGAAAAGGTCAGGGGGTAACCATGCCAAGGAGGCATTTCCTTACAGTCTACATTTGTCCATTTATCTTGTGTTTTTGTTGTTTGTGGGAGTCTGTTGTGGGTAGTGTTAGTTTGGGGATAGTTGGGCTCTTTTAGTGGTTAAGTTTACTTTTCATCTGTACTTGTACCCCTACTTTCCCCCTTTTCCCCTTTCTATTTCTTTTACCCCTATTCCCTTTCACATTTCCACTATGTCTGGTAGGCCACGTCTTGGCAGGATGGGTGAAGATGAGTTGGGGGGCTTCATCTGGCTTGTGTGCCATTTCTTGCCACTCATGATCGAGGCAGGGGGCAGGGTGATACAAGGGTATCCAACAGAGGCGCGCAGAATCCGGGGGGAAAGGTGCTGCATCACCTGCAGCGTGTGTATGCCAGCCAGAGGAGTGACCACCAGCTGAAGCACCGGTGGGCTGACCTCATCACCAGGGAGCAGGATCTCTTGGACCACCTGGGAATCATGATTGGTGGCACTGTTGGTGAGTACTAATCATTTAAATGTGCACGATTAAATGCTCTGTAGTGACATAAGAGGATTTGTACAATGTCTGCCAGCTAACTTGCTGACTGTGTGTAATGCTGGGGAAACATACAGGGTAATTGATACACTATGGCAAGGATCACAATTGCTAGCTGTCAGGTAGCACGTGCTCAGTAAACTTATAGGATACTTTTCCATGAAGTAAATTGGTGCGGCCTTTTTGTCAGAAAACCAAACAAAATAGGATCCAATCATGTCTATATAGGGTACTATTGACAGAGAAGTAAAGATGTACCAACATATTGGCTAACTGTGTTGAGGCAATAGCTAGACTGACTTTAAAATCACTACATGATGCTGAAAATGAGTGCTGCCTTCACGTCAATTGATAATAGCAAAGTGGCTCAGACATATGTCTCATGTGAGTCTGGTGAGTGTGGAAGGAAAGCGTTCACGGAAGTACTATCAATGTTTGGGATTATTGTGTTCCTTGATCTTTTTGGATTCATGTCAGATCTGGATTTGAAAACATCGTGAAAAGGTGTAAGGTGCCCTCAGCTAACATCTTAGAATGTTTGTTGGAGTTAGTTGTGCCACATTCCAAATATGGATGGCAGTCCAAGTGTATGCACATGGCTTTACATCTCCATGGTTGGTGCAAATCACCATAGCTGGGCCACATCAATTGAATCAAAAGTAACAACAGGGGGGCTTACAAAAGTCCCTGCCCCTCCCACTGTACATTGTACCTATCTGTCATTAATGTGTCATGGCCACAAGGCATGTTTGACTGGTAATGCAGTCCTCAAGTAACCAGGATTTGTATGTCTCTCTTGGATGCACATGATGAGACGATTACACTCCATATTTTTTTCTGCTCACCAATTACGGGGCATGTTTGCAACCACATGATAGTTAGGGCCTATGTATGTGTGCAGATATGTGTGTAACTGTCACAGGAGACCCATGCTATGTACAAGTTGGCCGTGATATATCAGATGCAGTACCATCATGTCTGAATGGCTGCCATTTCCTTATTCAGCCTACACATTGCATATGTTTATGAAATGGTTGCACTGTGCACAGATTTTGAGCACATTTCTTCCTTCCATACCTTACAGGTGGACCAGCACCCTACACTGTGGGAGAGGTGGCGACATTTGAGGACCCGACCACTCCAGTAAGTGTTGATATTTCTCTTATTTGCTGGTTATGGACTCGTGTGTGTTGAACGCATGGTGTGATGCGTTGGGCAAGCTTTTCTCTTGTTCCATGAGTGGGAATTCAGTTTCTCACATGTTTTGAGTTGGCCAAAGCGTATCCAATGGTATTATGTAGGGATTGTAGGCCATCCTGTAGGCCCCACTGTGAGTACAGGGGTTAGTCATGTGGATGACACTTTTATCAACAAGAGTCGCACTGGAAGTCAGCTCCGATTTAGTCAGCCTGTCAGACCCACATTCTCCAAGATTGGTACAGCAAATTGCTTTCCAATAGACATCTGCTTCCCTATTTACCTACGTAATTATGAAACAGTAGGTAGAACCTCCTAGCAGCATGT
This sequence comes from Pleurodeles waltl, assembly GCF_031143425.1. Lineage (NCBI taxonomy): Eukaryota > Metazoa > Chordata > Amphibia > Caudata > Salamandridae > Pleurodeles > Pleurodeles waltl. The sequence goes on from NC_090438.1 coordinate 102,612,676, forward strand.
ACTTCCACATGTAGTGCTACAAGTTTGTGGAACTAGAGTGCAAAGGCCTATGTCTGCATGCAATTCATGCTCATTGGGGGTTCTTGCAACTCTGTGTCTGATGTAAGTCAGGCCTTACTGGAAGTATATGTTGTGTACCAAGTTCTGCATTTCCTGGCATGTGTGGCCCTATGATTGGTCTAGGGTTTGCTGACTCCTTATTGTTGATAGGCCTTACCTGTGGTGTGTGTGTAGAGCCAAACACGTGTGGAGTTTTCTATACACTCCTCGGTGTACATGTTGTTGGAAATTGATAGTTGTTTATCCACCCCCCCACCCTCAAACATGGGCATGGGTTTGTGAATGGGTTACCTAGTACTGATGCTACCAGTATGTTACACATACATGTGAATAAGTGACGGTTTGGTTGCAACCTAGTATACACACTCAGGTTTGGCACTTGGTACTATACTGGCAAGTCCAGTTATAACTTGCAGACCATGTGGCTTTAGTTTTGCTTTCCGTACACTGACATTTGTAGCCCAGGTCTTGGCGGAGGATATGCAGCATGATTCTTAGCTGATAACTGCCAGAACTCAGATTGCAAGTCAAAGCCAGTTGTTACCCATCTTGTAGGTTATGGATGTGCTATGTGTGATGTGACCTTTGTAGGCTGGCCTGCCATGTACTTCCTCAGGGACATTCAATGATCTGTATTGTGATATGAGCTGTTACAAGTACAGTAGATGTATTGTCTGATTAACTTCTTGTGCCATTTCACACAATGCAGTTACTAATGTAGAATATCTGCATTTGTCTTCACAGCTGCAAACATGACTCCAGACCAGGTCCGTGAATTCCAGCGCCGGGCCATGAGGTACCAGCACATCCTGCTGGTGGAGTCGGGGTTCAGGAGGATGGCCCAGCGATATAGCCATGAACGGGCCTCCGGGGCATGGAGAGCCTTCCCACAGGGTGGCCCTACTTTGCCCACTGCAGCCACCACCAGCACAACCACCAATCCAAGCCAGGTGGCCCCACCCACAGCTGGGACTGTTGGTCCTACATCTGCTGGACTTCCAGGCCCCAGCATTGCCACCGGTGCAGGACAGCCCACTAGGCCTGGCACCACACAAACACAGACCTCCTCCACCGGTACCCAGACTGCCACAGCTCCATCTGTTGACCCTGCAGCCTTCAACCAAATGGAACGTAAGATGGACCGTGTGCTGCGCAAGTTGAGCCACCTGAGCCGGGATGTGTGCCACATTAACCGGCGTGTTAAGTCTATTAAGAGTACCCTCCGGAGGGCCAACCTCTAGACATTTTTTGATGGACATGATTCCCTCCCCTCCCTCCTCTTTCCTTGTTCTTATAGTTAGTGGGCTTAGGGGGCTTAGTGTTAGGTTAGTATAGGCTGTTAGTTTAGTTAGTGTTAGTGGGTGGGGGGTCCTGATTCTTTCTATTTGTACTTATTAAGTGTGTGGGTGGGTGGGTGGGACACTATGTTGGGGTTTTTGTGTGTTTAAATAAAAGAAAATCATTAAAAAAAATAAAAATAAAAAAAATATATATTTGTTTAGGATAGTATAGTATGTGTTTAGGTTAGTATGTGTTGTCCTCCATGTGTCCCGTCTCATAAGGGGGGTGAGGGGTAGATGGTTAGAACGTTTCGTTGCATGTGATAAGTAAGTGTAGCTTAGGTTAGTTAGGGACATTTGTGGGTAATGAGTAGTCAGGGTAGATTAGGGTAGGTAAGATTTTTCCCTCAGTTTCCCTACTTTGCCCACTGCAGCCACCACCAGCACAACCACCAATCCAAGCCAGGTGGCCCCACCCACAGCTGGGACTGTTGGTCCTACATCTGCTGGACGTCCAGGCCCCAGCATTGCCACCGGTGCAGGACAGCCCACTAGGCCTGGCACCACACAAACACAGACCTCCTCCACCGGTACCCAGACTGCCACAGCTCCATCTGTTGACCCTGCAGCCTTCAACCAAATGGAACGTAAGATGGACCGTGTGCTGCGCAAGTTGAGACACCTGAGCCGGGATGTGTGCCACATTAACCGGCGTGTTAAGTCTATTAAGAGTACCCTCCGGAGGTCCAACCTCTAGACATTTTTTGATGGACATGATTCCCTCCCCTCCCTCCTCTTTCCTTGTTCTTATGGTTAGTGGGCTTAGGGGGCTTAGTGTTAGGTTAGTATAGGCTGTTAGTTTAGTTAGTGTTAGTGGGTGGGGGGTCCTGATTCTTTCTATTGGTACTTATTAAGTGTGTGGGTGGGTGGGTGGAAGACTATGTTGGGGTTTTTGTGTGTTTAAATAAAAAAAAAACATTAAAAAAAATAAAAATAAAAAATATATATATTTGTTTAGGATAGTATAGTATGTGTTTAGGTTAGTATGTGTTGTCCTCCATGTGTCCCGTCTCATAAGGGGGGTGAGGGGTAGATGGTTAGAACGTTTCGTTGCATGTGATAAGTAAGTGTAGCTTAGGTTTGTTAGGGACAGTTGTGGGTAATGAGTAGTCAGGGTAGATTAGGGTAGGTAAGATTTTTCCCTCAGTTTCCTCTTTTGTGATTAGCATGTAAGAAATATTTGGTTAACCGTTAATAGTATGTGTTGAATGGTACTTGATCGTGGGTTTGGATTCAGTGTACATAAATTTGGTACTATTACATTTGTGTCCTATGCTACAAACAAATCCCAACTGAGCTGTACGATTGGCAGCTAGCCCAGCGCTACCTTGCAAAATGTCTACCCTTCGTTGCAACCACCAATCACAGTTAATATGGATGACAATGTGTTTCTGTTGATAAGTGTGCTTCCAGACTTGGTATTGGGGAAACAGTTTTAGGTCTGACTGCAGTGTGATGATCAAGGACGCCCTTATAAGATGAGTTCTCATTGGCACTCTTGTATTCCTGTCTTCATGACTCTCATACATCAATTGTGACACAGTTCAGCATGATTAACTATTTGTATGTAAACTCAGACACCTTTATTTATGCAGTTTTAGTAGTGTTTGCTTAGATTAGTGTGCCATGTTATTTGTGTTATATTTGCATGTTGGCCACATTTTGCGGGCACTATTTGATGACTTAGTTATCCCCTGAGGAAGCATTATTCTGTCCAACACAGCATGATGGTGTATGGTTTCTCACTTCATCCGATTTGTCCCTCAGGATGGGCAGAGTATGATGCAATCATGGGCACTGTGCAGATTTATCTGACTACATAATATCAGGACAGTTGTATTGACAAGCTACGTAATTTGACAGTAGGCACATTTCAGTTATCTACTGCACAGTTGATAAGTCACCTTACCCAGAGACAGATTTGTTGTGTAAGTGCTATTTATTGAAAAGTGCTGTAGTGCTATCTGTACATTGTCCATGATTGTGAGTCCATTATAGTGACATCTTACATTGAGATCCAACACAAGGGGTTACCAAAATGCTTTTGACATGCTGGGGTTGCTGTTTCAGACAGTGCAGAGGGACAGAATTTGCCAATGAGTAGGAGAGAGACAATCACTGGGCTGGGTGACAAGATATACAGTGGTTTGCAGAACAGTGCTTGAGTACAGTTGTTGCAAGACTGGCAAGTTACAAAGCGCAGGACCTTGGTAAATGTTGGCCATGTGGCAGGGACTAGTGCTTCCGGGTCATTTTCCTTGTGAATGTGATCTGTTCCATGTCTTCTTCTTCTGATGTGTGTGTTGCCTCCTCTGTCCTTGTTGTTGTTGGTTGTGAAGGGGCAACACACACCTTAGTGTTAGAAGACGTGGAGTCCGACATCCCAGTCGCTGCTCATTGTGAAGGTCTTAAGGGCAGTACTGCAGCAAGGAGTATCTGCTGGTTCTTGAGAATAGCAGCCACATCATGATGGTAGGCAGCCAGGTCAGCCCTGAGGGGTTCAATGTTGCATTCGTGCACGCGTTGACAGGATTGCTGTTGTAGGTGTTGGGTTAACTGTATTACAGCTGTGCTGATTTCCTTCTGGGTTTTCTGCAGTTCCTGCAAGTTAGATGTTAGGGCTTGCATAGCTACTGCCTGATCTGCAGATGACATCATGCACGAACCCATCCCCTCAAGGTTGGCTGCCATATTTTGCATCCCCACACACACCTCCTTGGCCAGCTCCCGCTGTACTCCAACTACAGTTCTCACAAAGCTGGTGCCAGTGTCGTCAGAGTCCTCAGCTGTATTGGAGCTGGCAGGTCTTACAATTGGTGTTGTGGGTGGGTCCTCTGTGATGGCTGCTTGTTCTGTGATCCTCCTTGTGACTGAAGGTGGGGTCTGGAGGGTTTCAAGGACCTTTTGGATAGTCTCCTGGGGAATGTTTATCGGCTCGTCATCCATGTCATCAGGGAAATCTGGGACAGGCATATCCGCAGGAGATCCATCTTCCTCTGCAATGAAACAGGGTACAATTAGTGTGTCTGTGTTGTGGCAATTTTGATGTGACGTGCCTGCCTTTTGATGAATTCACTTTGTAATCTTGTTTTGTGTTAATTGCTCCAGTCCTTCAGATGGGCATTCTTCCAAGCCTATGGCCCACCTGCATGTCACATGTATGTTATTGAGTTATTTGACTTGTCAGTATCATCGCCTCTAGGTGTTGGTTTAGGCCAAATAGAAAATTGCCACCTTCTTGTCCTACTCAAGTCTCCGTCTACATCCATTCTCATGGTGAGACCTTTCACTGGCTGTGGGTGTTCTGATGGCCTTGGCAGAACACTTAACAATCTGGACCTGCCCCAATCTCTGATCTTTCACATCCACTTAAATGTATTTGACATGTGGCATATCCTATGCATGGCAATGTTATGATCTGATATGGATGTTGACATTGGTAATGTGTGCTGCTGATGTTGGGGAATGTGTGTTACATTGGATTGCCCTGATAGTCGTATCAGTGTCCTATTTCCTCCTCTGACTGTGCAGGTGTATTTCAGTGACCAATTACATGTGTCCCCCCCTCAATGTTGTTGTCTGAGCAGTATGACATTTGGGATGTTGCATTGTTACCCAGGCACAGGATGGACCCTGACATATGCAGCATGGGTGTGTCCTTAGTGCTGTGTAGCTCCTATTGTTGTTGACATTGGCTGATGTTAGCGACAACTATGGGCATTGACATTTGACAGTACTGGGGCCTTTGTCTTTTTTCAGGGGATTGTTAACTTTGTCATCCTAAACCCTCTAATTTAGGTGTGTATGATCCATGGGGAGGTTACGGCCATTGGCTACTTGAGCTTCGCACAGAGCGGAGGTGGTAGTGGCAACTGTTGTCGCAGTTACATTCCAGTTGTCGGTATGGCTAGAGGTTGTTAATAGGGCCCTAGTTAATGTAGGGGGTATGGTGGCTGACGTGTGCCGGGATGTCAGTTTGAAGTTGTGGCCTTCCCTCCTGGCGTGGCTTTCCCTTTGCTTGTTGTTGGTGTTGTGTAATGGTGTGTCCCAGCTTCTCTCTGTACAGGCCATGCCCCCATGCCATACCCCTTTACCCATGCCACTTCCATGCATTTTGCGGTTGGTATCACCCCCTGCTTACAGTTAACATTTGTGCATTTTAGTTTCCCATGCGACTTACCCTGCATTTGTGTTGTATCCTGGTAGTCTGCCCTGTCCTGTCCTTGAATCCCTGTTTATCGATCTCCTCAGGGATGATGGCTGCGACCATCTCCTCCATGTGGTCCAGGGCCTCCTGCGGTGCTGGACTCCCACCTCCAGTCTGCAGTGCTGCCTTCCTGTTCCTGGCCATCTTTTCCTTGGTCCTGCGCTTGCAGTCATGCCAGCGTTTCTTGCACTCGATGACAGTTCTGCGTACTTCAGCCACACTGTTATCTTGTCGACAATTTGTTGCCATATAGCCTCTCTCCTACTGATTGGCAACTTTGAGGTGACAAACAGTTGGTGCTGGTGTTCCGTCACCTCTTTAACCAGAATTTCCTGTTCCTCTGTACTGAAGCGACACTTTCTTTTCTTCTTAAAAGTGTCCTGGTTCTTGTGTGGGTCCTCCTGGCTGGTTCCTGGTCTGCTGTCATCTTCCTGGGGTCTGTAGTGGCATCTGGGATCCATTTTGGCTCTCCTCTGGTGAAATGGCAGTGTTCACGGGTTTTTTTGACGCTATTGTGTCAAAAAACGGCACATATCCGGTTTCGCGGGGTCGTAAATCGACCCACAGTCATTTCTGCCGCGTTAACATCGTTTTGCTTTACGACTTGACGCTGCGGTGTGCGTCAAAAATAATGACTCCCACCTGTGGTTTGCACCCTGCGTCAAAGTATAAATATGATACCCGCACGGCGCACCAAAATGGCGTTAGCCGGCGGTAATATTTTTGATGCAAAACTGCGCCGGCGCAGTTTTGCGTCAAAAAGTATAAATATGGCCCTCTATGTAGAAATTTAGGGTTTACTGCGGAGGAGCATTTTCACCATTTTTGCAGAGCACATAGGTATGAAGACAATCTTCAGCCTCAACAAAAGCCTCATTAAAGAATATCCTGTTTTGTTTCACTAGAAGCTGACCCATTGCACCATGCTGTATCCTCTGATAGGCAGAAGCAGAAAGTGAATGATGCTCAAACAAACCAGTGGCAGAAGACGGCGGGCCTAAAATCCCGCCTCTATGCCATATCAAAAACAAACCTTTTGGAGAAAGAGAGAGAAACAGTGGCAGCCGGTGCATTACCCTACACAGCCATCATGCGGGCAATGAAACCATAACTGCCTGGTTCCACAGAAGTCACTGTAGCAGACCCTCAGCCACCTCCTTGGACCTGGAGTCTATCACCTGGATTTGGTACCCTCTAGATACTTGCCCTGCTCAATGCACCATCTATTTTAGTTGAGTCACCCGCAAAAATTGTTGGGAAATCTCAGACTTACACCCTACGAATGTCACTGACTAAGATATTCCCCTTGGACCGTGGTCACTTATAACCCTCCTCCTGGAAAAAAACAGTCTTCGTCATAAACCTATACTGACTACCAGTCTACCCCCAAAATAGTACCAAAAGCTGCTACAAACTCTGATGGGCCTAATACTAACACACACTTGGAGCTCTTCTATTGATAATGGGCAAACGTTTTGCTAGTATGCAGATTAGCAAGGTGTGTTACCTGTGAATTCCACAGTGACTCCATGGAATAAGAGTCAGACCATCCATCTTGGGAAGATTGGTTGAACTCACCCTACCACTTACCAGCCCAGGAAGCCCTCCTAGGTCCACCACTGACACTACCAACTTGTGTGATGTTACTACTCATGAGCGTGTGCTAATATTTAATTACAATAATGTTGGTTAATTGTGGTGACATCATATTTTGTTGTTAGTGGTGCTTCTTGTTTAAGAGCATGATTTTACTAAGATTTGTTTCTATTTTTTCTGACCGAATATTACAGTGGAGATTATAGTGGAGACTAATATTCCGATCGAGTTCCCGCTACAGGAACTCAATCGCCAGTATTTGAGCGATTTGCATAACTATCAGTTACTTCACATTGTTTCTTTTGTTTTTCCTTTGGGCTCATGGTGCCCAAGGTGCTTCCAAGTGTTACACAGCACTACAGGCAGTATTGGAGCGATTTGCATAACTATCAGTTCTTTGTCATTGTTTGTTTTGTTTTTCCTCCGCGCTCATGGCGCTTTCAAGTTTTACACAGCGCAGTGGGCAGTATTGGAGTGTTTTGCATGACTATCAGTTACTGCACATTGTTTCTTAGTTGCCTACGTCACAGTGACAGTGCATCCTGTTTACTCACAGCTTACAAAATGTCAGCTCAAAGCTTCTTTTATTATAGTTAAGCACTTACATTTAGTTCATCACGGTATGGAGCTGTGTGGATCCTTCACAATTCTCGTTTCACTGTTTCTCATTAAAAGTTCACTTTTGCCACCCATGATCTTCTAGAGCTGCTTGCTCAGTGGTGTTATGTCGCAGGAAAGGACCAAATTATGAGGCAGGGTTGAACAATTTATGTGGCAAAAAAAGTCCACTTATCCATTTACAATGCCAATAGCTCTAACTCTCGCAAATGCGAGACCTGTTGCATTGCCAATGCTTGTTCATAGTGTACTCTATAGAGATGTAATCCCTTTGACCCAAGCCTGGAGTGGTGTACCACTTTTGATGTCAGCAGTGGGCTGTCATGTCAGTAACTGTTAAGTATCAGGACAGATTTCATACTGATGGCCTGAAACACATGAAGGGGGATGAAGAAAGTAAATGTCCCTCGCATTGCCGTGTCCCTGATCCCACATTGCCACACATGTAGAGCTAACTCCAGTGGGTGACTAAACCTCAACAAGCCTCTATAGTCTTCTAGCTCAAGTGTGAAAGTTCGGCTCACGGTGTTGAGTTCTTCATAAGGGCCTATCTGCATTGACTCCAAGGTGCAAGCTCACCCTTTGGTGCACGCGTGACCACATTTCCATAGGCCTCTGTGTGTATCTGTCTCCAGGATACCAGGCAGGTGCACATTTCTTACCAGACCGACCACAAGTGGTGCGTAGCCACCCTCAGGGTCCAGGCTCACCCTTCTGAACACAAATGTGACCATTCTCCTCTGTGTGCATTCACAATACAGGCTTTTCTTTTGGTGCAGAAATACAAAACAAATCGCACACACCGACAGTGCGGACGATCACACTTTGGTGCACAAATGAGCAGGTTCTCTGCAAGCCTACTTTACCGTGATGCCAGTGGCCATGATCCCACCAGGGGAGTAGCCTCATCAATAACATCGGGGGTGAGATTGAGGTACCCCAACAGGTAGCATGATGGACCCAACTAAAGAGGGCAGTGGGTGTGCTGTGGTAACAGAGGACGAGGAGGGATAAGGGGTGGGTGTATGGGAAATGTAGAGGCATTAGTTTATCGTTTTTTGGAAAAGAAAGTGCCTTCTTGGGAAAAGTAATATACCCATTGAGGCATGAACCACAACAAAAGATGGCACAGGACTCAGATTATGTGTTTGTTTTGCAAAGTGCAGTATACTATACCATTACAACATGAATTTTCATTTAGGTAGTGCCCACACATAATCACATCATGATATTTCACTTTCATTAAAGAGCTTCGGATGGACCTAACCTTGTCAGGTGGTACGCAACAATTCAAATGGCAAAATACCCAGCTAGCTGAATCAGTGGCAAAGTAAGCCTGTAATGCAGACCACTGCCAATGGGATCTGCAAACCTAATGATGTTAAATAATTACTAAGGCGAAATTTTAAATGTACAGTTTGAACATGAACTTTTGTTAAGGGATGCACAAATAGCCATAATTGAAATGACAATGGAAAAATGTCTACAGTATATGAGGAAGAACACAGCTGGCCCTTATGTCTGACCATGCTTTTATGCTGTAAGCACTTTGCACCCTGAGACTGTCACAGAGAAATATAAAATGATGTGAGCAAAAAAAAAACAGTGTAAGAGGAAACTGATACAAATGACATTCAGGCGGCAGGGGCAGCTGTCAGCTATGTGCAATATATAGGAGTTTTCTCATTCCCACAGGACAAACTTTGGGTGGAAATTCAGAACTTTGTAGAGTGGTACAAATGTTTTGCCATTTTGAATGGGCCTGAAACGAGCGCCTGGAATTAATTTGCTTTAAGATAAGTTGAGTCACTGCAAATGGCTGTGGTGTTGGAATTCTGTCAGGATTTGCTTAGGAATTCTCATCAATCACTAGATAGTGTACATTGTAAGAATTGCCTCCAACTACCAGCTCCTCAGAACACAATTGAACTTGAGAGAGGTTAGAAGAACTAGGAGAGGACATCTGCTGTGGCCTACCCGAAGTCCTACTTCTCTCTGTACACTCCTTGGCCTATATGTACAAAACTTCCATTTTGCATTTCCTGAATAATGAATCCTAAGAAATCGCTATTAGGGAAATGCAAACTGGAATGTACGAAAATTGTGATTTCCTAATAGTGAATCCTATAGGGTCGCAATGGCTATTAGGAAATTGCAAATTTGTAAATGCAAAACCATTTGTACCTACGGGCCTTAGGCCTACTAGGATATCACAAGTTTAGAAATGCAACTTCATTCGTACCTGTGGGCCTAAGGACTCCCCTTAAATCTAATTAAAAAGAAAGTGGTGCTTGTGTAGAGCACTCGTATGCCCACGAGGTGAGTAACTGCATTTTGGGAGTCTTTTTAGGTCTGACCTGTTGTAAGTATTGTGGGCTTTTAACCACGCCCAACGCACACCCATCACTTTCACTCAATCGTGGCATGCCTTTCAAAAATCGTTTGTTATCATTGGTAAATGCTTTCTGTTTGTCCCTCCTTGGGGAGGCTTTGTTACTGCCCTGCATACTGAACCTGTTACATGGATAATTGCATCATTGCCGATATGTTTGGCTGTGAACAAACTTCTTTTTCTTTTTATGTCTCTCTTCACACTCATGTTCATGGCGGCTATGGTGCTTTTAATCAGCTCGCTTATGTCAACTGTTTTACTTTTCATTTTCAATTTATGTGGCAAGAAAAGTCCAATTAGGAATTTACAACGCCAATAGCTCTAACTATGGGCAAATGTGAAACTGATTGTATTGGAAATCTGTGTTCAAATTTGCATTTGGTTACCAGCGGTTGGATTGGATTGGATTCAGCGGTAATAGCATTTCCTAAATACCCATTTTGCATTTTATAAATGCTATGTCCACACGGTTTGGACATCACAAATATGAAATCCCTATTTGCAGTTTCCTATTTTCGTAACCACAAAATGTGATTTCTACGGGGTAGAAATCACAATTTGCGACCACCTTTCTACTTTTCGTACATTAGGGAAGGTTATTTAGGGTTTCTTAACAGCCCAAAATAGCGATTCAGTCCATTAAGAATTGCTAAATAGCTTCATACATATGGGCACTTGTACTCCCAAAGGTTGGACCAGCCCCTGTTAGCCTCAGTGACAGAGAAGGTTGATGAAGGGTTCGCCCTTTGTGCAAGAACCAGCAGACCAGTTTGACTGGGCTTTATTCGGCCCTAGCTTGTGGGAGTGGCTGAGCCTACTACTGAATTGGAACCTGGACTGTAGAACAGTGGTTCCCAACCTGTGGTCTGGGGACCCTTGGGGGTCCACAAATCCTCCTCAGGGGGTCAGCGACCACTTAGAAAATTAAATAATATTAATAGATTAGGTCCACAGCGTTTAGTAATGACTCAGTGGGGGATCCCCAGATTCCACTAATGATTCAGTGGGGGTCCGTGGGTTCTAGTAATGATAAAGTGGGGGTCCACAGAAGTCAAAAAGTTGGAAACCACTGCTCTAGAAGCTTCAGCCAACTGTTTAGAATATCTTGCAGTGACCAGAGGCATGTTTTTCTGCACCTGCAAAAAGTTAGGACTTCGACATATGTAGCTCTACAGAGACCTGGAATAAGGTGCAAAGACCATCCAGGACAGACGGCCTCATCAGGCAAAATGTCCAGGTTTGCCCTGAACTGAAAAGGCATCAGCGAGACATTGTGAAGGTATCTGGCCTCATGGAACACTGCCCGGTAACGCAGGTCAGCCATGCTCCACTGAAGGGTTTTAACCTCCAAAATTCTGGGTAATTGAGAACATAAAACTTGGGACAGGGATACGGTAGTGAAGGTACCCCATGTCGATGCAACGGCAGCAATTACGGTTTCTAAATTTGTCCTAATGTTAGCCTTTCATGCCGAAACTGAAGGCCTTAGAGCAAGTCTGGATTTCACGTATTTGACTTCACTGGACCCCTCCCCGGCCATAGCATGCTGCCAGACCCAGTGCTTGATTTGTAAATAAAAACATGCCAGTGCCTAAAGCTCTCCTCTTAAGCACGGGTCTCCTGCAATTAATCCTAAAGCCATCTCGGGCCTCTTTAATCCATTTACAGCCACTCCCTGCCCCTTCAGCTCACTCTTGCAGCTTTCTACTTTCTCCCTTTGTGACGATTTGTTGTTTTTCTCTTCCTCCGTCTTTCCCATTTGTGTCTTTTGCTCACATTAAATGCTTAAGGCAGCAAAATAAGTGCCGGCCCTAAAAAATAAGTGCTGGTGCCCCGCACTGGAAACCACCGGCTTCCACCGGCTTTACGTTTTCTTGGCACTTTTTTACTTAAAGCTTTTAAAATTCACATATCCGTTTCTATTAATCAAATTTACACCAGGTTTGTATTATTCCATTTTGAAGCCAGACTTCTTTTACTAAACTGGTTTGTTTGTTGTTTTTTTTTCTTGACTTTAATCCTGTTTTGGTGCTGCATAAAGCACAAATTTCTCCGCGTTAGGCCACAGCTATCAGGGTTAAACCCAAATATTTTCATTAGAAATTAAAACACTAGATAATTTGGGAGGCCTGATATACTTTGAAGACGTGACGAAATGCTTTGTTAAAATGAACGTAAGCCCCCAGGGACTGCACTGACAACCTCAAAAGAGCCAACATGTGTAAACGTGTAATGCCTGCGGAAAAGGCAGGGGCATCCTGCCAGGCACGGCCTGTACTCCCCCCCAGGCCTGTTGGATGCTGGTCAGCTGTGTTTCATTTTACCTTTCAGTGCATTATTTCATAGCTACAATAGAGGGGAGGATTACATTGCAGCTTGTTTTACCAAAGGTTGGTACAGTGTGTACAGTACAAGATTCGGCGCATCTGAATTCTTTTGTTGGCTGGTATGTTAAGCAGCTTTCACCTATACCTAATGTTGCAAACCGAATGCAGGGCAAAGGGCCTTATTTTGTTTCCTTGTAGGAGCAAAGTATACAAACTGTTGGTGTGGGGAGGAGATTAACATTTTCACTGCGTCCAAGTCCCACATACCAACTGCAGGATTATCTTGGTTGTTAAAGGGCTAAGGCTTCCAAAGAAAAACAAGTTCTGGTCCCATTTATGGATAGTCACTGAACAGCATACAGCTGAAAAGCAGTGGCATATGATGCACATATTACCTGCACACATAGATAGATAGATAGATAGATAGATAGATAGATAGATAGATAGATAGATAGATAGATAGATAGATAGATAGATAGATAGATAGATAGATAGATAGATAGATAGATAGATAGATGTGTGTGTGTGTGTGTATGTGTAGATATATTCAGTGAAAAAAACAAACGTTAAAGTGAAGTTATAATTAGATGAAAATTTCAGTTTTAAACCAAGAAAGAAATACTGAAATTCACCAGATATAGGGCCTGATTCCAACTTTGGAGGAGGTGTTAATCCGTCCCAAAAGTGACGGAAAAGTGACGGATTTACCACCAGCCGTATTACGAGTCCATTATATCCTATGGAACTCGTAATACGGCTGGTGGTAAATCCGTCACTTTACCGTCACTTTTGGGACGGATTAACACCTCCTTCAAAGTTGGAATAACCCCCATAGTTCTCTAGTAGATATAACTCATGCCCTAAGGTAACTATAAATTGTGCCCTGCCATGCACAGTATTGTCATCAAAGATGTCACTTCAGACAAAGATGTGATTCACAACAGTGATGTCATAGAACGTCATGAGTCATATGGAGGTAATTAGTAGTGTCTGGTGATGGTGCAAGTTATAATTACCTTAAAGCAGGAGTTTTAGTTACTAGAGATAACTATAACTGGTGAAATTCTGTGTTTTTGTAGTTTAGAACATTATGTTGGCACTGAAATTTTCACTTAACTATAACATCGCTATAACCTTTGTTTTTCTCATTAAATTTATGTGTTTTTTATTGCTATAAAGTAATATTTAATTACAATAGTTAAGTTACCATCGAGCAAGGCCTTTGGCCGTGCACTGGGGTTGCGGGGCTTCCTACAGGGCTTGGCCTGCAGCCAGGTCCTGCATCCAGCCACCTGCAGGTATTCAACTGCCCGCTGGGGGAGGGAGTTGCGGTGTCCCCTCCCTAGGGACTTATTTATAATAAAGGGTAGGGGGCACATATCCCCTCCCTATGCAAGCTACTATAGGCCCTGGGGACCCCATTCTCTGGTGAGGGGTGAAGGTACGGCATCCCTCCCCAAGCCACTATTGGCCTCGGGACTCCATACCCTAAGGCCAAAAATATCTTATTAGGGGAGGTGGGGCACATGGCTCCCCTCCTAAGCCTAAAAGGTTCCTAGGGACCCTACCCCCAGGACCATACTTCAATTATAGGAGATGGTGGTGCGTGGTTCCTCACACCAAGCCTTAAGAGGCCCCTGAGATCTGCTAGAGCCAAATACTTTAACATTAGGGTAGAAAGATGCATGCCCTCCCCATCCCTGATCCCAAATGGGTCCCTGGGACCCCATCCTGGGGCCACAATTGATTAAAGGGGAGGGGGATTCCGCAGCCTCCCCTCCCCAAGCCATAACAGGACCTGGGGACCCCATTCCACAGGGCCAAATTCATTACTATTAGGGGCAGAGATGCATGGCCTCCCTTCCCAAGCCCAAATGAGCCCTTGGGATCCCTTCCCCCAGAGCCAAACATAATGTTGAGGGCTGTGGGAGGAGCCCCGGGTCGTCCACCACGACCTACCTCGCTGGTTCTGCAAGAGTGTGGGCAGGGAAACAGAAGTGTGCTCCCTCCCGACTGGAGCATTTCCCGCCAGGTGTGAGCACACTTCTTTACCTGCCCACGGTCCTGCGGAGCAGGGAAGACCACTTTGTTTTAGGGGTGGGCTCCCAAGGCCACAGTTAAAGAGCCAGGCCCCGGAGGATGGGGTCCACAGGAACTTGTAGGGCTCTGGGGTGAAGCATGCGCCCTCCTCCCCTCTAATTATCATTTGGACCCTGAGGATGGGGTCTCTGGGGGCCCATTTGGGCCCCTTCATTACAAATTCTATAAATAAAGTGTTTGGCCCCGAGGATGGGGTCTCTGGAGCCGCTGCAGTCTTGGTGAAAGGTGGCTGCACACCTCCGTCCCCTCTTCTTTTTTTCTAAAGTTGACACTGGGGGATAAGCTCCCCGGGCCCAAATCGGGTCAGGGGAGAGGGCAAACTCACACTACCTCCCTAAATATTGAAAAAAAAATGGTAGGGTGCTATTTTTTTTCTACTGTGATCCTGCTGGAGTCTAGCGGGATGGAGACATAAATATCCATTTTTTTCTGATGGGGGCCCTCTAGGATGCCCCTAAGGGTTGAGGGGCAGAGTATCTTTAAATATATATATATATATATATATATATATATAGAGAGAGAGAGAGAGAGAGAGAGAGAGAGAGAGAGAGAGAGAGAGAGAGATAATAATCCCATGGGGTTTAAGTGGTTTGTAAAGTTAATTGCAAGAACTGCCCTTGAACAAAGCTTAAACTTGTGTTCTAAGTGTGCTGTACTGTTGCAGAGCCACATCTCATTCTTCTTCTAACTGCCACATTCAAAGAAGGAAAAAGTCAAAAGCATTAATGTTCTGCCTAACATTTGTTTCTGGTTGTTTTCCATCAACGTTTACACTCCTTTTATTTGTTGCAGCTCCATTAAAACTTTAGATGCCCATGCACCCTGGAAAGCAATTAATAAAAAAATACAAATGTGTTTTAGGTCTCGCCTGTCAGACAACGTAAGCTGTTGGTGAAAAGACCTATTGTCACCCTACAGCATGCTTAGAGCCCACACATTACTTCCCATTAGTTGGCTTTATTTTGACTCACATTCGCTTGTTTTTTATTTGTCAACTTGCGAGGGCCTTACTTTCTTTTCTTTTGTTAGTCCATCCCTTGGAACACAGACGCATTATTTGTGACCTTCCACTGCTCACTTTTGAAGGACTACTTTTTCTTTTTGTTTAAGCACTCTGTGACAGTTCATGTGTTTTCCAGCTGTCTTTCTTGTGTGCTGCTCTTCTGCAGCATTCTGTGTTGCTCCGTCTCTCACCAGTGTGCTTCTTCCCTGTCCCTCTCCATCAGGAATGATATACAGCATCGCTAAGAACCATTGGTAAAGTCAAATGATCTAAAGGCGAGACATACTGGCTTTGCTAATGCTTGTTCCCCTTTTGGTGACTATGAACTTCCACTATGCTTTTCTATAGTCCTCGGCCAAGTACCATAAGGGCCCGTGCTTGATAGCACGTCTTCATCTCCCCCAGTGCTGTGGCTCCTAGTATGACTAGCACATAAAGGATGCTTCTGCACTCCTGCTTGCTGTCAAAGGTACCCTTGTTGCCACTGGCAATCCACAAGGTAGATTCTGGATCAAGGCTAAGGTACGGTTTATTTGAGGTCTACTTAACACTGGAATATGGAGGAAGTTGCCTCCCTGGCAGTACTGTGGCAGTGGTAGGAGGCACTTACCATCTCTTTTGTCAGGAGTGGACGACTGTAGGTGGACTGAGTCGAGTGTTCACTCATCCTAAGATTCTGCCTGCAAGGCGTGGTCATATGAGATATTTTCAACAGTTAGCACCCTGGTGCTGGAGTTATTTGCAGGCAGGAAGCCTAATCCATAATGACGTTTTTGTTCCACGTCAGTGGGGGTGTGGGAGTACTTACATGTCCTGGTCGAACAGCCCACAGTTTGCCTTCCCCATCCACGAAATTGGCTCACACTTGTAATTGACTCTGAAGGTGTTTATCTTAAAAGCTGGTCTTTGTGAAGCTAAAGTTGCATCTTCTCTGTTGGCTCCAAAATAAGCCCTGCTGCTCTGGTTGCTTGCTTGAGCTCTAGAAAGACATTGTAGCAAGGAGAGTAAGAGAACTGCAAACTGGGGAAAACTGCAGTGTCTGGAGGAAAAGCGCCCCGGGTTAACTGCAGGAACAAACACACTCCGACCACCGGGCCGGGCCCCCTGCACCCGGAGCACGGGCACCCACAGCTCGGGACTCTGCCAGTCACCTAGACAAGGACTGGTAACCCAGAGGGATCTGACGGCTGGGTGCTGAATGGCAGTGCACCTGGTATTTCGTTACAGTTTATAACAAAGATAAAAGTCTGAGAAGCAGAGCAAACCATTAAAGGGATTCCCCATCCATCAGCTATGGTGTCAGGCTGCTCGACATAAAAACAGGTTTCAAATATAAACCCTTCTACATATGTCACATGACATTATCCCACAAAGAGGACCCGAGCTCACGATAACTCAAAGATGCCCTTTACAGGTGGCAACGATGGGAAGTTGTGTCTGAGCAAGCTAGCGTTGACCTTCTGACATCCCCGATGGCAAGACTCGGCACATCCGGTAGGCTACATCATCATCAACATAATAGAAGCTCGAAGCCCGCTTCAGTGTTCAGTGCTTGGTGGGGACTGTGTCGGGCTGGGAGCAAAGCTGATGGGCACTCTGTTCCAGGGCTTAATTTGTAAATAAAAAGCTGCTGGTGCCCAAAAAACTCCTCTTAAACACGCAGCTGCTGGAATTAAATGTGTGAACACGGAATACTGAGGCGGCGCAATCCTGAAGCCATCTCGGACCTCTTCAATCTACATCAAGCCACTCCCTGCCCCTTCAGCTTACTCTTGCAACTTTCTACTTTCTCCCTTTGTGACGCTTTTTCGCTCTTCTCTTCCTCCGTCTGCCCCATATGTGTGTTTTGCTCGCAGCAAATGCTTGAGACTGAAGAATAAGTGCCAGCCCTCAAAAATAAGTGCCGGTGCTCAGCACCGGAAACAACAAGTACAAATTAAGCACTGCAGTCTGGCCATCGACACCGAAACAAGAGCAAAGAGTAGAAAACCTAAACCAATGCCCTATCAAGGTTTAACCAGGGCTGATTCAGCCTGTCGTGACTGTGGGGTAGATAAATGAATACGACAGCTTTGGCGCGCAACACGTACCTTTAAGCACACAGACAATTCATGGTTGATGTGTAGAGTTGTGATTCCAGCAGACGAGGTGCAAGGAATTAATGGCACGGTCCAGTGGTAACTTTTTTCAGGCTTTCACCCTACATATAAAATATATTACGGCTTAAATGGAAAAAAAATGCCAATAGAGTTAATCAGTGGAACAGGCGCTATCGTACATTATGATGCCTCTGTTAGTTAATGCACTGCAGGGGTCTGTGTCTGTAACCAGAGAACCGCAGAATTGAATCCTGGAGCATAGTGGCGTGTATGTTTAGCGCTACGAGATCCCAGTCTGTGACCAAAAGCACTGTGAATATGTAAATCATTTTAAGCTTACACTGACATATCTGATGGGCAACAAAAACGTGCGGGAACAGAAGACCTTCCCTTACTCAGGGGCGTAGGTTCAATTGGTGCAGCAGGTGCAGTGGCACCGAGGCGCACAGAACCCTGGGTATTACAGTATTTCGCAGCTCAAACATCGACTTTAGCCCTAGTCGATGTTTGAGCTGCGAAATACTGTAATACCCAGGGTTCTGTGCGCCTCGGTGCCACTGCACCTGCTGCACCAATTGAACCTACGCCCCTGAGTAAGGGGGTATTTCCTTCTTTGCGCTGAGCCCACGACACACTGGCTACGCCACTGCCTTCGCTGCTGTGTGGGCGTCTATGTTATAGTTTCGCCCTAGGAATATTCCGTTTTCGGTTACAAGCGCGCTTTTCAGCTGGTGTGTATGTTTTTTCAGAAAATTGTGGCCTGCTAAAGCCGCTGCAATTTCAGTTGGGTTAAACATATTAGGGAATTCGTGGAGTGTTACTGCCCTCTGGTGTATTTATAGAGTGCAGCACTTGACAGTGTTTCTTTTATGTATTTTATTTTTCCATTTCAAATAGCGCGTGCGAGTCCTAATGTACTCTTGTGTAACGCAAACAAGACTCCTTTGGGCAGCAAAGCGCCTTATCTATCGGTGCAGGTTCAAATTATATGATCACAAAAAACAGTGCAAGTGTAAGGTAAGGAGGTGGAGAAAAAGAGGGCCTTAAATTCTTGATTGAAAACGTTACGAGAGAGCAGGTCCTCAAAACAGGAGGAATAGAATTCCAAATTTTAGGAGGCAGTACTCGAGAATGATTTTTTCAGGGTCCTTCTTTTTGAAAGAGAGGTGCTTCAAAGGGGGGTGGCGAGTATAGGTGGGGTGGAGAGCTGGAAGAATTCAGGACCTCATTTACAAGAATCTGACGCATCACCAGCAATCCGGCAGATTTCTTGCGCTTCCCGCGCATCTCCAAACGACGCCACTGATGCCCTGTATTTACAATACAGAGCTCGTGGGTGCACCTTTTCACAGATTCACCAGAAATTCTGATGCATCTGTTGGCGCTAAACTCATGCATTGCCGAAGTTGCGCTGTTAAACTGACACAAATCCAGCAATACGAGGAGTCCTGCGTCAATTTTACACCTGCTCTCAGCAGGTGGTAAAATGTTGACGCAATGAAGTCGCAGAATGATGCAGTGAAATATTGTAAACTTCACTTCATCAGTTCTGTGTGACTTTTTCCATGGGAAAGCCTACCCTGCATACATTATACCTGGGGCAGGTATAATGTGACGCAGGGCTTTACAAACTGATGCATTGGGCCAAAGCATCAGTTTATAAATACGGACCACTGCATCAAAAATAATGTAGCAGCGGTGGCGCACAGGGCTTGTAAATGAGGACCTCAATTTAAAGAGAACTTAGCTTACGCTGGTGGAGGAACCTACAGTTTTTGTCAGGCCAACTATGTCCTCAGGGAAAAATAAATTTTAGCAGAGCTGGAAGTCATCTGCATACAGGTGAAAGGTGGAGCTAGACTTTTAAAAGGGCACAAAGGGGCACCATATAAAGCATGACAAAAGTCAGCAATAGGATTTGCCTTTGTGGAGTTCCTTAAGAGAAGTAGGGTGGGAAAGTTTGCTTTAAAGTTTAACCTGCTAAAGGTGCCTGATTATATAAGATTGAACCATTGAAGGACAGTGAGTTCGCATCAGCAGACAGAACTCACCAGAGAATGACCTTGCTGGCGTGGTCATGTATGAATGACTGAAAAGATTTCTAAAGCCCAACATCTGCTCCAAGGACAAGGGACACTTACACAATGGGATAAGTTAAAAAGTCGAGAACAACCATGTTTTCAGCAGTTTTCTAAAATGCAAGTATGAGAGGGAACATTTTCAAATGTAGCGGATTTGCAAGTAAGGTGAAGTACAGATGGTAGGTGGTTCCAGACCTTACCTGCTAGAAAATTCTAGGCATCTGAAACAAATGAGCATCAGATTAACTCAAGGTTCTAGATGGGGTAGAGCAGTGGTTTCCAACCTTTTGACTTCTGTGGACCCTCACATAGTCATTGCTGGAACCAGGGGACCCCAATTAACTATTATTGGAATCCGGGGCTTCCCCACTGAGTCATTACTGAAAGCTGTGGACCCTATCTGTTTATATTTTAAAATTTTCTAAGCAGTCACAGACCCGGTGAGGAGGCTTGGCGGACCCTTAGGGTTCCCTGGACCACAGGTTGGGAACCACTGGGGTAGAGTGCTGAAACCGCTCTGACCATATCTAGGACTAGAGTTGTACAGAGCTCTGTGAACCAACAGCAGAGATTTAAAACAAATCATCTTCTGAACTAGCAGCCAATGGAGATGTGTAAGATGGTACAGTGCTCATGCATGGCAAGGTCATTTAAGGATTAACCGGACAGCAGCATTCTTAACAGTCTGTCATCGATTGACCAGAGACCGGTAAACCAAAGTATACAATATTTGCATAATCCAACCTCAATGTAATCAAAGTATGAACCACAGTTCTGTGAGTTTCAAAAAGCAAAAGGGCCTGAAATTTCTTAGAGAGTGAAGTAGGGAAAAGAATGAGCCGGCAACAGATAAAATCCGAGGATGAAAACATAAATCGTTGTCAAACTTTATTCCCAAATTTTTAACTACTGTTGTAGGCTGAGAGAATCAAAAACAAATAGGAGGGCTTAAATAGTGGGATATTTAAGAAAGAAC
Organism: Pleurodeles waltl; assembly: GCF_031143425.1. Taxonomy (NCBI): domain Eukaryota; kingdom Metazoa; phylum Chordata; class Amphibia; order Caudata; family Salamandridae; genus Pleurodeles; species Pleurodeles waltl. The sequence goes on from NC_090438.1 coordinate 102,633,475, forward strand.
TGGTCCTGTGCATATTACTCCCATATAAATCAAGAAAACATGAATGCACAGTTCCAAAGAGATCTAACAAATATTGATCTAAACCTAGTCCAGGGAGGATCAAGCTACAGTTCCTGAGAGTAACCTGAATCAGGAACAGGCTTTGCTCCTTGTCAGACCGGCCCTGCAATGTCTGACAGGCCCCTAGTGGGGGCTCATCAGAGATCTTTTGAAGAAAAATGCCGAAAGTGAATGCAATAATGTGGGACTGGTGGAGTGAACATGAACTGTTAAAAATGACTAGGAGGACCATGTACTGAAATGGTTAATGAAGATATGGGCCTCTGTCAAGATTAAAAACAATATAGATACGGGGAAGAAAGAATAATGTCAGTCTTACCCTATTCAAAATGTAGTGTCAAATGTAGATGAGCCCTATAATCTAGGGATCAATTATGTTTAAGGCAGAGTTGGATATCCCTACACTGCCTAGATAGAAAGGTCAACATGTTTCTCGCTAAAAATAAGTCTAAAGAGATCTAGGGTGCGATTCGTCAGGACCTAAATTTAATCATACCCAATCTTCACAGCTGTAATAAGTTAAGTTTACGAAACAGAAACCTGAAAATAAAATTAAAGAAAAAAATCAACATGAACACAAAAATTTAGTAACATACAGTGTCGAACAAAACATGCCAGTGTGAACACTAGTGAGGATCCCTAGCGGTGCTCATGTGACTTGTGAAACAACACTTCTAAATCACAACAAAGCTGAGGTTCTTACTCTCCTCAAATTAAAGGATGGGACCCAATGGAAATAGTGCAGAGCCTACGTGATCACGCCAATATAATAATCAGCAAATCTGGAGTACAAGGAAGAACAATAGTCAATGCATATTATCATTAAATATCTTGGGACCGTAAATAGGAATCAAAAGTACTCATCTATACAAGAACCAAACGTATCAAGGAAAAACCAAGGGTCTAGACTTACTTAAAGTAATGTGAGCAATACGTGGTGTATTTAAATCTTAGGTAGTCGAATATGATGTTGATGATCAGCCCTCATCTGCGTGATCGTATGTATGTAAAAAACAAGGTGGTCATATCTAGGGAAACTGGATATATGTAACGTATGTCTGTATAAATAAACTTTAAAAAAGTAGGGAAAATTCTTTTATGTCAGGTGGATGACAGCTCCCACCAAGGTACATATGAGTAATACATTAGGCTGACACTGTTGCATTATAAACAGTGTTGTCCACTGTGTAATCTGACAGCTCCCACCAAGGACTAAAATAAACCCTGAGTGTTAAGAACATCAGATAATCTGATCGTCAAGAGGCAATCATAATGTGGGGCCCGCTGGGCCCCGTAATCACACGTGGTTCAAGATCAATACACTCACATCATAAATACACAAATATATGCCCCACATGATTTGGTACATGTAACCCAGAAGTGAAATGTGCAGACCACTTGTGTCATAATGAAGTAGTTGGTAATACAATGAGGAGTCCCCGGTGTAATAAATATATCTAGGGCAGATCGAAAACACCTCCGTTGTACACATGTCAAACTACGTCACCAAAAGGGTGACAAACACATCAAAAGCAAGCCAAACTCTCCCAAGGTAGGGATCATGATGGATGCCATCAATTAAATATGAGGCTTGGGAAGGGGGCAATTACTTGGTTGATGATCACGGCTGACGTTAGCACCTACCCCGCTCCACTTATCCAGAAATGGCTCTGAGAGGAGAGCCCGATATTTAAAGGCAGGTAGAGCTTGCTACGGAGCATAAACATCAAAAGGGGACTAGCGATGCTAGTTCTAAGATAGCGGTCGCCATCTTAGAAAGTCTTTGTAGAGTCTAGCTAAGGAGCATAGATTTAAAAAGGGGACTAGCGGTGCTCGTCTAGACTAACGGTTGCCATCTTGGAAAGTCTAAGTGAAGTCAAAACTCTTGTTTTGGAGGGAGGCTGTTTGGTGTGGGGCAAAGAAATGGAAAAGAGGACTGGCGGTGTTAATAGAGTATTGCAGCCACCATCTAAAGAAGACTAATACTTCAAAGCACTTTTATAAGCAGTCTACTGTAAAAGTGTTCAATGATAACTATTTATGTTAGTCCATAGTAACATTAGATCATCCCATGTTACTTAAAGAAACCATGATGAACTCAGGACAGTGATGAAGGTGCAAGCAAAAGAAAGGAAGTGGCTACTGGAACAGCACACACATGGCCCACATCCTGAAGTACGGATTGTCAATCCTATAGTGAATGTGGTAGAGTGAATCTTACCATGACCCTGAACATAGAAGAACAAATGTAAAGGATATATATATATACATCCAAAAAATTGGGGTTACAATTGAAGTTCTGGTTGGAGGAAGGATCCACTGCCTATGCCCTCACAAAACAAGTATTCAATATCGATAAAAAAATTATGTGGTAAATAATATTAGTTCAGATCAGGGAACATCGTCATTGAGGCTCCTGATATGGGTCCTCAGTCCATGTACCCATCATTGTTCCTTCTCAAAGAGTCGTTTAATACATTCTCTGTTGTCCATAATACTCTCCAGGATGACCCATTTCATGTCATCCGGTGTGTGTTTGTGTTCAAAGAAATGTATTGTTAGCTTTGTAGAGGCTCGCTGGCATCTTATAGTACTACGATGTTCATTGATTTGTGTTTTAGCCATCCTGGTAGTCATTCTTATATATCAGAGATCGTAGGGGCATAGAATCATATAAACACAATTTTTGTGCAACAGTTTGTATGCCTAGTCAATTGCCACTTATGCGTCTCCCCTAAATCTAATTCCGCAGTGCTCATAGACAGGGGACAGACATTACAATGCCCGCATAGATGGTGCCCGTTGACCTTTAGCCAAGGTTGTGGCAAAATAGTGTCCAAGGTCTTTTTTAATCTGGGTCTAGGGTGTATAATGAGATCTTTGATGTTCTGTGTCCTCTTAAAAGCAAATAGGGGGTTTTCTAAGGACTCCCCAGTGCTAGTCAAAATCAACCACTTCTGATTAATAATCTTCTTTACATGATTATTCAGAGGTGTAAAAGTGGTTATACAAGTTAATCTGGTCTGTTTTACTTTAATCAAATCAGTCAATAAAGTCTCTCTCAGAATATTGCGGGCTCTTTTCCTGGCTTGTCAATAACCTGTGGGGGGTAGTGTCGGTCCTTTAATTGCTGACTGAGCCTGTCAGAATGAGTATGAAAATCATTGATGCCACTTTACGTCTCAATCTAAGAAATTGACCAAAAGGTAAATTGGTCCTCAAGGATCTCGGGTGATGACTGTCAAAGAGTAATACGCTGTTTTTATCAGTCTGTTTGTGAAAGATGGAGGAGTGTAAAATTCTGTCTTTCAATATGACCCGTAAGTCTAGAAATGCTACCTCCTTGTCAGAAGTGGTGGCACTAAAACATAAGTGTCGGTCTAGTGCAAGGTTCTGCAAAGTCGGTCCTGGAGAGCCGGGTCCATGCCAGATTTTTAGCATATCCACATTTAGAAAAATATAGATTTCTGAAACATCTTTTTTCTAAATGTGGATATGCTAAAAATATGGCATGGAGCTGGCTCTCCAGGACCGACTTTGCAGAACCCTGGTCTAGTGTATTTTTCCAATTCACAAATCTACTGCCCTCATTTGTTGTACCCTTCCATACAATCAGGATATCATCAATATATCTTCGCCATAATCAAATGTTAGAGAAGAAGGGTTATGTAGGTTGTAAAATGTGGCATTTCTCAAAGGTGTACATGTAAAGACAGGCTGAACTAGAAGCAAAGATGCTGCCAGTAGAAGTACCTTGAAGCCTGTGATATAGGTCATACTCAAATTGGAAGAAGTTCTCTTTCAGGGCAAGTGTGGCACATTCCAAGACAAAACTTATGGGGGTCTTATAAGGCCAGGCATTGGTGGTGAGAATCTCCTCAACCGCTTCTAGAGTGGCATCCTGTGGTATCTTGGTGTATAATGCCTCAATATCCAGGTATATCGACATATCTGTGGTTCCACTGCTATTGATGTGATCCAACAGTATCAAAGTGTCTTTAGTGTCCTTAAGAAAGGTGGGTGTTTGCTGGACAATAGGTTGGAGAAAGAAATCACAAAATTTGGATAAGGGTTCCAATATAGATCCTATCCCTGAGACAATTGGGCGACCCGGGGGAGGGGTCTCTTTGTGTTTTTTGGGAAGACAGTAAAAGTAGGGGACACGAAGTTCCTTTGTGTCCAAGAACTCTGCTTTTTGATGTGTGATCCAACCTGCACTTACTGCTTCCTCTATCATACTGCGAATAATTTATTGCAACCTTTGAGTCGGGTTGGACACTATGGGGGTCATTATGACCACGTCGATTGGTGGAAATGTGGCAGTAGTACCGCCAACAGGCTGGCAGTACATACCGCCACATTATGACATTGGCTGGTTGGCTGAAGCCAACCCACCAATGTAACACACCGACCGCCATGGCGATAGCAGCTGCCTGGCTGGAGATAACAATCTCAAACCCGGCAGCCGCTACTGTCCCGGCGGTGGCATTATGACCCTGCCTACCACCATGGTTTTTGTGGTGTTCGTAACGCCACGAAAACCATGGCACTAGGCCCTACCAGAGACAGTGAATTCTTTCCCTGTCACTGGTAGGAGGCCCACCCACCCCCTATCACTCCCCAGACAACCCCCACCAGCCACGCTCCCCCACTTGCAATCACCCCCCATACACGCACACTCGCAAGCACACACCGCGCATTCACACACTTACTCACACAGGCATACATGCATTCATACATGCTTGCATCCATTCATTCACGCACACATCCGCACACACATCCAAACTTACACGCAGACATGCATTCACATTTCCATTCATTCAAGCATTCTCACACATGCACACACACACGCAAGCAACACTACACACTCATTTGCATGGACGCACACACACACACATTCATGCACACACACACCCACACACACACACACAACACCCCTCACTCCACACCCCTGTCGGAAACCCGACTTACCTGAATCCAGGGGGTCTTCCGGCAGGGGACGGGATGGGGCGCTGCTACCGTCAGCAGCGCCCGCCAGCAGAACACTGCCAGGCCATATTATTTTTCATAATACGGCTGGCGGTAGTCTACTGGCGTGGCGCTGGTGGTGGTAGCAGCACCACCTTAACACCATCCACCAGCATGGCCACAGCCAGATTTCCACCCTTCTTGTGGTGGAAATCCAGCTGTGGTCATATTATGGCGGACGAATGTTAGCAGCGGCGACGGTCTTTTGGCGCAGTCACCGCGGCGGTAGGCGGTACTTACCGCCAAAGTTATAATGTGGGCCTATGTGTTCGTAGAATGAGGTATCATTCAGTAGTCTCCTACATTCTTGGATGTAAAAAGTTGTGTCTAGAACTACAATGGCTCCTCCTTTATCTGCTGGTTTGATGATAATGGCGGTCATTATGAACACCGCGGTAAACACCGCTGATCGCCGTGGCGACGGTGAACAGAAGACTGCCATTGGCGGTGAACAAAAATCCGCCATATAATTAAAAAAAACAGATTCTGTCAAAAATCACCAGTCTCCGCCAGGACCCTGTCGGCGGAAATGCTGGACCTCCCACCCCGCCACCGCCGAGCACACCCACATCCCACCCTCCAAATAATGATGCACAAATCACCTTGGCGGTCAGTGGAAGCCGAACGACCATTGGCGGAGCAGACTGCCACGGGCGGCAAGTGGACCCAACATTAAGAAATGCACACATTGGATAAGTTACAAACCCACACACCTGACACACATCTACAACACCATAAAAACACTCACAGACACACCCCACAATCCTTGGCAATGAAAATAGGCCAACGAAGACAGAGAACACCAGAAGCAGACACCGAACGCCACAATACACAAGACTCACAAAGAATCACAGAAGAGCACCCTCACTGCGATTCCACTCCAGACACCATTCACCACACTCACCATGTCACCCCCCCAAACATCCACGCTTCACAGAAAGGGAGCTAAGGACCATGGTAGATGAGATCCTGAAGGTGGAGCAACAACTATTTGGGGCTCAGGTACAGCACACACCCATCACTAGGAAGATGGAGCTATGGCAGACCATTGTCAACAGGGTCAATGCAGTGGGACACCATCCACGCACCAGGGACAACATCTGCAAGAGATGGAATGACCTGCGGGTGAAGGTCAGGGCCATGGCATCCAAGAACCACATTGCAGTCCAGAAGACTGGGGGAGGACCTCCACCATCACCACCCGACTACACTGACTGGGAGGAAAAGGTACTGGCCATCCTACACCCTGAGGGACTTACTGGACTCACTGGAGAAATGGACTTGGATAAGTCGACTACAATTACCCCATATGCATCACACCTGTAATGCATGCACCACCCCTCCAACACCCACCAGGACCAACACCCCACCCAGCCCACAGGCACTGAATCCACCACCCATGCATGTTCACAAACCCACTAACAGGCCCACATCCCTCCCCCTGTGCACAGCCACCCACCCCTGCAATGAAACACAATGGGCTAGAACACCCACAGTGCACATCCACACCCTAAGTTAAAAGCAATGTTAACCCCACTAAAGCATCCTGAATGTTTCCAAAATGTGTAAGCTGCACAAACCTGCCCAGGCCTCTGCACCCCATCCGACTATGCGAATGGAAGAGACATGTCCATTTCCCCCAACAGGCACCACCACCCATGCCACCCTGACGGACAGGACAAGGAGTGCCAGTGCCCCACAGGGAGACAGAGGCACCTCACAGAACACTGGGGATGGAACCCTGGACACTGATGAGCAGGCTGGCCCCTCACACAGTCCTGGACTGTCACCATCCAGTAGCCCCACCCAGGATACCACTGACACCCTTACCACCCAGGCAATAACAGCAGCCCAGGGCAACCATCCACACACCTGTGTATCCAGGCCACAGACTGGTGGAACACAAGTACAGAGGCCACAGTCACCCCTACCAACAGGCAGGACGACGATGGCCCCAGTACAAGTGGCACTGCCAGACCTGTGCAGGGCACACAGGCACAGGGGGCGAGGCCCAGTGGGATGGCATCAGTGGCCAAGGGGGGAGGCCACAGGATGGATGCTGCAGCCCAGGACGTGATCTCTGAGGTCCTGGGGGTCTACCAGCATACCCATGACAGATTGGCCCAGATAGTATCCACCCCGGAGCAGAGTGAGAGGATGCAGCAGGAATACCACCAAGAGGCCATGGAGCAGTGGAAAATGCACAACGCCATAATGGCCAGCATAGCAGGTGCGCTGCTGCAACTTGTACAAACTCAGTCTGAGAACCACACAGTACAGGAAGCCCCCACTACAGCACAGGAGACAGACCGGACAATGACTGCATCAGCAGCAACTTCCCACAAACTACCCTCAGAGGCAACACAAGGAACAACCATTTCATCCCCTAAAGGTCAACAATAGGTGCCCAAACGGACCCTCAGGCCAAGATATGGGACTGGAACACCTGCCAAAAAAAGCCCCCTCAAAGAAGTGACTCTGAAACAATCTGTCCACCAACTATCATACACAATCAACCACCAAACAGTGCTAACAAGAAATACGAACTCATGTAAGCATTGATGGACCTACCATTACTTACAACAAGGCTGCCACCATGTTGGCATTTAGGATAACCACCCATGACCAACTGCCATCATTGTAATTTGCACGATTCAACCCCTGCACCAAATAAAACACATATCACACCTGTAACACTGTCCCATGTCATAATGTGTGAACAAAGTTAAGTATGGTTGCAACTGGCTGATAACGACTTTATTTGCACCTGCGTAGCATGAAAGTACACACTCGCCTTAGATGATGTTGTGCCTAAATATGTGGAGAAAAAGAACCACTAAATTGTATTCTGTCCTATGCAGACCTGGACACAGTTGCAATTGGTACATTCAAACCCCCACTAGATGACAAGGCACACTGACAGTATGTTTCACAAACACCAATCTCAGCCCTTAGTCCCACATAGTTACTGGAAGTATAGTTGTATAAGTTGGGTCCCTGAATTGACATCTTCCCCTTACTCATCATCACCATCACTCTCGTCCCCTCTCTGAGGAAGCTGGTCTGGATCTACAGCATCCTCCACCTCCAAGAGGGGGATAGAATTTCTCACTGCCACGTTGTGCAGCAGGCCACCACTATTCTACACACCTTTTCAGGCCCATAGGCCACTGAACCCCGAGAGATATGTATACAATGAAATCTAGCCTTCAGGAGACCTATTGTGTGCTCTATCACCCTCCTAGTACGTCCATGGGCCTCATTGTAAATCCTCTCTGCATCTGTCCCAGGATTCCTCACTGGTCTCAGGAGCCAACACAAGTTGGGATATCCAGAATCACCTAGAAAAAGGTGAAAAACAGAACTATCATTGACAAGCCTCAGAGTCAGACAGCTTGGCTGTCTGCTAATTGGAAGTTAGTGACAGAAACACCTACCTATGATCCACCCTCTGTCCTCTTGTAGTTTTTTCATCTTGTGTGGCACACTACTGTTCCTCAGCACAAAGGAATCATGGACTGAACCGGGGAACATGGCATTCACATGTGAGATGTACTGGTCTGCAGTACTTACTAATTGAATGTTCATGGAGTGAAAGTTCTTCCTGTTTCTGTACACCTGTTCACTGACTCTTGGGGGGATTATAGGTATGTGGGTGCCATCGATGGCACCTATCACATGGGGTATGTTGGCAAAGGCATAGAAGTCAGACTTGATGGCAGGGAGGTCAGTACTTTGGGGAAACCTCACATAGGACTGCAGGTGTCGTGCAAATGCATTCAGAAATCTTGTCAGTATCGAGCTGAACATTGGCATGTGAAAATCCAGCACCCATGCCCACTGTCACTTGAAAAGAGCCTGTGGCCACGAAATGGAGTGCAGAGAGCACCTGCACTTCAGTAGGGATGGCATGCTGATTACGATTTGCCGGAGTCAATGCAGGCTCCAATAATGCACAAAGTTCGAGAATAGTTGCACAGGTGAGTCTGTAATTGATTATGATGTGACGCTCCACCATGGTCCGCATAGCCACAAGTGGTCTGTACACCGATGGGGCCCTTCCTCGCCACAAGGGTCTGTACCTAGGAGGAATTTGAAACACATGTGAGGAAGGCACATACATCGGCACACATTGTCAGTCATTGAGCACTGCTGACTTGATTGTAGGGACTCAACTGCTAATTTTTTTTGGCCTAACATCAACTGGACCATAATTATTGATCAGGGTTTGTCAGGTATGGTATTGTTAATGGTCACATGCATAGGTGTATTAGGTGAACAATAGGGCCTGCATTGTGCAGATTGCAGTATTATAAATCCGTAGTTTTGGGCAAAATGTCAGCCCCCTGTAATCCAGAACTGTTGTGGAGGAAGTGACCTCATACCGCTAGCGGTTGATGGACCAGCGTAAGGCGGTGTTTACCGCCGTGCGCACAGTCATTGGTTAACATCGATGTCAATGGGGAATCCTAACATATCATGATCGCCGCCGGCGGTGACGGTGCACACTGCCACGGAACGTACACAAAGTCGTCACCCCAACTTCACTTGACTCCCCGATCTCGTGCAAACAGGTACTCCACTGAGTGTACTGCTGTGTCCTGCCTCTGGTCATGGAAGTGGCTCGTGTTGCAGGGGAAAGGGCCCCGGCCTTCACCCAGGAGGAATTGGAGAGGCTAGTGGACGGGGTCCTGCCCCTGTACGCCAAGCTCTACGGACGGCCAGAGGTACAGGTGAGTCGAGGGATTGTGGGCAATGGTTGTGTGTAATGGATGGTGTTGGCAGTACATATGTGTGCACCTCTGACCCTGGATGGGCCATGGTTCATGACATGCTGCGTGTGTATGTGCTGTTAGTCTGTTTGTCCTGTCCGTCCCATAGTGGACGTATAGCTAGCTGTATATATTTGCCAAGTGCCTGACCTCTGTGTTACATTTCTGTGTGTCCCTTTTAGGTCAGCGTCCACCAGAAGAGGGAACTTTGGCATGCCATCGTCAAAGAGGTGCGGACCCTGGGGGACTACAACCGTCGGAGCACCCACTGCAGGAAGAGGTGGGAGGACCTGCGGCACTGGGTGCAAAAAATCTGTGAGTCCCAGCTGGGGAAGTCCTCCCAACGGGGAAGGGGTGCTTGTCGGGCACTGACACCCCTCATGCTACGCATCCTGGCGGTGGCGTACCCAGACCTGGATGGGCACTTGAAGGCTGCTCAGCAGTCACAAGGGGGTGAGTACACATACCACATTTTTTACCCTTGATGGATGTCTGTGTGTGCATTCGGGTTTCTGCTGCTTAGTTGTAAGGGACTCTGACTGATGTCCATCTACATGATAGCCCTCGTAGGGAGTAGGGGTGTTTGGGTCAGGTCTCCTACACGTCGGGTCCTTAGATTGTTTAGGGAATGGGTGTAGAGCAGGGTTCTGGTCACTAGTCAGGGGCATCGCCATGGGTATAGTGGAAGGTGCTGCCTGTTGGAGGGTCTTCTGGGTGGGTGTATGTATGACCACTATGTTCACTCCTTTCAGCTATTTATAAGTGTCTCTCCTGTTTTGTCTCCACATCCCTGTTCTCTTGTGTTGTTTCTGTACATCAGCATCATCTGGCGGAGGAGCTGAGGCACCGGCGAGTGGGGATGAAGCAACCCACGGATCCTTGGAGGCAGAGTCATCCACCGCCAAGGGGACCAGTGGGCTGCAGGGCGAGGGGAGTACCACGGGGGAGGAGGGAGGCAACTACCACTGGAGGTAGTGACTCCAATACCTCCTACGATGGGGGCTTCCTGGCGGTGGAGAACCCTACTAGGCCCACCCCTACTGTATCATCTTCTGCCACCCCCCATGTCATCACTGCCCTCCCATTTGCTCCCCACCGAGTTGCCCATGCCCGCTCACCCAGAAGGGTGGGCATCTCCTTCGTCCCAGGCACCTCCTCCCCTGCCCCAGTCAGCCCTGCTGCCCTCACAGAGGAGGCTATTGACCTCCTGAGAACCATCTCTGCAGGGCAGACAACCATCATCAATGCCATCCAGGGGCTAGCATCAGAGATGCAGCAGACCAATGCCTATCTGGATGGCATTCACGGTGCCGTGTCTGGCCTACAGAGACCTTTCAGGCTCTGGCCTCCTCTTTGATGGCAGCCAGTTTCCCAGGTCATTCCATCTCCCCTCCAACCTCCTCGACCCCTTGCAGCACCCCACTCCCTTCACCCATCCAAAGCACACAATCTGACACGCAGTCACACACCTCAACACACAAGAAGCAAACTTCTAAACACAAGCACCACACCTCCCACCACAAGCATTCACACAGCCAACATACACATGCACACACAACAACATCCACTTCCTCCAGTGTGCCCACCTCTTCCGCCTCCCTGTCTGTCCCCTCTACATGCACACCCCCAGGCACTGCACCTTCATTCACTGTTGCTGAGCTTATTCCTGCACTCACCACAATAGCACACATCCATACATGCACCCCAGACACCACACCTGCACTCACCACAACTACTTTAGTTGAGACATGCAGCACACTCACCAGACTTGCAGACACCCACACAACATACATTCACACTGGCAGCCTGTCTTCTCCCACTGTGCCACCCCCCCTCCAAAAACACACAAACGTACCAAACCACCCAGCCATCACACATCCACCGCACCTCAGCATACTGTCCAGTCACCTGCACCCAAAACACGCACCCATATACCACTTACATCCACACCTTCTGCCTCCACTCCCACACCCTCCTCCAGGTCCAACCCAATTGCTACCCAAAAACTTTTCCTCTCCCATGCTGACCTCTTCCAACCCACTGGCCCACCCCGTCTTGTCCCTAAACGTGCGTACCGCCTTGCCCTTTCCACTCCTTCCACTTCACAGCCCGCCCCTTCCCCAGAGAGGAAGAAGCCCCCGTGCAGAGCCAATTCCATCTGGCTCCACCCAGTCCAAGCACACACCCCCACATTCCAAGGCCAAACCCAAACCCCCTCCACCTTCCGAGCACAAATCCAAGGCCCACCCCGTCGCAAATCCTCACCCCTACCACACCCTGTTCTCTGAGGTGCCTGGATGCCCCATTGTTGCCCCTATGAGGTGGAGTACAGTAGCATTTTTGGGAGTCAGGTTACGGCCATTATAGCCCATTGAACTCTTGCACTATGGACTGGCCATTGGCCTTACTTGACAATTGTTTGCTCAGAGAGCTGCATTAAATGTTTATGTGTGGCCTATGTTTTGGGGGCACACTCTTGATCCCTGGTCTCTCGTTTAATTGTTTGTGGGTGTGGGGTATTTGTATGTACTATGGTCAGGTTGGATTTGCCTTGTGTCGGGTAAGTACCTCTTGCTGTGGGATTTATGGGTTATTCTGTTGTGAAGGGTTGTGGGGGCATTGCAGGGTGAGTGGAGTGGGTGGGTATGTAACTGTGCCCTTTCTTCCCTTGTTTCGTAGGTTGCAGTACTTACAGTCGTCTTCTTCATCAGCAGTCTCGGTCATGGAGGTATACGGCAAGAAGAAGGGCTGGCATGATCTGCAGCTCTCTATCCATGTCTGCTTCGGCGTGCTGTGTTAGCCTCCGGTGAGTTTCAGTTGGTTCATTATTTGGCGGTCCGGACCGCTCCTCTGTTGGCGGTTTTTACAGCCACCGCCGGCGGTGGTGCGGTGTTTCCTGCCATGTTCATAATGAGGGCCAATATCTGGATCTTGGGACAAGGAGCAGATAGCCTGTCTTTCATTATTAGATACATTTTGGAAAGGTTGTGTAGGTTGTGTAGGTTGTAGTAGACCAATTACATGGTGAACTACTTTTAGGAATGTAAGAACTTCAATAGGTATCATATCTGGAGGAAGCATGAAGGAAAATGGCTTCCTCAAATGGGTGTCCCCCATCAAGGTCGTCATGGGATGGTCTTTGGAGAAACAATAAACAAATCTTCAGAAAAAGACCTGTTATCTCACAATTTAGTCGAAATAAGTCTTAATTCGGGGTAGGGACAAAGCCTAAACCTTTGTTTAGAACAGTGAGTTCAGTGGGAGATAGTATTTTGTCAGACAAATTGACAACTGGGTCTTCTTTCCCACTGCAACTCTTGGTTATCATCTGTGGTTCTTTTGGGGCCCACTGTGCGTTTTCTCCCTCTGTTTCTTCTTCTGCCCCGGCCCCTTCCTAAAAAAGGAATGAAGGGTGCCTGTGGGTGGGTTTGGAAGTAAGGGTACAGGGTTGGTTCCACATTGAAAACTGTGTGGGAAATATGGGTGCTGCGTTCATTTGAGCGAACTGACAATTCTGATTTTTCTTCCGTTCCTCGTCACTACTCTAATCATCTGAGCTAGAACTATAGTGGTAATAACGTGATTTTCCATTCTACACCAATCTTCCTCACTCCAGTCTACCCTAGTCCATCCTAGTCTTCCGCACTCCACTCCACTCCAATCTACCCCACTCCACTATGCTATACTCCATTCTACTCCACTCCACTCTACCCCAATCAACCCAACTCCACTCCAATCTGCCCCACTGCAATCTACCACAGTATACCCCGGTCTACCCCACTCCAATCTATCCCACTCTACCCCAATTTGTTCTACCCCACTCCACTCTACCCCAATCTTCCCCACCCCACTGTACACCAATGTACCCCACTCCACTCAACTCCACTCCAATTGACCCTACTTCACTCCACTAAAATAAATACCAATCTACCCCACTGTAATCTACCCCACTGTACCCCAACGTACCCCACTCTAATGTATCCCACTGTACCTCAATGTACACCACTCCCATCTACTCCACTTCACCCCAATCCACTCCACTGCACTCTACCCCAATCGGCCCACATCTATCCATTCTACCCTTCTCCACTCTACCCCAGTCTACCCCACACCACTACAATCTATCCCAGCCTATCCCACACAGCCCAAATCGACTTCACTCTACTCTAACCCAATCTAGCCCAAACCAATCTACCTCCCTCTACTGCACTCCATTCTATGCCAATCAACCAAACCCCACTCCTTATCACCTAGCTTCACCCCACACCTTTTCACCCCACCCCACTAACCCACTGGTGTACAACATGGCTAAAACACATTGAGAAAGCCAATACCTGCTGCACAGGCAAGACCTGTTGGCTGTGGCAATGCTTGTTCTGAAATGCATTTTAGCTTGCTCTGTTTACTGTAGTCTGTTATCGTGGTAAGACAGGATTTAAAGGTAACCTCTGTAGTAGCCCGGTCTATATAAATTGAAAAGACCAGCTGTGTGTCATCCGCATATGAGACAACACTAGACTGAATCAGAGAAGTCAGTGAGGCCGAATGAGCATGGAAGAGTGTTCGACTGAGTGAAGAGCCCTGTGGCACCCCATGTTTAAGCAACTCGCAACCTGATGGGAAAAGATGAAACCCCCTCTAATTGCGCTCTGTCACAAAGAAAAGAATGTAGCCATCTTAACACTGCACCTCACATATCTACATCCACCAGCCATTGACAGGGGTGAAAGTAATGAACATCGCTAAAAGATCTAAAAGAATTGAGGCAGCATTCTGACCCGGGTGCAGCCTGATCTACAGATTCAGACACTTCCAACAACGCTGCCTCCGTTCTATGTTGGGGTCTGAAGCCAAATTGGGTCAGATGCCAAAGCTTATGCTGTTCCAAGTAGTCTGAAAGTTGAATATTAGTAAGTTTGTTCAGCATTTTTGCAGCTGCCGGAAGAACCCAGATGGGCTTAAAATGTGATAATATAGGTTGGTCAGCAGAGGGCCTCTTTAAAAGGGCCACCATCTTCACTTGCTTCTAAATATGAGGGACCAAAGCTGTATCAAGGGATGTACTGAAGAGCATGTTAAAACAGAATTGGTGACCTGACAACTAAAATCAGAAACTCACCATGTGAGGAGGGGACAGGGTGGGACCTCGTGCCAAGAAGTACCTTCTGCCCCAGCCCCACCCCAAACCCCCTCCTCCAAAGTATAAGCTAGAAAGCTCGCTGGGCTGGTGCCGCTGTCCCAGGGTGTTTTCGCACCCCTTTATGGATGTTAGCAGTTAAAAGCGTATGAAAATGAGCTGAAAATCCATTGTTTACAGTTTCTTTCAGCTAGCTGTCCATGCCACTGTGTGATATCGGCTACTCACCGGGTGACCTTGTGAAGGGAGTCAATATTGTTTGTTAACGGCTGGGCAATACCATTCTGGTTATGCAGTTCTCCTGCCAATTTTCAGCATTTTATGGATTACATTTTTCATGATGGATTGAAGCATATTGGTGGTCATTACAACCCTGGCGGACGGTTTTAAAGATGCCGTAATACCGCAAACAGTCAGACGGACAAAAAAAGGGAATTATGACCCTGGCGGAAACCGCCAACAAAGACAGCCACTTTAACACTTCGCCCGCCACGGCGGTACAGACAAGCAGCGCAGCGGTCACCGCCAACAGACAGGCGGAAGACAATGTACCGCCCACAGTATCACAACAGGCCAATCCGCCACCTTTTCCGGGGCGGATTCACCGTGGATAAAAACACGGCGGAAACAGCTATTGCTATGGGAAAACGCTCACCTTCTACACATCCCACGAGGAACGACGACTCCATGGACCCGGAACTCCAAATACTACCTGCCCTTGTCTTTCTGCTCCTTCACGACCAACAGCGACGTAGGCGCAGAAGATACCGGTGAGTACAGCACCTACGACACAGGGGAGGGGGGAGGCAAAAGTTAGGGGGACACCCACCAAACACCCCCACCCCCACCCTTGCATAGTACAACATGCACACCAATGCAGTCACAAAAATCACAGCCCACAATTCCCCCGGAAGAATGCAAAGACAATGCGAATTTCGGTCAAACTTTGTAATGTGCCAATATACATGTCATACAAAAATATACAAATATATGTATTATAAAATCACTCTTATTTACATATATACAATCCGAGAAATAGTGCAGATATGTACACAACAATGTCCGTGCACAAACAGTCCAAAAATGCATGGGCGAGGCCCACAATAGATACCTGACCAAAATCGGAGAGAACACTGCCAGGGCATCAGATAGAAACACTACAGGCACCTCAGGGGGAATGGAAGGGGGGGGCACCTCAGCCACATGAATGCAAATCCAGATCCACGATGGGGCTCCATGCCCATTGATGTATCCTGGGGAGTATAAAGCCACAGTCACTCAAGTCACTACAGTGGGTGGTTTGCCCACTGTGCCATCCTGGAGAGTGCAAAGCCACAGTCTCTCAAGTCTCTACAGTGGGTGGTTTGCCCACTGTGCCATCCTGGGGAGTGCAAAGCCACAGTCTCTCAAGTTGATGCAGGTCCATACTGGTACTGGGGGGTGACTGGTGCCCAGACTGGATGAGTCTCCCCGTGAAAGGTAGTGTCCTGTCACTGTCCCAGCTGCACATGGGATAAGGATGCCTGATGTGGTGGGCCATTCATTCCTACCCGGTGCATTGCCGTCTTCAGCGGTGCTATGACATGGCGGTCTTTGCCCTCTTCAGAGGTGCTTTGACATGGCGGTCCTTGCCCTGTTCAGCAGTGCTTTGACATGGCGGTTCAGGACTGTTCAGCGGTGCTATGACATGGCGGTCTTTGCCCTGTTCAGCGGTGCTATGACATGGCGGTCCTTGCCCTGTTCAGCGGTACTATGACATGGCGGTTCAGGACTGTTCAGCGGTGCTATGACATGGCGGTCTTTGCCCTCTTCAGCGGTGCTATGACATGGCGGTGCTCTCTGGACCAGTGACGATACTTGAGCCCTCCTGGGCTGTGACTCTGGCGGTGCTCTCTGGACCAGTGATGATACTTGAGCCCTCTTGGGCTGTGACTCTGGCGGTGGTCTCTGGACCAGTGACGATACTTGAGCCCTCCTGGGCTGTGACTCTGGCGGTGGTCTCTGGACCAGTGACGATACTTGAGCCCTCCTGGGCTGTGACTCTGGCGGTGGTCTCTGGACCAGTGACAATACTTGAGCGCCCCTGGGCTGTGACTCTGGCGGTGGTCTCTGTACCAGTGACGATACTTGTGCCCTCCTGGGCTGTGACTCTGGCGGTGCTCTCTGGACCAGTGACGATACTTGAGCCCTCTTGGGCTGTGACTCTGGCGGTGGTCTCTGGACCAGTGACGACGGTGCTGGCGGTTGTGTCTGGACCGCCGGAAAAGATGGCGCACTTCTCCGCCGTGAGACTCACAACAGGCTGGGCAGACTTCCTCTGGACCTTCCCCACCTTTTTTGGAGTTACAGCTGACTCACCAATCGCCTTCGATCCCATTTCAATTGTTGTCCCACCAGGAGTCTTGACACGGTCCCGTCGTCCACTCTCCAATTTCGGAGCCTTTACAGGGGGTGGGCTGCCAGTGCCTTGGCTCAGGGTCCTACTGCCTGCCCTGGTGGACGGTGCACTCAAAAACCTGGAACACGCACCACTGGTACTGGAGGCTTTTTGGCTGAGGCGCCACAACGGGACTGATGAATTGGAGGGGGGGGGCAAAAAGGTCAATTTGACAGAGGGACAGTTTCTGACGGACACTGGGATGGGTAGCTGGAGGGGGTCTGGGAGTGGAGGAAGAGGAGGTGGTTGTAGGAGGTGTCACTTTAGCTGTTTTGGGTGCAGGTGCAGGTAGTGGAGGTTGTCGTGAGGTGGATGGATGTTGGGTGAGTGATTGCCGGCGTTTGGGTACTTTGGTAGGGGGCGTTACAGACACACTGGGAGAGGACACAGGGGACGTGTAAATGGCAGTGGAGGTGGTGAGTGCAGGTGAGCGGCTTGTGGTGCTGGGTGTCCTGGTGCGAGTCCTAGTGCCTGTAGATGTGGTGCATGCAGGTGTGTGTGTAGACGAGACTGGGAGGGAGGAGGGAGAAGAAGAGGAGGGGGACACAGTGGAGACAGTGGATGTTGCTGTATCCGTATGTGTGTGATGCTTGTGTGAGTGCCTGTGGTGTGTGTGGTGCCTATGTTTGCTTGAGCTACTTGTGTGTGTTGACTTGTGTGCATGCTGGTCTGTAGGTGTGCTTGGGATGGGCTGGGGTACAGGGGATTGGGTCTGGGTGGAGGAAGTTGGAGGGGGGAGGCTAGACACAGGGACAATGGCTGCCATCAGTGCCGAGGCCAGAGATTGCAGAGTTCGCTGAAGGACAGCCTGACCAGAATGAATGCCCTCCAGGAATGCATTACCGTGTTGCAACTCTCGTTCTACACCCTGGATGGCATTCACAATGGTAGACTGCCCAACAGTGAGTGACCTGAGGAGGTCAATGGCCTCCTCACTGAGGGCAGCAGGGGTGACTGGGGCAGGGCCTGAGGTGCCTGGGGCGAAGGTGATGCCCAACCTCCTGGGTGAGCGGGCATGGGGCGAACGCTGAGGGGCTGCTGGGAGGGCGGTGCTGGTAGGGGAGGTGGCGGCTGTACCTGTAGAAGTGGGGGGCACAGATGGTGCCGCCACCACAAGGGAGCGCCCATCGTCGGACGAGTCCGTGTCGCTGGTTGCTGATCCGGTGGCCGACGTGAAGCTCCCCTCGCCCTCCGTCCCACTGGTGCATTCAGAGTCTGTGGTGTGGCCCTCCATGGCCATGTGGGATGCAGCTCCCTCGTGCTCCGGTGCCACTGTACCTCCGCCTGTTGATGCTGATGTACAAAAGGACAGAGAGAGCAGGAAAAGGGGGGGAGACAGAAGAAAGAGAGTTTTAGTGCATGGCATACCACTACCGTTTGGCGGACAAGACAGACGAAGCAGCCCCATGCACAACGCCGCGCTCCTGCCATCTGTACATGCAATTTCAGGGATATGGCCTACATGGCAATGTTTGAAATTTGCGCACATGGGTGCCACAGGGGCAACTATACCTCAACTTGCTAATTTTCTGAGGTGGGGTAGAGTGCCACATGGCCTACATTATGGAGGGGCCTTGCCTAACTAGCGCGCCCTGGCCTAGGGACACCCACAGCCCACCTCCCCCACCCAGACACATCCACTGCACGCAAAGTCAGCAGAATGAGGTTGTACTCACCCTCTTGTGTCTGCTGTGATGTCCTTAAGCGCCCATCCAACTCTGGGTAGGCCACCGCCAGGATCCGGAACATCAGGGGGGTCATGGTACGACGGGCACCCCTCCCACGTTGGGAGGCCATCCCCAGCTGAGCCTCCGCCGTCTTCTTGCTGCAGCGGCGAATGTCCTCCCATCTCTTCCGGCAGTGGGTGCCCCGTCTCTGGTGGGCCCCCAGGGTCCGGACCTCCTTGGCGATGGCATGCCAAATGTCCCTCTTCTGGTGGGCGCTGACCTACATGACATGCACAAGGGAAGAGGAACAGTCATTACCAATTGCACCATCAATGTGTGTGGCCCCGTCCATAATCTGACCATGTGGCCCATTTATTTCCATGCTTTACTGTAGTATGACTTCTGCCCCCTTCCCTCTTCCACCCAGCCCTGTCCACCCAGGCCTAGCCCCTACAACGTGCTCCTTGTGTACTAACCTGTTGGTCTCGAGGACCGTAGAGTAGCGTGTACTGGGGGAGGACCCCATCCACAAGTTTTTCCAACTCCTGTGCAGTGAAGGCAGGGGCCCTTTCCCCAGACGCAGCAGCCATCGTCGCTTCCAGACCGAGGTCACAGCAGCACTAGCAGTATAGGTCCTCTCCTGTCGAAGGTCAGGTATCTAGTGAGTGAACAGATAGAAAATGGTGGTGACGTCCGCATCCGGTGACGTCCGCGGCGGGGCGCATCATCACCGCCGGCGCACCTGTTCATTGGCTCCTGGGACCCATAGGGTTCAATGTTAACCAATGCAGCATTGCGCCGCGCTCTACGACCGCGTACCACAACGGTGTGCAACGCCAGCGCTGTTACCCCACAATCCCATTGTCCCAGTTTAGAGGTCAGGCAGCCGCCATTTCAGGTGCCCACATGGATTCATTTTCAACTGCGTCACACATACTGAGGCCTACACTCAACACACATACAGGAAGGGTTTATTGTCTGGTGTAGTCTTGTGTGTGACTGTGGGTACATACCTGGAGGAATAGTGACTGTTTCTTCGCTGTTGTCCTTCGTAGGCACCGTCAGCTGGGACATATGAGAAGATGGTGGAACCCGCCGGTGTACCGACCGCTGGTGGACCTGTTGACAATGGAGGAGCGACATTTAATCGTGACCTACAGGTTTGACCGTGCCACAATCCAGGAACTGTGTACCCAGTTGGAGCCAGAGCTGATGTCACCAATACGCCATCCGATTGGAATCCCCCCTGACGTGCAGGTGCTGTCAGTGCTCCATTTCCTTGCAAGTGGGTCATTTCAGACAACAGTGGCCATGGCATCAGGGATGTCCCAGCCTATGTTTTCCAACGTGTTGTCCAGAGTGTTGTCTGCCCTGCTGAAACACATAAGGAGATACATCATTTTCCCTGAGGTGGAGGATTTGCCTACAGTTAAAGGTGACTTCTATGCCCTTGGACATATCCCGAACATCATAGGTGCCATTGATGGGACCCATGTAGCTCTGGTCCCCCCCGCAGGAGTGAACAGGTGTACAGGAACAGGAAGAGGTATCATTTGATGAATGTCCAGATGGTCTGTTTGGCAGACCAGTACATCTCGCAGGTAAATGCTATGTTCCCTGGCTCTGTGCATGACGCCTACATCCTGCGCAATAGCAGCATCCCTGATATGATGGGTCAACTCCAGAGGCACCGTGTATGGCTATTGGGGGACTCTGGTTACCCCAACCTTTCCTGGCTATTGACCCCAGTGAGGAATCCCAGGACCAGGGCAGAGGAACGCTACAATGAGGCCCATGGGCGGACTAGGAGGGTTATCGAGCGCACCTTCGGCCTTCTTAAGGCCAGGTTCAGGTGCCTCCATATGACAGGTGGATCCCTATTCTACTCACCGAAGAAGGTGTGCTACATCATCATCGCCTGCTCCATGCTCCATAACTTGGCATTGCGACGCCAGGTGCCTTTTCTGCAGGAGGATGATCCAGATGACGGTGTTGTAGCAGCTGTGGAGCCTGTGGAGCCTTTGGACAGTGATGAGGATGAAGCTGAGGAAGACGAAAACGACAACAGGGAGTCAGTCATACAGCAATATTTCCAGTGACACACAGGTGAGAACTTTTTATTTTTTACCATTACATTGACTTTCACATATCTACCTCTATCCTGTACCTCTATTTCACTCACTATTTGTTAACAGAGTTGTCCCCTTCCATTTCAGTTTCACAAATGTGGTAACCTACGTGTCAACTGTTTGCATCCTTGAAGGACTTGTGATGTGTGACATAGGTATGTTAGCCTTCCAATGGGTAACCCATTATGAAACTGTAATTGACAATATAGATTTACAAATCATAGACTGACTCAATTTTTTTGGGGTGTTTTAAGGGTGTTTATTTAAGTGCAAAAAAATGAAGGGGGGTTGTAAAATGGTGATGGTGGAGGAATGTCCATGGCAGAGTCCAGTCTATTAGTCTCACAGGTACATTGCACATCTGGGCATTGGAAGTGGAGCTGGGGCAGTTCCGATTTGGGCAGGGTAACAAAGTGGGACAGTGGGAGGACAATCAGGGTGGTCTTTTTCCTGGCGGGGGTCTTGCCATCTTGCTCTGTCCTGGATCTCAGGGCCCGCTTGCGTGGTGGTTGTCCATCTGCAGGGGGTGGGGTGCTGGTGTGGTGGTCCTGTGGCGGGGCGTCCTGTCCACTAGCGCTGGCAGAGGTGGTGGGCAGTTCGTCGTCCTGGCTAGTGTCAGGGGCCCGTTGGAGTGCCACGGTGTCCCTCAAGGTCTTTTGAATGTCCGTCAGCACCCCTACGATGGTGCCCAGGTCAGAGCCGATGGTCCTGAGCTCCTCCCTGAACCCCAAATATTGTTCCTCCTGCAGACGCAGGGTCTCCTGCAACTTGTCCAGGACCGTGGCCATCGTCTCCTGGGAGTGGTGGTATGCTCCCATGATGGAGGAGAGGGCCTCAATGAGAGTGGGTTCCCTTGGCCTGTACTCCCTCTGTCACACAGCAGCCCTCCCAGTTCCCCTATGTTCCTGGGCCTCTGTCCCCTGGACCGTGTGCCCACTACCACTGCCCCCAGGTCCCTGTTGTTGTTGGGGTGGTGGGTTAGCCTGGGTGCCCTGTAGTGGTGGACACACCGCTGATTGACCTGTCCTGGGTAGGTAGGTTTGGGCCCGCTGGGTGGGTGCTGTGCTGGTGTTACCAGAGGGTGGAAGCTCGGTGTTGGGCTGTGGCTGGGCAAGGGGAACCGACTGTCCGGAGGCCCACGATGGTCCGGGCTGGTCATCAAGATCCAGTGGGGCAGAGCTGCTGTCGTCACTTTGGGCCTCTTCTGGGGGTGGAGTGGTGTTGTCTGGACCCTCTGGTGTGGTGACGTTCCTTCGGGTTCCTGCGGGGGTATAAGTACATGATTATTGCATGTGTGTGTTTCATGGTGTGCAATGGTTGGGTGTGCGTGAAGCCCAGTGCTGGCATTCCTGTGGGGGGGCTTGTGTGCTGATGGTTGGGGGGTGTTCTGGGTCTGTGCAGTGGGCATGCTTTGGTGATGGGTGTCCATGCTTAGTTATGTCATGCAGGGCTTGGGGTTGGGATGGGTGGTTGGTGTCATGGGTAGATAGGTGAGGATTTGGGGTGATAGGGGAGGGTGTGATGGTGGGGGTGTGTGATATCATGCAGGTAGGGTGGGGGTTATGATAGTTAACATTTGACTTACCAGTGTCCGTTCCTCCAACGACTCCTCTGAGGCCCTCAAGATGCAAGATGGACAAGACTTGCTCCTCCCATGTTGTTAGTTGAGGGGGAGGAGGTGGTGGTCCGCCGCCAGTCCGCTGTACCGCGATGTGGTGCCTGGATACCGTTGAACGCACCTTCCCCTGTAGGTCGTTCCACCTCTTCCTGATGTCCTCCCTATTTCTTGGGTGCTGTCCCACAGCGTTGACCCTGTCGACTATTCTTTGCCATAGCTCCATCTTCCTGGCTATTGATGTGTGCTGTACCTGTGAGCCAAATAGCTGTGGCTCTACCCGGATGATTTCCTCCACCATGACCCTGAGCTCCTCCTCAGAGAAGCGGGGGTGTCTTTGGCGTGACATGGGGTGGTGTGTGTGGGGTGGTGTATGTGTTGATGAGTGTGGTGAGTGTAGTGGTATGTGGTGTTTTGTGCTTGGATGTTGCGTGGGTGATGGTGTAGTGTGCCTCTGTGTGATGGGGTTGTCTGTTCTGTGCTATCTCTCTGGCCTTCGTTCGTGAATTGTGGTCGTAGGGGTTTGTGGGTGATGTGGGTGTGTGTTTTATATTGTGTTGGGTGTGTGGGAGTGGTGTGTGTATGTGTATCAGGTGTGTGTATATGTAATTGTCCAATGTGGCTGTGTTTTGTAGATGTGTGTGTATTTTTAGCGCGGCGGTGTGTACCGCCAATGGAATACCGCGGTTGAAAGACCGCCGCGTGGATTTGTGGGTCGTAATAGCATGGGCGTGTTTCTGTTGGCGTGGAGGCGGAGGATTTGTTTCCGCATGTTTATCGCTGACCTTTGGTGTGGCGGTATTGTGTGGGTGTCTGAATTTCGGCGGATTCCGTGATGTGTGTCATAATAGCTGTGGCGGTCTACCGCGGCCGCGGCGGTGTATTGGCGGTCTTCTGCACGGCGGTAAGCACCTTATACCGCCAATGTTGTAATGACCCCCATTGTGTTGCTACACCTGGACAACACGTATTTTTCTAAAACCTTTACTGTGCATCGAGAACATGTCGCAACAGCGTTATAGAGGCTTTACTAGCCCAAAATGACTTTTAAATGTAAGAGATGTAAATTGAAAAAATAATATAACAAATATCTTCCTCTTCCAAGGTGAAGGAAACCCACAGCTTTCTTGAATGTACACATTTAAATTGCTACAGTATTAGGAATGTTGCACATCTCATTTCTAATGTTACTTTAGTGCTCAATAAAGAAGATATGAAAGGAGTTTTCTGTTGGGGTTCTCAATCTGGAGCATTTAACATGTTTAAGAAAATATTTCACCCAAGCCCTTATTCTACACCATCCTGACACCACAAAAAGTATAGTGAAGATTGATGCTTCTAGAAGGGCAGCGGGAACTGTTTTGTTGCATCTGCAAGTAGATGAAGGAAACGAATAACCAGTTTACGCTGTCTCATGACTTGTCAGACAAACTACTATTCATTGTTGGAAAGGAAGTGAGTAGCTGTCAAAAAGTCTTCTGTTGAGTGGAGACATTTACTGAAGTACCAAGAAACCTGTGTGATTAGTGTAATTTAAATTTTTTTTTGCAGTTTTATATAGCTCGTACATAGCCCAAAGGCATCAGCCTGCTTTACATGAGCACCAGATTACATTACACAAGGTCAGATTTTTTAAGACACAGGGAGATTAAGACATTTGCCCAGAACCACTGGATGCTGAGCTTACAATAATGCACTTGGAGTGTGGAAAAAGTTACTTACGAGCAGTAAGAGTCTTCCTGGTGGATACTATTACCTGTCTGCAGATTCCTTACCTGAATATCCTAGGCACTAAACTAGATCCATAAAGGTCTGACATGGCTTTCCCACACCAGTAGGGCGCTCCGGTCCCATCTAGACACAGTAAGTAACATCGCAGTGACATCACTTGGAATCCAAAAAGTACTACTTGGGTGAAGCCAATGTTTGCACTCTGAAGACCTGACCCATAGGAACACCTATGGCCAAGGCCACAGTGCAAGATTTTGCCCTGGTGGAATGCACACAAAGTATTTTCTGGCAGCTCCTCCTTCGCAAGGGCAGAGCATAATTTAATATACAGTGGCATACAGAAGGACAAAGTTCTTTCTGAACCACCTTGTCCTGTTTACCTCATATGTATGCTATAGAGACCTGTTCTCCTTAGTGGGTGGTCTAGATAACAACTAACCGCATGTCTGGGGTCCAGCTGGTACAGGCATGCTTCTTTGGCTAGAAGGAGTGGAAGATAAAAAAAAAGGGAAGACTGATATACTGACCCACATAGAAGTGTGGGGTTGGGTCAACTTGGGGAAGGAAAGCAGCTTTAGCTCTAAGACAAGTTTGTCTGGTAGGTAGCATGTAAACACTGGGCAAGCACTCAGTGTCTGCATCTCACTGACATCTCGCCAAGGCAACAGCAACCTGAAAAAAACATTTTGAGGGTCAATAAATGTAAAGGATGACTGTAGGGGCTTAAACAGAGCACCCATCAAGAAACTCCAACCTCATTAAAATCCAGTGGTGCATGACAAAGGGAGTTGGAGGATTCGTTTCAACAGTCCTTCCAGGAACCACATATCTACAGGCAACCTGAGGAAAAAACACTGCCCTGAAAGCTGATGAAACCACGAGGTACTCCTCGAATGTGCTTAATATACAACACTGGGTAGAGGGAACACAAACTGGAGGATATCAGACAAACAAGCTTTCAACTAGTTCATCTGTTGTTCAGTATACCAAGCAACAAGTCTGCCCCACCTCCTGGAATACACAGACTCTGTGGAGGGGAGGCAAGCTGAAAGAATCAAGTTAACTACATCCAATAGCAGCTGGAAAGAGCTCAAGTGTTCCCTTTCAATCTCCAGGCATGAAGGTGTAACCTTTGGAGGTTAGGGTCCCTCAGACTATGGTCTGCTCTGAAAAGAGAGAGAGAGCGAGGAGGAAACAAGGGAGGGGTGCAGGAGATCTGTGTACTACACTTTTCTTGGCTAATCCAGGGCGATGAGAGTGACTTGAGTCCAGTCTTGGAGAATCTTCTTCAGAACTCCAGCAATTAGAAGGTATGCAATGTAACACATACCGGACTCTGAAGAAATGAAAATGTCTATCTCAACTGAAAGACATCCCCCAAGCCTCCCTGCAATGGGTTTTGGTAGGTACATCACATCTGGTGATAGGAACTGGCATGAGCAGCAAAGAGATCCACCTGAGGTGTTCTCGACTAGGCAAAGATGTCTTCAACCACCTCTGGATGGCACACATGGTCAGCAAGATGACAAAGAATTGGCTTGCATTTATAGCTGGACAGATGGTTGAAGACTATCCATATTCTATGCTGGTGCACTCAGGTCCAGAGACTCACTGCTTCTCGACAGAAAGTGAGGCCTGCTCCTCCCTGATTGCAGTCATACTGTCCATCAACATCTGGTCAGACTGACCACAAAGGGAAAGAAGGAAGGCCTTTGTGAAGATGCTGGGTGCCACTCTATCCAAACAGGAGGACATCGAGTTGGTAGTGGGAGGGACCTACCACGAAACACATATACCTCCTGCTGAACTACAGAATTGTTATGTGGAAAAAAAGCATCCTGCAAGTTGGGGGACACCAGCCAGCCTTCTGTTTCCAGCACCAAAAGAACTTGAGCCATTGACAGCATCTTGAACTTCTTGTGCAGTAAATTATTCAGGAGCCTGAGCTCTAAAATTGGACAAAGGCTTTCATCCTTCTTGGGGACCAGGACATACAGAGCATTCTTGTCCAATTTCCTCCAGTGAACCAGCACAATCGGTCCTTTCTGCAATGGCTGCTGCCTCACGCAGTGGTCCTCTGACTGAGGGACTGCTTTGGATAGATATGGGAATAGGGGTTTCTGCTGAAGGGTTGGGTATACTCCTTTTTAGTGTTTAATTTGTAAAACAATAAGTGCCAGGACCCTCATCAGGAGGCCGTTCTAGCTTGAAACACCCATTGCCACTCCCAGTGCTGCCAACAACAGTATCTACACAACCACTAACAATCATGTTTCTGCAAGTGCGATCATCCAGTCTATTCCAAGCTCCCAAAGCTATAAGAATGGCTTGAGTGCCAGATTTCAGTCATATTTAATGTATATTGAATTAATAAACAACTGTTGTTCTACTCATCGTTAAATTACACAAATCGCGCCACCATGTGGCAGACTGTCATAAGAGCCTGTGCCGACCACCGGAAACCACTGACCTAAATTAAGCCCTGCCCCTTTTCTACGGTTCGAAAGACACATTGGGTCGAAGTTATGGCCCTCAGGGCCTGTGTAAGCAAGCACATCCATCCTCCCACTTGCAAACACATGCTCCTTTGTGTAGGACAAACTACAGCAACTTCCCTGGTGGTGCTACGGATGGGAAGGAAGCAGGATGAGGCAAGGGGAGGCTGATTATGGCAGTCTCTTCGATTATATTATCACATGAAGAGGTTTTGTTGCTGTTGCACAATTCGGCACTGGCAATTCTAAAAACATTTTGAAATTGATGAAAGTTCTTTAGACAGGGATTGGAGTCACACAGAGCTGTCTGTTACATTTCTTGCTTCAGAGTATTTCAACACCACTTCCTCCTGGTCTACGAATAGATGCTCATCACCAAAGGGCATGTCCATAAGCATTGACAGACGTCACTGGAAAACATAGCCACACATACCAGTGTACAGCCTTCTCAGATCCCATGGTCCGGGCCAATGAATCTGCTGTGACCAGAACCCCTTTGAATATGTGTCTGGAGACATCCTACCGATTTTGGATTACTTCCCAAGTGATCCCTACCATGATTAGCTAGATTTGGGACAACCATTAGAGCCATGCCCCACAGGGCATGAGTACAATGTCCAAGTAAACAGACAGTGATGAGAGAGAGCAAGGTGACCACTAGTAAATACTTTCTGCCCACGACTCAAACTTTAGGCTCCCTATCCAGTGGGTGAGGAGAAAAAACTTTGGCTCCATTTGACAAAGCTTCAAAAAACGTTAGAAAAAGTGCTACTTTTTGACTAGTTTCCGCATGGAAAGTTTTTGGGTGTTCCATCAAGTAGGGGGTCCCAAAATGTGTTTTCCCATTAATTTTTATTGAACGTTCGACACTGCTACAGCCCAAACCACTGAACAGATTTACAGCAAATTTGACAGAAAGCTTGATCTTGGTCAAGAAGGAGTGCCTTTTATGTTCTGCTGACAATCCATGCAGTAGTTTTGGAGAAATTAAGGTTAAATAAAATTATATATTTCATGCCATAGAGGACCGGCGGATCCGACAGAACTCAAAATGAGATCTGAATGGCTGTCACCACTCAACCAGGAAGTGGGGGCAGGCGTATTAGGACTCAATTCTCAGTCCTAAGTATTAAAAGTAAAAACTAAATAAATATATGAAAGAGGGCAGGGTTAGGGATAACCTAACCCCCCACCCCCCCCCCCCCATCCCAGAGAGACCCCACCTATGGTCAAAAACATTTTTTAAACATTTTGCAACAAATTCAGAGGATCTGTGGCACCATTTAAAAAAAAAAAAAAAACGGTGCGGGCTCCCACACTTCTACTTTAACCTCCGGGGTGGGCCAGAGGAGCATCATTCTTACTTTTTTGGGGAAGAGGCACGCGTGCTCCCCGCCCCTTCCCAGGTCATTTTTGGCCCCTGGGAACTCATCCCTCGTGGCACGAAGTATTTTTTAAGGAGAGGGGGTATGCACCCCCGCCCCAGGTCATTTTCAGCCCTTCATACCCCATCCCCCAGGGCCCGCAATATGTTTTGAGGCGAAAAGGCGCACCCTCCCTTTAGGCCATTTTGGGCCTGGGGACCCCCATCCCCTGGAGCCCAAGATATTTTTAAGAGGAGGAGGTATGCCGCCCCACCTTCCCTGGTTACTTTCGGCCACAAGTTTCCCATCTCCCAGGGCTCACTATATTTTTTTAAGGAGATGGGGGCTGTGCAACCCCCCCCAAGCTATTAATTGCCCAGGCAACCCAATTGCCCAGGGCCAACTCACCAGGACCGTTTATGTTAATTAAAGAGAAGGGTGCTGCATGCCCCTTCCCAGCCTTATTAGATCCTGGACACCCCATCTCCCAGGGCCATTACTAACAAGTAAAGGGGAGCGGGGCTGCATGGCCCCTCTCACCGAACTGCTATCAACCCCGGGGACCTCATCACTTGAAGGTGGGTGACCACCCAGGGCACCCACCACATACTTGTGCAGGGGCACGGGGGGAAGCTCCAAGAACCCCACAGCCCCAGCCAGCTCCCCGCATGGAGCAGGAACCAGCATTGCTCCTGCCCAGAGAGAGAAGCTACTAATGTTTCTCCCTACGGGCCAGAGCACTATTGTGATCTGTTGCCCTGCCCGCATCAATGCGGGCAGGGAAACAGATCAAAAGTCTGCTTCTAGATGGCAGGCGCATTTTCAAAGCTCCCACCTGCTGGGAGCAGACTTTGTGTTTGCTCCCACAAAGCGGAAGTTTTGAAAATGTTCCTGCAAAGCAGGAGCAAACAGGTTCACGCCACTGTGGGCAGAGAAACAGCAGTGTTCTGGGGGTGGCTGTCCCGTACATTGCTAGTGAGCTGGCCTCAGGGGATGGGGTCCCTGCGGCCAAAAGCAGCCCAGGGAGGGGGGGCATGTGCTCCCTCAAAAGGACATCTGGCCCCAGGTTCAGAAATGGCCCAAGAGTGGGCTGCATGCCCCCTTCCCCAGGGATGGGGTCCTTGGGGCCAAAAGTCGGCTGGGGAAGGGGGGCATGTGTGCCCCCAACATCCCCTCCAAAAAATAAACCCTGCACCCCCTGTCCTGGCCCACCCTGGAGGGGTTAAAACCCCCTCTGTGAACCTTCACAATTTTGCTGCAATATTTAAAAAACAAAAGAATTTTGGGCTGAGGATGGGGTCCCTCTGGGGCCCCATCTCCAGATCTAGGGGGTTAAGGTATCCCTAACCTGCCCCCTTATGGGGATTTTTTTGTGCATTTTACGAATACAAAGATGGCTTACAACACTTTGTGGTTGAGGTGGTGGCAGCCAATCAGATCTCGGCTTTGCATCACAAAAATGTAGAAGATTGAAAACATCCGCTCTCCAGTACATCAAAAACAACCAGTGGATTTGTCAGCAGCAGTTTGTCATTTCTCAGTATGTTGAAAGGGTGGTGGTGGGCTGGGGGAGTCCATTCTGTCAATTGATGCTATCAGGCCTAAGCTATGTGGGTGCTGAAGAAGCAGCAGTGGTTGCTGTGGACATGAATTCAGGTACCAGCTGGACAGCAGCTACAGTCTAGTCTTATTGGGCAATCCTGGACATACTTTGCAAAGGCAAGTAGGGCTGTGGGAAGAATGGACATCTGTCAGATTGAGCAGAAGATTGGTCATCGATTTCTTAAGTTGGTGGGTTCTTTACTGATGTTGTACCAGAGACGTGCAACTGGTTAAAGAGAATATTAGGGTTGACGACTAATCATGCAGAGAAAACGGAGAGCTGGATGTTCTAGGCCGCAAAATGGTTGTAATAAAAAAAAGTGTGAACTGTTCTGGACAGCTATGTGTGGAAGAAGTATGTGAGGAAGGACTAGGCAGCGGAAGGGGCATGAAAGCGGAGAGCTTGAAAAAGTCAGTGAGATTGTGGTGACGCATAAGCACAAAGCTGTTGCCCGTTAATTGTAGTTTCCTGCGAGTCAGGGAGAGTAGTGTAGTTCTTGGTAGTTTAAGGGTCCGGGTAGTATTTCTTAGCAGAGGTAATTTTAGTAATGGAGCTGCACAGTAAAAATAAAGGAGAGCTTGTGATTTATTATCCTGTTGGGGGAGTTGGGTTTTCAATAGTTGTGAAGTTTTAAACATCTGTGAGGAATGCCAATATTTGGGGTCATCAATGTTTTGATGAAGAGGGCAAAAGGGATAGAATGTGGCAAAACAAATAGCAAGTTCATGTTTAAATAATCATAGGCTCTCAGGAGGGCAAGGACAGGCAATGTAAAGAGGTCCTAATGAACCTGAGTCGGGTAGCAGGGGAGGGACTGAATTATGTAACCTTGGTGTTCATTCTAGTCTTTAGAACTGGTTGAACTGTCCTTACTAGGCTTTAAGAATGACATATTAAAAGCCTTTCAACACACACGCTCACATTAATGCATGACTATTGTAACATAGGAAGCCTCATTATTGCTGGGACCATTTCCTCTGATTTATGTATTCACCCATTGTTGTGTAACAAGTGCTTAGCTTAGAAACTTAAAACGTCAGCACTTTTGCGAAGTAACCACCCTATAGAGATACTTTGGTGTCATTGTACTCTGGAGATGCTGTTTTTCCAAATGTCATCCTTAGATGGTGGGGCCTTCAAATTGTAAGACTCCTAGATTGTAGAAGCCTTTGGACAAGAATATGTACTAGGATCAGACTCTGGTATTCTTCGGTTCTGTATGATGAAAGAAAATAAGTTACTTACCTGTAACTGTAGTTCTCCAATACTAGCATCTTTTATAGATTCACATGCTTGAATCATTCCCTGAAGTGGGAGTCCCACGGTACCATGTAAAGCTGTATTCAATAATATACATAGCACATAAAGGTTAAAAACAGCCACTTTAATAACTTATTCACATCATTTATTAAGAACTAAAGCCCAGCCAATCAAGTATTGCACACTCTAGAACACTCTTCACAGAGGATTCATTCCATCAGATTTTCCAGCACAAGTGGGATAAGAGAAGGTCAGAGAATAAGGGTGAGCCTCTATGGCAGGGGTCTTCAAACTGGGGGGCGGGCCCTCCTAGGGGGGCCTCAAGTGATCCCAGGGGGGCGCCAGGCTCCGACCAAAAGAAGCATTATGTTGCTAACAGGGCTTTATTTTAAGCTGACAAAAACGAGCATCAGTAAATCGCTCTGTAATGAGCCATCAATAACTTTTTTCATTTACATCCAAGCTGGGAGTATGTATCTAAAATGGAGGAAACTCCAAATATGCCATTTTCCATGCTAAGAATTTTAGATCTGCTTTTTAAATGGGCTCAAATTGGGCTTTCAGTTGCACAAGTAATATGTTAAAGTGCCAAGATGGAGGAAGTGTCTTTACAGGAGGAAACACTCTGAAATGCCTTTGAGAAACTGCTTGACCACTCGATTGGACCATAGGGAAGGTGATTTATCCGATCTTCTACATCTTGAGATTGCTGTCAAGTGCACTCTAATAGAAGTGTGAGCCAATCCCAATTTCGCTAACAGGAGCAGATACGGGAGAAGTTATTACAGTGGTGTTGAAATTAGATAAACTTTTGCCTCCTGGCACAAACAGAAACATTTCCATTTAAGCTTGCACATTTTATTGGTAGCATCAGCGCTGGCACTCATAAGGCTCTCTCTGCAATCATTAGGAATACTCAAGGTCGCAAACACATTGTATTTAGGAGTCAGGCCGACAAGGGTAAGGATGTCAGGTTCGTATGAAGTACTTGGTAGTGGTTCATTGTCAGTAGCTATGGTATTGGCTCCAACTGGATGTGGGTCTGTTCTGAGAATAGCAGGAGCTCTGCGAACCAGAACTGGTTGGGCCATCTGGGGGCAATCCGAATTATTCGACAAGGTTTCCTCTTCAATTTTCTGGGAGCTTTAGGATCAACAGGACTGGGGTAAAAGCATGTGCAAAGATCCCTGACCATGTGACTGAAAATGCATTCTTTCACAATGCCTGCTGTGGGTGCCAGTTGCATAGAACCAGAATTTTTGATTTTCCCTTGTCCCAAATAGATCTAGTTTGGTTCGTCCAAACAATCGAAAATGCTGTCCAGAATCTGTTGGTTGAGTTCCCATTCATGATAGCTGGTATTTGTTCAGTTCAAAGTGTCTGCTGAGGACATTTGTTGTTCCCGGAACATGTTCGGCCTTGAGTGTTATTCGATGTTGCAAAGCTCACTTCCAAATCACCTGTGCTTGCTGCAATAGCGCTGGTGACCACGTACCCTCATGCTTGTTTATATAATGCATGCTACTGTTGTCCATACGAATTGGAATGATGATCCTGTTATGTTGGGCAGAAATGATTGGCGAGTCAATGATATGGCTTTGAGCTGGTTTATGTGCATTTTCATCTGGAGTTGGGTACACTTTCCGCTGATGGTTTAATCCTGTAAATGAGCACATCTGTGGTGATAACAAATTCGGGAATATGAAGCAGGAATGTTAAACCGTTGGACAGGTTCATAGTCTGTTTCCACCATTGCAAAGATGTTATCATGGTTGGAGTGATCCGAACGACACTTGAACCTGCACCGACTGTCTGCCTAGTTCCTCCTGCAAA
This sequence comes from Pleurodeles waltl, assembly GCF_031143425.1. NCBI lineage: Eukaryota > Metazoa > Chordata > Amphibia > Caudata > Salamandridae > Pleurodeles > Pleurodeles waltl. Next base: position 102,666,606 of record NC_090438.1, read on the forward strand.
GGTTGCGTGTTGAGGCAGCAATTTGATATTAGTGGAATACAAAAGGATATCCTTCCGAGAAGTGATTTGTATAGGCAAACTCAAACAGAATTTCTTTGGAGCAATTTCCGTGCTAACAGTTGAAAATGTATTTGTATTTCCTTTGAGACAAATGCCTTATCTTGAATGGTGTTGAGAACCGCTCCCAAGAACGTTAAAGTTGTTGAAGGTTTGCAAGACTATTTTCGCTTGTTGACCGTAAGACCCAGGTTGTTGAAAAGTGCAAGACAGGCTTTTGTTACCTTTGTTGCCTGTCAAGATTTGTCTGCCTTTATCAGACAATCATTACGGTATAGGAGTACCTGTAAACCTTTTTGCCTTAACTGAGCTGCATCTGGAGCCAGGCATTTCATGAAGATACAGGGTGCTGTTTTCAATCCGAAAGGTAGAACGTTGAATTGATAGTGAGTGCAGGCTACCTTGAATCTTAGGACCTTGCAATGATTTGGGTGAATTGGAATATGGAAATAAGCATCCTGGAGAACTACAGCAGTCATGTGATCTTCATGACTGAGTAGATGCAGGATAACGTGCAAAAGGATTGTGTCCTTAAATATTTGTTGAGCTGTCAGAGATCAGAAATGGGTGTCATTCTCCTGATCTCTTTTTTATTAGAAAGAAACTAAAATAGAACCCAACTCCCATCTGGGCAACCAGTACCTTTTCTATTGCACCCTTGTTAAGAATAGTTGATATTTCTTGCAGAAGCAGCCACAGATGGGGAGAGGCACTTCTTCTAGAGGGGTATTTGGAGGTTTCTGGATAAAGTCTAAGGTGTGTTCGAAGGTGATTTGACATAACACCGTCTGTCTGTTGTTATTAATGACTATTGCTGTAGATAATTTGAGATTTGGCCCCCAATCTGGGTCAGGAAATTGTGGGGGATAGCTGGCACTACCAAGTCGTCACTGCTTTCAAGCAGTGCCCCTTCCTTGAAAAGGTTGCTTTCTTCTGCATGCCTGTTTGGTGTAAGCCGCTGTTGATGGCTGTCTAAACTGTTGTTAGAGATAAGAAGGTCTGTATTGATGTTGAAATGGCTGGTGTTGAAGCCTAAATGATTGATATCCTCCTCTGTAGAAATATAAACCTCTCTCTCTTGCCCCCTGAAAGGGCTGCTTCCTCGTCTGTAATGTACCCAAGGATCTTGCAGTATCTGTGTCTGTCTTGACTATCTGTAGAGCATCGTCGACAATCATGCCAAACAGTGCCTCTCCATCGTTTGGCATGTCAAGGATCTTGCTTGTATTTCTTGCCTGGATGATGTTGCCTTCAGCCATCCCTGTCTCCTAAAAAAAGCTGCGCCTGCTAGCTGCCTAAATCCAGTTGATGCTATGTCTTGTGCAATCAATAGTCTCCAAGGAGATTCTTCCCCCCTCTTGCAGTAGCTTTTGTGCTTCCCCTCTCACTTCTTCTGCTAAGAGTTCAATGTATGTGGCGATGTCTGATCACATTTGTCTATCATAGCAGCCTAGAGTAGCTAACAAATTGGCTGCTCTAAGAGTCGTGGCTGTCACGGAAGAGAAGCATTTGCCAATATTGTCAAGGTGTCGCCATTCCCTATGTGGTGGTGTGGAAATGGGAGTAGAAGGGTTCTTTGAAAGGTGCTGTGCCACTTGCGTTACCATGGAGCTCGGCTTTGGATGGGCAATTAGGCATGCAGGTAAATCATCCAGTGCCTTATACTTTTTATCCAGTCTAGACAACACGGACGATACTGTAGCTGGATTTTTCATGGTCTTAATACCCTCCTCCTAAATAAAATCAACAACAGAAATTGTCCTGGTCAATTTCTTTGAAGGATCCTTGAGGTCATAAAGGAAACAATCTGACTGTCCAGTTGTTATAGTAAGTTGGAACCTTTTAGCTGCTCTTTTAATTAGGTTGTGAAAGCAGCCAATGTCATCCGGTGGCGAATCCGATACCGGTGAAGATGGTGTTGGGATTAGATAGTCATCCCAATTGTTAAGAACTGATCTATTATCTATGATCTCTCCTTCTCTATCCTCATTTGAGGAAGGTGAGTCATCTGCAGGGATTCTTTTTGGAGTAGTAGGGGCAGTAATAGTACGTGGTGTGCGCGTTATGGGTGTCTGAATCTGTGGTGATTGTATTGGGCCTTGTTGTCTACGGTGGAGAAGTAACCATTGCTGGCTCTGGAAACCCATAATAATCCTGTAGCATGTTTTGAGCCATTGCCATTAGTACTGAATTGTCATGGAATTCTTGGCGACCAGAAAGTTGATACTGTTCTCTTTAAGGCTCGAGGTGCTCTAAATATTAATGCGGTCCTGAAGAATAACATTGTTCCTCATAATAGGCATCATCACCATCATGACATTTTACACGCAATTCAGAGGGACTATTGGCTGTCCCAAAAGGATCTTAGTCCTCTAACTCTTCATCATCAGGAAGATATGCTGGTGGAAAAGGGGAGACTTTGCTTGGCGATGTGTGTGCAAGTTGTAATGGCTCTCAATATGTTTTTTTCCTTTGCCAGGAGTGTCATCGATGATGACATCAGTAGTCCCACTCATTGTTTTATCTTCGGAGATGGTTTCTTCGTAGACGATGCTGTCATCCGCAGTTCTGTTGTCAACTGGATCTTCTCCAGCAATTCAGTAGTCAACCTCAACAGCATCTTCTTCGTCAATATCTTTGGGGGCGATGTCTTAGTCGACTGCACCATCATTGACAATTTTCTAGGCAACAGTATTGTTATCAACGCTACCGGTGACAAGGAAATGATGAGGAATGGTGCTGCACTTGTAAAGGTCGACATTGTTGTCGTAGTAGTAACCATCCGCACTGTCGTCATTGCTCTCAATGGCGGTGTTGTCTTCGGTAATAATTAAAAGTGCGGTTTAGAAACACTTTTGGTAGATTTTGTTGTGGACGGCAGAGGATAACCTTTTTACCTGCAGTTCTACTGGCAGAGAAGGAGTAGTAGGCTCAGACTGAACATGTTCTGAGGAGATTTTCTCATTTTTAGACTTGTGAGCATGATCTTCTGACAGCTTAGGCTCTCCTGATGACCCATGATTAGATTTTTTCAATGCTTTTTTAGGGGGCCCCAGCGGCGCTCACTCATGAGACCTATCCCTTTTATGAGATTTTTCTGTCTTTATAGAGTCATCACTGTCCTCCTAAGAAATAAGAGTTTTCTTAGGTTTTAATTTCTGAAGCCAAATAGCTAGTCTTTCTTCTCTATCTTTTAATAGATTTGAGGAAAAGGTGCGGCATATCTTGCAATTCTTTACCTGATGCTGAGGATGCAGACAATATATGAACTCCTTGTGTGGGTCCTCTGAGAGCAGTATCTTCTTCCCACAAATTCCACATGGCCTGAAAAGTCCTGTCCGTGCTGGTTCTGACATGGTTAATCAGTTAGTGATGTGAAAGTGTGCAACATAGAGCACTAGACTTGCCGGCAACAAGGGACTGGGTGTCTCAACATCCTTTGTGTCCAGGCAGGAGGGGTTGACCCTGCTTTTGCTGTGCTACAAAGTGCTTGTCCATCTCCCACTGCACAGGATGTGCAGGTGTGCAACATAGAGCACTGGACTTGCCAACAACAATGGACTCAGTGTCCCAACATCCTTCATGTCCAGATAGGAGGGGCTGACCCTGCCTTCCCCACACTGTATACAAAGCGGTTGTCCATCTCCCATGGTGTGGGAAGTGCAGGTGTGCAACAGGGAGCACTGGACTTGCCAGCAACAAGGGACTCATCATCCCAACATCCTTCATGTCCAGGCAGGAGGGGCTGACCCTGCTTTCCCCGCGCTGTGGTACAAAGCGCTTGTCTATCTCCTGCAGCACGGGACACGTGCACGCCACACCCGGGCAAAGCCTGGGCCAAGGGCAGGCCTGTCTGCATCCATCCGAGACCAAAGAAGGCTGGGCCGGGCCCCCCTCTTGATTCTGCGAACTTAGGGCATGACTGCAGTAGCGACTCTTAGGGGCTATACTGGCTTCCTTAGGCTCTGTGGAATGTACTTCATTATCCCTGGGGTTTCTGGAGGTCACATATAAAGATTACCAACCTTTGAGCTCACAAGCCTCTGTGCTTTGTTAGGCTGCAAATTTTTCTAACATACATTTATGTTTATTCAAGTCTGTTCAACTGGGCTTGCACGTCATACATCGGGACTGAGGTTAGCTGCTGTCAGGTTGGAGGGGCATTTTAAAATCTTGACTGGTCCAGATAAAAAAAAGTGGGAATGAAGAACCAGAATATTGGTGAATGTGGGCCCTCATCCACCCCCTGTTAAAACCACTTCCATTGACCGCATGTTGGAGCATGCGGTGAGCGTAATCAACACTGAGATTGCCCTTACGGATAGGAGGTTCTCCTAAAATTTGGGGTGCGAGTCTGAGACCGGGCCCCCTGGTTCCACCTATTTTGTATACAACTTTGGCATCTAATGGGGCGCAGCCTGATGTTAATCAGCCAAGCTTCAGACTCTGCAGTTAGCAGTAACTCATCTAGCCTCATCTCCACATGTAGTCATGGCTGTACATTGGTACAGCCTAGGAAATCTAAACCTGGTGCTCGGCTTCAGCAACCTATTAGTATCTCCTCTGTACTTGGTGGCAAGTAAACCCTTGTCTCCACCTACTCCGCCATGCAAAGAGAAAGGGATCCCTAACTCGAAACTTGACTTCCCATCAAATACACTGGAGAGCTTTTTTGGTAAGATCAGCTTAGCATTAAGGTTGCAAATTACCCCACTAATTCAGCAACTAAATACTATTGAAGTTAAATTGGCAACTCTACAGTTGTGTACAATGCCAACCAACTCCAGAATCTAGCAACTTAATCGTTCAGAGCTAAGGGCCAATGCAACCAGAAACCAATCACCCAGCTCCTGTCCCTGAAACTAGCACCAGCTCACACACAAAGCAGGCACCTCTAGGAAATGTGGAGCTGCCCCACGAAGCCAGTCAATCTTGCAAAGACCATGGTTGCTCTATGCAAATCTCTATCTTGCTGGGCCCGTCTGGGAAGGAACCATCATATAATACCACTGCCGTACAGGCAGTCATCAATCTACCCCCTGCCTCCTGTCCGTATGTGCCTGTTTTGATCAGGGTCCCTGCTCTTCGACAAGGTCAAAGGGAATCCTATGAGGAACTATTTAACAAGACCCTAGACTAGTTAGCACATCACAGGGGCTTCCCATTCTCCCATGCTAAAGATATTTTGTCAGTATGTAGGTGTGCGTGGATTGCGCCAAACCCAGTCGACACCAGGGGATTGTATTGATGTGAATTTCAGATTCCCTTGGTTGGTTTGCAATTTGTTGTCTACTGGTAATTTACAGTCAATGTCGAAGAGTTATATACCTTTGGTTTCATTATGATATTTTTATAAACCTCCCTTTTATCAGGGTCAGGTACATCTTACTCACCAGGCCCTTTTGCCCAACTTCTCAAGTTTTCGTTCTAATCATTCTCAGGGACCTCAACATTTATCTGTATCTCAGCCTAAAATGGCCTCCCCGATAGGAACCACAGCCAGCTTGCCCACTCAAGAGTTATAGCTCCGACGGCATTCTTTGGCAACCCTCATCCAATCTCATTAGTAAATAGATTTGAAGTTCTTTCAGATTTAGACTGACTCCTGTATTTCGGCAACCATGCCCATAGCATGGACACGAGCGATAATCTGCCATTAGTTAAGGTTGCTTCTTTAGATCTATGCCATAGCCCATCCCTCTCCGTATTTAGTTGGAATGTGGCCAGCCTTAAAGGCAAAATTAACAATCTAGAATGGTAAGCGTTTGTTTCCAAGCACAAGATAATTGCTCTGGAGGAAACTTGGTCCTTCTCTCCCCTATCTTACAATGGGCATGCATGTTACACCAACTTAGCTATCTCTTCTGTTAGAGGCAGGGCAACGGGTGGGCTCATGATCTGGATAAGCATAAATCTCGATGTTGATGTCAGTTATTGAGAATGATTCTCTGGCATTTTTAGTTCTAAAAATACGCAATAATCTGACGCATTTTTTTCGTTTTATGTAATCAACGTTTAAAATAATGATTTTACATCCACTGTTTGCACTCATTTTACACGATTGTTTCCCCGTCGTGATTGCAGCTTTGACAAACAGTTAAACAATTAAGTGCAATCCTATTATCTGTTATGTGGTGATTTTAATGCCAAGTTGGAGGGACGTAATTGGAAACTACGTGATCCCATGGTATCATATGTGCCGGCAGGGTGGCGTAACTGAACAGATATTTGGCGGGACTTGACCTAGTTGATTTATTTGAGGTACTCAGAAAGGACGTATCACGGTTACCATCCTTCAGAGGGATGTGCTGCACCTCAACCATTGATTACATGTTTGTGAACTCTGATTTTGCGAATTGGTTTCTAAAAGGGGAGGTTCTATTGACTGAGTGGAACAATTATAATGCCCTTTGCACCTTAGACCAACTGCCCCTAAGGAGACATCAACGTGATGTTAATGTGACGCCTGTTACCCAACACTCCCCAGATGGTTCAAGGCTCTTCTGGCACCTCAAACATCCAGTTGACACCTTGAAAATGTTATTAAAACCATGTCAGGGACTGTTTCTTAGTTGTTTGGCAGATACTGGGCGTGTGGCCATGGCAACACGTTATAGTAGCCGAACCAGCATGTTAAACGGGCTCTGCTTAAACCCTCCCGTCCTGATAAAGGGGCGCAGGGTTGGTTCAATGAGCGCTGCGCAGCGACCAACCGTAGGTTGAGGAAGGCATTGACTGTCAACCAGAGGAAGTGGCCCAAAGTTCGGGACGCGTGTTGAGAATATCAATTTGTCATCAATTCTTGGAAAGAGGAGCTACACAAAAGGGATTGGGAGCTATTGGAAACTGCGGCAGCAAGGAACGATAGTAAGATTTTCAGGGGCCTAGTAAGTAAAATGAGATCAAGGAATGCCCAAGAAAACCCTCTCCTACAGTGTAGTATTTTAGGTCCCGACTGGCCTTGCATTTTACTGCCATATATAATTTGGAGGAAAATCAGGACATGGTGCTCGCCCTTTGTAATAGGTTGCAGCATTCCCTGCCTCTCTTTGTTACCCTACCAGAAGTAGAGTTGGCTATACAGCAGTGGACAAAGAGCCTGGTCCAGATGGGGTCCCGAATGATCTTGTAAAATGTATGCCTGATCTATGGGGACCCCTGATTACAAATGTTCTTAAGAGCACCTTCAACATAAACATCCCCTGCTCCCGGACCCTTTCTATTATAATTCCTATATTCATAAAAGGGAGCTTGCATTTCCCCCAAATGCTATCCTCCTATTTTGCTTATCAATGGCTCTATCAAAATTACAGGAAGAGTGGTTTATAGCCACCTTGTCACTTGGGCCCGAGATAATGACATCCTCTCCCCCTTTCAATTTGGATTTTGCCCAAGATTTGGTACGGTCGGGCAGTGCCTGAACGTAAGTTTGTTAATAAGTAAATACACCCATGTTAGGCGCTCTCCATTTGGCATTCATTGTCCTGTCCACCTCCTTTGATTCGGTCAACAGGACCAATCTGTGGACAATGCTGTTGGACTTAGGGGTGGACCTCTCACCAGTAATGTTTTTGCATTCTAAGCACACTGATCTAACAGCAAAAGTGCGCATGACTGTCCAAGGTGAAATGTCTCCCGAGTTCTCCTTAAAGAAGGGGGTTCGCCAAAGGTGTACTTTGGCGATCTTACTTTTTATCCTTTACATTAATGGCTTATGCTCCCACTTGATCTCTAACCCGATAGATACCCCAAGGATAGCGGGCATGCAGGTGCCTGTGTTATTCTATGCAGATGACGCAGATCTGCTTGCTCGCACTCCTAATGCCTTGAGGTTGCTGATAGACCGATTTGTGTCATTCATGAGTAGCCTAGATTTCATGACCAATTACGGGAAATCACACATTATGGTGTGTGGGTCAGGTAAATCCAGGTTGAATAAGCTCATAATTAACACCCAGCCACTTACAAGCATTAGTGACTTCAGTTATCTAGGCTTAATCTATGGTTCTCCGGGGGTCTTGGCAGTCTCAGCTCAAGAACTCCTGCCTTAAACTTAATAGATCAGCAGGGGCGATATGCAATCTTATTAGTTCGAGAGGAAAAGGGACTATCCTCACCATCTTATAAGTGTACAATATGCACTGTATAACCGCCGCTATGTACTGGGCTGGGTATGCGGTTTCTATAACACCTCTTAACAAATGGAGGAAAATCAAATTCTGTGGCATCTCCTGCACCTACCGCGATCCACATCCAGTTTTCTCCTCTATTCAGAGCTTAATCAGGGATACATTTCAGATAAGGTGCATTTGGCCCCCTTGTTGTTGTGGATCAGCATACGGTCAAACCCAGAGGTGTCACTTTGTAGGACCATAACCTTGGATTGCCCTTGCTTGGAGAAGGGCTTCTCAATCCCATGGTTGAACTATATTAGCAAAAACATTAGATGCCCTGTGTTTGTCTACTTTGATTTATCCATTTTACTTATTTATCCAGGATTCTTGAACAAAGGCCAAAATCGCCTTTTTTTGAGTCCCACGAGGAAGAGAGAATGAAAGCCGAACACTCGAAGCATACAGTGCTGGCCTAATACAGATTCTTAGCATGCATGGACCAAGCTCTTTAACTAACTCCTGACCTCCATATTGGGAGGGATTGCTTGTTCTGCTTTAGTGCTGGTACGATCTGGCGGTCTGTGCGCTTTAGAAGAGAACGCGATCTGGTGGGGGATGTTGCACCATTTTGTCCTTGTGACAATGGAACTGAACAGTCGCTTATGCACTTTAGATCTTTTTTTGTAGTCTTTATAACTTCCCGCATAAACACTTTCTTTAGCCCTTATTAAAAAAACGTAGGCCATCATCGTTGTAGAGAAGCACTATTTCACTCACAACTGCTGGGCTCCCCTGGAATATGTTTCTGTGTGTGCTCCTTTCTAAAGTCTGCTATTAGAACCAGAAAGTCGTTGGATGGGTAATATTGTTAGCATGTGTTTTTGATGTATCTGTGGAGGATCACTGAGACAGGATATATGAATTGCTTTGTCACTTCAGTTGTTGGTTGGCTGTTTTAAAGATTTCACTTGAGTGATGAAATTTTCTCAACAAAAGAGTTTTATGATATTTAAGTATTGCTATGAATTGTTGTTTTATTCATTTTGTGTTTTATTTCATATTATGTTTTCTTTCATGACCTAAACAGCTTGAATAAAGATGTGTTTACTTACTTAGTCACATATTGTAATTTTTAGGTTCTAACTTTTCCTGAGATAAAACTTCCACAAAAGTGAGAAATCTGAATCAAATTGAGCAGAGCTCAGGAGACTCCCATCACACAGCTTGCGGTAGAAAATCTGGGGGAGTGAAGCCTTGTGGAGAGTGTTCTAGAGCTTGCTGTCACCTGATTGGCTGGACTTTGATTCTTAATAAATGATTTGGGTAGGTTATTAAAGTGACTGTCTAACCTTTATGTGCTATGAATATCATTGAATACTGCTTTCTATTGTACAATGGGACTCCCACTTCGACGACGGGGAATGATTCAAGCATGTGAATCTATGAAAGATCCAATGCTGGAGAAAGAATACTGCCAAAAAGGGTAGGCTTAGTTATTCATCACTGATAGCTAAGGCATGCCTATGTCAGAGGTTTTCTTTTTTTTTTTTTAAGGATTCATTTTTGTGTGACAAACAGTATTGAGTTTTAATGATTTTTATGCTGAGTGCTAAATGTAAATAGTAAAATAATATGTATGCAGTTGAAACAAGTTTAGTTTAAGGTTTAGAATTATGTTTATTAACATGTCTTGGCCAAGCCACATTTTAGAAAAATGTCATACTGGTTAAACTGGATAATGTTTCTGTCTCTGTGTCTTCACTCCTACCTTCAGCCCCTCTCATCACGTCCCCCTGCACTTTGTCTCTCTCCACAGACTCCGAGAAAGCAAAGACAACTGATGTAATGTGTTTTTTGATGAAAAATAATCAAAGGCCTATTAAAATGAAGTTTCTAGGGTACAAGAACAGTTGTAACTTTCAAGATGTCTTCTGCTGTGTTTCCTGGGCAGAGTTCCTTTCACATGTTCATGAATAGCTGTTTTTTGGATGTTGCAGGATATTGTCATGGTGTATTCTGATTTGCCAAACAAATAGTAAATGGATCATGACATGCAGAACCTGTGCTTTTAGCTAATTTTCTATGCAAGATATGTATATACGAACTCTTTGATTTTAGGGGTGAGACCGATTTTTCTTGCAGGCTTTCCCATTCTACTGGGGATGCTGTCCAACTTTTCCTTGATTTTGCAACTCATTTGAGATTTTTAGTGATTTATTGGCTCTTGACTATTCTGTAATAACTTTGCATTTTAAACCTTCAGGGCATTTACTCTGTACCACTTGATTTGAGAATTTTGTAATAAAACTCTAACGTTTCCCTGACCTAGAATTCAGTTACTGAGTAGTCTTTATGACTTATAATGTTGCTCTGCTAAACTGATATTGGGTGTGGGTGTTCTACTACGCCAGATCAACCAGGAGTGGAAACTCTTGAAATAAATAATGGTTTTGAAGATTTTGATGTGTTATAATTATTGGGGTGCAGTCCTAAATATTGGGTTTTGAGGTGCCACACCTACTTGAAAAAGCCTGTGCCTATCCTGCTACGTGAAATAGAAACGTCTTTAACTTATGCTAAAATCAGTCCTGTGGTGATAATGACATCTTCTATATCAAGGGATCTCTGCCTAACATTGGGACTATTCAATTGAGATTCTACATCTTATGCCCCATCAAGATGAAGCATGATGTGAATGCGGAGGGGGTCCTGCAATGGTGGCAGGCACAGATGGACCTCTTTGGTCAAGGAAGGTAGGTGTGAGGCAGGTCTGTATGAAGGATCTTAGGTAGAAGAGCTTCTCAAACAACCATTTGCTGCATCTAGAGGTGGGAAATCGAGGAAGAGTAAATACCCCTCCATCCAGCAAGAGTTATCTTTTTTCCAACAGCTTTTATCATATCTCTTGTAGAAAGCCTGCTAGTGGTGAGAAATCAGTTGGAAACTGGAAGAATTCTGAAGTGCAGTTCAGAGATTAAACTCAAACAAAATACAGACCCTTCTTTATTAAAGGGAAAAGGGGGAAATCGGGTCAAACTCAAACACCTCCCTTTTATGCAAACATTGGCAATGCCAATAGGTCTGGGATTCATGTGCTAATGCATTAGCACGCTAGAGCGAGACACACAAGACTAAGCAGAAGCGTAAAGAGAAAGAGCTATATTTAAGTAGTGCCTCATGCAGTTCAATGCAAGCACTCCAGTGGATATGAAAAGATGTACTCAAACAGCCAAAAGCATTAAGTAAAAGATGAATACTCCACGGGTCTGAGCCAAGGCGTAATTGCCATAGTTTCAACCCAATAATTGAAAGGGCTGGTCGAAGGTGGCCAATGGATGCAGGAGCAGATCCAAAGCCATCTCTGTGTATATTGTTATCATAAGGTCTACTGTGGCATCACAACTCAGACTAAAAAATAAATCAAGTATCCTGCTAAGGGTAAGTGGCACCAAGTGAAACCTGAAAAAGCTGTACACTTGCTTCTATGGCTGAGTGGCAAATATTTGCCAGCTTGGTATTCTATGTGCAGAGGGCTCACCAATTTGAAAAGGACTTAATAGCAGGTGGTATGTCAGAACCACGTGTGCCTTTACAATGCCATAATTACAGCACATGCGTCTTTCCAACACATATGCCTTTACTATGCATGCCTTTTACAACAAAAATGCAATTGCAAAGGGATGCATGGTAAAGGCATATGTGCAGTAAATATTTAAGGGGCAAGTCATACACATTTTTATATATATATATATATACATACACACACACATATATATGTATGTATGTGAAAGTTGCCAGTAGGTAGTTATAGTTAGGTATAGTTAGGACATAGTTTCTTTAGAAAGAAGCATTTTTTGACTGGGCTAATGTCTTTGGCGTTGTTTGATGAATGTTTGTGAAATTTCGAAAAAAAAAATCATCATCTAGGCATTTATTGTGCATATAAACTTTCAGGGTGATCCGTCAAGCGAGGGCCGAGAAAAAGGAGGGGGGGTATAAAAAATAAAGTAAAAATAAAAAAAATGCATTTCCCACGTTAATTCCCTTACAGATCTTAGAGACTACAACAGCTCAAACTGCTGGACGGAATTACACCAAATTTGGAAACAATGTAGCTCTTGGTCCACAAAGCTCCCTTTTTGGTATTTGGAGTAAATCCAATCAGTAGTTTGAGAAGTTAAAGGAAATCCAAATTTGTATAACTAGTATTGCGATGATTTCACGAATACGCACAATCAGGTGCATAGGTCTTACTGGCTGCCAACACTTCAACCAGGAACTGTTAACAGCATTTTAGGACTCTGCTCCAGCAGAGTACCAAAAAACAAAAATAAAGAAAAGGGGACAGGGTAGGAATACCCTAACCCCCTACCCTTAGTCCTGGTCTCCCCTCTGGGACCCAGCCAGGACAAAAAAAACACCTTTAAAAAAAAAAAAAAAAAATTGAATTTTGTTGAATTCACTCTGAAATCCATGAACATCGCTGTGATTTAAAAAAAAAAAAAAAACAAGCATGGTTTCTCGCGCTTGTTTTTAATGAATCCACCCATGTGGGCCACACAGAGTTTATTTTTTAAAAACTGGAGGGGGGGAAGCATTGCTTTTTCATGCCCCAATGTCCACCACCTCCCCAGGGCTCATTTCAAATCAATATGGAGAGTGGCCACGTGGACCACCCTGGGGACCACCCTGGGGACCACCCTGGGGACCACCCTGGGGACCACCCTGGGGACCACCACCACACTCGGGCTTCTTCACCCAAAGGAAAAAAAAAAAGGAGGGGGACCGCACGGATCTCCCTCCAGGAGCTTTTAGAAGCCCCAGGGACCACCACCTCCCTGGGGTGAAAAATGCAGGAGGGGGTCCGCACAGACACCCGACCTAGGGATCACCATCTCACTAGGGCCAATTACTGTGGTAAAAAGAGGGAGGGGGGGCGCATGGCCCCCTCCTGGGAGAGAGACAGCTTCGGGCATACCTCCCAGAAGGGGGTGCCTGCCACCCCCCTAGGCCGGCTCCTACTGTTTCCTGAGGTGCCTAACCTCAGGAGAAAGCTGTTTGCTCTAACAGAGCATCATGAAAACAAACAAGCAATTGGGTAAATGAACCGGCGATAATCAAGGTCAAAGATAAAGATTATAGGTGCACGGTATTTAATCAATACAGTGAGCATGCATGTGATTTTAAAAAAGTGGATGCAAGCAGACTATGGAATAAAGGGAGATGCCGTTAGGTGATAAAGTCGCAGTACACTGCCTCACTCTAAAAATGGTGAGACCGCAATGAATGTGGGATAACAGTATACTAAGAATCATCATAACAGCAAGGTTGACTGGAAGCAGCATTCAGAACAAGCATTGCAATGCAACGGGTCTCGCATTTCGTAAAACACAGAGCGATCGCGCAACGAAATAAAGAGAAAAAGTTCCAGAAACCATACGGAAAACATGGAGCCTCGTATGTTTTCAGTAGTTGGTCGGTGCGCTCGAGGAGCGCTAAACACCGGAAAAGGCATGACGTATGCATGCCTTACACTAATGAAAGCAAGCGGATTTTAAAAAGCAAGCCCACGAAATAATGTAAGGGACTGACTTGACATGGGCTTGGTTTGAAGCCTAAAGAAATTACATAAGGGGACGGAGCGCTTTGCGCTTGCCCCTAAAAAATGGCATATTTGAAAACCAGACATCTCGGCCCCCAGGAATCCATAGGTGCTGTTGTATCTCATTTCGGAAGTATTTCAAAAGGCCTGTGGCAATGTGATCATTGAGTCTGTGACAATGTGATCATTGAGTCCGTGGCAATGTGATCATTGAGTCCGTGGCAATGTGATCATTGAGTCCGTGGCAATGCTCATTAAACACGTTGTGAGGACTCAGACGCTTAACAAGATAATATTGTGAGAGTTACATGTGTGAATGAAACCAGCTCACAGCGCACCGCATATGAACTATCATTAAAGGGAGTGTTATAATTTACTAAAAATCATCATGAGGTTCCATGGAAGCGGCATTCAGAAAACGGTATATTTTGAAAACCACATACACCTCGGACCCTCACACGCCGGAATTGCCCAAAGAGCAAATTGTCACTCAAAACTCCTAGGGTGGCTGATGGTGTAGTGCAATAAGGAACTCCCTTCTGTAGGTTTCCTGCACAGTGAGACATAGACCATCCCACCATCAACAGATACATTAAGGTCGAGAAATGGAATACCGTCAGAACTCTGAACCATTGTAAATTGGATGTCTGATGATTTCATGTTCAGCCAAATATGGAAGGACATAAGGTTCCGTACTGATCCTCTCCATATTAGAAAGACGGCATCTATATAGCGAAGCCATTTGAGTACATTGGCACTGAAAGGATTATTTGGTGTAAAGATCTCATGTGTCTCACTGTTAGCAATATATAGATTCACCAAGTCTGGCGCAAGATACTCCTTTAGTCTGAAAATAAAAGGTATTATCAAATTGGAAGTAATTCTTTGTCATGGAGAGCTCCAGAAGTTCAAGCAGAAACCAAGTGGGGACGGGAATAGGCTGTTCACGTGCGCCTATAATGTCCCTGATTACATCAAATGCTGAGGAATTTTAGTGTACAGGTCTCATCCCCTAGTTGACTCAATAGCTCGATTTTAAAGGCTGAGGTGTCCTGTATGACTATTCCCCCGCCTTCGTTTGCCGGTTTGATCTCTATTTCAGTGTTATTCCTTCGGCTCCTAATGGCCATGTTTTCTTCGATGGTATCATTATATTTGACATATCTCCTTTCCTTACTTAGGTTATCTAAATCTTACATTAC